>NC_052624.1:120723894-121323894 GCF_016161935.1 Mauremys reevesii | reverse complement strand
TGTCACCCCTCTAATTTTTTGGGGTGGTTGGCTCTGGTATTCAGATTTGGCCCATGTTAGAGAGTGGTTCAGACTGTGAACTTCTGAGCTTGTAGTTTTGGTTCAAGCCATCTCTCCCAGCTATCAATATTTGGAGATGTATTCTATTTCAGAATGCATATTTTTCATAGAATATTCTAAAGACTGGCACAGAATGTTAAGAAAAATATATAACCAAGAGTGAATCATACAATCTGAGCTACACAAAAATGGTTGTCACCCTCCTCCCACAAAGAAGAGGGAGAGTATAAGCCTTCTACAGCAGCTAATTAGAAAATTAGAAAACCACAAATGGATTGTATTTTACTGGCAGCAGAGCTTCTTCCCCCAGTGTTTTAAAGTATTTTTTGAATTGTTTGCTGTCAGCAAAACAAGCACGCTACCTGCGATCCTACAGACAACAAAGCCCAGCAGCAGGATTTCAGTCAGGTGATGTCACCCAGGTAACATTGTACTGACAAGCTTTTAATTAAAGTTTTCCCACACATCTTTCTGCTGGTCCCCAGGAGCTATTATTCATTATGTGCCGACTGTCAGCCAATTGTGAGTGGGGATGGAAGTGTTTTATTTTCAAAGCCCTTGCTGACAGCTAGAGAACACTTTGTTATACAATCTGTTTACTTTTTTCACACACAGTCTTGCTAAAGGGGAAATGGCTATGCAGTAGTGTTTACAGTTTATGGCAATAATTAAATGCATCTGGTAGTGCAGTAACTGAAGGAAAGGCGAGTGTGGGTGTGGGGGGAAACCATAAAATTTTTCCTATAAACAGTTACTCTCACCTTACAGAGCCCCTAGCTTTTCAAGACGAAGCTTCTTTGGGAAAGGGCAGGTCCTAACAGGTGCACAGAGAGTGAAATTGGAGCATTTGGATCTAATTGTGCAATACCTTGAAGTATAGAAATTCTGTCCAAAAATAACAATAGTACTCTGTTTTGATATGGGAATAGAACACTGTAAAGTGATTTAAAAGAAAAAATTGTCACTGCATACTGTTAAATCTCAGAGTACCTGCCTCCATAGGAAGAAATATAAAATGTAAGTACATACATTTCCATACTGGATCAGACCTCTTATTTGGTATCCTATCTCTGGCAATAGCTATAGGACCAATATTTAATGCTTAACACTCACAGGGAACAATTTTTTCCTTTCTTAATTAGTTAACACAAATGAAGTAATTTCTTCTCTTTGCTAGTGATTACCAAACTATATTTAGAATTACTAAGAATTATCACATTGTTGTAGAAAGCTATGCATACATAATTATTTATGTCTGTATACTAAGAATAACATAAAATCAATAGTATCAGAGGGGTAGCCGTGTTAGTCTGGATCTGTAAAAAGCAACAGAGTCGTGTGGCACCTTATAGACTAACAGACGTATTGGAGCATAAGCTTTCATGGGTGATTACTCACTTTGGGCTTGGCTACACTTACAAGTTGCAGCGCTGGTGGAGGCTTTCCAGCGCTGCAACAACACCCCGTCCACACTTGCAGGGCACAACCAGCGCTGCAACTCCCTGGTTGCAGCGCTGGCTGAAAACCCATCCTGGCAGGGGTATAAGGAGTGCAGCGCTGGTGATCCAGCGCTGCTCAGCAGGTGTGGACACTCACCAGAGCTTTAATTGTCCTCCAGGGAATAAGGAGTTATCCCAGAATTCCTGTTCAGCCACTCTGCACATCAGTTTGCACTCTACTGCTCTTGCCTCAGGTGACCCGCCCTTTAAATGCCCCGGGAAATTTAAAAATCTCCTTCCTGTTTGCTGCAGCCAGGTGTGGAGTGCAATCAGTTAATCAGTTACAGGTGACCATGCCTCCACGCGGCAAACGAGCCCCAGCATGGAGCACTGGTGAATTGCAGGACCTCATCAGTGTTTGGGGTGAGGCATCTGTTCAGGCACAGCTGCGCTCCGGCCGTAGGAATTACGATATCTTTGAGCAGATATCAAGAGCCATGCTGGATCGGGGCCATGATCGGGACGCACTACAATGCAGGGTGAAAGTTAAAGAGCTGCGGAGTGCCTATTACAAAGCCCAAGAGGGGAATCGACGATCCGGAGCTGCTCCCACGACCTGCCGTTTTTACAGGGAGATGGACGAGATACTTGGGGGTGACCCCACTGCCAATCCCAGGATAACGATGGACACTTCTGAGCAGGCTGGGGGACAGGAGGAGGAGGCGGAGGAGGCGGCGGGGGGGGGGAGAGGAAACCGCAACTGAAGCTCCTGGGATGGGGGAAGACACCGCAGAGTCCCTGCAGGCATGCAGCCAGGAGCACTTCTCAAGCCAGGAGGAAAGTACCCAATCGCAGCAGCCAGCAGTAGCAGAAGGACAAGCAGAGGAGCGGGTTACCGGTAAGCAGCTTTTATTTTCTGGGTGGAAATGTTTCTGGAGAGGAAGGGGGGTTATGGCTGCATGCATGCCAGCCTCTAGATGTGGAATAGCCCGTTGATGTGGTCTATCACGTCGCGGTAATCTGCTTCAGTTATCTCAGCAAAAGCTTCATCCAGAGCGTGGGCAATATGCCTGCGCAGGTTTATAGGCAGAGCCACTGTGTCCCTTGTCCCAGTGACGGGTGACGCGTCCGCGCCACTCTGCTGCCAGTGGTGGGGGGACCATTTCTGAACACAGGCACGCCACATAGGGTCCCGGGCGGAATCCACATTGCTCTAAAAGAGCCCCCCGCTGTTCCCTAGTGACTCGCAGTAGGGAAACATCTTCCAGGATTAAGTCCTGTGAAAAATGTTGGGAGACTCTTTAGTGAAGAGATAGGGAGATAAGATCACCCCTGCATCTGCATCTTCACTCAACCCCTCTAGCACTCCAGATTACCCGAAGCAACCAGCTCCCCTCTATCACTCAAGCCCCACTTCTCCCTATATAAGTAAGCACCCCTCACTCACCATTTCGTGGCTTCTGTTGTGTTATGCGTGTGGGGAAAAGAATGCTAAAGTGAGAACTCCCTCAGTGTAACAATTCATGTCTGGAGATAGTGGATACAATGCTGCCCGTGTTAAATGTTGTCATTTCTGTGTTTCTACAGTGACCTTGACTACTGGACTGCCCAGATGTTCAACATCACAGAGGCTTCAAAATTTGAGAAAAAATCCCCGAAAGAGCAAAGAGGACATGCTGAAAACTGTTCTTAATCACTCTGCTCGAGAGAGTAAAGACTTGAAGGAGTGGCGAGAGAAAGAAAGCAGGATCCGCAAGAGAAATGCAGTGGCCAAGAGGAAAAGCACAGAGCGGCTGCTAAGCATCCTGGAGCGCCAAGCGGAGTCTATAGAGTCACTCGTTGCCATGCAAGCAGAGCACTACCGTGCTACTCCCCCACCCGCCCCGTCCTTTGTGCCTTGTGCCACAATGTCAGCTCAAACCACCTTTCCCCAGCATCCAGGTTCTTACCACCACCAGCTGCCTCCAACACCTGTACGTTCCCCAACCAGCCCTGATACCTACCACCACCCTCACCCTCTGCATTCAACCCCCATCACCATGCAGTATATGCACCCTGAAGTGCAGGATTCATTAAACAGCAATCCAGACAGGACATATGCAAACTTGTGACTGTACAGTTCACCAACCCACACCCCTGCCCTCTTGTGTTCATGAAATGTTGTGTGTCTGTCTGTCTGTCTGTCAAGGAAGTTTTTTTTCTTTTCAATAAAACAATTCTTGGATTTGAAAACAGTCTTTATTATAGCAGATAGTGAAAGATACCTTAGCCCAGTAAAGAAAGATGCACTGCAAATCATATTATTATTATGGATAATAGAATAACAGTGTAAGCAGTGCAATTCACTCCCATGCAAGGCAGCAAACATTACTGTTGGCTTTCAGCCTCAAATTCTTCCCTCAAGGCATCCCTAATCCTTGTAGCCCTGTGCTGGGCCTCTCTATTAGCCCTGCTCTCTGGCTGTGCATATTCAGCCTCCAGGACTTGAACCTCGGTGGTCCATGCCTCACTGAATGTTTCACCCTTCCCTTCACAAATATTATGGAGGGTACAGCAAGCGCATATAACCGCGGGGATGCTGCTTTCCCCCAAGTCTAGCTTCCCATACAAACATCTCCAGCGGGCTTTTAAACGCCCAAAAGCACACTCCACAGTCATTCTGCACTGGCTCAGCCAGTAGTTGAACCGGTCCTTGCTCCTGTCAAGCTTCCCTGTATAGGGTTTCATGAGCCAAGGCAGTAACGGGTACGCGGGGTCTCCAAGGATCACAGTGGGCATTTCGACATCCCCTACTGTGATCTTCCTGTCTGGGAAAAAAGTCCCTGCCTGCATCTTCCTGAACAGGCCACTGTTCCGAAAGATGCGTGCATCATGCACCTTTCCAGGCCAGCCTGTGTAAATGTCAATGAAACGCCCGCGGTGATCCACAAGCGCCTGGAGAACCATAGAGAAATACCCCTTACGATTAACGTACTCTGATGCCAGGTGGGGGGGGGGGGCAGAATAGGAATATGCGTCCCATCTATCGCCCCTCCACAGTTAGGGAAACCCATTTGTGCAAAGCCATCCACAATGTCCTGCACGCTCCCCAGAGTCACGGTCTTTCTTAGCAGGATGCGATTAATTGCCTTGCAAACTTGCATCAAAACGATTCCCACGGTCGACTTTCCCACACCAAACTGGTTCCCGACCGACCGGTAGCTGTCTGGAGTTGCCAGCTTCCAGATTGCAATAGCCACCCGCTTTTCCACCGTCAGGGCAGCTCTCAATCTTGTGTCCTTGCGCCGCAGAGTGGGGGCGAGCTCAGCACACAGTCCCATGAAAGTGGCTTTTCTCATACGAAAGTTCTGCAGCCACTGCTCGTCATCCCAGACTTCCATGACGATGTGATCCCACCACTCAGTGCTTGTTTCCCGAGCCCAAAAGCGGCGTTCAACGGTGCTGAGCATTTCCGTGAATGCCACAAGCACTTTGGTGTCACACGCGGCAGGAGAATCGATATCAATATCATCGTCAGACTCCTCACTGTCACTTTGGAGCTGAAGGAATAGCTCGACTGCCAAACGTGTTGTGCTGGCGACACTCATCAGCACAGTCCTCAGCAGCTCGGGCTCCATTTGCCACAGAAATCGCGATTCACACAGAGAGTAAAACAGAAAGACACTCACAATGGCGCCTAACGCTGCCGGAAAGAGTGAATGCTGGGATGTGAAGCAATGCACCACGGGGCGCTGGCAAACAGGAAGCGGAATGACCCGCACACTTCCTTCCCCTTCCCACAATACTCAGCGCCAAAATGGGACGAGGTGCTCTGTGGAATAGCTGCCCACAATGCACCTCTCAATACAGCGCTGGAAAGTGCTGCAAGTGTGGCCACACTGCAGCGCTGGTAGCTGTCAGTGTGGCCACACTCCAGCGCTGGCCCTACACAGCTGCATGACCAGTGCTGTAACTCCCAGCACTGCAAATTGTAAGTGTAGCCAAGCCCTTTGTCAGATGTATGTAGTAGAAATGTTCAGAGGCAGGTATAAATATGCAAGCAAGAATCAGTCTAGAGATAACGAGATTAGTTCAATCAGAGAGGATGAGGCCCTCTTCTAGCAGTTGAGGTAAACACCAAGGTAGGAGAAACTGCTTTTGTAGTTGGCTGCAAATGAACTGAAGCTCAGCAGTTTCTCTTTGAAGTCTGGTCCTGAAGTTTTTTTGCTGCAGGATGGCTACCTTTAAATCTGCTATTGTGTGTCCAGGGAGATTGAAGTGTTCTCCTACAGGTTTTTGTATATTATATATTGCCATTTCTAATATCTGACTTGTGTCCATTTATCCTTTTACATAGGGACTGTCCAGTTTGAACAATGTACATGGCAGAGGGGCATTGCTGGCACATGATGGCCTATATTACTCCATAGGACACTGCTAATGGCAGCACAGATCCAGAGGAGAGTATAGCACTAGGGCAATAAGGGAGACAGTCCTCTATGTAGCTGCTTCCTTGACTCCATCAATACTGGAGTGTCCTTCCCTTTAGACGGGTTTGTCCTGTGAGGCTGGGAGGCCAAACGCTGGCTACATAAACTCCTTACACATCTGGAGAATTCAATGAGGTTCATTTTTATGAACATGCCCAATCACTATATCCCCTCCTTTTAACTTTTTTGTTTAATTCCAGGGTGTTTAATTCCATATTACTTTAAATTACAGATAAATGCTGGCTGATTAGATGAGCCCCCATCAATAAAAAACAAAAAGAAAAAACAAAGCTCCAAGAATCATCACAGGTTGGAAAATTTTCTGCCCAACTATACTTCTCCACTAAACCCATGGACAGCCCACCTCATAGTCCTTTGAGTTTTGGAGACCCTGGAATGCTGACTCTGGAGTCCTGGGAGGGCACTCAGTCACTGGCAAGGGACAATGTGTATTAGGGATTGGCAGGCAGTGATCAATCCAGTATCTAGTCTAGACGAGATAAATCAACCCCTGAGCCCTCTCCCATCGACTGCTATACTCCAGCGCTGCAAGAGGTGCAAGCTGAGTTGATGGGGGAGTGGCAGCAGTCGACTCACCGTGGCGAAGACACCACAGTAAGTCAATCTAAGTACGTAGCTGAAGTTGCGTAACATAGATCGAACCCCTCCCCAGTGTAGACCAGGGCTAAGTATTGGAACTTGTGTTTCAATACCCTAGCCCCGTGAGCCAGAAATGCACTTTATGTACATGGGCAGACCCTTAGTCTATGGGGCCATACACAATCAGAATACAGACATGCATTAATGCTGCTATTTCAAAGGTAACATGCACCCATATGGGCAGTGAGCACTTTGCATTCCATTACTAAGTAAAACAATGCTAAGTTACTCTATCACTCAGTATTTAATTACTAAATATTACTGCAAGAATCACAGAATGGATAAATATTTTTACTTCTAAGAAATTAAATGAGTGATTTTAAGTAATTGTAAGTGACTGAGATTCAAGGAACATATTGCTTTAGGTGGAAAGAGTGAAGGAACATGATGTTTGACTTTTCAACCAGACAGTTCCTGAGGCTCTTTAAAACTATTATAGACTAGACCTGAATGCCTGAGGATAAATGAGATATATGCTGTATTGGTGGTTACTCCATTCTCTAAAGGCAGTTAATTATACAAATATTTTTAGGGTTCTCCTCTTCAGTTGACATAAATTCTTCAGACAGTCAACATATGAACTCACCAATTGGTGACGCTGCTGGTATTGAAACATTAAACATTTCTGTGTGCAAACTTCATTTGGGAAAATGAATGCTGGGAATTACATGTGCATCATTATAGATTAGAATCTTTTTTACTACTACTATTACTACTGCATCTGCTTTTATCTCTTCACCACAAGAACCACAAGATTCATGGTCCTCTTATAGATATTAGTTTGGCTGCGTTAGATGAGTTAGGGTAATATGTTAATAAGAACACAGTTTATTATGTCTTAGAGGTTAAGAGTGAATGCATTCTGAGACTAGACAGTCAATATTCAGATAAATTATTCTGTGATCATAAGATTTTGGTATTCCCAAATTTTACTCAAACAAAATACCATAAACCAGTGTAAGCATTTATCTCCAATTAAGCATAAAAAGACTGAATTTTTATTTTATTATCAATATTGTTAATACTAAATTATAGCAAGATCTATCAGAGAACTGAGCTGAGATCTGAGAAACCAAAGTATGGAGATTTGGTGATTTATCTAATATCTCAGAGTGAGTCAGTGGCACAGCTAGGAATACTACCTATTTATCCTGCACCCCAGCCCTGTGCTTTTACCAACTCTATAAGTGTCTAGCTTTATTTATTGCACTAATATAATAATTTTGAATTTTTCTGATAAACTGTTGAAAATGTATTGCTGTATTCTGTGTATCTTATTCTAGTTTCTCTTTTTTTCTTCTTAAAATATTAAATCTGAACCTCTCTAGTGAGAGATAGATACTGCATGTACATACAACGAGATTATGTGAAAAATATACTTTTCTGACATTATCTACAATATCCAGTTGTTTTTGCTGTGGATACAGTGGAAGAAACACATACATTGAAAAATTGGCTAGGGGTCCTACATCTTTATTAGGGCTGTCAAGCGATTAAAAAAATTAATCACAATTAATCATACTGTTAAACAATAATAGAGTACCATTTATTTAAATATTTTTGGATATTTACTACATTTTCAAATATATTAATTTCAATTACTACACAAAATACAAAGTGTACAGTGCTCACTTTATATTTATTTTTATTACAAATATTTGCACTGTAAAAAACAAAAGAAATAGTATATTTCAATTCACCTAACACAAATACTATAGTGCTATCTCTTTATAATAAAAGTTGAACTTACAAACTGTGACAAAGTTCCTCCTCTACCTTGGTGGGTCCTGTGCTTATTGGTAGATTTGCTCACCTCAGTGATCTTCCCCTCTGGTGGAACCCACAGTCTGGGTCAACTCCTCCTGTGTCTGATCAGGAGTTGGGAGGTTTGGGGAGAACCCGGGCCCGCCCTCTACTCCGGGTTCCATCCCAGGGCCCTGTGGATTGCAGCTATCTATAGTGCCTCTTGTAACAGCTGCATGACAGCTACAACTCCCTGGGCTACTTCCCCATGGCCTCCTCCAAACACCTTCTTTATCCTCACCACAGGACCTTCCTCCTGGTGTCTGATAACACCTGTACTCATTAGTCCTCCAGCAGCACACCTCTCACTCTCAGCTCCTTGCGCCTCTTGCTCCCAGCTCCTCACACGCACTTCCTCTCCTCTGGTTCCTCCTGGCCTGACTGGAGTGAGCTCCTTTTTAAACCCAGGTGCCCTGATTAGCCTGCCTTGATTTGCTGCAGGTGTTCTAATCAGCCTGTCTGCCTTAATTGGTTCTAGCAGGTTCCTGATTACCCTAGTGCAGCCCCTGCTCTGGTCACTCAGAGAACAGAAAACTCTTTCTCCAGTGGCCAGAAGATCCCCCTTTGACTCCTCTGCTGTAGAGGGTAGGAGGGAGAGGGCTGCTGTTGCTGTTCCTGCTGAGCCCTCATTGCTGCTGCTGCTACTGCTCCGGCTGCTCCCCTGGCTGGGCTAGACACCACCACCCACCCCCTTTCTCTGCTGTCTGCTTGCTGGCTGGCTAGAAGATTTTCCCCCCACCACCTCAGTTGCTGCTGTTACTCCACCCACAGCCCCTTGGGGGGGGGCTGCTGGCCTTCTCCCCGGAGGAGGGGAGTGAGGGACCCCAGCTCCAGGCCTTGTTGCTGAGGAAGCCACCACCACCATCTTCTGGGCGGGGTCCCTCCTGCCTAGCCACCAGACCACCACCTGGAGCTGCTGGAGCTGCTGTGTTAGCTGCTGGGGAGCTGCTGGAGCCCCGAGGAGAAGGAGAGTGCTGCCTGCTGCTGCTGGAGGACCTCGTAGAGACTCTGAAGGCCACCGTGGAGGGGGCACCTAAGAACTGAGTATTTTTCGGACTGTGCTCTTGTGGTGGGGGCTTGGACTGTGTCTGTTGGGACACTGGGGGTGTGGCGTGGAGCCTGCCCCCGGTCCATCTGTGTCCCCCTTCGCCCCCACCACCGTCGTTGCCCCCTCCACCACCCCCGCTGGCGTTTTTCCATCTGCCTCATTCTCCTGCCTCTGGGACTGAGCTGCTCACCTGGCTTGCCACGCCCACCTCCACCATTTGGGCCTGCAGCAGCAGCCAGCTGCATTGACTTTTTGCACAAGTGCCCGTGGGCGCACCCCACCCCACCCCCTTGGCCTGACCCCTCTCCTTTGCCACATTTGTCTGCCCGCCCATTTCCTCTGTGGCCCTGACTGTCCTGCCCCAGCCCTGCAGCTAGCCCCGTGGTCCCACTGCCCTGTTCCTAGTTTGATTTTCGCCCCGGCCCGGTGATCCCCCAGCCCTGATTGGCCCCTCCCCGCGGGCGCCCATGCCCCCCATGCGCTTGTGCCCTTCCCCCATTTGAGTTTGCCCTTGTTCACTGCACCCCCCCCCCCGATGTTGTTAGCCCCCCTGGTCCCCTAGTGCAACTAGAGGAGCCGGAATTCCCCTCTGGGTCGGTGGCCTGCCACCCTCCCGCCCCTGGGTCCTTGCTTGCTCCCCACGCCCCTTTAGCCTTCCCTTTTTGGCACCCTCATCCCCTGCCTGCAGCCTAGCGGGGAGGGGTGGTCGCCTCCTTTCCCTCCCCTCCCCTCGCTGTTTGTCCCCCTTCCGCTCTCGTTATGGCGGGGGACGCGGCAGGGGAGACCCCTCGCGATGCTCCCACCGCCCCTCCTCCCGAAACCCCCGTGTCCAATCCCCAAGCCTCTACCTCGACCGCCGCTGCCGGTTTACCTGCCACTGCCCCCGCTGGGGCACTGGCAACGGCGAGTATCGGGGAGACGTCCGCTGCTGCCACGTCCTTCGCCCCTTCCGATTCGGAGGGAGCCCCCCCAGCCGGTCGGAAAGGTCGGGGTGGGAAGAAGGGTAAGGGCCCAGCTATAAAGACCAGGCCCTCCATGGCGGGGACTACCCCCGCTGCCGTGGTCCCGGTACCGGCCGCGGCATCCCTCCCCGCTGTTCCCTCTACCAGCTCCGCAGGTGTCCCTCCCCCGGCCCCCAGGGCATATGCCCAGGTGGCGGCGGCCCCCCCGCCTGCCGCTACTCCTCCGCCTGCCGCTTCCACTACCATCTCTAGCGGCCGGGGCCCCTTTCCCACCTTGACTAGGAAGCACGGCGTCCGTTGCCTCCTGGTGCCCGCCTCGCCCCACGTCGAAACCTATGTGAGGGCGTTGGCGAGGGTAGTGGGGCCCACGGCCATTGTGGCGGCCTCCAAAATGTACGGGAAGGTGGTCTTCCTGGCGTCGGAGGCCGCCGCCCAGGAAGCGGTAGAGACGGGTCTGGCAGTGGGGGGCGTGTTTGTGCCCCTTGAGCCCTTGGAAGACCTGGGGGTCCGCTTGGTCCTGACCTCCGTCCCTCCCTTCCTGCCCAGTGCCGCCCTGCTGCCCGCCCTTTCTACCCTGGGGCACCCTATTTCTGTCATCAGCCCTCTCCCGTTGGGCTGCAAGGACCCCGCCCTCTGTCACGTCCTCTCGTTCCGCCGGCAAGTGCAGCTTCAACTGCCACTGGCGGCATGTGACGGAGAGGCGCTCGAGGGGTCCTTTGTGGTCCCCTACCAGGGATCCCGCTACCGGGTGCATTATTCAACGGGGGAGGCCCGGTGCTACCTCTGCCGGGCGATGGGGCACGTCCGGAGGGACTGCCCCTTGGCCCGGCACGGAGGAGCATCTGGGACCCCCGAGCCCCGGTATGGCGCCGGCCCCGTCACCGCCAGTGCCCCTAGCTGCCCAGCACCTGAAGCTGCCCCTCCTCCTTCTCAGTCCACCGCTGTGGAGGAGGGTGCGGTGGAGATAACGCCGAGCGTGGGAGAGGGCCCGCCCCAGGGAGACTCCTCCCTCGTTCCTGTTGCCCCTCCGTTGCCTCCCCGAGTCTCTGAGCCTTCACCCTTGCCCCCAGACCTGACCCCTGTTAGCCAGCCCCCGGATGATGCCATGGAGGGCTGGTCCTTAGTGCAGGGGAAGCAGGGCAAGAGGAAGGCTCCGGTCCCGTTACATCTTTTGGATTCGGAGACCCCCCGGAAGAGCAGGAAGGGGGTCTTTGATGACGAGACTTCCGCCTTGCCCCCTGACGACGCCCGTTTTGTGGTGCTGGCTGGGGACGACGTGGCAGCACCGGACGGTAACGCTGCCCCTCCTCCGGGGTCCCTTCCCGAGGAAACCCCCGAGGGAGCCCCTCTTGCCCGCTTGCCATCCGCAGCCCCCGCGAGCGCTGAGGTGGGCGTCGCTTAGGGTGTTGGCAGGGAGGGCCCCGGGGTGGCGGACAGCGACCTCCCCTCCATCTATGAGGAGATCGAGGCCCTGGGTCTGACCCCGGTTACACAGGGGGAGGACAACCCTTTGCTAGCGGGCCTCGATCTGTGTGATCTCACCTCGGTCCCTCTGTCCCTAGGTTCCCTTCCCCTGACTGCTGCTTCTGCTCCTGCCTCTGAGGGTCCCCTGGGGTCTTCCATCAGCCCGGCTGCACGTGGCACCTCATTGACGGCCGCCGAGCCCATTGAGGCGATGGCCGGTGCCCCGCTGCCAGGACCCGTTTCCCAGGGGGTGTCCCTCTTGGGTGTGGGACAACTGACCCCCTTCCCGGACGGAGACCCCATTGTTGACTTTCCATCTCCGGATGCCGTGGCTGTCGTTCCAGCCATCGTGGCTGCGCCCGGCATCGTTGTGGGTCCCCTTCCCGCTCCTATGATCCCTGAGCATGAGCAGGGAGGGATGCCTTCCTGTGGCCCAACTATTGCAGCTCAGGATCCTGCCTCTGCCCCTCTCCCCGATTCTCATCCTTATCCCACCCCTACTCCTGACTCCTGCCCTATCCCTGATGCCGGCACCACCCTTGTCCCCTCCGCCTCCCGTGATGCCATTGCCGCCCCTGGGGATACCCCCCAGGGTGCAGCCTTAGTTGTTTTTCCCTGCCCTGACCCATCAGGGGCTGCTGTTCTCCTTCCGCCGCCCCCTGTTGAACCGGGGAGCGGGGCGGGCCGCGTGGCGTCGGCCCATCGGATGCCACGTCGAGGGTCTACCCCCTGCCTGCCCACCTCGGTGAGCCACGGGGCTATGACGGGGGCCCTGCTGGGGGACGGTTCTCGATCCGTTACCCCGCCCCCCCATGCGCTGAGGGAGGAGCTGCGGGAGTTCCTTGAGGATGTCCGTGGCTCCCATAACAAGGTCCAACTTGCACTCCAGCGGTGGGGGGATTTCCATCAGATCCTCCGGGCCACGAGGGCCCTCATGGGGGAGGGTAAGAGGACCGGGAAGCAGGCCGCCGCGGCCTACCGGCGGGTCCACCTCTTCCGTGACTCTCTACTCACCTACGGGTTTGGTCACGGATTGCTGCGCGGCCTGACAGAGGCCGTGGGCATGTCTGCCGGCGAGGATCCCCCCCAGCACTCCTCATGGTGCCAATCATCTTTGCCACTTTGAACGCCCGGGGCTGTAGGATGGGTCTCCGCAGGAGCCAGGTGCTCTCCTTCCTTCGGGACGGGGGGTACTCTGTGGTTTTCCTGCAGGAGACCCATATGGACCCGGCTGCTGAAACTAGCTGGCGGCTGGATTGGGGGGACAGGGTCTACTTTAGCCACCTCTCGGTTCACTCGGCAGGAGTGGCGACCCTGTTCTCCCCCGACCTACGGACAGAGATGCTGGGGGTCGCCGAGGCTGTGCCGGGCCGCCTGCTGCACCTCCGGGTCTGCATGGAGGGGCTTGTGGTTAATCTCATCAACATCTATGCCCCAACATCGGGCCCGGAGAGGTTGCGTTTTTATCAACAGGCGTCTGCCTTCCTTTGCTCCCTGGATCCTCGTGTGTGCCTGGTCCTGGGCGGGGACTTTAACACCACCCTCGAGGAACGGGACCGCTCGGGGACCGAGCAGTGCCCGGCCACAGCGGACGTCCTCCGGGATACCATCGAATGCCACTCCCTGGTGGACGTCTGGCGCAACCACCACCCGGACGACGTCTCGACGTTCACCTTCGTCCGGGTGGAGGCCCATCGGTCACGCCACTCCCGGCTGGACCGCATTTACCTGTCACGTTTCCACCTTTCACGAGCCCACTCCTCCAGCGTTCGGCCGGCCCCCTTTTCGGATCACCACCTTGCCACCGTGACGGCCTCTCTCTGTGCAGAGAGGCCGGGGCCGGCCTATTGGCACTTAATAATAGTTTGCTGGAGGACGTGGGCTTTGTGGCATCCTTCCGGGAGTTCTGGCTTGCCCGGCGAGGGCAGAGGCGCACCTTTCCCTCGGTGCGGCGATGGTGGGACCTGGGGAAGGTGCGCGCCCGGCTCTTCTGCCGCAAGTACACCCGGGGCGCCAGCCGACGGAGGGATGTGGCGATAGAGCAGTTGGATCGGGAGGTCTTGGAGCTGGAGAGGCGTCTGGCCGCCAGCCCCAAGGATCCATCCCTCTGCGGAGCGTGCCGGGAGAAGCGGGAGGAGCTCCGGGCCCTTGAGGATCATCAAGCCCGTGGTGCCTTTGTTCGATACCGCATCCGCCTCCTTCGGGAGATGGATCGCGGCTCCCGCTTCTTCCACACCCTGGAGAAAAGGAGGGGGGCCAAAAAGCACGTCACCTGCCTCTTGGTGGAGGACGGCACCCCGCTCACGGATCCGACGGAGATATGCGGGAGGGCCAGGGCCTTCTACGCGACTCTTTTCTCT
The DNA here is from genome assembly GCF_016161935.1 of Mauremys reevesii. Taxonomy (NCBI): domain Eukaryota; kingdom Metazoa; phylum Chordata; order Testudines; family Geoemydidae; genus Mauremys; species Mauremys reevesii. The sequence continues at coordinate 121,309,629 of NC_052624.1, read as the reverse complement.
CCGGATCCGACTGATCTTGACACTTGCAAAGTGCTCTGGGACGGACTCCCTATGGTCAGCGCAGGCGACCGGGACTGGCTAGAGCTGCCTCTCACTCTGGCCAAGTTCTCGGAAGCCCTCCGTCGCATGCCCACCAATAAATCTCCGGACATGGACGGGCTGACCGTGGAGTTCTAACGCGTGTTCTGGGACATCCTCGGCCCAGACCTAGTCACCGTCTGGGACGAGTCTTTGCAGGGCGGGGTCCTCCCTCTCGTGTAGGTGAGCCATGTTCACCTTATTGCCGAAGAGGGGGGACCTCTGCAATTTACAGAATTGGCGTCCCATCTCGCTCCTCAGCACGGACTACAAAATCGTTGCGAAGGCCATCTCGATGTGGCTAGGGTCCGTGCTGGCGGACGTGGTCCACCCGGACCAGACCTACACCGTCCCGGGCCGCATGATCTTTGATAACTTGTATCTGGTCCGGGACCTTCTGGAATTAGGGTGTAGGGATGGTCTGTCGTTCGCCCTCTTGTCCCTGGATCAGGAGAAGGCATTCGACAGGGTGGACCACGGGTATCTCCTGGGCACTCTGCAAGCGTTTGGCTTCAGACCCCAGTTTGTGGGTTTTCTCCAGGTGCTGTACGCTTCCGCGGAGTGTCTGGTCAGGCTTAACTGGACCCTGACCGAGCCGGTCAGCTTCGGGCGAGAAGTATGGCAGGGGTGTCCCCTCTCGGGTCAGCTGTACACTCTGGTGATCGAGCCCTTCCTCTGTCTCCTCCGTCGGAGGCTGACGGGGTTGGTACTCCAGGAGCCGGAGCTGCGGCTGGTCCTGTCGGCGCATGCCGACGATGTGCTCCTCATGGTCCAGGACCTGGGCGACTTGGTGCGGGTGGAGGCTTGCCAGGCTATTTATTCGGCGTCCTCCTCCGCCCGGGTCAACTGGGTCAAGAGCTCTGGCCTGGTGGTCGGGGATGGGTGGCAGGCGAGCTCCCTCCCACTCGCGCTTCAGGCCATCCGGTGGAGCGCGGGTCCGCTGCTCTATCTCGGCGTTTACCTTTCTGCCACGCATCTGTCTCCGCCAGAGAACTGGCACGGTTTAGAGGGCGGGGTGAGGGCGCGGCTCCGGAAATGGACAGGACTACTCCGGTGCCTCTCTCTCCGGGGGAGGGCGCTGGTGCTGAATCAATTAGTCCTGTCCATGCTCTGGTACCGGCTCAACACCCTGGTCCCCGCCCCGGATTTCCTGGCCAACCTCCAGACGGTGGTTCTGGAGTTCTTCAGGCCAGGAACACACTGGGTCTCTGCAGGGGTCCTCCACCTGTCCCTGGAGGAGGGGGGGCAGGGCCTGAAGTGCCTGCACACTCAAGTCCACTTCTTCCGCCTCCAGGCCCTGCAGAGGCTCCTGTATGGTGCGGGTAGTCTGGCGTGGAGCGTATTGGCGCACGCCTTCCTCCGCCACTTCCGAGGGCTCCTATATGACCGGCAGCTCTTTTATCTCCATCCGAGAGGTCTTCCGCGAGACCTCTCTGGGCTGCCAGTCTTCTACCAAGACCTCCTCCGGACCTGGAAGCTCTTTTCGACGACCAGGTCCGTGGCGGCCACCGTGGGGGTTGATCTCCTCGCGGAGCCCCTGCTACACAACCCCCAGCTTCGTGTGCAGGTGGCAGAGTCCCCCACAGTGCACCAGAGGCTGGTCTTGGCAGGAGTCACCAGGGTCGGAGACCTCCTGGACTATGACCGAGGAGACTGGCTGGATCCCCTGACGCTCACTCAGCGCATGGGGCTCTCCAGTCCTCGTACTCCCCGGCGTGTACTTCAGGAGGTGAAGGCCGCTTTACTGCTCACTGCTCGGGCCTACCTCGACCGGGTCCTGCGAGAGGGCACGCCCCGCCCACCTTCCACCCCGGGCCCCGTGGACCTTTTTATCGGACCTCTGCCCCGTGGACCCAATCGACCCCCTCGCCCTTTCACGGCGAGCCGGCTGCCTACTCTGCAGCCGGTTCTGTTCCAGACCGCGCCCAGAAAACATCTGTACACGCTCGTGCTCCACATGCTTCACTACCTCACCCTCGCATCCCGCCTCGATACGAAATGGCGGGACCTCCTGCCACCTCTCGAGGGTGAGGAGCCCCGGTGGCCGAGCTTGTATTCTGCCCCGGTCCCGAGGCCCACCGGGGATGTCAGTTGGCGGCTCCTTCACGGGGCCGTGAGCACGGGCGTGTACTTGGTGCAGTTTACCCTTGTCCCCAACACATGCCCCTTTTGCGGCGTGAAGGAGACCCTGGCGCATGTTTATTTAGAGTGTGCCATTTGCAGCCCCTGTTCCAGCTCCTCTTGGCTCTCCTCTTACGTTTTTGGTTGCACTTTTCCCCTCACCTGTTTATCTATGCACTCCCCATCCATGGCCCCACGAAGTCGCGGGATCTCCTTGTCAACCTCCTCTTGGCCCTGGCCAAACTAGCCATCTATAACACCAGGGAGAGGAGGTTGGCCGACGGGATTTCCTGCGACTGTGGGGCCTATTTCCGCTCCTCCGTCCGTTCACGCATCCAGTCAGAGTTCCTCTGGGCGGTGTCCACTGGCTCCCTTGATGCCTTCGAGGAGCAGTGGGCGTTGTCTGGGGTTCTCTGCTCGGTGTCCCCATCAGGTTCCCTTTGTTTAGCCCTATGACCTCGCTCCCAATCCTGGTTTTTGTCATTGGTTGTCCCACGTAATTAGTTAGTATCCCAGACCTGTGGATCCTCCCCTTAGGCTTGGGGGAGGTCCTTTAGCAGTGGGCGGGCTTCGCCCGCCCACTTCCTGGATACTAATAGGACCAGACTCCTGTACCTCACTGGTTTGGGTCTGTCACAAAATGTAGAATTATGTACAAAAAATAACTGCATTCAAAAATAAAACAATGTAAAACTTTAGAACCTACAAGTCCACTCAGTCCCACTTCAGCCAATCGCTCGCACAAAAAAATTTGGTTACAATTTGCAGGAGATAATGCTGCCCACATCTTGTTTACAATGGCATCTGAAAGTAAGAACAGGTGTTCACATGGCACTGTTGTAGCTGGCATCGCAAGATATTTACATGTCAAGTACTAAAGATTCATATGCCCTTTCATGCTTTAACAGCCATTCCAGAAGACATGCCTCCATGCTGATAACAGGTTCTGCTCGATAACGACCCAAAGCAGACCAGACTGACACATGTTCATTTTCATCATCTGAGCCAGATGCCACCAGCAGAAGGTTGATTATATCTTTTTGATGCTTTGGGGTCTGTAATTTTGGCATCTGAGTGTTTGTGATATTCCCTGGTGTAATCTGGACCGGTGATCTGCTAGGTCACTCCAATCTTTGACTCTGGGAGCGAGCCTTACCCTGCTTTGCTGTGAGAACCCCCATTCCCGGGCTGTTCACACACAGCCTCTAGAATGGAAGCTGCTCCCAGCTATGTGAGTGAGCACTTTTGGCCAGCGCCTGCTTGGATTGTACAGCCGAATGACTCTAGCCAATATCTCCGGTCCCAGACACAACCCTAGGAACCTCCATCTTGCAGTGTCCAGTTACGCCCAATGGAAGCTGCAAGTTTATATGAGTTAATTGATTTAACAAAGAAAGTTATATGTACCAGGTTTGTTATCCCAGGAGGAGTTTCTAACATGCTCCAAACCAAACACACTGCTTCAGGTAGAATAAACAAATTTATTTACTACAAAAGATAGATTTTAAGTGATTATAAATCAAAGCACAAGTCAGATTTGGTCAAATGAAATGAAAGCTAAATGCAGTCTAAGCTGATCGTAACACTTTCAGTGCCCTTACAAACTTAGATGCTTCTCACTGCAAGTTGGCTGGTTGGCCTTCAGCCAGGCTCTCCCCTTTGATCAGCGCTTCAGTAGCTTGCTGGTGGTGTCTGTAGATGGAGGTGGAAGAGAGAGCACGGCAAATGTCTCTCCCTTTTATCATGTTCTTTCTTCCCTCTTGGCTTCCCCCACCCCCTGTTCAGAGTCAGGGGAGCATTACCTCATCGGAGTCCCAAACTGACCAAGGGAAGGAGGGTCACAGCCTAGGCCAGTGTCCTTTGTTTCTGTGGGGCTGGGCTGGATTTGTTCCATACATGCCCTGATGAGATGTGAACTGCCCCTCTGCTCCTGGAGAATTTTGCCTGGGCCTCTGCTCCTGGAGAGTTTTGCCTGGACTTGTTATAAGCCATAAGGACACATTTTCAGCCTCAGAACTATATAAAAGAAATTACAACCTATGACATTACTATAACAACAATGCTCAGTGCATCATGAGCCTTCCAAAGACACCTGACATGACAAACTTTGCATTGGATACCACACAATCATATTGTCAGGATGAACATGGGGGTGCAGGGTGTTCCCCCAAGGTACAGAGTGTCACAGTATTGCTCTTTTAAGACATCTGAAAGTATGCTCCACACCTCATCCCTCTCAGATTTTGGAAGGCACTTAAAATTCTTAAACCTTGGGTTGAGTTCTGTATCTATCTTTAGAAATCTCACATTGGTACCTCCTTTGCATTTTGTCAAATCTGCTGTGGCAGAATGTGGGTAAAACAGAACAGGAGACATACAATTCTCCCATAAAGAGTTCAGTCACAAATTTAATTAACGCACTATTTTTTAATGAGCATCATCAGCATGGAAGCATGTCCTCTGGAATGGTGGCCGAAGCCTGAAGGGGGCATATGAATGTTTAGCATATCTGACATGTAAATACCTTATAATGCTGATTAAAAAAGTTCCATGCAAATGCCTGTTTTCACTTTTATGTGACATTGTAAATAAGAAGCAGTCAGCAGTATATCCCGCAAATGTAAATAAACTTGTTGGTCTTAGCAATTGGCTGAACAAGAAGTAGGACTGAGTGGACTTGTAGGCTCTAAAGTTTTACATTGTTTTGTTTTTGAGTGCAGCTATGTACCAAAAAAAATCTACATTTGTAAGTTACACTTTCACGATAAAGAGATTGCACTACAGTACTTGTATGAGGTGAATTGAAAAATACTATTTCTTTAGTTTATCATTTTTACAGTGCAAATATTTGTAATAAAAAATAATAATCTAAAGTGAGCACTGTACACTTTGTATTCTGTATTGTAATAGAAATCAATATATTTGAAAATGTAGGGGAAAAACATCCAAAATATTTAATAAACTTCAATTGGCATTCTATTTTTAGTAGTTCGATTAATTGTGATTATTTTTTTTTAATCACGGTTAATTTTTTGAGTTAATCACATGAGTTAACTGCAATTAATAGACAGCCCAAATCTTTAGTAGCTAATAGCTTTGCAAGCTAAATATTATGACAATTCTAATCCCATCTCACCCTTCACTCCCCAAATCATATATGAGGGATCCAACAGTCAAACTTGATAACAAACAATTGACATATTGGAAACTACTTAAAAATTATTTGCTATCACTTTAAATGTGAGAGATTTCCTGGTCTTGCTTGCGGGATAGGGGCCTCTGAGGGTAGCCATTTCATCTGGTCATCTGAGTCAGTCAGCAAACAACCAGTCTGGAAAGAGCCATCTTAAAGTAATATGGGATGAGTTGTGCCTCACTGCCTTAGTGACCAGCCTGTTTTCTCTCTCTCTTTCTGATTTTCTTGTGTGTTATTGTTCTGAATTCTAGGAAATAAAAGTAAATATTTTATAATCTTCCCACAAGAGTATTAATGTTTTTATCTAACTTCTGTGTGCGTGCTATGAACATAATACTTGATATTGTTTTTTTATGAGATTACAATTTTGGTTAAAGGTAACTGAGTTGATATAAGAGGGCAGTTCCTCAGCTACTGTAAATTTTTGTAATTCCATTACTACCAGTGGAGTTATGATAATTTATGCCATCTGAGGATCTGCTCCACTGTACTTAAGCTTCTGTAAGGTATTTGACATAGGCTCATATAACATTCTGATTAAAAAATTAACACTAAACAAAATCAATGTAGTACATATTAAATGGATTAAAAATTGGCTAACTGACAGATCCCAATAAGTAATTGTAAATGGGGAATCATCATCCTAGAGAGTTGTTTCTAGTGAGGTCCCTCTAGTGAGGGCTCTGTTCTTGGCCAAATGCTTTTCAATATCTTTATCAAAGGTTGAGCCTTTTTTTTTTGAAGAAAATATAACATTATTGCTGGTAAGCTTGCAAATGACATGAAAATTGGTGGAGTAGTAAATAATAATGGTAGGTCAATACTACAGAGCCATTTGGATTGCTTGGTAAGGTGGGCTCACTTAAACAACATGCATTTTAATACTGCCAATGCAAAATAATACATCTAGGAACAAATAACATAGGTCACATAGGATGGGGCACTGTATTTTGGAAAGTAGTGACTCAGAAAGGATTTAGCTGTCATTTGGGAGAACCAGATGAACAAGAGCCCCCCTTGAGACATGGTGGCTAAGAGAGTAAATACCATCCTTGGATTAATAAGCAGGGGAATATTGAATAAAAGAAGAGAAGGGTCTATTATCACTGTGTACATCATGATGACACCAGTACTGGAATATTGTGTCAGTCTGGTTTCTGCACTTTTAAAAGGATGTTCATGTATTGGCAAGTGTAAAGAAGCTCGGTGTATTTGGTTTATCCAAGAAAAAGTTGGAGGTGACTTAATAAGAGTTTATAAGTACTTACATGGGAAGAAGATTTTTGATAATGAAAGGACCTAATTTAGCAGACAAAGGCATAATAAAATCAAATGCCTGGAAGCTGAAGCTAGACAAGTTCATATGAGATGTAAGATTCAAATATTTTAAAAGTGAGTGTAATTAGCCATTAGAACAACTTACCTAGTGATTTGATAGTCTCTTTCATTTTTAAATTTTTAAATAAGATTGAATATGATTGGATGTCTTTTTAAAAGCTATGCCCTAGCTCATCCAGAAGTTATTGGCTTCATGCAAAAGTCACTGAATGAAATTCTATGGGCTATGTTATGAAGGAGGTCTGATATATGATCAAAATGGTCCCTTCTGGTCTCAAATTTATGAATCTGTTATTCTAAAGACCTATGATGTGATTGGCATAACAGAGACTTGGTGGGATAACTCACATAACTGGAGTACTGTCATGGATGGATATAAACTGTTCAGGAAGGACAGGCAGGGCAGAAAAGGTGGGGGAGTTGCATTGTATGTAAGGAGCAGTATGACTGCTCAGAGCTCCGGTATGAAATGGCAGAAAAACGTGAGAGTCTCTGGATTAAGTTTAGAAGTGTGAGCAACAAGGGTGATGTCATGGTGGGAGTCTGCTATAGACCACCAGACCAGGGGCATGAGGTGGACGAGGCTTTCTTCTGGCAACTAACAGAAGTTACTAGATCACAGGCCCTGGTTCTTGTGGGTGACTTTAATCACCCCGATATCTGCTGGGAGAGCAATACAGCAGTGCACAGACAATCCAGGAAGATTTTGGAAAGTGTAGGGGACAATTTCCTGGTGCAAGTGCTGGAGGAACCAACTAGGGGCAGAGATCTTCTTGACCTGCTGCTTACAAACCAGGAAGAATTAGTAGGGGAAGCAAAAGTGGATGGGAACCTGGGAGGCAGTGACCACGAGATGGTCTAGTTCAGGATCCTGACACAAGGAAGAAAGGAGAGCAGCAGAATACAGACCCTGGACTTCAGAAAAGCAGACTTTGACTCCCTCAGGGAAGTGATGGGCAGGATCCCCGGGGAGAATAACATGATGGGGAAAGGAGTCCAGGAAAGTTGGCTGTATTTTAAAGAAGCCTTATTGAGGTTGCAGGAACAAACCATCCAGATGTGTAGAAAGAATAGTAAATATGGCAGGCGACCAGCTTGGCTTAACAGTGAAATCCTTGCTGATCTTAAATACAAAAAAGAAGCTTACAAGAAGTGGAAGACTGGACAAATGACCAGGGAGGAGTATAAAATATTGCTCAGGCATGCAGGAGTGAAATCAGGAAAGCAAAATCACACTTGGAGTTGCAGCTAGCAAGGGATGTTAAGAGTAACAAGAAGGGTTTCTTCAGGTATGTCAGCAACAAGAAGAAAGTCAACAAAAGTGTGAGCCCCTTACTGAATGAGAGAGGCAATCTTGTAACAGAGGATGTGGGAAAAGCTAATGTACTCAGTGCTTTTTTTTGCCTCTGTCTTCATGAATGAGGTCAGCTCTGAGACCAGGGGCGGCTCTACCTTTTTGGCCGCCCCAAGCAGTCATGCGCGGGAGGCGCCCCGGAGCTGCGGGAGCAGCGGACCTCCCGCGGGCATGACTGCAGAGGGACCGCTGGTCCTGCGTGGCTCGGCTGGACCTCCCGCGGCTGCGGACGGTTCGCGGGTCCGGCGGCTCCGCTTGAGCTGCTGCAGTCATGCCTGCGGGAGGTCCAGCCGAGCGGCGGGACGAGAGCCCCCTCCGCAGTAATGCCTGCGGCATGTCCGCCGGCCCAGCCTGCCGCCCCCCCCCCCGGCTGCAGGGGACGGGCCGTTCCTCGGCTCGCAGCGGCAGGATGGGCTGGGGCCCCAGCCTTTTGCCGCCCTAGGCACCAGCTTGTTTTGCTGGTGCCTAGAGCCGCCCCTGTCTGAGACTGCTGCACTGGGCAGCACAGCATGGGGAGGAGGTGATCAGCCCTCTGTGTAGAAAGAAGTGGTTCAGGATTATTTAGAAAAGCTGGACTAGCACAAGTCCCTAGGGCCGGATGCGCTGCATCCGAGGGTGCTAAAGGAGTTGGTGGATGTGATTGCAGAGCCATTGGCCATTATCTTTGAAAACTCATGGTGATCGGGGGAGGTCCCGGATGACTGGGAAAAGGCTAATGTAGTGCCCATCTTTAAAAAAGGGAAAAAGGATCCAGGGAACTACAGGCCAGTCAGCCTCACCTTAGTCCCTGGAAAAATCCTGAAGCAGGTCCTCAATGAATCAATTCTGAAGCACTTTGAGGAGAGGAAAGTGATCAGGAACAGTCAGCATGGATTCACCAAGGGCAGGTCATGCGTGACTAACCTAATTGCCTTCTATGAGGAGATAACTGGGTCTGTGAATGAGGGAAAAGCAGTGGACATATTATTCCTTGACTTTAGCAAAGTTTTTGATACTGTCTCCCACAGTATTCTTGCCGGCAAGTTAAAGACGTATGGTCTGGATGAATGGACTATAAGGTGGATAGAAAGCTGGCTACATCGTCAGGCTCAATGGGTAGTGATCAATGGCTCCATGTCTAGTTGGCAGCCGGTATCAAGAGGAGTGCCCAAAGGGTCAGTCCTGGGGCCGGTTTTGTTCATCATCTTCATTAATGATCTGGAGGATGGTGTGGACTGCACCCTCAGCAAGTTTGCAAATGACACTAAACTGGGAGGAGTGGTTGATACGCTGGAGGATAGGGATAGGATACAGAGGGACCTAGACAAATTAGAGGATTGGGCCAAAAGAAACCTGATGAGGTTCAATGAGGACAAGTGCAGAGTCCTGCACTTAGGACTGAAGAATCCCATGCACTGCTACAGAATAGGGACCGAATGGCTAGGCAGCAGTTCTGCAGAAAAGGACCTAGGGACGAGAAGTGGATGAGAAGCTGGATATGAGTCGACAGTGTGCCCTTGTTGCCAAGAAGGTTAACAGCATTTTGGGCTGTGTAGGTAGAGGCGTTACCAACAGATCGAGGGACATGATCATTCCCCTCTATTCGGCATTGGTGAGGCCTCATCTGGAGTACTGTGTCCAGTTTTGGGCACCACACTACAAGAAGGATGTGGAAAAATTGGAAAGAGTCCAGCAGAGGGAAACAAAAATGATTAGGGGGCTGGAGCACATGAGTTATGAGGAGAGGCTGAGGGAACTGGGATTGTTTATTCTGCAGAAGAGAAGAATTAGGGGGGATTTGATAGCTGCTTTCAACTACCTGAAAGGGGGTCCAAAGAGGATGGATCTAGACTGTTCTCAGTGGTAGCAGATGAGAAAACAAGGAGTAATGGTCTCACATTGCAGTGGAGGAGGTTTAGGTTGGATATTAGGGAAAACTTTTTCACTAGGAGGGTGTTGAAGCACTGGGATGGGTTACCTAGGAAGGTGGTGGAATCTCCTTCCTATGAGGTTTTTAAAGTCAGGCTTGACAAAGCCCTGGCTGGGATGATTTAGTTGGGGATTAATTCTGCTTTGAGCACGGGTTGGACTAGATGACCTCCTGAGGTCCCTTCTAACCCTAATATTCTATGATTCTATGACCATGCTCCACAGGCTATTCTTTGGCCTATCTAGAGTAGCTGCAAATATGCATTGGCTTGGCCTGGTTTCCTCCCCACACTGTGACTGCAGAAGTGTGTTGCAGCCAGTTGCGAACTGAGGGAGTAGCAGAGGAAAGGCAAATAGAGGGAGTTTGCCTGGGAACCATCTGAGAGGAGCTATGGTGAGCTCTGCATTAGTGGGGCTGTGTTGTGCACTGGTAGGGTGAATATCTGAGTGTCTGTCTGCTGTGACCATTTCTTTGACTAGTGCTAGTTGCAGGGACTGTTTTACTATGTGTGTGTGTGTGTGTGTTTGTGTGTTTGTTTGTTTGTTTGTTTGTTTGTTTGAAAAGTGTGACTGTTTGACCGTGTGGTTGGTTGTTTGAAAAGTGTTAATTGGGAGTGCTTTGTTCCAGGTGGGCCTTGAGTGGTTGATTCGAGGGAAGGCTTTGAGATGGGGCCAGGGGCAGCTCTAGGCCCCAGCACGCCAAGTGCGTGCTTGGGGCGGCATGCCACGGGGGGCACTCTGCTGGTCGCCGGGAGGGTGGCAGGCGGCTCCGGTGGACCTTCCGCAGGCGTGCCTGCGGAGGGTCTGCTGGTCCCACGACTTTGGTGGAGCATCCGCAGGCATGTCTGCGGGAGGTCCACCAGAGCCGCGGGACCGGCGACCGGCAAAGTGCCCCCACGGCGTGCGGCCGTGCTTGGGGCGGCGAAATGGCTAGAGCCGTCCCTGGATGGGGCAACTGCTTCGAGCCAGCAGCCTTATAAAAAAGCTGCCAGTTGCAAAACAAGTGAGATTGCCAGGGAGTTTGCCTGGGGGGAGTTCCCACAGAGGTTTTTGCCTTTCAGGCTTCTGTGAGCAGTAAATACAACATCTGAAGAGGCTCTTATACGAATAGTGAGTGATCAGCTGTTGTGACCTTCACAGGATATGCCATGTTTGTCTTTCTCCCAGAGGATAGAAATGACTTTTGTCTGTACAAAGTGCAGGCTAGTCTCCATATTGGAAGAGAAGGTTAAAGAACTAGAGACCCAAGTATCAACCCTGCATTGCATTAGAGAAAACGAAGACTTTCTGAATGGAAGTCAGCATTTGGTACTGCAGCACAGCATGCTGAAGATTCAGAGAGGGCAGTGCAGAACAGGAAGAAAATTGGCAGCATATTACCTCCAGAAGAAGAAAGAGGAGAACCCATGTACCCCGAGTACAGATAGAGGTAAGAAACAGTTTTCATGCTCTCTGCACAGATACTACAGCAGAGAATGGTTTGGAAGGGTCATCTGAAAGAAGGGATCAGAAGGAGACCCCATAGACCAGAAGGCATGGGATGCATTATCCTAGGGATGGGGGTTCCACAACTACCACTCCCAAAAGAAGAAGATGGGTGGTGGTGGTTGGGGACTCCCTTCTAAAGGAGACAGAGTCATCCATCTCCCATCCAGATCAGGAAACTCGAGAAGTGTGCTGCTTGCCTGGAGCTAGAATTCAGGATGTGTCTTTTGAGACTGATCAAGCCCTCGGATCGCTACCCCTTCCTACTTCTCCACGTGGGCAGCAATGATACTGTCAAGAATGATCTTGAGCCGGTCACTGCAGACTATGTGGCTCTGGGAAGAATGATAAAGGAATTTGAGGTGCAAGTCATGTTCTTTTCCATCCTCCCTGTTGAAGGAAAAGGCTCAGGTAGGGACCATCAAATTGTTGAGGTAAATGCATGGTTGCACAGGTGGTGTCAGAGAGAGGGCTTTGGATTCTTCAACCATGTGATATTGTTCCAGGAAGAAAGATTGCTAGGAAGAGATAGGATCCACCTAACGAAGAGATGGAAGAGCATCTTTGCAGGCAGGCTTGCTAACCTAGTGAGGAGGGCTTTAAACTAGCTTCATTGGGGGATGGAGAGCTAAGCCCTGAGGTAAGTGGGGAAGTGGGATACTGGGAGGAAACACAAGGAGGAGGGTGCAACAGGGGAGGCCTCCTGATTCATAATGAGAAAGTAGGGCAATCGGCTAGTTATCTTAGGTGCTTGCACATGAACAGAAGAAGCCTTGGAAACAAGCAGGAAGGTTTGGAAGTCCTGGCACAATCAAGGAACTATGATGTGATTGGAATAACAGAAACCTGGTGGGGTGGTTCACATGACTGGAGCACTGTCATGGATGGGTATAAACTATTCAGGAAGAACAGGCAGGGAAGAAAAGGTGGAGGAGTTGCACTGTATGTGAGAGAGCAGTATGATTCTCAGAGCTTCAGGATGAAACTGGAGAAAAGCCTGTTGAGAGGTTTTGGGTTAAATTTAGAGGCAAGAGAAACAAGGGTGGTGTCATGGTGAGCATCTGGTATAGACCACCAGACCAGGAGGATGAGGTAGATGGGGGTTTCTTCAGACAACTAACAGAAGTTTCCAGATCGCAGGCCCTGGTTGTCATGGGGGACTTCAATCATCTTGACATCTGCTGGGAGAGCAATACAGCAGTGCACAGACAACCCAGGAAGTTTTTGGACAATGTTTGGGACAACTTCCTGGTGCAAATGCTGGAGGAACCAACTAGGGCCATGCTCCTCTTGTCGTGCTGCTCACAAACAGGGAAGAATTGGTAGAGGAAGTAGAAGTGGGTGGCAACTTGTCTGGGTAGCAGTGACCACAAGATGGTTGAAATCAGGATCCTGACGAAAGGAAGAAAGGAGAGCAGCAGAATATGGACCCTGGAGTTCAGAAAAGCAGACTTTGACTCCCTCAGGGAACTGATGGGCAGGATCCCCTGAGATGCTAATATGAGGGGGAAAGGAGTCCAGGAGAGCTGGCTGTATTTTAAAGAAGCCTTATTGAGGGTGCAGGAACAAACCATTCCAATGTTCAAAAAGAATAGCCAATATGTCAGACAACCAGCTTGGCTTAACAGAGAAATCTTCCATGAGTTTATACACAAAAAGGAAGCTTACAAGAAGTGGAAACTTGGACAGGTGACTAGGGAGGAGTGTAAAAATATTACTTGAGCATGCAGGGGTGTAATCAGCCAAGGCACAACTGGAGTTGCAGTTAGCAAGGGATGTGAAGGGTAACAAGAAGGGTTTCTACAGGTATGTTAGCAACAAGAAGAAGGTCAGGGAACGTATGGGACCCTTACTGAATGGAGAGGCAATCTAGTGATAGATGATGTAGAAAAAGCTGAAGTACTCAATGCTTTTTTTGCCTCAGTCTTCACAGACTGCTGCACTGGGCAGCACAGTATGGGGAGGAGGTGAGCAGCCCTCAGTGGTGATAGAACAGGGTAAGGACTATTTAGAAAAGCTGGACATGCACAAGTCCATGGGGCTGCATGCAATGAATCTGAGGGTGCTGAGGGAGTTGGCTGATGTGATTGCAGAGCCATTGGCCATTATCTTTGAAAACTCATGGTGATTGGGGGAGGTCCTGCATGATTGGAAAGAGGCAAATATGGTGCCCATCTTTAAAAAAGGGAAGAAGGAGAGTCTGGGGACCTACAGACCAGTCAGCCTCATCTCAGTTCCTGGAAACATCATGGAGCAGGTCCTAAAGGCATCCATTTTGAAGCACTTGGCGGAGAGGAAGGTGACCAAGAACAGTCAATATACCTTCACCAAGGGCAAGTCATGCCTGTCCAACCTGACTGCCTTCTATGATGAGATAAATGTCTCTATGAATACAGGGAAAGCAATGGACATGACATACCTTGACTTTAGCAAACCTTTTTATATGTTCTCCCACAGTATACTTGCCAGTAAGTTAAAGAAGCATGGATTGAATGAATGGACTATAAGGTGGATAGAAAGCTGGCTAGATCGTTGCGCACAATGGATAGTGATCAACGGCTTGATATCTAGTTGGCAGCTGGTATCAAGTGGAGTGCCCCAGGCATCAGTCCTGGAGCTGGTTTTGTTCAATATCTTCATTAATTATCTGGATGATGGGATAGATTGCACCCTCAGCAAGTTCACAGATGACACTAAGATGGCGGGGGAGAGGTAGATATGCTGGTGGGTAGGGATAGGGTCCAGAGTGACCTAGACAAATTAGAGGATTGGGCCAAAAGAAATCTGATGAGGTTCAACAAGGACAAGTGCAGAGTCCTGCACTTAGGATGGAAGAATCCAATGCACTGCTACAGGCTGCGGACCAACTGGCTAAGCGGCAGTTCTGCAGAAAAGGACCTCGGGATTACAGTGGATGAGAAGTTGGATATGAGTTAACAGGGTATCCTTGTTGCCAAGAAGGCTAACAGCATATTGGGGGTCCTTTAGTAGGAGTAGTGCCAGCAGATCGAGGGAAGTGATTACTCCTCTCTATTCAGCACTGGTGAGGCCACATCTGGAGTATTGCATCCAGTTTTGGGGCCCCCACTACAGAAGGGAGGTGGACAAATTGGAAAGAGTCCACCAGAGGGCATCAAAAAATATTAGGGGACTGGGGCACATGACTTACGAGGAGAGGCTGAGGGAACTGAGGTTATTTAGTCTGCAGAAAAGAAGAGTGGGGGGTGGGGATTTGATAGCAGCCTTCAACTACCTGAAGGGGGGTTCCAAAGAGGATGAAGCTTGGCTGTTCTCAGTGGCAGCAGATGACAGAACAAAAAGCAATGGTCTCAAGTTGCAGTGGAGGAGGTCTAGGTTGGATATTAGAAAAAAACTATGTCACTACGAGGGTGGTGAAGCACTGGAATGGGTTACCTAGGGAGATGGTGGAATCTCAATTTTTAGATGTTTTTAAGGCTGGGCTTGACAAAGCCCTGGCTGGGATGATTTAGTTGGGGTTGGTCCTGCTTTGAGCAGGGGCTTGGACTAGATGATCTCCTGAGGTATCTTCCAACCCTAATCTTCTGTGATTCTATTATTCATTTAGAAGAGTGCCCAGCCTGACATCTGGAATGCAGTTTACAATGCCTGGTCTTCCTTTATACAGCGGTTGTCCTCTGACTATGGAACCTGAACATCTAGCTCTCAGAAGAAGACTGATCGATCATAAAAAACAATTGCATAGGGAGAATCATCATACAACTGAGGTGTTCCTAAAAGGGCTCCTGTAGGAAAGTGTTCTTTATCCAATCTTATTCAATATCAGTGTTCCGTAAGAAATAATGAAATAATTGTTGGTAAGATTGGAAAGTAGCACAAAAATTGGTGGTGTGGCAAATAATGATAGTAAAAGGTCAGTTATACAAGTTCATCGATCTAGGATCAAAGAAGGCAGCTCACGTATGGGGGGCTTTATCCTGGAATGCAGTGACTCAGAAATGGTGGATAAGCAGGTGCAATACACTGGCTAAGAGAGAAAATGTGGTCCTTGAATCTATAACCTGGAGAATTTCAGGGAAGTAATATTCTCTCTGTACAACAGGGGTGATACCAGTAACTGTGTCCAATTCTAGTGTCCACACGTAGATAACGTTATTGAACACCAGGGCCCCACAGTCATCCCCCCCCCCCCAGCTCAGCTTATATGCAGCCCCTGGTCCATCTCCATAGGATATCAGTTAGCAGCTCCTTCATGGAGCTGTGAGCACAGGTGTGTACCTGGTGTGGTTCATCCCCCTTCTCAATACCAGCCCCATCTGCAGTGAGAGGGAGACCCTAATGCACAGTTATATTGAGTGTAGCAGGTTTCAGCCCCTTTTCCAGCTTGTCCAAAAGCTTCTTCTTAGGTTCTGGCTGCATTCCTCCCTCCCTGGCTCTCCCCCCACCCTGCACCTCCTGATATTTGCACACCCCATCCATGGTCCCAGGAAGTTGCAAGATCTTCTCAACAACCTCCTCCTGGCATTGGGGTCACGAGGTGGCCGTCTATTATACCAAGAGAAGGATGCTAGACAGGGAAGTGCTCTGTGACTGTGGGGCTTATTTCCGCTTCTCTCTTAGGTCACATCTCTAGGCAGAGTTCCTCTGGGCCATGTCCAGTGGCTCTCTGGATGCCTTTGAGGAGCAGTGGGCAGTCTGGGGTTCTCTACGCAGTGTCCCCATCTGGCTCCCTGCTTTTGATCGTATGACTCTCACTCCCATCCCTGTTTTCTTATTTGATGTCCCCCATATATACTTGAGATCTGGCTCTGGTGGCTCCTCCCCTTAGGCTGGAGGGAGGGGCCTTTAGATGTGAGTGGGCTTGCGCACGCCCATCCCCAGATTCTCAATATGTGCCATAACTCACCCCTCCTGAAGAACCTGCAGTGATTCCTCCCTCAGGCATACTCCAGCAGCCTTGCCCACATGCCCACATGCTCAGGGTTTATTTGGGGTCGGGAAGGAATTTTCCTCCAGGGCAGATTGGCAGAGGCCCTGGAGGTTTTTCGCCTGTCTCTGCAGCGTGGGGCACGGGTCACTTGCTGGAGGATTCTCTGCAGTTTGAGGTCTTCAAACCACAATTTGAGGACTTCAATAACTCATTAGGGGTTTGTTATAGAAGTGGATGGGTGAGATTCTGTGGCCTGCATTGTGCAGGAGGTCAGGCTAGATGATCATAATGGTCCCTTCTGACCTTAAAGTCTATGAGTCTATGATCTGGCCCTGGGTCACATGAACCCCAGGCACAGGTATTTCACTGACCCTACCAGAGTGCAAGTTAGCCTGTGCAACAGCACTACTCAGCCGGGAAACCTCCTGCTCCCTTGGGATGTCAGAGACTCCCTAGGCTTCCAGCCTGCCCTTGATCTGGTTTCTGTTCCTGCCCCCACCTTGCCTGAGCCTTGTTCCAGCCTGCTCTAGCCTAGTCCATGCCCTACCCAGATCCTATTTCAGCCCTGTTCCTACTCTAACTTTCCATGTGCCTCCTGCCCCCCAAACCTTGGAATGGCTCCCATCAGGCTTCGGCCTTTGACCTCCTTCCTGACTCTGACTACAACCTTGATTTTACTTGTCCATGAACTGTGACCCCAGTTCTGACCCACAGCCTATCCTCAGACCCTGGTTTCAATCCTGTCCTTGGCCCAGTCTTGACCCTACATCCAGCTTCAACCATCACTCCAGCCACCATGACTAATTGCCTAGAACCCAGAGACTCATACTTTCATGCCCTGGTCTCCTCACTTTCCCACCAAACTGCAACACATCTGTTATTTCCTTAGCCTGCTGCTTATTCCTGCACTGCTTCCTAAATTGTGACACACATTAGGAAGAAAATTTGAAGCACTGCTTTTCAAACCTTTTTACTGTGTCTTTTTTAAATGTTACAGGCACTTACAAATGGCTGCCACCCCAGATCCCCACCTGGGGTGGTTCATCTAAGGTTTGAGGCAGAGAATTTTCTAAAAATCATGCACTGATTCTTTTTTTGCCTTCCCTGCCCATTCCAACCTTCCACCTTTTCTTCCATATTGAGGTACAGCTATGAATGGCCTCCAGGGAAATCTATCATGTTCTGTTGTCCAATGAGGCACTCATTATGGCTATATGCCATATCTGTTGGCAAATAAGGTCGAGATCTATTTGTGTGCTCCCTCCTGGCTTGGATCTGTCCAAGAGAAGTGTTTTGGAATGTAACACTGTCCATGAATAACAGTATCTGTAAGCAGAGTGGCTTTTACCAAAGTTGGTAGCTGGCTTGATTGCTGGCATTCCAGATGAAGAGGCCTCTTAGCAGATCACTGATGTCATGGCATTCTGTCGCATGACTGTGGACTGGATCTTGAATGTCTGTCCTCCCATGGACCCATGCCTTTGTTTACTTCCTGAGAAATTTATTTATAGCTCACTGGATTTAAGGGCTGCTGGAGCAATTTGTATAGAGGGGGTGCTGAGAGCCATTGAACCACACTGTAAATCCTGTATATGATGGAAACCATTTCAAGCCAGGGGGTGCAGCAGCACCTCTAGTTCCAACAACTATGCTGGATTTTAGTCTTCCTTAGGAATGAAGTACTTTGAATCCACTTCTTAATCAGTTCCTTCAAGTTGTCCATAAGGGATAGAAACCATCTTTTTCTCTCATAGCTTCAATGCCTTCTGTACGGTGACACAACTGTAGTCAGTAATTGCACAGAATATTTGGCTGGGCAGTGATTGGAGTTATCAAAAAGGTAATTTCTAAACTCTGGAGTGAGATTCAGAAATGGTCCTCTTGGAATTTCACAGTCTCCAGCATGGTTCTTGACCCAGACAGCCTAGAAAACACATACAAAAATCTGTGCACTGCTGCCTGGGCAACCTTTCCTCTACCATCCCCAAGTCACATCTGGATGGTTTCCTATAGTAAGTCACATGAACACATTACTTTCCAAAGTGTTCCAATGAGATAGGCCAAAGATTAACAGCCCTTTAATCTCCTCCCTGCAACAGCCTTGCAATGGCGGATTATTGGTTTTATGGGAATTTTATACCTTAATAATGTATCCATTTCATCCATGAAAATGCCATCTTCAAGTCTTATCTACATTTTCTAATTACAGTTCTACTATAGGGAGAAAAAACACATATAATATTATCCTAGCCAGACTCCCCTACCTCTCTCCCCTTCTTCAGCATACAGTGTAGGTGTATATGTCTGTAGGACCATATGCAAGGAAAGACAATCTCATACCACTCAGCTGTGTAGTCACCCACAAAACTGATGTGTTCCTAAACATTCTGGTCACATTTCACACTGGTGGACTCCCTTGAACCACCTACACAGTAGCCCCTACTTGAGGAAGGAAGTGATTGTAATTGTGGTTTCTCCAAAGACAATATCTCCTTCCTTATTCTACCACCATTTCACTGCAAGTGCCTCATATCCCACTATTTGCTAGAGGACATCAAAATGCAGACAACGTACTATCAACATAGGAACAACATAGGAAAAAATCCACATGGCATGTGGCATAGCAAAGACAGTGTGGCTCAATGACAAAGATTCCTTCTGCTTCTCTTTGCACCCACTCCACCACCATTGTCCCATTGTGAATAAAGCAGGATGCAGAGGTAGGAGGCAAAGTGCATGGGGAAGCCTACACAGGTAGCACAGAATCCATGACATAGATGGAGCATGTGCAATTCAACTAAGAGCCTACTCAGTCTTTGCACGTGTGCTTGAGCTATGGACCTGCACATAGTTTGTGCTTGAGTAATACAAACAGGATTTGGGTCAGACATAGTCCTGTGAACTTCCCTTCCATGGCTCATTGATGCATGCCTGTGACCTGCAATGAGTCTTCCTGTTCTCAGCTCCCTCAGACATCAGACAGTGCTTTGGAGCCTGAGGCTAGAGACTCCTCATACATTCTTCCTTTGTCTTCTCCTCTTCTCTCAGCCCACCCTGCAGCCTTACAAACCTCCTCTGCACCACATTTCCAATCACTGTCCACAGATTTCCAAGAAATGTACAATATGCTCTTCAGGCGCCCCAAAGGACAACACATACTAAAGATGAGGAAAAGTAAGGCCCAGCCTAGGCAACTTGCCTGAGTTGGCATGGGGAGGATGTATGACAATCCAGGTCTCAGTCCATTCCTTTTAGCACAGAATCATTCTTTCTGTATCTGTAGCTCTGGCCTTAGTCACTACACTAACAGTTGTGACATGGCAATTCCATCAGGTGTGAGCTGCATTTAGTCACATGCATTTCAACAGACAGTGTGGCTATGAGTGGATGAGCCTTTGGTCTACTACATTAGAGAGCTGTGTCTCATTTCTGGCCTGCTGGAAGTTACATTGTGTAAAACCTAATGGTGTGAATCCAAGAGATGAGAAATGCACAAACATCTTAAAAGGAGTGAGCTGAAAAACAGGTCTTTGGTTTCTTGCTCCTTTATGTAGAGTCTGTGGCCAAACACAGTGCTGGTGATCCACAGTTTGCTTGCAGAACCCCAGTACACTATCCCACAGAGACAAAATTAAAATCCAAGAATTTCTGAAATATTTGAAATCCATTAGAGATGGATCTTGGTGGCACTAGAGTAGAAGTCCAATGATATCAGTGGGCTTGGAAGGATTAGATTTGTTTGTAAATGTTGGTAAAACAGACACAAACCAATGAAAAAATATTTCAATATATAATAATTGCAGTTTACAGATAAGCAAAGTAAGAAAAATGCTGCTTGAAAACTAATTAGTTTGATTTAAGGATATTTACTTTATATATTTTTGACAGGTCATTTTGACAATTTGTGTTTTGATGGTCATAAAGCTTTAACTTTTTGAATATCAAATGTCTGCTATCATTAAATAATTATCATCTGACCTCCCCATAATTTCCCACAACTGCGAAAATTTAAATTTATAAAAATAAAAAAGAGCATAAAACTGATAATTTTGTGCAACTGTGAAAACATAAATTGATAAAAATGGAAAAAATACTTTAAAATAAACATCGATATTATACATCAACATTTAAAAAAAATAAAAATTGAATTCTGCCAGGCCTAAATATAACTGTTATGTGAATACTAGCCATATTTTTTTCTCTAGTTCTGTGCAAAATATGCTTGATAAGAAAGTAAATAATTGACAAGAAGATTGTTGGGGGCAAGGTGACTATCTTGGGAACTCTTTGTACAAAAGATAATGGGCCTTATACTGGCTCTGCAATTTTTCAGACCAATCTGACTATGCATGTGATTTTATAACGCTTTGAAAAACTGGGCTTTCAACAGAAACTGAAAGACACCCTTAGTTATATTGCTGCCCCTTGATTATGTACCAACAAACACATGGGTACAGAACCCACTAGCACAACTGATTATGAGGGGGAATATCAGCCTTTTAAATTCTAAACTAAATTTAAGATGGTTAGAGATTTCACCATTTATTTGTTACTGCTGAATCTTAACAGTAGAACCTTGGAGTGAATTATGTTTAGCACTTCAACACGGTTTGCCTTCCAAAACTCAGAATTAAACACAAATGAATTTCATATTTTCAATTAAATTGTTTCTTCCAACCAACACTAAGATTTCCTGTACATAATTAATGTTAAATCCAAATACGTCCAAATGAGCACAGTGAACCATTACATGGCCTTTAAATCTGTAAAACTCAGTTTAGTTACCTGCTTCTTCCCTACACAGAACATATAAGATAATATATTGAAGTAGCAATTGTAATGGGCAGTAAAATGCTTTACAGAGAATCCAAATATAAGTACTTTGTTTCATTGGAGAACTGCCATAATTGTATGACAGTTATGCTATAAGTTATGGCTAAGGAGACAGGACAGTGCATAAGATTAATACTTTGTCTTTTTAATCTATTAATCTACCACCTTTGGGACATGATTTTAAATCCACTCCAGACCAAAGTGACTGAAAATCATTCCATCCTGACAGCTTTAAAAGATCACAAGTGAAATGTGTTAAGAAGGTCTCAACCCAGCTGATAGTGAACAGGAACAGTCATATCTAGAGGTACCCAGCAACGGGGCTGTTCTAGCATTCTCACCACTGAAAAGACCAAAAATGAACAGTTTTATTCCAGCAAGGGATATTTCTGACTAGACTGGGGTTAAAAGGATTGAGATACATGTTTAAACAGTTCTGTGCGGTACTCTGTATATTCATTACTGATAGACTGAATATTAATGAGTTGTATATTAGAGTTAGGAAAATGTTTTTTCTCTTGATACTGGTGACAAAGAGGTATGTGGATACAATGTACTTACAATGTGGTTGGGTGTTTATTTTCACTATCTGAAAGGGATCAGAAGAAAGACAAAACATTTCAAAGTACTTTATCCTGCAATATTAATTCATTATTTTAAATGTTAACCAAAGCTATAGTTCATCTCTTCTAATTATATTACATTTTATTTTAAAAGAGTTGTTTAAAGTTGCAAAAAAACAGTGTCTTTTCCTAACAAATGGATGTGTGTGTAAAGACAAATAGTACTGTTAGTATTCTTGCTGCTGGCATATTCCTAATTAGGTAGCTTTCTTTATTAGTGGGCAATCTTGCCTTCATTTAATGAGGTTTTCCAGATGTTGTACATGAGGACAAAAGCACAAAAGGAAAGCAGCTGGACATTAAAGTGCAACAAAATTAGTTATGGTCAGCACAGAAAACAAGACTGAATTCTCATGTTACCGTTATGGTAGTAACACATACAATATTTTCTCTGGAAACTGTCAACTAGTGGTGACCTACACCAGGCAGAAAATCCTATTACTATACTTTAATTACGCTTTGTATTCATTTGTTGTGCTTGCCACATTCCTTCTAGTTAGCATTAGCCTCTCTTCCCAACACTGACTTACAGCTGTCACTAGCATTTAAAAGGTCTGACTTGCATTTTTCTGCCCTATAGATAACCTTTGCTGTTACCATGATTAAGTTTCTTCTCCTACTTTGTTCACTGTACACACTACAGTCAAACTATCTATAGTATACATATTTCCCTGCTCTTTTTAGGATAGCTAGATTAGATAATTACGTTAAATATTTCTCGAAATACTTCTATTTTTGAGCAGTGGCAATGACAATTTAGAAAAACATTCTAGTATTTCCTAAGGGATATGAAATAAGCTACTATTATTATACTCAAGGATAAAATGGTATAAGAAGCATTTGAACAGCAACATATGTTTTTTCACTAAACGCCAGAAAAATTATTGTGAAAATAACAAGGTGACACAAAATAGCATGTGCTATTGCCCTCAGACACAACTGGGAAATACCCCAAGTTTATTATTTCTTACATGGGTGATGGGACACAATTTGTGATGGAAAACAAACACAAATATCAGTGAGTGAAGTCCTGGACCTACTGAAAGTTTTGCCATGATTTCAGTGGGTCCAGGATTTCACTCAATATCTTCTTCAACTGTGGAGCAGAGCACCTGAGGAAGACCTTGCAGCTCTCCACCATGGGGAGCAAATTTATCCCTGCAAGCATCTACTGCTGAGTTGCTCCTCCTCCACCACTACATATATGTAATGTGTTTTTGTCATATGGGAAGAGGAAAGAGCTGGAAAACCTCCATTTTTGTCCAATGAAAATTTTTGAATGAAGCCCCCCATTTTTTGCTCTCTATTTTTTCCTTTTTCCACTTTGTAATTTTTCAAAACTTTTCAACTTTGTTAAAGTTACAGACCAGCAAATTTGCACAGTTCCAGTTTTCCTTTGCCACACTGTAATTTTTCTAAAGTTGGAGAAGTTCTGAAAACTTAGAATGAAGAGAGGAAATTGATTTATTGATTTATGTGGCAAAAAGGAGAAGAAAAGAGGATAAAACAAAAAGTAAAATTTTTAAGTTATTTAAAAAAATAAATTGAAAAAGAAAAGATTTTTTTTATTTCAGTTCAATTCAAATTTCCCATAAAAATTGTAAAATGTCATACAAATGATATTTTCCCATGAAAATTTATTTTAAATTATATCTAATTTGTAGTGGAAAAATTTTCATTCAAAAATGTTGACAACTCTATAAAGAGCCCAGTAATCTCCTAATAAAACTGAATATTTTACTGTAGTCCTCAAGATCAATCTATATGGCCTATTTGTAGATATTTGTTTAGGCTTTGAGATTGTCAGAATTTCTGTAATTCACAAAGATTACTGAAATGGACACCCACTGTGAATGAATGACTTTCTGAATTGGTTAATAAGTAAACAAACACAATAAAAAAGCAAGTCTCACTCTCTCTCATTCTCTCTCTCTCCCTCCCTAGTGCACCACACCATAGTCAGTTAGGTACCAATACAAGAATGTAAAAAAATAATAATAATCATTCATTCCTATGGGATTTCTCATGCACTAGGTGAGGTTTTCCAGGGGCAGATACCTCTTGAAGGAAGAAAACTTGATGGCTAATATATAGATGCCTGTGTTGAGGGAAAGCCTGTATAAAAATGTATGTTCTAAAAAGGCAAGATATAACTCATCCAGATCCCCTTGCAGTAGGAAGTTCAGAAAGTGGTCATATTGTTAAAGTGCTGCCCCATCCCCATATACATCACCTCTGCCTTACTTAGGCTAAGGTAGAAGCAGCTGTTTTTCATCCAGATATTTATTTCTTCAAGGGACGCTGGATGAGAATGTTTTCTGCTGAGAAGAATACATATAGTTGTATGCTATCAAGATAATGCTGACATATGAAACCAGAGTGTCCACATTGTCCCCTACTGGTTTAATGTAAATGCTAAGAAAGACTGAATAAAAAGTTAAACTTCTTGAGACTCCCCAAGAGAACTCTCAATGAGGAAGGGTGGCTACCTATTGCAACCCTCCAAGTTGTCTAAGAGAAATGAGCAAAGCCATCACAGAGCAGTTTAGTCAAACCTGATAGCTTATGTACAGGGATTTAACAGTTCCTTATGCACTAGTGTACAGCTGGTTGAACTATTCATTGTAAATAATGTATTCAATGAAGTTAGCTCTTTTTTTCTCTTTACTAATTGGCCATGAAGAGATCATGATTACTAATTGACTTGTCATTCAGAGTTCTTCAACAAATAGTTTTTTTGACATATTTGAGCTATGAGTTGTTCACAGATTGTTTGCAGTGACTGTTCAGTCAATTGTTCATTATTCAGTTTGCTGTTCAAGTTTTGTTACTGGTCATCTAAACCAGTCTTGATCTTCTTTCTGCTCCCTATTTGGATGACCTAACCTTGATAAACTAATTCTGTTTCTATCAGAATTAAATTACTGTCACCACAAAACAATGTTTTGTTTCCTGATTAGATGAATCTTGGCTACACATCTGAAATTTGCTTGTAAGAACAAAATTTTGCTTCTATGAATGTTGATACAAAGTTCATAAGATAGGGTGTGAATATGCCAAATTTAAAATGCAATTCAGAATTCTCAGAAATATTTCAGAGTACTTTTCCCCAATGGTCACCTAGCTCTATTCACCTAGTGTCAAATGTAGCTGATAAATCTAGCTGATTCCACTAAATCTATCTAGTTTGTTTCCTAGCCAGCCATAAAGACATAATGCATTAGCATGACCAGCATTGTCTCTGTGCCAAAACCCAGTCTTAAACCTAATTGGGGGAGGGAGGGAATCCAGAATACCAACAGAAGTTTGACATCATCTGAGTTGGTTTGTCACTATTTACCTGATAACTTTTCCCAGAAAGAGAAGATTTGAAAAGGGGCAGTAGCAGGCCAGATTGCTGGGGTCCATCAATAGTTTTCTGAATAATGTCTTGACTAAAACATGCTCCACACCCATTAGTAGATTACCCTCACTCATATATTAATCAAAGACATCAGTAAGTAGTAAGCCAAGTATTCATCACTTGTTTTCGTGAGCCATAAGGAGCAAGAATGTGTCTCTTGTAGAGTTGTGAACATCTCTTTGGCCCCGTCTACACTGGCAAGTTTCTGCACAGTAAAGCAGCTTTCTGTGCTGTAACTCCTGAGGTGTACACACTGCCAAGCCACTTAATGCACAGAAACTGTGCAGTTGCAGCACTCTAAAAAACACACCCAACAAGAGGCGTACGGCTTTCTGCGCTGGGGCTACAGTGCTGCGGTGCCAATATAGATACAGTGGTGATTACAGAGCTGTGATTGGCCTCCGGGAGGTGTCCC
Source organism: Mauremys reevesii (assembly GCF_016161935.1). Taxonomy (NCBI): domain Eukaryota; kingdom Metazoa; phylum Chordata; order Testudines; family Geoemydidae; genus Mauremys; species Mauremys reevesii. The sequence goes on along the minus strand of NC_052624.1, from coordinate 121,283,966 downwards.
ACAATGCCTGTTCTCACCTCTCTGGTCATCGGTTTGAACTCTACAGCCTGCCCTCAGGTGACCAACCGTCATCCCCACCCCATACATTCCTTTGCAAATTTGAAAGTCCTCTTCCTGTTTGCTCAGTGATGCATCCAGTGGTCTCAGCACATCTTTCCAAGTGGCCATGCCCGCTCCATGCACCAAGTGATCCCCTGCTTGGAGCAACGCTGAGCTGCTGGACCTCATCAGCATTTGGAGAGAGGAAGCTGTGCAGTCCCAGCTGCACTCCAGCCTTAGGAATTATGATCCCTATAGACAGATTTCATGATGCATGACAGAAAGGGGTAATGACCAGGACACATTGCAGTGTAGGGTAAAAGTGAAGAGCTGCAGAACACCTACCACAAGGCACGGGAAGCAAACCACCACTAGGGTGCTGCGCCCACGAGCTGCTGATTCTTCAAAGAACTGGATGCAAACTCGGTGGTGACTCCACCTCCACTGCGAAGGCCCCCGTGGATATTTTGTTGGATCACTTGCCAGTCGAGAGTAGACTGAGCCTGGAGGAGGAAATCTTGGACAAAGAGTGGGAGGGGGAACCAGAGGTAGAGGATGACTCGGAGGCCAGAGATGCATGCAGTCAGGAGCTCTTTTCTACCCTAGAGGACACTAGCCAGTCACAGCAGTTGGATCTTAGTGGATCTGATTTTGGGAATTGCTGAAGCGATTTGTTGGGGACAAGAGGGTTGCAGAAAGCAGGTTTGTCTCCCACCACCTGCCTAGTCTGAGTGGAGGAACAGGCTGTTGATTGACTCATTAACTTCATGGGAATCTCCCTCAGAGATCTCCAGGAAACTCTCGTGGAGATACTGGGCAATCTGCTGTTGCAGGTTCCTTGGCAGAGCTGCTTCGTTTCTTGCCATGTTAATGGTAACTTTCTTGCACCACTGTGCTGTCACAGGGGGGTGGGGACCATTGCTGCATACGGGTGAGCCGCACCGAGGCCAGAGCAGAAGCCACAGGCTTGGAGAAGACTGTCCCTTGATTCCCTGCTCACCCTCAGTAGTGAGATATCTTCCATAATGATCACATTGTGTGGGGACAGGAGTGATTATCAAGCCCCACCTATAGTGCTGGCTCTCCCCAAGAGCCACGTGCCCACTATACAGCAGGGTCCAGGAAGAATGATTTATCCTGCCCCTTCAGCTACTCACCATTTTGGGGGTCTTGTGGCTCATGTGTGCTTGTCTGGGGTCAGCCAGTTAGTGACAGGTGTGTGAGTAGTGGCTGCATTCTAAAGCACTGAATCAGTGTTGTCTGTGTTACAAACAAAACTGCTTCTGTAAAATGTTGCATTTAAACTTCACAGAGATGACCTTGGGAGGCCAGCCTCCCTTAGCAGCAGCAGAATGGGTGCGCAAAATTAGAAAGCGGCCACGAAGAACTAAGGAGGATTTTCTCCGTGAGGTTATGATGCACTCTGCCACTGAGAAACAGGAATTGAAGGAGTGGCGGGACAGCAAGAAGAGGAACCCAAAAGAGAACACGCACACCACAAAGAAGCCATGGAGCAGCTCTTAAACATTATGGAGTGCCAAATGGACATGCTCCAGGTGATACTAGCTCTTCAAACTAAGCAGCTCCATGTCCACCATCCCCTGCAGCTGCTGTCACAAAACTCTTTCCCATGCACCCTCACACACACACACTGCCAACACACTGTTATCAACCTCCTAGCTCCACTCTCTACCCTCAGCATTCCACTCCTCCCTCCTCACAGTCCAGCAGTGTGAACTCCCACTACCCACTGCACTCAACACCCACCCCTCAGCAGTTTGGCCCTGCCGAAGTACAGCACCAACTGCATTGTACTCCAGAGGAGAAGGTTGGGTATGATCCCTGGACATACACAAATCTGTAGCCGTCCTGGGATCCCTCCTCCTCTGGAGACCTTCCATTCCTGCTGATGTATTTTTGTCATTTGACACTCTCCTCCAGTTGTTGCCTTTTAATAAAATAATTGTGTTGGTTTGAAAGCAATCTTTAGTCTATTAAGTGAAAGCAAAAAGAGCCCTGCAAAGCAATATACAATTACATTAAGGCCCCTTCTTGCATCATGTGCACCAATCACCTCCTAGCATTACAAGCACTGCAATCCTGAGCACCGCAACAAATATTAGTGGCTTTCAGCCTCAGATTGCTGCCTCAAGGCATCCCTGATCCTTATGGCCCCACGCTGTGGCACTCTAATAGCCCTGGTCTCTGACTTTCAAACTCAGACTCCAGGCACTGAGCCTCTGCAGTCCAGCCCTTCAAAAATATTATGGAGCATACAGCACGCGGCTATAAACCTATGAATATTGTCATTGGCCATGTCCAGCTTCCCATACAGGCATTGATCTTCTGGTCCGGGAATAAAGTCCCTACTTGCAGCTTCTTGAACATGTCAATGTTCCGAAAGATGCGTGCATCATGCACCTTTCCAGACCTGCCTGTATTAATGTCTGTGAAACATCCACAGTGATCCACAAGCATCTGGAGAACCATTGAAAAATATCCATTTTGATTAATGTACTCAGTGGCTAGGTGGTCTTCTGTCAGAATTGGAATGTGCATGCCATCTATTGCCCCTCTGCAGTTAGGGAAGCCCATTTGTGCAAATCCATCCACAATGTCGCGCACATTGCCCAGTGTCATGGTCTTTCAGAGTAGGATGCGATTAATGGCCCTGCACACTTCCATCAACAGTCAACTTTCCCACTCTGAACAGGTTAGCGACCGATCGGTAGTAGTCTGGAGTCTCCAGCTTCCACACTGCAATTACCACACACTTCTCCAATGATAGGGCACCTCTCATTCTCGTGTCCTTGCACCTCAGGGCTGGGGAGAGCTCATCTCACAGTCCCATAAATGTGGCTTTCCTCATGCAAAAGTTCTGCAGCCACTGCTCATCATCCCAGACATGCATCATGATATGATCCCAACACTCTGCTTGTTTCCAGAGCCCAAAAGTGGCGTTCCATTGTGGTCAGCATCTCCATGAAAGCCACAAGCAATCTCATGTCATAGGTATTACACATGGCGAGATCAACATCGCACTTTTCTTGCCTTTGTAGCTTAAGGAATAACTCCACTGCCATTCGTGACGTGTTGGTCTGAGCGAGCAGCATACTGGTCAGCAGTTTGGGATCCATTCCTGTAGCCTGAAAGAGGCATGGTGCGCATTACACAAAATGTTGAAAGATGGTGCCAAATGTGGACGGAAGCACAGGGTTTGCTGGGATGCGAAGCAATGTATTATGGGGCATTGGGACTGGACCCAGGATGCCCCATGACCCCCTCTGCCTTCCCACAAGTCTTAGCGGCAAAAGAGAAAGAGATGCTCTTTGGGATAGCTGCCCAGAGTGCACCGCTCCAAATAGCGCTGCAAGTGCCGCACGTGTGAACATGCTATTGCACAGGCAGCTGTCAGTGTGAACACACACAGCGGTTTTCCTTCTGCACTCTCTGAGCAGCACTGTAACTGAGTGATGTGGAGAAAGTGAATAAGAAAAAGTTATTTACTTGTTCCCATAATATAAGAACTAGGGGCCACCAAATGAAATTAATGGGTATCAGGTTTAAAACAAATAAAAGGACGTTCTTCTTCACACAGTGCACAGTCAACTTGTGGAACTCCTTGCTTGAGGAGGTTGTGAAGGCTAGGATTACAACAGGGTTTAAAAGAGAACTGGATAAATTCATGGAGGTTAAGTCCATTAACGGCTATTGACCAGGATGGGTAAGGAATGGTGTCCCTAGCCTCTCCTTGTCAGAAGGTGGTGATGGATGGCAGGAGACAGATCACTCAATCATTACCTGTTAGGTTCACTCCCTCTGGGGCACCTGGCATTGTCCACTGTCGGTAGAAAGGATACTGGGCTGGATGGACCCTTGGTCTGACCGAGTACAGCCGTTCTTATGTTCTTATGCTGGTGCTGTAACTTTGCCAGTGTAGACGTGCCCTTAGTGTTTTACCTGTTTGTGCATGAATAGGCTAAAGTTTGTTAAAGAAGGTGTTGGGGTGCAACATTCACTTTTGATATTGTGTTTTCCACTCTGATGAAACCATCCTATATATTTTGGATCTTTCAGGAAAAGCATGATAATAAATCTTTGTAGAAGATGACACTTGGGTCTGAGTTTGAACAAAGGCAGTCTGAATGTGTTAAATATTTCACTATCTAGAGCTGTTATTCTGTTTGTGATTTTGCTCCTGCTCCTGCTCTGGTAGACTCTCTTTTGTTTTCTGTATAAAATATGGTATACAATATAATCAACTCCATGTGTCGTAGGCAGTCTTGTTCCAAACTAGTCTGTTGCCACTTTTGCTCTAGATGATCTGCCTTTGCACTTCAACTAATCCAGGTGATAAGTGAATCATGGATCTCTATGAATAAGGAGGGGGGAAGGGGATACTTTCAGATTAGTGTGCTGATGATGGTGTTTTAAATGAGCAGCCAACGTGTTCCAGGCAATGTGTTCCAATGAAATGCTTTTAGCCGCCCTGGATACATGACTCTTCAGGAGCTGATCATGCTATTAGTTATATTTCCAGCCCTCGGGGTGGGCTGGCTTTGAAGGAGGTGATATTTTGAACCAAGATGGGTATTTATCACATTCACATTGTCAGGTCTGTGGACAAAGAAAACTAAAGCAGTAATCTGGCCTGCTATTACCCCTTTTCAAATCTTCCCTTCCTCGACAAAGTTACAGGGTGTGATTTTCTGTATAAGCATATCTGGAGACTATGTAGGAGAAACCCATGATTATCTCAATGTTTGTTAGGTCGTGGTCCAGCATCTCAGGAACATCATCTACATGCAGAGGTGAAAGTAAGCTGGTACAGTACGGTACGACATAGAGGCAAGAGCCGGTACACTACCGACCGTACCAGCAGGGGGCAGCTTCCCTAGGCCAGTGATTTAAAGGACCCAGGGCTCCTGGCAGCCTCCAGAGCCCCGGGCCCTTTAAAATGCAGCCAGAGCCCCGCTGCCAGAGCCCAGGGGTAGTGGCGGTGGCCTGAGGGTCCGGTGGTGATTTAAAGGGCCTGGAGCTCCCGGCCGCCGCTACCACAGCGGAGCCCCGGGCCCTTTAAATCGCCACCAAAGCCCCACTGCTGGAGCCCCAGAATAGCAGCAGCAGCCAGGAGCCCTGGGGCTCGGGCAGCGATTTAAAGGGCCCAGGGCTTCCGGCAGTGGCAATGGCCAGGAGCCCTGGGCCCTTTAAATTGCCACCAGACTCACGGTGCTCCCGGCCACCTCTGCAGCTACCGCTACCATGGGTCTCTGGCAGTGATTGAAAGGGCTCATGGCTCCCAGCTGCCGCTACCACATCCAGAGCCCTGGGCAATGATTTAAAGGCCCTGCCTCATCCGGTTGAGGCCCCACCCCTTCCAGTTGAGGCCCTTCCCCCTGCTCAGAACACCGGTGTACCATTAAGTCCTTTAAGTTACTTTCACCCCTGTCTACATGTGAGTTGAAATCTCTCAAAATCAGTATGCCAATCAGAAAAAAAAATCAGTTATGCTCTTTGTTATGTTAATGAACTGTAAGAAATATAAATTATGGAATGAAGCTACACTGTCTTCTACTACGCATACAGCTGAATCTTGCTTCCCCTGTTAAATCCAAATTTGATATCACCTCTCAACTTTGCCAAAATGTATGCACCTATAATGTAACATGCCAGATCATAGCTAAAATACAGTGCTTAGATACTATTGTGATGAACCTAAATAAATATGTGAAAGAGACAAAGAGAGAGAGGAAGGCAGGAAGGCAGGAGGGCCCCTCTGAAAGAGCAGAAGATTGGGAGTGGAGTAGAGTACCAAGATTTTCCCCTTAATTTGTAAAACTATGTTTTAGTTTTAACCAATGTTTATAAAGCATTAACATCAGACCAGTCAAATATATGAAATTAAATATGAAATACCAATCGAGACTTTCAATACTGTTTTAGAATGTAAAAGAAACATTTTAAATCAATATATTATAATGGGCTGATATATATATATATATATATACAGGCTGTCTATGCATGAAGGCTACTCAAAATCAAAATTTCTGTTTTTAGCTCATAATAAAATAAATCAAATTAATAAAACCAGAGGTGATGATAACCTAGAATTATTCATTACATAAAGTATAGATGCCCTTAAATTTGTATTAAATTCAATTTAAATGCCATCAAACCAGGGTTGACAAAGTACTGTTTGATGAATATTTTGGTTTAAATCAATAGTGGTAAACTTTATTTTCTTACCTTGAGGCAAGGGGCAAGGTGATAGTATATATATATATAAACTATGTTGCACTAATGTTTCTAATCATAGCCTATAAAATTTCCATGAAATAAAAATTTTGCTTTAAAGTTCTATATTAAAGCCTCTTACATTTTAAAAGAGTCTTTAAAGAACTCTGGAATTAGGATCTTGAGGGCTCTCTTTACTTCGAGATTGTTCATATTCTGGAATTGAATTGCATGTTCATTTTTTCTCCATGGAAGGTTTTGTTATTTAGCATATAGCAAGTGATCAATAGAAATCTAAAGCATTTGGATCATTTAGCAGTGCATTCACCAAATGTTGTAGGTCAGATCTTCTGAATTACATTCCAAAGGATCAAATGCTGAGCTGACTTACATTCTATGAACCCCATTGACTTCCCTAGGGTTTGCACAAAATGAAAGACATTGAAGAATTTGGCCCTATGTCTTTGTACCTAATTTATTTGTACATTATTATTATTTGATTTGATATTTTGGAAGTCTGAGACTACATTGAAGTGGTTGTTACTCTCTGCTGTAGTTTATATATATACATGCACACATATTCAACAACTTTTTGTTGCACAAAGGCCAATGTTTGTAAACTTGGGTGCCTAAAGTTTGGCTCTTAAATCCACATTTAGGCGCATAATTTTTAATGGCCTGATATTTAGAAGACAGAACCATCCACAAATCCTACTGAGGTCAATAAGAGCTGCAGATAATCCACTGAAAAGTAGGCCTCTTTTATTTATATGCCTAAATATGGATTTGGGGGACTAACTTTAGGAATCCAGCTTTGGCCACAGCTTTTGACTTTGTTCTTCCTAATCAAATAAATATGACTCTAGCAATATGGAACTTCAATGGACTATAATATTCCTCCTTTCAATTCATATCAGAGATTAAATTATTTGGGATAGTTTCAAACTTTTCATTGAGCATCTGAACCTCTTCAAGAGTTGTCTCATAACTGGAGAACTGATAGGAAAAGATAGCTTCTCTACTTTCCTTTACTTAAGTCAGTGAGGGACAAGACTATGTTTTAGAACTATACAACCTCTGACTCATTCCCATTTTCTCTGACTGGGTAGTTATTATACAGTACTGCAGGATATAAAAGTTTTACTGGCATGCTGTTAAAGTCTGCAGTGTCTATGCAAAGATTTCACCTATGAAGAAATTCTGATAGCACTATTTTATATCTTTTCAGTGGCCAAGCTGGCGTACTTTTAATGGAAAGATACAGGAGAAATGTCTCCTGTTTGTAATTACCTTTCCTAATTTGAAGTTTCTTTTCTTCATGATGCTAACAGTGCTAAGAATTCTGTCAAGTGTCTTGGTATCCAAGAACCTTGATCCTTCAAGAAAACCTTGGGATTCCTATTGGGAGATTTTAATTACTTATGCCAAATCTTCAGTTAGACGATTGTTCATAACATGGTGTATCTTGTCAATCATCTAAAATAAATGAGGACAAGCCAACTATTTTCTATTCCTTTGTCATTATAAGCTTTCTGACTATTTTGCTGATAAGGCAATGCATGTGAATGGTTATATCAGCTATTCCTTGACACAGATTATCTGAAGCCCTTTCCACAGAATTGAGAAGACTATGAATTGCAAAGCCCAAATACTTTAAAAACTTGTATTAATGTGGAAGTAGCAAATAAGATTTAAACCTACAGGCCTTGATCCACCAAGCCATTACTCCATTACACCAGTGGGAAACTGGATAAATGTGGTGATAAATCAGGCCCTCAGAGAATACATCTTGAAAAAATTGCTTTGATTTTCCCTGAGGTCCTAGGGACAAATTTCACTTTCATTTATACCATTACATTTATACCATTAAACTTAATGGGGTTGCACAGGTGTAACAGAATGCAGAATTTAGTTCCTAATTTGAGAAATGCATTCAGACAGTAATCGTGCACTTATTGTCTAACTGACATGTCATTCCATTGTCTAATTGTCCTTTCTGTCAAAAATTATGTTTAATGTATAACTTCAATATTTCCTTCAATGGGGATGCAATAAGTAAGACTGGGAGAATACATGGTTTTTATTTATTTTTTAGGCATTGTTATTTTTAGTTTCATGCCATTGTTCAGTGATTGTGTCCTGGACCACTGTAAATAAGTCTTCCCCATTTTTAATTGTTAGTTTTTAAATACTAGTAGATATTCATCACATTCCCCCACTGTCTATGTCTCTCCAGAATGTCAGCTCCTTAAATTCCACTCAGAAGGCATTTGAATATTGTTGATCTACCATTTTGGTTTTTGTGGCATATTTCCACCCTTTCATTTGACAGTTGTACACTGGTGATGTCATTAAGCTGCTTTCTATAGTTTGCAGTCAAGACATCCTCTTCTTTGTGCTGACTGACTATTTGTTGTAACCCCTCCCACCTCCTGCCTCACAGTCTCTTCATCTCAGTCTCACTCCACCTGCCCCCCATGCTCCTCTCCTTCAACATCCGCTCTCCTTCCCAATGTTTCCTGATCCCCTCCATGCTAAACCCCACCCAAAATATTTACATAAGAAAAAGATTTAAATGAATAAATAAAGCCCCCCAAATTGTGGCATTATGATCTTTGCAAACTATCTACCTCTATGATCTTTGCAAACTATCACTCTGCTCACTCTGTTAATATGCTATATCCCTTTTCTCTATCTTTGTCTTTCTTGTCTGTTTAGATTATAACCTCTTCAGGGCAGGGACTGTCTCTTATTCTGTTTGTACATTGCCTTGCCAATGGAGTTCTGTTCTCGGTTGCTCCGTAGACATTACTGTAATAAAAATAATAATTAATAACAAATCATAATTAGATTGTCTGGAACATGTCAAAAATATTTGGGGAAGTTATTCACTTTAAAACAAGATTCCTTTTTCTTGCTGTTGACAAATTCAGGTAAACTCTCAGGTTGACTAAAAAGCAGGAGTATTTGGCTCGAGGAGGACTGATCATGCAGTGTGAAGCATTTCACCTATAGATTGGAGGTTCTTTTCTTCATGCTGAGACTTCTGTCTGTGTCTTGCCATCCCACTTTCTTTCTTGACATCAAGTCAGATCCAAAACCACTACCATGATGGATGTAAAATGGCCTATGTAAAATGACTTGATTCTTGTAGAATGATGGCCACATCTCAAGAAGCACTACAACAATTTGTTCCAGGTAGCAATTTTAGCAGAGATCAAGGATTGAATAAGAATGGAGGCCATACTACCTCTCACTAGTGGAGGTCCCTTTAGTTCAGGATTGAGGCACATTGGTGGAAGCTTGCCCTGCCTTGCCTGTGATATAGCAGTTCTGTGAATAAGATTAAGACTGTCAGTCTGGCTCGTTTCATGATCACTAAAATTCATTTTGGGCAAAAGCCTCCCCTTTTCACAATGAATGGTTCAGAAGGGAAGGATGCACCTATAACTCCTGGCCTTCTGCCACTCTGTTGCATTTTCCTCTCTGGGAAGTGGACCCAGTAGTATTTGATTATCAGAGGAATCCTTAGCATGTGGAGTGGGGAAGGAGTTGGCTATGCAGTGATGAAATGCCACCATATAGTTGTATTTCCCCTCTATGTTGTTCTTCATTCCAAGTTTCCATACATTTACTATGATATAGCTCCACTTTGCATATTAATTAATTATTTTTAATTGAATGAGAAAATCAAATCAGCCCTCACATTTTGTACAGAAAAAGAAAGAGAGAAATCAGGTCTCTCGCCCATTTGTAGTCCATAACAACTCCCAATTCAGGAAAGCCCCCCTATTCAAGAAGAGCACTTAAGCATGTGCTTATTTGGTAAGCATAGATAATGTTTTCACCCTCTATTTAAGTTCTATTGAAGCCAATGGGACTCAAACACATGCTTATAATTTAAATACTTCCTCAAGTGTTTTCCTGAATAAAGATAGACTTAAGCACGAGCTACTCTTGTGCTTTTGTAGTATGTAGTGGTCAGATCCTTAGCTGGTGTAAATCAGCACAGCTCATCTGAGGTCAGGGGAGCTACATTGATTTATACCATCTGAAGATCTGGCTTCTGAATAGGCATTTGGTGATTTGATATTTTATCAGTTACTTTCACAGGCTATAGGCTTCCAGTTCTTGCAATAAAAAAAAATGAATCCATTCTGTGGTTATAATCATATAATTTTAATTTTTAGTGCAATAAGATTGCTACCACCATCGAAGAAGGTAGAACAACACACCATGGTAACTTTAATCTTTGACAAAGAGCTCTTAATTTTCCAAATATATTGTATTTGAACAGAATTGCAAACAGTTTCCTAGGTATGAAGCATATATCTAATCCACCAATTGTATATTTAATTAGCATTTTAATTATGCCTTCCTCTTCAATTCATTTGACTGCTGCAGTTTAAAATGCCTTTTAAGAAAAAGACCCGTAAAAGAAGGCACAGTTGACAAAACAAAGAATTAGTTTGAACCGATTACTGAAATCTCTGGAAATTTCACTGTGTATAATATGAATTAAAACATGTCAGAATTTAAGCCCATAAATCACAGAACCTATCTTGGATTCAGATTCGAGTTTAGGAATAAAATGATGAAAGTATAATTATGTGGCAGAATTATGTTGAACACAAGTGAGAGTTACTGAGGATTGAATTGCTTGTCTTTCTCCACTTTGTCCTCAGCCAAGTGGCAGGAAACAGCTGGCCAGAATTTTTGAGTGCCTTTAATGAAGTGAATACTTAGTTGTTAGGATGTGGTGATTAAATGAAATAAGACTAATATTCCTGTGTGGATTTGCTGAAAGATGATTGCACTGAAAGGAAGGCAACTCTAAGTGAGTCACATGACCTACTTTGGGAAAAAACATATTCAGTTTATGGAGAATATTCTTTAGAGATTCAATTTTTTTATTGTTATTATTATAGGATTCTTTAAAGACATCAAATTCAGGGACACAAGATAGTTCATTTATTTTGGCTTTCATGCCTCAACAAAATCCATACAAATAAATTGCAGGATAAATAAATTCATTCTGCTGTCACAATCTTCCTAGAGTTCTAACATAATGAACTCTAAAGCCCAGAGTCACTCCAGAGCAGCCCCAGGTTAAAGGAAAAACTCAGAACAGTATATATTAATTAACAGGTAAGGTTGCCATAAAGCCATATTCAGTTCAATGTGTGCAAAGACCTATTTTGGTGTTGACAATTTCCTTTGTAACAACATGACATCACAAAATGATCAGCAACATGAAACTGGACATTTTGCATCTGTTTGTGCCTTACAAGAAGGAAAATAAACTTTGCTTCAGTCTCATTTTTACCATGTTTGATGGTACTATTTGACTTATTTCCCAGACATGCTTAATGAGAAATGTCAACTTTCTGAAAATTCTTATTTCCAGTTAAAGGTAGTCCTAATTAATTCAGATCATATTTATATTGTAGATGGTTGTACTCCATGAAGTTAATATTTCTGCCCAAATGAGAAAACCATATTGGTCTTTTCCTGCAGAAGGAAGGAAAAAACAGATTGAGCTGAGTCAGTTAATTGTGAGGGACTACTTTCTATGAATGTCCTGAATTGGAAAGATGATATTTGTGAGGGAATGTTGTCTATTAGTTAGAGCAGGGAATTGAGAAACAGGACTTCTGAGCTCCATCCTCAGCTCTGTCTTAACTTATATTTAGGGTGATAATATTTCGAAAAGTAAAAACTGGACAGCCCTGGGGCTCACTCAAGCTACCCTCCCGCAGGGGCTTGCCAGAGTCATCCATCCACCTCCTGCTGCCCAGGGCTGGGGCTGACCTCTGCCACCCCTGCCCGAGCTCCACACAGCATGGGGCTGGGGATGACTCCCTCCCCCAACCCCATGCCACCTGCGGCTGGTCACCTGTGCCCTGTGCAGCCCATGGCTGACCCCTGACCCCAAGCTCTGTGCCGCCTGAGGCTGTGGATGAGATGCCCTCCCCTGAGACCCATGCCAGCCAGGGCTGGGACTGAGCTCCTGTGCCCGGTGCTGTCCATGGCTGGGGCTGACCCCCCCACAGCTTTGTGTCCCATGCCACCCGCAGCTGGGCTGGGGCTGATCCCCCCTGAGCTCTGTGCCTCCAGTGGATGGGGCTGAGCCCCTGAGCCCCACTGCCCTGCACCTCACATTGCCACCCCCGCAACATTCCTCTGCATCCCCCAAGCCCAACTTTTTTAATAAACTGTGCACTTGTTTGCTTGCTCTTGCCAACTGATCAGTTGGGGAGAGAAAACAGGACAAATGCCTATTTTTGTCAAAAAAGTCAGGATGGCCAGGACAGAGCTTAAAAATGGGACTGTTCAGACAAAACAGGACGTATGGTCACCCTACTTATATTGTGACTTTAGGCAAGTTATTTAATGGCTCTGTACCTGAAGTTACTTTTCTGCAAACTAGTTATAACAAAACTTACCTCGCACTGTACTGTAAAGCCTAATTAATTAAAGTTTAAGTGTTTGAGAGCCTAGGATTAAAGCCACAGTAAAAATGTATAGTATTCATTAAGCTCAGGCACAGCACTTCCTTTTTCTGAGCAGTGTGAAGATGCAGAATGAGGTACTTTGGGCATAAATATTTTACGAGTTAAGTCATCCAATCAAGCAGCAGAAACACTGCCATTTGACTTAGATGATCAGTCAAATGGCTCATATAACAAATTCATAATATCAAATATTCTATTATTGAAAGCTCACTTCAGATGGTTTACATACAATCTATAGATTAAATGGTCTCAAAAACTATTCATCAAATAGTTTAAAATAATTAACAAAATCATAAAAATTGTTATCTGTTGTTGGACAATTTATGAAAAGATGAAAGAGCTAAACAGGTTGAATAAATTGTTGATAATGAATAGGTCAAAGAATTGTAGATAGTATAGCATTAGATGACTGGCCTTCTATGAAAATCAACAGTATACATATCTCATTTCACATATTTCTAAGTAGAGGCCAAATTCTGCCTTCACTTAGGACTTGATCCAAAAGTCTATTGAAGTAAAATGGAAGCTTTCCATTTACTTCAATGGTTTTTGATGAGTCTCTTAAATCTGGGCAAACCAACTGATTTTAATCAGATTACAGAAATCTAAGTGAGTTTAGAATATGAGCCTATATAAGAAATAATCTCACCAAGCTGAAATTTCACATTATGCTCTTAGCCTTGGTGTGGCTTTGCTTGGTTGGTTAATTGGGTTGAGGTGGAAAGAAAGCATCCAATTCTGCCATGAAATGGACAGATATAAATAATTGTCATCAACATATTGGCACAACACTTAATTTAATTCAACTTCTTATTTTTCCTATCAGTGCAAGAAATTGAAGTTTTTTATTTTTTTTTCCTTTTCCGTTCCTCCAAAATTCCAGGATTATGTTATTTAACAATGCCAAACACAGTTGGGTTCTGGTTCATGACCAGAGCTTCTAATAACCAAAAACAAATAATAATAATAACATTTAAAAGGCAAGTGTTTACTCTATTTTTTAACATTAAAATATCCACAAATACCATGGTTCCAGAGGTGGCTATAGTGCGTCCAAAGAATTGGAAGGAGATTTAAAATGACACAAAAAAGTGAGTCATTCACCCAACTCCCATTCACTTTCATTTCTGACTTTGAAAATCTCCCCCTTGAATTTTGTAAAGATGCAGTCTATGGATCAACAATATTCAATTCTATCAGTTAAGCCGTTGTGATGCATGCTGTTAAAGTGCATTAAAGAGAATGTGTAAAATCTATACACATTTAAATAATAGGTTATAATGACTCCTAATGATGACACATTAGGATCTATCATTTTAATCATTTACTCTTTTTCAATTCTTAATAACACTTACAAGGGTTCTGAAGAAATCAGCATAGTCTCTAGTGTGAATTTCCATCCTCAGTTTTCTTTTTTGTTGGTTTTTAATGAAATAAAATAAAAACACTATTAGCTTAGAGAAAAGCCTGGATGCAGGTGCTATGTGGGTCCAGGGTCCAGCCACAGCTGCCCAGTCTAACATGTCTCTTCACCTGCAGCTGCTGTGGCCCCCTATCATGAGGAGGGAAGAGACCCCAATGGCCTGTGGCCATAGAGCTGCACCATAGCTAGCCAACTTCACCCTCTCATCTAGTAGCAAAATCCCAGACTCTTGCCTCTTACTGTCCCTCCCCCCCATGCTTCTGTTTGCTTCTGTGATGTTGGGCAGCCAAGAAGTAACATAAGGCCCATGCCAGCTGATTGGATTCATAGGGCTTGGGCTAAGGTCTCCTAGAGCCCAGGCTGCAGCCCAAGCCTGAATGTTTGCACCATAATTAAACAGCCTTTAGCCTTATCCCCATGAGCCTGAGTCAACTGGCATGGGCCAGCCATGGTTTTTTAATTGCAGGGTAGACATACCCCCAGTGTCCCTACATCTGGGTCAGAGTGTTTCCATTTGAGTGAAAGCCATAGCCACAGTGGATGACTGAGTACACCACCCCTCACTGCAACACAGCCAGCTGACAGCCAGATCAGAACTGTCAGTCAGGTTGGGGAGGAGGACTAGTAAAGCCTCTACACAACCCCCACTGCCTCTGTCAATTCTTAAAGTGGGGTCTCTCTGAGCCCGCAATACTCGGCCTTCTCAGGCTCAATCAAGCCAGCACAGAGCATCTCCACTGAGCAAGAGCCCTACAAGGAACTCTGGATTTGGCCCATAAGGTTATAGGAAAAGTTAAGTCCTAAATTTGACTTACCTACTTTCTCTTTTGTTTCCTATTTCCATATAACACTTTAATATTTTTAAAAACTATTTTAAAGTTTAGTCTAATAAACTAAAAAGTCCAGGGTACATAGCACATGGCAAGTGGAAGAGATAGCCATTTTAAAACAAGGATAATATGATTGTAAAGCCACAAAGTTGGCAGGGTCAGGTGCACACCTCAAACAACTTTTAACCCATTTTATGAAAATAGCTAAATGTCTAGTTGATGGTGTCCTTTTGGCATAAATAAAAGTACAGGCTTTAGTTCTGTGCCTGAACTGTCCTAGTTTCACAGTTGTTATATTGCACACTGCAAATTGTTGGTCAGTGTTGACTGACAATTGCAAAGTATTTCTGCAATAGATGTTTAACATGATATGCATCACTTGCAGGTCATTAATCCTTTTGGAATAAAGTGTGTGATGTTAATTGTTCCTGCAGGTGTGTGTGAGCAATTCCCATTGACTTCAGTAGGAAGGATGTAGTGGTGTGTATATCTGAGCTCTATCTGTATAGATAGACCAACAATTTTATGTTAGGTTTATCAAAATGCACAGCTCTAAAGTGAGACACCCTTAAAATTTCCTAAATAATATTTGTAACAAATAGTTTTGTTACATTCCATTCATTTTTGGATGGAATCATATGCCAAATATTTGGTACATTATGTATGTTGTATCATCTGTCATATCTCCTGTAAAGAAAATTTTAGCCTGACTTAGACCTCTGTAATAATGAAAAGGTAATATATGAGACAGGAAGATATTTAATGTATTGTTTTCCTTCCTATTTTTAATTTTTGTGAAACAACCATTGATTGACTGACCAACTGGCCCAGGGAAAAAGCATTACAGATGCCTTTGGCAGATTTACTACAGTTTGGCTCTAATTTGCTCATGTTCATGTAGACCAAATCCTTCTATTTTCCACTTAGGAAGGTGTGACGGGGCAACTTTCCCTCACTGGCTGGCAAAAGATTAAGAGCAGCCCTTGGAGTGGCTGCGCAGAACCCAGCCAGTCAGAGGAAGGCTTAGAAGCAGCCAATCAGGGCCAGGCTGGGCTCTATAAGAAGGGCTGCAAGGCAGCAAGGAGCTTAGTCTCTCCCTGGAGCTTGAGGGAGAAGGACTGGCTGCCTGTAGAGGGAAGTATCTGGGACAGAGCAATGCTGCTCAGGGAAGCAAGCAGAGCTTCATCCTGGCTGGCTCCCAGATACAGGGGCTGAGTAGCTGCTGGGTATGGGGAAGTGGCCCAGGGAAAGCAGATAGCAGCAAAGGGGAAGGCAAGGCAGTGAGCGGCTACCAGCTATAGAGTCTCTAGGTCGAGGCCCATAGTAGTGGCCAGGCCTGGCCCCCCAACTTTGCCCCACTGGCTGCTGAGGGAAGTAGCCAGCCAAAGGACTGCAGTTTGCCCCTGAGCGAGGGGCTGGACTAGGGGCAGCAATTCACCACTGCAGAGAAAGGCCAGGTGAAGGACTGCCCGTTCCCCCAGAAAGCAGAAGAAAATGGAGTTTGGGATACAGCTGGAGTATCCTGAAGAGGACACTGTGCTCTGGCAGTGACGTGGGTCCCCACAGACAGCGGAGATGGTGGAGAAGCAGTGATAGAGAGTGAGACACCACTGGGGTGCCCTGCTGATGGACAGAGCTAATTCCCAGAGCAAACA
Organism: Mauremys reevesii; assembly: GCF_016161935.1. Lineage (NCBI taxonomy): Eukaryota > Metazoa > Chordata > Testudines > Geoemydidae > Mauremys > Mauremys reevesii. The sequence goes on along the minus strand of NC_052624.1, from coordinate 121,267,270 downwards.
GCAGGAGGTGCCATGGTGGTGAGCACCACCTGTTACACAAGGCAACAAAATAACAGAGTGCCAATCCTACCAATGCTTACATAAGCAAGTAATTCTTAAGCTTATAAGTAGTTCAACTGACTTCATTAGGGCTATTCATCTATATAAATTTAAGCACAGGCACAGGAATTCTCCGTGTGGTCTCACATAGAATTATAGAAGTGTAGGACTGGAAGAAACCTTGAGACGTCATCTAGTCCAGTACCCTGCACTCAAGGCAGGACTATCTAATAATTAGAACATTCCTGTAAGGTGTTTGTATTTGTATCTGTATTGCAATGGCATCTAGTGCATACATGGAGCCCAAATGAAGTTAGTTATATTGCAACAGTATCGACAAGGTTCAAACACACAAAGTGTGCCCAAGTGTCCCAAAGTGGTTACAAAGTAAGGACCTAATTGTCCCAACACTTATGCATGTGATTAACTTTACCAACCCAAGCAATCACATTGACTTCATTAGGACTTTGCATGTGAGTATTATCCACATCTGTAATTATTCATAGGATTGCCCCCCAAAAGACAGAAGATAACAAAGGACTAAGCTATAAAAACAAAGTAGTCAGGATGCTGGCTGGCAAACACTTAGTTCTCTGTTCTTTTGTTTCTTTCTGTCCACATATGTGTGTGTATTCCATACAATACACACACACACACATGTTAAAAGAACATTAAAGTTGCAAAATCAAGCACTCAAAAGTTAGGAAATGCCATATTTATAGTTGCCTGTGCAAATATTGAACAGCTATATATTCTCTGAGCAGTGACCATCCTGTACACTGCATGAGGTACGAGTCCTGTGGCAAAATTAATATGTGATTTTTAGTTAATTATAAGGAATTAATGCATATGCACAACACAGCCAAATCAGGGTTGCACTGGCAACCTAAATACTGGCATCTCCATAAAGTTATGAGTGCTTGACTTTACAAGGATATCATTCTTTTAGTGTATGGTTTTTTGTATCAGAGGGGTAGCCGTGTTAGTCTGGTTCTGTAGAAGCAGCAAAGAATCCTGTGGCACCTTATAGACTAACAGTTAGTCTGTTAGTCTATAAGGTGCCACAGGATTCTTTGCTGGTTTTTTGTATGTAATTTCCTAAGGTGATTTTGTTTGTTTGTTTTTGTTTTATTTAAAGCAGGGGTTATCAAACTTCATCGCACCGGGACCCCCTTCTGACAACAAAAATTAGTACATGACCCCAGGAGGGATGATCAAAGCCTGAGCGCCCCCCCCCCCAAGTCCCACAACACCAGATGGGGAAGCCAAAACCAAAGCCCAAGTCCCACAGCCGTGGGCAGGGGACCAAAGTCTAAGGGCATCAACCTATAACTGAGCCCTGCCACCCAGAGCTTAAGCCCTCGGGCTTTGGTTTAGCCCTGGGCAGTAGGGCTTGTGCTTTGGCCCCAGGTAGTGGGGCTCAAGCTCCATCTTCGTCCCCAGGACCCAGCAAGCCCTGGCAGCCCCATTAAAATGGGGTCACAGCCCACTTTGGGGTCCTGACCCACAGTTTGAGAAGCGCCGGTTTAAAACAAACTTTAAAAAGAGAAATTTGATCATGTGGAGCCATACTGATGCCCACATGGGTCATCTGTAAGGAAAGAACCTTTATATCCACAGCATAAACATCTCCCCTGGGCTAATGGAGTAATTGGTTGCAGTAATAGGCTGTTATTCTCCATGTAAGCAAGCCACTAGAGAGGAATTAAACATCCACTTTGACAGTGGGTTTCATAGCAATTTACTAGCTAGCAGAGGAATGTTGGGAATCAGAAATCCTGAGTTTTGTTCAAGGGTCTGGAAGGGAGTGTCCTGTAGTAGTTACAGATCCTTCTTCTTCTGTCCCCTCCAGCCTACCCCCATCTGCCTCTAGCTTCCCCAACCTGACCCCTTCTGTCCTTGGCCCCCACTTGTATTCCCCATCTGCTTCTATCTCTCAGACAGTCCCTGATCCTTCTATATGCCTCTCCTTCTCAGCCTGTCCCTGTCCTCTCTGATCCTATCTTCTTCACCACATCCCAAACCTGCCCCTACTCCTCTCACCTCCTCACCTCTCTGAATTCAAGTCTGGTTGCTTTTTCCTTCTCCCCACTCCCTGGCTGCAAGCTGAAGAACAATGAGAGCACAGGAAAGACCACCTATCTGATCTCAATTCCACTGCAGCAATGGCTGCCTGGGGAAACAATTTTTAGGGAAAGGCCTACTCAGCCCCGGCATCCTTGGATTAATGTGTACTCAGTGCAGATGGAATCTTCTATGCTACAAATGTCTACTGAGTATGTGCAAACAGAGGCAGATTAGGGATTTGTGGGGCCCTGGGCCAGACAAGTAGGGGGCCCCTCCCCAACCCTTTGGCCTTTGATCCCCCTCCCCCATCACCTCCCCAACAGCTCCTGCTGGGGAAAGAGGTTTATGGCACGGGGGAGCCCATTTTTCCATTACCACCCCATTGGCCAAGTGGCTAATCTGCCACTGCGTGCAAATGACAATTTTCAAAGGCTTATAACTCAGCTAAATGAGGGTGAATTCTTAAGGGGACAATAAAAAGGCACCTCTCTGACCCAGGGCAACCTGTTTCCTAAATTTCAAGTACTTGTTCCAAAGCACTTTGCTCAATGAAACACTGTAAGGATTTTTAACACTGGCAAGCAATGTATTTTTCCCTAAATTCATTCTTGGAAATGGCCAGTTTTTGCTGAAAAAAACAACACCCTAAACCAATGTTCAGCATGCAGTGGACACCAATCATGGAAAATTTCAGCCCAAACAATTTAAGTTTGGCAGCTGAAATATAAGCAACTGAAAATAGGGTCTTACAATAGTAAGTGTTAGGCAACCTTAATTAAAGGGTCATTTGTGGCTCCACCTATAACATGTATGTACTCTTTCCTGGCCATTGCCTATTTTTGCTCATTTATTAGTATTAGCCTTATCATTCTAATTGTATAATTCATAACCATTTGTCCTTTAATTTTCTATTAGTTTATAGTTTTTGTCCATTCCTTTTACAAAATTCAGTTTATTTCCCCCATTCCTGTTACTTAGTTTATGGATCTTTCTACATATATGTATATATTGTTTTACCTACTTATGGGTTTTAAAAAAGCTGTTTTGTCCCATTTCAAAGATTTCCTATCTTCTGTTTTTAACTCTACCTTTATGCAAATCACATTAGATATATATAATATATGTAGGGACCCTGGGCAAATGCCAGTAAGCTCAATGGGCCAAATTAACATTTGTGAACCCTCAGACTTCTTTTGAGTAACACCAGTGATTAATTTGACACCATATGAGTTGTGTATATATATAACTGAGTGTGCAATTGGCCCATAGGTATCAAATATATATTTGATACTTATCTGGAAATTTAAATTTGCTTATATTCCTAAGGTAAAAAGTTATTTGAACAGAATCTGCAGTTCTCTCTGTTCCTTCACAGGGTCATTACCTTGGATTTTAGAAGGTCATTTTCATTGCTTCTGTTGAAGTCCCAGTATATGTGGTTATTCCCCACAGCAGAGTTTGACTTAATGATAATTTAAACGAGAGAACTGATTTAAGAAGGTCTTTTGCTTAAATTATCAGGAAACCCATCCCTTCTTCTAATACATGGTAATAAATTCTGAATATTTGGATTCAGAATATACTCCACTGTGGTAAGTTTTTAACATATTGGAGTTTGGTCTCCCATCAAGGGATTAAGTTTGGTCAACTCCTACTAATTATAATGAAAGCTACATCCATAATCTTCTGCACATTGATAGAAAACTAGTCTCCACCCCACCACCATTTTTAATCTATTCTATCTGTAATATTTAGCTGCATAGTTAAATAGAGGAAGTAATTTATCTTTTATCTATGTGTATGATATGTGAATAATATATAAATATTAGAAATATTAATCCATTATACTAAAAAGCTGTATTCTGTTCTTTGGCTATGTCTAGTTTTTGCACCTCTTGCAGTGGCACATAGGATATGTGTAACTGCCTGCCCCAGTGAAAAGCAGTCTATGCCCACACTGTGGTGAGTAGTTCCATGTGTCAGTGAAAGGCTCTGGAAGGGGGAAGGCAATAAGGAAATGCTCAGCAGTGGGGACCTGTCATAGCCTTTCCCCACTGCCTCCCCCTGCACAGCCTTTCCCCTGCTGGAACCTTTCCCTGTGGCAGGGAAAGTCTCTGGCAGGTCCCTGTGGTGGGGAAAGGCCCCAGCAATGGGGATCTGCCAGAGGCTTTCATCACTGCCTCCCCGCTGCTGGAGTCTTTCCCTGCCACTGAATCCTTTCCTTGTCGTGGGGAAAGACTCCAGGAGTGGGGATGCAGCTAGAGGACACTACACTGCTAAAAGTAGCAGTGTAGATGGGGGATGCATTGTGTAGGTAACTATAGAACAATGTAGAGCACAGACCCGGCTACATACCCACAGGGTTCAAATGTGCCTTCATTCTACTTGCCTAGGCAATGCCTCGCTGTTTGCACTGCTATTTATACTCGTGCTAGGGGTGAAGTGGTGTATGTACTGTACATGCTGCTAAAAGGAGTGAATAGTGTAGATGTACCCAGAATGTGATGTCACATCTTTGAGTTACAACTTTTTAACTGTACAAATTTTCAGTTCTCCCTCAATTTAGGCATTGCCAGAATTATAGCATTTTGAAGTGCTTCTCTCATGCCTCTTCTGCTTTTTACTTTCATTTTAGTTCACTCCTCCTCCCCCTTCTTTATTGTCTTCTCTAACTCGATTCTGGTCACTATGCATTTGTTTCACTTGTACATTTAGAGCCTGATTATATAAAGAAGTTATGTATGTAAATTACTTCTGAGTGTAGTCTCACAAACTCAGAGAAAAGGTAGATAAGGTTGTCATACTGTCTAATATAGCATCCACCTCCATTTCATTAAAGACTTGCCTGGCTTTTCCAGTCAATTTGGTTAAGAGGATAGGCATCCATTTATCCTCTGGAATCTTATGGATATCACACAGTCTCTCAAAGATGGACAGGAATTCTTCAATGCAGTCAGACTTATGATAAATCAGACAGGGTTTCTCCCATTTCCTGCTGTTGAGAAGGGATGTACCTATAGGCTGAGGCTGCTCCTTTTGCTTCTGTAGGATTTCCAGATGCAGTGCATGAGTTTCTTTCTGAGCTTCCAGCTGCTGCATGCATCTCTGGTAGGCTCTTTCCTCAACTTTCTTGATTTCTTTCTTGTCCTTGATCCAGAGTTCCACCATCATTTTTTTCCCATGCTCATATTCTTTCTCATCTTCCAGGTGTCTCAGCCACACCATTTCTGCTGCAGTGGCATCTGCAGCATGGAGGGCCGTGGGGGGGGGGGAAAGAAGGAGACTGAGACCCTGCTTTTTGGTCAAAATCTATGAGCAAAGCTCTCCATTCCTGATCTGAGTTTTTCTTCTTAAAGGATAACCCCCTTTGCGAGCATGAATGCTCAAGGTCTTTTCGGACAAGATCCTCATGATTGTGATTCACCCATTGTATCTAATATTTAAACCTTAAAACTCTCAATATCAATTTAAACTTTAAATAGCATTGGGTTCTGATCTTTAAGCTCAATTGACCTGTGGTAGGTGAATCCTGTGCTGACTATGCCAATTCTCATGCTGTATGGAGAGGCTCAAAACTGTGAGTGCCAATCTTAGGTCAGACTGTTAGAAAATAGGGTAGACATCGCAAACTGATGGTATATTGCTATAATTAGATTTCACCAAGCCACCCAGACAAATTGAACTTAGTGATAAAAGGTTATTAAAGCCAAAAATCACACCACTTCAGGTTATTCTCAACTCCAAAGGGTCGGTCACTTACCCTAGGTCATATACTCATAGACTTTTAGGTCAAAAGGGACCATTGTGATCAGCTAGTCTGACCTCCTGCACATTACAGACAACAGAACCTCACCCACCTGCTCCTGCAATAGACCCATAACCTCTGGCTGAGTTACCGAAGTCCTCAAATCATGATTTAAAGACCTCAAGTTACAGAGAATCCACCATCCACTAGTTTAACCCTGCAAGTGATTCATACTCCATGCTGAAGAGGAAGGTGAAAATCCCCCAGGATCTCTGCCAATCTGACTCAGGGGAAAGTTCCTTCCCAATCCCAAATATGGAGATCAGATAGACCCTGAGCATGTGGGCAAGACCCACCAGCAGAACATCTGGGAAAGAATTCTCTGTAGTAACTCAGAGCCCTCCCCATCCAGTGTCCCATCACCAGCTGTTGGAAATATTTGCTGCTAGCAGTCACAGATCAGCTACATGCCACTGTATGCAGTCCCATTATGCCATCCCCTCCATAAACTTATCAAGATCAGTATTGAAGCCAATTAGGAGAGAGTGGGAGAACAACTGATTGAGAGACCATACTCAAAGAATAGATATCAATTATTCACGGTCAAACTGGGAGGGTCCCACATGGGTCAGTTCTGGGTCTGATATTATCAATATTTTCATTAATGACTGGCATTATGGAGTAGAGAGAATGCTTATAAAATTTGTGGATGGCACCAAACTTAGGCCTGGTCTACACTAGGAGTTTATGTCGAATTTAGCAGCGTTAAGTCGATTTAACCGTGCAACCGTCCACACCAGGAAGCTAATTAGTTCGACCTAGAGGGCTCTTTAGTTTGAATTCGGTACTCCACCCCGACGAGGGGAGTAGCGCTAAATTCGACATGGCTATGTCAAGTTAGCCTATGTGTGGACGGAAATCGACCTTAGTAGCTCCGGGAGCTATCCCACAGTGCACCACTGTGTTGATGCTCTGGACAGCAGTCCGAGCTCAGATGTTCTGATCAGCCATACAGGAAAAGCTCCGGGAAAATTTGAATTCCTTTTCCTGTCTGGCCATTTTGAATCTCAATTCCTGGTTGGACATCGGGGTGAGCTCAGCAGCACTGGCAGCGATGCAGAGCTCTCCAGCAGAGGAGTCCATGCAATCTCAGAGTAGAAAGAGGGCCCCAGCATGGACTGACCGGGAAGTCTTGGATCTGATCGGTGTGTGGGGCGAGGAGTCTGTGCTTTCGGAGCTGCGCTCCAAAAAACGGAATGCAAAGACCTACGAGAAGGTCTCCAAAGCCATGGCACTCAGAGGATACAGCTGGGATGCAACGCAGTGCCGCGTGAAAATCAAGGACCTGAGACAAGGCTACCAAAAAATCAAAGCGGCAAACGGACGCTCCGGAGCCCAGCCCCAGACATGCCGCTTCTACGAGGCACTGCATGCCATCCTCGGTGGGTCTGCCACCACTGCCCCACCAGTGACCGTGGACTCTGAGGATGGGATAGTGTCGACGGGCAGTTTCTCGGCGATGTTCGCGGATGGGAAAGATGAGGAAGGGTTTGTGGAGGATGAGGCAGGCAACAACGCTTACAATACTGCTTTCCCCGACAGCCAGGATCTCTTCATCAGCCTCACAGAGATCCCCTACCAACCCTCCCCGGCCGTTAACCCGGACTCTGAATCAGGGGAAGGATCAGTCGGTAAGTGCTATAAACATGTAAACATTTATTTTTTTAAAAAACAGGAATAAAAACTATATGAAAAGAAGGTCAATACATATAGGGATCGAACAGAAATCCTCTTGGGAGAGTTCCACGAAGCTCTCGTAGAGGTACTCGAAAAGCCTCCGCAGGAGGTTCCTGGGGAGAGGTGACTTATTGGGTGCTCCGTGGAAGCACACTCTTCCGCGCCAGGCCATCCTCAGGTACAGTGGGAGCATTGCCTCGACGAGCATGGCAGCATAGGGCCCTGGTCTGTGCAGGGATTCATGCAGCATGCGCTCTCTATCTCTCTTAGTGACCTGCCTCAGGGTGATCTCGCTTGGCAACTGCTGCATCTAATTAGGGGAATTACTGTAATGTTACTATTGTGAATGCTTGACTTTTCCTTTGCATATCAATGACCGTTGTTTAACAGCCACGTGGTGGAGGCTGCAGAGGGAAAGCATACAGGGATCTTTCCCGGGGACAGCCGCGAGGGGCTGGAACAGGGTCAGACTTTATGCTTTCCAGATTGCCTGCAGCAGGAGGGCACTGCTATCCATTAACTGTTAAGCAGCCTAAAGTTTACGGCTTACCAGGCCTGGCTGCTACACGGATTCTGCTGTCCTGCCCCGCTTGTCTGATCTACAGTGCAAGACCCCAGGCAATGAAAGCAAATGCCGAAAATTCAAACTTGTCCTGAGAGCACATGAGATAGGTGCCCTGTATGGTCTTGTTCACAGAAACAGACTAGACTGTGTTCAGTGTTCGCAAACATGTATCTTTGCAAGGAAATCACTTCCTTTTTCCCATCACACAGCTGCGGCTCTTTCCTAATTGGCCCGGCATCCCCCTCACAGAGGCTGGTGCAGATTAGTCAGTGAAAGAAAAAGACTCGGGATGAGATGTTCGCTGAACTAATGGCCTGCTCCAGAGCCGAGGTGGCCCAGCAGAGCCAGTGGAGGGAGACCTTCTCTCAGCAGCAGCGCTCACACAGCGAACGGGAGGACAGGTGGCGGCAGGAAGACCAGCAGGCGACTCAAACGCTGCTTGGACTAATGAGGAAGCAAACGGACACGCTCCGGCGCCTTGTGGATGTTCTGCAGGACCGCAGGCAGGAGCAGAGAGCCCCCCTGAACTGTATCTGCAACCGCCCTCCCCCGCCACAAAGTCCTGTCCCCCCCTCACCCAAAATCACAAGAAGGAGGGGCGCTAGGGGCCGTGAAAACTGTCACTCCACCCCAGCAGAGCGCTCATGTAACAAACAGCTCTCATTCCCTAAAGTATGAGAATTGCTTCCCTTCCTGGCTCACCCAATCCAAAATCTCAGTTTCATCCCCCAACTGTGTAGTTGAGTATTAAAAATAGTTTGCTGTTCATTACTGTTTCGGTCATGTTTCTTTGCAGAAGATTTTTTGTGAAGGGGAGATAGGGGCTTGTTAATTGCATAGGACAGCCACCATTACCAGGGTACAGACATGGGGGCAGGATCAACAGCAGGTCACACACAGAGTGCAGTCACTAGGCACCCGGGTCACTCTGGGAGGTGTCTGCTGCCCCAGGTCAGTCTGGGAGGTGTATGCTGTCCCAGGGTCCGAGCGCCTGGCATCCACAAATGGCAAGGCAGGCTGCCCTTAACATGCCCTTCCACCCTAGCCATGAACCTCTCCGATCCCCTGAGCCCCAGCCAGAGCATTCATCCCCCTACACCTACTCACCCTTCCCACACACCCCTCACCCCTTCCTGCAAACCCACCCCTTCCTGCACACCCTCCTGTAACTGTCCTCCCCCCAGAGACCACTGTAGGAGCAGGAGCCTGTCAGTCCTCGAGTGTAGAAGCGGTCTGTACATCACTGCACACCGTACCCACCACAGTCTGCATCCCTGTTTGAACCCTTTAACGCAAATTCGTTAGTAAAGAAAACTTTGTTAATTAAAAATGTTCCAATAACTTTATTTTTAAACGTCTGTTGGAAGGGGGGGAACCTGGTGAACGGGGTATGTAACCACTGAAAAAAGTCAATAGTAACTGAAACAGGGGCAGGTTCAGCTTCTCTGTAAAGAGACTGGACAGTCATAGGTTACCCTGCTCTCTGAGGAACCTAGCTTTCAAAGCCTCCCGGATGCACAGCGCTTCCCGCTGGGCTCTTCTAATGGCACGGGTGTCTGGCTGAGCGTAATCAGCAGCCAGGCGATTTGCCTCAACCTCCCATCCCGCCATAAAGGTCTCCCCCTTGCTCTCACAGAGATTGTGGAGCACACAGCAAGCTGCAATAACAATGGGGATATTGGTTTCGCTGAGATCCGAGCGAGTCAGTAAGCTCCTCCATCTCCCCTTGAGACATCCAAAAGCACACTCCACCACCATTCTGCACTTGCTCAGCCAGTAGTTGAAGAGCTCCTTGTCACTGTCCAGGGCGCCTGTATAGGGCTTCATGAGCCAGGGCATTAGCGGGTAGGCTGGGTCCCCGAGGATCACTGTAGGCATCTCCACATCCCCAACAGTTATTTTGTGGTCCGGGAAGAAACTACCTTCCTGCAGGCCTCTAAACAGACAAGAGTTCCTGAAAACACGCGCGTCATGAACCTTGCCCGGCCACCCGACGTAGATGTTGGTAAAACGTCCCTTAGGGTCCACCAGTGCTTGCAGCACCATTGAAAAGTAGCCCTTTCGGTTAATATACCGGCTGGCCTGGTGGGCCGGTCCCAGGATAGGGATGTGAGTGCCATCTATAGCCCCACCGCAGTTTGGGAATCCCATTGCGGCGAAGCCATCTATGACGACCTGGACATTTCCCAGGGTCATTACCTTTGAGAGCAGTAGGTCAACGATTACATGGGCTACTTGCATCACAGCAACCCCCACGGTAGATTTGCCCACGCCAAAGTGGTTCACTACTGACCAGTATCTGTCTGGCATTGCAAGTTTCCAGAGGGCTATGGCCACTCGCTTCTGCACACTCAGGGCTGCTCGCATCCGGGTGTCCTGGTGCTTCAGGGCAGGGGCCAGCAAGTCACACAGTTCAAGGAAAGTGCCCTTACACATCCTGAAGTTTCGCAGCCACTGTGATTCATCCCAGACCTGCAGCACTATGCGGTCCCACCAGTCCGTGCTTGTTTCCTGGGCCCAGAATCGCCGTCCCATAGCATGAACGTGACCCATTGCCACCATGATCTCCACGGCGCGGGGTCCCGTGCTTTGTGAGAGTTCTGTGCCACTCTGACACTTCATGTCCTCACCGCGCTGCCGGAGCCTCCTCGCCCGATTTCTCAGCAGCTGACTGTGGAAGAGGTGGACGATAAGGTGCGAGAAGTTGACAATGGCCATAAGTGCAGCGATGATAGCAGCGGGCTCCATGCTCGCAGTGCTGTGGCGTCCGCGCTGTCACTGACCAGAAAAGTGCGCTAATAGATTTCCCGCCGGCGCTTTCAGGGAGGGAGGGCGGGAGTGACGGTTGAATGACGACAGTTACCCAAAATCACCCTCGACACATTTTTCCCCCAGCAGGCATTGGGGGCTCTACCCAGCATTCCAATGGGAAGCGGGGACTGCGGGAACTGTGGGATAGCTGCTCAGAATGCACCGCTTCCAGTGTCGACGCTTGCCCCGTTAGTGTGGACTCACAAAGTCGAATTAGTGTCCTTAGTGTGGAGACACAAATTCGACTTCATAAGGTCGAATCCACAAATTCGACCTAAGTTAAATCAAACTACTCTTGTAGTGTAGACATACCCTTAGAGGGGTTGCAAGCACTTTGGAGCAAAGGATTCGAATTCAAAATTACCTTAACAATTGGAGAATGGGTCTTAATTAAACAAGATCAAATTCAATAAATGCAAGTGCAAAGTACTTCACTTAGGATGGAAAGATCAAATACATAAGTAAATATTAAGGATAACTGGCTAGATGGTAAAAAGGATCTGGGGGCTACAGTAACTCACAAATTGAATGAGTCAAAAATGTGTTGCAGCTGCAAAAAAAGGCTAATATTCTGGAGTGTATTCACAGGAGCATTGAATGTAAGACACAGGAAGTAATTGTCCGGCTCTGTTCAGCAGTGGTGAGGACTCCGCTGGAATATTGTGTCCAATTCTAGGTGCCACACTTTAGGAAAGATGTGGATGAATTGAGAGAGTCCAAAGGAGAGCAACAGAAATGATAAAAGGTTTAGAGAACCAGACATGTGAGGAAAGGTTTAAAGCAATGGCATCTTTGGTCTTTAGAAAGGACTGATGGGGGACCTGACAACAGTCTTCAAATATGTTAAGGCCTATTATCAGAAGGACACTGATTATTCCCCACGTCCACTAAACATAGGACAAGAATTAATGTGTAGCAAGGGAGATTTAGATTAGAATTAGGAAAAAACTTTCTAATTATAAGGGTAGTTAAGCTCTGGAAAAGGCTTCCAAGGGTGGGTTGAAGAATTTGTATCACTGGAGGTTTTTAAAAAGAAGGTTGGACAAACACCTGTTAAGTTCACTTTTTTCTGCCACAGCACACGGGGCTGGACTTGATGACGTCTCAAAATCCTTTCCAGCCCTATATTTCAATGATTCTGTGACTGATTCTCTAGGTAATATAACTCAAGTAAGTAACTGTTTGCAGTATTGAGCTGTATGTGTGTGCATACTATAGGAAGAGCTGGTAGGTTAACTACCACTTTCCATCAGCAATGGGTGTAGCCTCCTGATTCAATGGCTGCATTCCATATGGCCAGCCCAGGGCCAGTCTCATTTACTCATAGTAGGGGAGGCTCACTCAGCATCCAGACCTGGCTGCTCAGAGTGGGGAAAGACCCTGCCATGACCCCAGCATCCTGCCTCTGTATCCCCACTGCCTGAAACCAGGACATACAGGGACATCATGCCAACTTTCTTTCCAGATACTCCTTCTAGGATGTTTTGCTCTTCAGGCACTGCACTACTCCAGGGCTGCCCAGAGGATTCAGTGGGCCTGGGGCAAAGCAGAGGAGCTGCGGTGCTTGTACTCACCCGGCAGTGGTCCAGGTCTTTGGCAGCATTTTGGCAGCGGGGGGCCCTTCAATTGCTCCGCATCTTCGGCAACATTGAAGGGCCCCCCACTGCCGAAGACCCGGACCTCCACCGGGCCAAGACTCGTGGGGCCCCTGCGGGGCCCGGGGCAAATTGCCCCACTTGCCCCCGGGCAGCCCTGCACTACTCTGACATAATCGTGTAGCGAAGGAAGTGGCACCACCACGATGTGGGGCTAGGGTTATGGAGCCTGGCAAGGCTGGCTCCAGGCTCCAGCCCAGCAAGCGGCTGCTTGGGGCAGCCAACGGTGAGAGGCAGCACGTCTGGGTCTTCAGTGGCAATTCGGCGGTGGGTTCCTCACTCCCTCTCAGAGCAATCGCTGCCACTGTCTTCAGTGGCATTTCAGCGGCAGCTCTTTCGAATCGGGCCCCGCACGTCCTAAAGCCGGCCCTGCTTGGCTCCCTGGGAATGAACATATGACCCCAGTGGCCCAACCCTCTCTCTTGAATAACAGCCTTCTCCTGCTACTAGTTACTCTAGTTAATCCTGTAGTTCAAGTGATAGATGTGTACTGTGGTGCTGGTAATGTGCTGATCATGCATGATAAGGGGTTGCTACAGTTGTGCGTAACAGAATTTTATTTTATTTTTTTTACTTAAAAAATAAGATATTACATTAAAAATACATTAAAAGAATGTTATTTTGGTTGCAACGTCAAAAATTTTAAAATTAGGAAATGCCAGATATAATATTGCCTGTGCAACTTTATTTCTGCCCCCTTGCACATATGCATTTTAATATGCGCTTTAATTATATGCTCACATACTATTTTTTCCACTGGGCTAAAAGTTTTAAGGTGTGCACCACTAGCCTCCTTTGGCTGTTTTCTGTGGAGCAAGGCAGTTACCTAATTCGTCCCCTCAAGAAACCCCTTAGATGCCTAAGCTGTCTGACTCCTAGTGGCTAGTTCCTGTTTGTGGATTGCTAAACAGAGATAGGACCCTCCCTGCAGCCTGGATTTAGGCATCTATCTCTTTCAGAGGGGAGGGCTTAGGGCACACCCTTCTCGTTGCCATCACCCATTGGCTAGTTTAGGCATCTCCCCACCTACTGGCTTTTGCAGATTGCAGTCTAAGGCTCCTATATCTCCCTTCCAATCCTTGCAAAAAGCTTTAATATAAGCTTACATTGAGATTGCTTACCTTGAAAAATACAAATAATCAAAATTAATCCATACAAAAACCACATTAAAAGAACATTAAGATGTGTATCTCAAGTTTAATACTTTTCTCAGACTTGTCTTCAGTAATAAAAACTGGATTCTGCAGTACAGAAGCAGCTTTAAGTCATGGATTTTTCAGGGATATTGTGGAGTCTAAGCCGCTAATATCTCCTGTTTTGCCTATGTATTGCAGGAAGCTGTTTCTTCCTTAACTGGGCACTTTCTTGCTTTTGTTGGTTAATGTAAACATATCTTTCTTATTGTATGGCATTTGGAGGAACATAATTTGTTGTTGTTGTTGTTGTTGTTATAGATAATGGAATGTTGATTTGAAAAAAATTTCTTAGAGATGGGTCCAGTTCCCACTAAACTCAATGGGTGGAGAATTAAGTATGTTTATACTCTAAAAAATGGCTTTTTACAAAAATGCCATTGTGAGGTTCCATTTTATAGGGTTCTTTAAAGGAGTTCCATATCAAATATATTCAACTGGCAAGAAAAGGAATTTTTCATAATTACCTACCCTGCAAATTCATCAGGAGATATGAAAGTTAAGTGGTTTTCTTTCTGGCTTTTACATGATGACCAGTATCATCTGCATTTGAAATGTAATTACCACTGATTATGCAGGAACAAGAGAGAATTCATCTGGCTCTCCCATAGCTTCATTCTGTAGTGTTAATGAGAGTAAAAAGGAGTAAAATATATGGGTCAATAAAGTGAGCAAATATAACTCAGAAGCACACCTCTGAGGTAATCTGAGGAAATGAGACAATGTTAGTCACTTTTCTTACTATAACAGCATTTTAAGGTCAAGTGCCTTTCAACATGTTGCCAGGTCTCACACTTTTATTGAAAGTCTTTTAATACTTGGTGTTTTTCTTAAACCCCAGTTCCTGGAGTCCAGTGATTATGCAAGAATCTCAGCTCTTTTTTTAAAGTAAATTTCTAGCCCTCGTATTTATGGAGAAATGCCTGAAATTGTGATCTGCGTGCACCTTATGAAAACCCAATTTTTTTTTATTTTTTAAAAAATATTATTTCTAAACTAATTTTGTGATGGGGGAGTCATAATGGAAGTCATAATATTTGAATATTTGGACTTGGCAATACAGTACTTCTTTCAATTGTGTTTTATACAAACAGTGTATTTTCTGTATAAGACTCTTCCTAACAAAGACCTAGACCTTCCACTCTCATGAAATAGCACACAGAAAAGGGCACAGAGGGAATAAAATTCCATGAGGATCCTCTGACACTTTGTTTCCCACAGATCATTCAGGGAGAATGGACCACAGATTTACCCCAAGACCTGTGGATTCCCAGTATCTGCAGGAGGTAAGAGCCCTCCACAAAGAATGTCCTTGGGTGGGATCCATAAGGAGACTTAGGTGTTGCAACACTGAGCACCACTGTGCCTAACTTTTAGGCACCTAGAAAAGCACAAGAACAACACGGTGATCCACAAATCTTAAATTAGGCACCTACATTCCAATGTTCCCTCTATTTTTTCCCACCCATGTGCGGAATAAATTTTGTTATGTGCACCGAGGTATGTGCGCCACCAGTAGAAACAAAAAACCTAAAGATAATATATATTTTTAAAAAGTTACCATAGGGATAATTACAGGACAGGTTAGGCATTTTAGAACTCACTACTCAAAGAATTAAATTTAAGTGTAAGAGAAATAAAAATTATGAAATGCATAGACCAGTCAAAAAACTAAAATAACACACTTCGAAAGAATAAAATTACAGTGCATGTATGTGCATTGCAGGAAGTACCAAGAAGTAACAACAACAATAATACAAGTATGTGTTGGGAGGTGAGTGTGAAAGAGACAGACTATGTGTGTGTGTGTGTGTCTTTGCAACAGACTGTGTGTGACATAGACTCTGTGTGTGTGTGTGTGTGTGTGTGTGTGTGTGAGAGAGAGAGAGAGAGAGAGAGAGAGAGAGAGAGAGAGAGAGAGAGAGAGAGACTGTGGCCTGGTCTACACTAGGGGCCAGAGTCGATGTAAGATACGCAACTGCAGCTATATGAATAGCGTAGCTGAAGTCGAAGTATCTTATTTCGACTTACCTCCCATCCTCACGGCGCCAGATCAACGGCCGTGGCTCCCCCTGTTGACTCCGCTCCCGCCACTTGTTCTGGTGGAGTTCTGGAGTCGACGGGAGCATGTTCGGGGATCGATATATCGCGTCTAGATGAGACGCGATATATCGATCCCCGATAAACCGATCACTACCCACCGATCCGGCGGGTAGTGTAGACATACCCTAAGTGTACTGGCTGCTGGGGAAGTTTCTAAGAGATGCCATGTGCTGTCTCTTTAAGGCACTCACTGAAAGCTCTCCTGTTCTGTCCTGAGCCCTGTCTCTGCTCCCCTGCTCTGTGGAGATGGGGTACATGGGCGGGGGGGCTGGGGGGGAGAGAGCTATAGAGAGTGTGTGTGTGTGTGTGTGTGTGTGTGTGTGTGTGTGTGAGAGAGAGAGAGAGAGAGAGAGAGAGAGAGAGTGTGCTGGCTGCTGGGGAAGTCTCAGAGACCATGCACTGTCTTTTTAAGGCACTCGCTCACTGGGAAGAGAAGGCTCCTTCAGACCTCAGACTGCAGCAGCTTTCTCCTGCTCGGAGTCCTGAGCCAGGATGTCCCCTTTCCCCTGCTCTGTGGAAATGGGGTACAGGAGCAGGGAAAGGGGGACACCCTGACATCAGCACCCTCCTCCTCCCCACCCCCGCTCTGCACCGCCAACAGGAGGGTCCTGGGAGCAGCTGCGGGAGCAATGTGGCTGCAAAGCAGTGTGGAGAGGGACACCTGCACACACTGCTGGATGTGCGCGGCTCTGCTAATCAATTGTGTGTGGCACTTGAATCACTCCTGGGTGGCCGCCCAAGCGCTCAGCTTAGAGGGAACACACCTACACTCCCTATATAATGAATGAGGAGAGAGATGATCTACATGTGAATGTGATCTACAAAAGCCACCATGCTAGGCAGGGGGGTCACCTAAGCTAGCCAATGGGAGATACTAACAAGAAAGATGTATCCTAAGCCTCACCCCTCGCATGGAGACAGGCATCTAAATCTGGGCTGCAGGTAGGAACCTATTCCTGCTTAGTGAGCCACAAACAGGAGCCCATCGCCATGAGTCAGGTATTTTAGATGCCTAAGGTCTTTCTTGGGGCAATGGTGCCTGCCTCACTTGACATTCAAGAGCTGGGGGAGGAGGAATGGTGGTGCCCACCTTATAACTTTTAGCCCAGTAGTTAGAATATTTGGCTGGCATGTGGGAGATCCAGATTCAATTCACCCTTCTCTACTAGAGATTTGAACAGGGTACTTCTCACCTTACAGGAGGGTGCACTAACCAGTGGATAACAGAGACATTCTCATTCCCTTTCTCTTTCTGACCCAACTGATCTTCCACTTAAACAGTAATTGGGCCAGAGAGAAAGCGAGAGTAACTCTATAATCCAGTGGTTAGGTCATGTACCTGGGAGGCAGAAGACCCTGAGTCTAGTCCGGCTGCTCTAATCACTCTATCCAGGGCCATCCTTACCCATGTGCAAAGTATGCAGCTGCGTAGGGCACCCCTGCCCTGCCTCTTCTCCATGGCCTCCACCCCACCCCCACTCCACCCTATCTCCATAGCTCCCACCCTGCCCCACCCCTGAGGACTGCAGCAGGTCTGAGCCTGCACTCACTGGCAGTGGGAAGTGCAGCACACTGCCAGTGAGTGCTGGGGGGTGGTTCCCCACACCTCCCAAGCCAGCCCCCCCCCCCGTGGAGGCCTGGGGCCCCATACACCACCCCCATAGGGGGGGCTGCATAGGACCTCAGAATAGCTAGGGCAGCCCTGACTCTGTGACTATTTATCCACAGTGGAACAGCTTCAACAGGAGAGATTGAGGAAGCTCCATATGAGAATATCCCAGTTCTTTGATGGAGGAGGTTCAAATACTTTCTTTGTTCTGGCAGGGAGATGGGAATTGGATCTAGGTCTCCTGCATCCTAGGTAAGTGCTCTAACCACTGGGCTAAAATGTGGACAACACTTTGTCCTCCAGATGGATTTTGAATGGGACCCAATCTGGCATGCATGCTCAGAGGCTGCCTACCAGATCAGGCCCCGCATGTGACTTAAGCAGATGAATGTCAATCTTCCCCTGGTTTGTGAATAGCTCTGGGGTTTAGTCAGGAGATAACAATATAGATAGAGGCAGCAATGTCCATGCCCAGAGGAAGAATTTAGAAGACTATGAAACTTTTACCCTGAAAATTTAGGTGCAGAATACGTTTAGGCACCTACCAGGTTGGTGGAGGCTTTGTTGATTGCAGTGAAGTCAAAACTGGCATGCAGGCATTTAAGTGCCTTTGTGGATCTGGGCTCTTGCCTCCCTGGGCTGGATTTGGGGCCTGCAGGTGCCACATCCCTAGCAGAATGGCTTTTTATCTCCAAGTAGAATGACCAGATAGCAAGTGTGAAAAATTGGGATGGGGGTGGGGGGTAATAGATCCCTATATAAGAGAATGCCTCCAAAATCGGGACTGTCCCTATAAAATCGGGACATCTGGTAACCCTACCTCCAAGGGCTGATGGATGGATGATATGCCACCTTTGCTAGCCACCTTGCCAAATGCCTGCCACTAGCCTCCCATGCAGATCCTGAGTACATGGAAAGCCCTCTGCAAGGTCTCAGGTGGAAGAGATGATGCCCCAGAGGCAGCTCAGTGCTTACCTAGCTCCATGCACCAATAAGGAGGGGAAAATTTGAGCCCAAAATACCATAATTATGTCCCAGCTCTACTGAGGTGGGCTTTCATTCTGAAAGGAATCCATCTCATTACAGCCAGCAGCAAATATTTAACTTGTGAGAACAGCCCTATGAGAGAAAATTGTAATTTGAAATGTCTGTTTCTACCTTAACAGGTATGAAAATCCCCCTCTCTGGTAATCAAAATGATACAAATCAAAATAGAAATGATACAAAATTTTGTTTCCTCTTTGCTGACACAATTAAACTCAACTTATACTTTCCTACAATTACAGGGCCATACCATGACATCAGTTTGGAAGCAGAACTCCACATTGAAATCAGTGGAGAGTGTGGCTAAAGAATCCATGGTAGGATAGGGCCTACATTCAGCCCCAGTCCCAACCTCATGTGAGTCACCAATTACTTTAGATTGAAAATGCTAGAGACCCATGGAAAGTTGAATCCCATCCATACACAGCTAATGCATTCCTTTTCCCGACTCAGATATCTCACTGATAAACGCTCCCAGCTGCTCTTAACTGTCTCCCTTACAAAAGTAACACCTATCAGTACACCTACCTCTTTAGACACTCTTCAGCTGCACAAGAAAATCCATTCATCAATTATAGATCAATTAAGGAAGAGAAATCTGCAGCTCCTTTGATTGCCCTGTTGTTCCTGCAACTAACAGATGCAGCCACAAAACTTTGCAGACAGTCAGGCCTGTTATTTATTTTATTAGCCAGAGTGGCTCATTCCTTCTTTGAGGAAAGGCATTCTGCAGCATTAGCTAGTCCGCAAAGCGAGGGGTGGTTTATATTCCACAAATGGTGAGGCAAACGCAAAACAAGCACCAAGGCCCAGTCAGTGAGATGCTGCAGTTTCTTAAAACCAGGCAAAGCAAAAACAAACAAAATGAAAAAGAAAAACAAAAACATGGCGGGTCACACGCTACTCTAGTCTCAAGCAACATACTGTCCTGACTAACAGAGTGTCTTTAAACAGGTGACATTCCCCAAACACAAACTCTGCTGATCAAGCCTGTATTGTTTATATTATGAATCTGTGGCTCCCTCATCACACACAGATTTTCATTTTAACAGGTTGTTTTAACAGGTAAAATAGTGGGAAATATTTACTTTGGAAAGATGCAGTTGTCTGGATAAGAAGGGTCAAAGCCGGGATAGAAATGTAGAAGGACTGGTAAGGACTTCTAGAAGTATATTTTTATTGTCTCTCGGTGTTATAGACCTTGCATTATGCTAATTGCTTTTAAAAATACCAGTACCTAGTACATAGCAACAGGGATTTAGTGAATAATGCATACTGCTTCTTTTAAGACAAACCTGGAAAACTTGGCAATATTTTTCTCTTTCTATGTTAGGTTAATTGCCGAGACATATTACACAGTACATAGGATTTCTGTAGCTAAATGAATAGCAGGACAACTGGATTTTTTTTTTTTTTTTTTTTTTGGTGTTGAGTGTTCCGAGGTGACTAAATTTGCCTTGTTGAGCCTTGTAAAATCCTGACTTAATCATGTAAACTTCTGTGTAAGCAAAATAGACGAAACTTCAAAGGGTCAAAAAGCCTTTAGGGATTTGTGCTGAGACGCCAGCAATAGATCCTAATCTGCCTTCAGAATTCTGGCTATATTTGTCCAAGGAGCTGGTACCAGCAAACTTTCTAAGGTAGAGATCGTGGGTTGATTCAGCCTTTATCCCCATAGAGAGTATTAGCTTTGTGAGGCTCTACTCAGCGCTTCAACGCCAAGAGATCCATGTTTGCCCAAAAACCTCTAAAAATGAAGTACAGGAGTAATTTGAGATAATGACTTTGTAACAGGCTTGGACAGACCTTGGACCGAAGAAGTGAGAGATGTTATCACCCCAGCATTCCTCTTAAAATGCAGGTTTTCCCCCCACTGCTTATTCCCAGTTAGTCAAAGCTGCATTAACATTCCATCCAGGGCTGCTAAACAGAATCTTAATTAGTTCTGATACTCTTGTGCAAGGGGTTTATTCATTGCACTCTTAACTAATGGTTGCTGTCAGGGTAGGGTTTTTTTTTTCTCTTTGGGTTCTTTGGGGATATCGTGTTCTGCTGCAAAGCATGACAGAAATGTAATGTGCATGCAAAAAAAGCTTGCAGATCTTCAAATCTTAAGGCTGAGGCTGACTCCAGCCCTGTCTAATGGTGAGACAATGTTAGGACTAATGAGAATAACTTCCACAACAGATACTGCCCTGCCTCTTGTTTATCTTAAAATTTAATGGTGCACTTTCTTTTTTCCTTGTCAGAAAACACCACAAATATGCTAGTGTTTTAATACAGTTCACACAACTCGCACTAAATTTGCATCTCTGTCTTTTTATTGGTCGCCCATAACGTGGTATGAAGAGAGATCCGTAGGTGATGAAACATTAGCAAGTTACTCAACAGCCGGTTGCTCTTACAGGACCTTTCTCTTTGCATTATATGTCACTTACACCCACATTTTACCGATCGTTTTTCCCCAGAGTATCCTTTCTATTTATACATACGATTCCATACCCATAATGACGAAGATTTGGACTGCTTATGATATTAACAGAGTGAAATTTACGTAATCTGAGCAGATAAATATTATGTAGTCACACACATAATTTGATGTAAACATCCCTCAAGGTTATTTGTAGTTCGCGGCTGAGTCGTGACAATAAACATCATAGGCACTCGGTATTAAAAAGAGAGAAATAATAATAGGAATGACTCGCCTTTGACGTTAAATTAAAGTGACTGTTTCATTTATCAGCAACGGCCAGTAATAGTTATTTGCCTATAGATATACGTTTTGCTACACTGATTTCGGAAACAGATTTATAAGACTATAAATTACTGTTTATTTCATTCTGGAAAAAAACAGATATGCTTTCTGGAAATATGAGGTCCATGTCACTTTGCATCTTTACGTCTTGCTGTCCAATGTTAAAGTCTCCTTCCAGTGAGCTTGCGTAACATTGATTACTCACAAAGAGTTCAGGATAACTATCATGTAGCTAAACTAATTGAGACAATCATGCTAAGTTATAGTCAGTCTAAAAGGTACCATTGATGTGGTAATGCCTATAGAAAATCAGACATGCGACTCACTACCATTTAATTGCTCTTTAAACCTGTTATTACAATGTTAACTGGCTTAAGTATATATTGCTGCCTTTTATTGCCTTGATGTGACAAATTAAAACATACACTCTGGAAACTACATTCATTTGTGGACAGTTACAGAAAAGGGAGCTGGGTGATATCAAAGCTGTCAAGCTGAATTAATTTGAAAACTTTCATTTTGACTGCAACTCCCATTGCATTGTTGTTCCAGTGGGAAAACACTTTAACGGCATACCGTTTTCCATTGTACTATTGTTAATGCATTAATCTTCAACGTTAATTTAGCAATGTATTACATAAACATTTAGTTCAAGGAACGGATCTGGGCAAAATAGATTTTTAGATTTTCAAACGTTGAACAAAAGGGTTCAGAGGTTAAATGGTTAAACTTGTATTTATTATTAATTATTAGTATTATTATTATTATGTCAGGTATCAGGCCTGGTGGAGTTAAGACCCCTAAAATCGTTGGAATATGGCAAATCAGTGATTATTCCTGTCATCGTGCATATTGTGCCTTCCAGCTGATTAGCAGCTTTAAAAAGGCTCTTCCACGTTAAGATATATTAATAGAAGCAGTTTTATGAAGAAAGTCTTAATTAGTCACAATGAAAGGCATGCTTCTCTGTGCTAGATTAAAAAAAAATCGTCCCCTTCTCTTCCAAGAGAGTTACTCAAACTTGTGGCTTTAAGACTGTTAACGTTACTGTGTAACTTCCAGATGTGATTCACTTTTCAGATGCCCCACGAGACAAGCGTTGCAATGTACTTTTTTCTCCTGCAATGTACCAAATTCCAGAGCAGATTGCTTCACATCTTAATCTGCTAACGCTAAATTATCGTGGAGGTATTAAGGGTGGCCGAAAATCAAAGCCCACTTTTTTTTTCCCGCCAGAAGATGGCAGGGGTTAAAATGTCCTGTTTGCCCTTTCTCTTGATCTCGCAGAGAAAAGCAAGAACTGCTGGCACCTTGTGGGACTCAGACCTACTGCTGCTGTGAGCAGCCCCGGCCCGACCAACTTTGAGCAGCCTTATTAATTCCAGCTGCGGTTATTTGGTTGTCATTTCTCCCTTTTCCTCCGGAATCGTTATTTATGCTCTGAAAAGTGAACGTTGCTAGTGTTGCTATTAAATGGCGTCTTCTACATCGGGGTGTTTCTCTCCACAGAGACCTGGGCAGAAGGGGCTGCCAAAAGAGCGGGGAAAACTATCTAAATCATAATAAAATCAGCTTGGAATTCATTACACCAGAGCATTAACTAATTACCAGATCAGAGAGAAGAAAAAATAAATATTCCTTTACATAACTGAAGGTAATTATAACCCTGTTGTTTACCCTAACGATTAATAATTGATCAGAAGTTATACACAATAAATTGTCAATTTATCTCCCTATAAAGATTCACATGCTTATTTTTCTGTACGTTTAATACAGAGACCAATTATAGTATTCACATAGCTGCCGCATAGGGAGCGAGATATATCGTTCGCATTTAGCCATTTCTGTATTTTTTTTAAAAAAAGAACACACAATTAATTACTCAAGCACTTTACTTAACACAGTGATTTGACAATGCCGGCCTATTTTAATACAGTTGTGAGGAACTAAGGCTCAGGTGAGCTTCTCTCCTATTAAGGCTAGTTATATTTCCCAGATCACAGCCCTGAAAAGTAAATTCCTGTTTCGGAAGCAAATGACTTTTGCTTAAATCGGAACAGTCAAGTCCCTACATTTTTCTCAGGAAAATACAGTAGACCTTGCCCTGACTAGTACAAAACAGTGGCATTCTCCTGTGATTTATTCGGAGGTTGTGGGGGTGGGGAACTGTTCCAGATTGCAGGAGTCCAGCTGTCACCTCTGCCAGACTATTTACAGGTAAAATGCTCCCGTAGAAAGGATACGTCCTGTCATAAGAACGCTCGCTGTAGTAATTGTTTATGACCAAAATACAAACTCGCTGTTAGAAATTCACCGTTTTGTTGCCGTGTTTTTTTAGAGTACGCGTCAAAGGGGCAAAATAATATTCACAATTCAGAATAATTAAGTTGTCTTGTTTATCTAGTATTCCCAGAGCGGGATGCATAAATGCATTTGAAAATACATCCGGGACTCTTTTCCCCCCCTTCACTTTTTGCCTTTTTTTTTTTTTACTTTCTTTATAACCCAATAACATACCTGAATTTTCATCTGCCGGGTTAAAGAGAGAGGCATGAATTTTACAGCACTTTATTTTTTTTTATCCTCAAGAAAAAGGATGTTTTTCGTTAACTCAATAATCAGAAAATTGTACTTGAATTTGGGAAATATTTTAATACATAACATTATCAAACGATATATCCGTATATTAATCTTTTTTGCAAACGTTAATAAGCAATAACAATCTTCGATGTTAATCGAATTTCTGCTGCGGTTTATTAACGGGGCTAGGGGGAGGTTTAACTGAATTTAAAGTGAGATGTAAACACGGACTGGAGAAGAAATTTCCGATGCGGGATGGTTTTGTTTTTTCGTTCTAGCTGGCTAGGTAGGAATGCCTGTAATTAACTGTTGTGTCCTCTGCCGCGTCTGGGGCTCGGTCTCTCATTCCTTATGTACCCTAAACTCTCGTGCGCGTCACTGGCAGTCTGGGAAGTGGGACGCGCAGGAAGTTCAAGATGCGCCCCTCTGAGGAAAGGGACAGGCAGGGACAGGCTTTACTGTGTGATGGCTTGTTGGATGCCCCTGGTGGGGTCGGTTGTATCTGGTAGCAGGGAGTTACAAAGCACATCGTGTGTGTGTGTGTGTGTGTGTGTGTGTGTGTGTGTGTGTGTGTGTGTGTGTGTGTGTGTGTGTGTGTGTGTGTGTGTGAAAAACCCCGATTCCCTTCTTTTTCTCTACCAGAGCTTTTCTGTTATTAGGTCTGCATGGGTTACATGCAGAGTCAATGGAAACCGAAACGCCGCAAACCGTGAACTTGTATTCAGGAGCAATTCGCATCCTTCCCTTTCTGTTTATGGCCTGTGCGGTGTCTCTCCGTCCCCATCCCCTCCCCCAGCCTCAATCAAACAAAGGTGGGTGAAGTTCTTTTCAACTTTCAAGGCAGTTGATGATCAGCTTTGCTGAAACAATAACTCTTTTACTGAGAACAAATGGTGACATTTGAAGGGAGCAAGGAAAGGCAGTCCAAAGTGGAAAGCGCTTCTGTTCCTATTTGACAACAGCACCAGTCCCTCGGGGATCCCACCTGAGATTAAAGCTTGAATTTCGGTAAATCAACTCTAATGAAACCTCTAGCCCTGGAGAAGGGAGGGTTTGTTCTAGCAGTTCCGAAACAAGCACTTACAAAATCGAGGGAGGGGAATTTGAAGTAAATAAAGGGATGGGCGTGAGATATTAATCCCAATGGGCTGATTAGCGTCGATATGAAACAAACTGTACACAAAGTACTCTTTTATTGTCCAAGCGTCTTTCTTTCCTTCCTGAAGTAATCGCACTGATTGTGTCAACAGCCTAACACAGACACGATTTCCTGCCGCTTTTAATTTTAATTATTAAACACTAACTGAGATTGGCAATGGAATTCTTGTCCATTCATTTTCTATTCAAAATATATTTGCCAGATCTTTTGGGTGGTGTCCATCTTGATCCATGAGCACTCATGAATTTCTCAAAGAGGATGATAGAAACCCATTGGGTTTTACATACATTGTGAATATTTAAAAGCGAGTTCCCCAAGTCTTTCTACTTTCCTTTCCAGAAAGAAATCCAGGTCTAAATACTAGCAAGGGTGGGTAAATTATGGAAATCTTTTATAATTCTTTGGGCGTATAAACATCAAAGGAATGTCGTTAGCCTTTTCTAATCTCTGCCACAGCTTTTGGTTTTTACCAATGGCAATTTATACGTTGTGTCCCAGGGAGGGCCTGGGACATAAAAAGTGGGTGGTGGGGGCGGGTGAGGTGGAAAGGGAAGAGTATTAATTTAAAGATGGGGGAAAGAGGCTTTAGTGCAAATGCCTCAACAGAAAATAAAAAGTTCATCTTTATAATGTTTCTATTTTGCACAATAAAAACCGTTTGAGATGGATGCAAACATTTGAACACAATCAATATTTCACATTTGTCGAAAGGCAAAGCATTCTCTGAAGGATTTGTCAACTTTTTGTTAAATTGTACTAGGCAGAGACAGAGTTGCATTTTACTTATAGGCTAAAACGTTGCTTCATGTCACCCTCCAATATCTGAAGTAGGCCTGCACCGCAAAGATCTTTAGTGTACCTACCTATGGACACCCTACAGTTTCCCAGAATTGTAATACTAATTTCTGCCTTCTCTGTTGAAAGGCACACTGACATATTTTTCTTAATCAGCTTGACATCTTTATAAGTTACCAATACACGTTTTTGTTGCTTTTGTTTTTTAAAGCCCCTTTCCCTACTTAGTACCATCAGGATGTATTTTCTGACTCCAGCCTAGAATGCCTCTTTATCCAGTTAACATTCCCTGGGCTGCTGCCTGAAGTATCTAAGATCACTTTCAAATGCCCTTTCTAACAAGACCCGAGCAAGAGGCCACTAATTTTCACTGAACAAAAAGCCACTGGAGAGAGATCCGTTTGTCAATATCAACTGGTCCAGCAATTTCCCATCCTCCGACACATCAGCCTATCTGAGCTGGCAGATGTTTAGACAAGATTTTATAAATTGTTCAATATCAGACCATAATGAACCCCAACTGACCATTCCAAAGCAGCTAAAAGCATCCAGGATCTCCCCTGCTGGGATCTAATAATGCTCTCATGCTGGAACATTATTAATCATGGAATAAAATAGATGAGCCTCTTGAAAAATAAGTGTATGATTGATTAAAGGGCAATCTAAGAAGCTATTATTCTTGTTTTATAACCGTAAGTTATATTCACTCAATTTATCTTTTGGGGGAAATAAATGATTGTTCGTTTCTTTTCTGAAATTATTTTATATGGGGATTCTCATTATTTTACTGAAAATTAAAATGATAGGGTAGCTGTTTTGCTGAGTCTAATCAAGGTGGATCTCTTACAGGACTATCAAATTATAGACATAATTCATGCAATTTAGAAGAGGAAAAACTATAAAAAATAGGGGCTGGGTATTTTGTTTTCTTGCATTTTCAGCACTTCTGGACATAACTTAAAATCAGAATAAATGATTGCTTGAGCTATAGCAAAATAGGGTGAGTTATGAACACTTTATTTATGGGAAAGGAAAATAACATTGGAAAGTGCTAGTATTAAAAATAACTGCATCTCTGCTAGCTTGTAAAAATGTACACGTGCATGCACGTCTCTTTATATCTATCCCGCTATATCTATACAGAACAACTCTGAGCTTCACTTAAACAAAGCATGTATTTGCAGTTTGTTTAATTTATTTAGGCTTTTTACATCCTAAAAATAGAAAGTGAATTGCAACTACTATCAATTTTATGATTTTCTAAATAATTTACTATTTTTAGTATTTAGGGGGAAATGAACCAAAAACACCATATGGTTGCAGACTAGTCTGTTTTTATTTACAATTAAAGATATAAATTAGTAAAGAAATTTTGTTAAACAACCAAAGATTGTATAACCATTAACGTTTCAAATAAAAACCAGGCAAAATTTATTTACAAAAGTTCCAATTTCATTGCAATACAACTTGCATAAATTACTAGAAGCTTTTATATCATTACAAAAATAAATATCAAATTTGTTTCCACTTTGTAAGTACTCAAGTTCTCCAATCACATCTTTGTTATCTCTACTGTATACATCTTTTACAAATAATTTTTACAATAAATCCTATCACACCTATCGAATATATACTGTGGCAATGAAGTGATCAATTCAAGATATCCTGAGAAAAACAGATCTGTTTTCAAAAGTAACACATACATTGGGGAAACTATACTATACCAGCAAACTCACGTATGTCCAACAAAATTCTGGTTTAATAATTAGAGTCTGTAGATTTAATAGTGCTCTGTGGTCTTCCTTTATACAGTGGCACAAGATGTGATCCGGATTTAGAGATTTGTTCTATATATTAGCTCGGGGAGAGATGATGGCTTGCTGACTTTTTTCAAAGCAATTGTGACACCTACCTGTGGACCAAGGAAAAAACCAGATCATCCAAAATCCTTCAGTTACACACTAACACCATTACACTGTAATCATATATTAATAATAATGAATAAAGTTGAACTAAAATGCTTACTCTTTTGTTTTCTTCTCATGAAAATATTAGTTTTAAAAGATCTATAGGATTTTGGTTAGTCTTAAACATAGAAAGTTGTAAAGGTGCCATCGTTAACCAGACATAAGACAATTCAGAGATACCATAACCTCCTAGAAAAGCATGCTGAAATCTTATAATTGTGCTTTTAAAATTTAAATATTTACAATGTACAATTGTAATAATATCTTAACACAAACATCTTATCTTATAACAATTATTAGAAAATTATTTTAAAAAGAGATCTAAAGATATCTATATAAAATTTAAGAATTCCTTTATTTTTGTTTTACATAATGGAAAAGAAAACCCTAAGTCATATGAAGGAGTTGGGAACCCGCTAAACTGTCTTACAAAAGAGTATAAAGCAGAGAAGAAAAGCTGTAATAAGGGATTTTCAAAAAGACT
The DNA here is from genome assembly GCF_016161935.1 of Mauremys reevesii. Taxonomy (NCBI): domain Eukaryota; kingdom Metazoa; phylum Chordata; order Testudines; family Geoemydidae; genus Mauremys; species Mauremys reevesii. The sequence goes on along the minus strand of NC_052624.1, from coordinate 121,238,962 downwards.
AGAACAGAGCATATTACTTTGTAATCAGACTCTTATGTAATGAAGCAGGAAATTAACGTTAAGCAAGTTTACAGCTGTGCAATATGTCTTGGACCTGATGCCAAATGATCAATGTAATAGAAAATGTTCTCACTTACTTGCATTGCTGTGTGATTGCACTTCTATAGGTATGGTTGTACTCCTACTGTGCAGACGTCAGTGGGATCTGTCAAAATATAACCGTCAGTTAGTCACAGGACACAGCCAGCTAACTAGATTATACAGTGTGTGTATGTCCCAAAATTCACTTGCACAAAATTCATATCTAAACCATTTAAAACTTCTACATTAATATTTTATAGTTGGCTGCGGTTTGGATAATGGTGGTATCAGGTTTTTTTATTCCTTTTTAAAATCAGACAATTATATTAATTTGTTTTACTAATTTTAAAACTGTATGGGAAAAATAGATGTTGTACAATGGACATAATTTGATAACTTGGATCACTGTATTTTCTTTAGCTTAAATCGAATAAAACTATATGTAACTCCTTAAAAGTGTAAAAAAAAAGTTAGAGTCCTGTTTTACTAAACGCAATGCACAAAAAGTAAAGATAGCAGTATTTTTTAAAATTATATATATATATATATAGGTTCATTTATAAACATTGATTTTAAAGCAACATATTTAGCCCATTAGATTTTTTTAAACTCCTCTGTTATTTCTTTTTCTTTTCCTTAAATGCAAAAAATGGGGAGGGGGGATATTTTTAAATTCCCAAAATATATTGTTGTCTAGCTCCATCCAGCTCCTTTTCCTTAAGTATTGTCGGTTTATTTGTCTACTGCTGGTGGTGGCTGTCCAAATAAGCATTCTTTATCTACAGTGTGTAGAGAAGTCATTTTGCCTTTGGGAAGAAAAGAAGCAATCAGTCACCTACCTTTCTTAGACTCATAACTAGAGGGCCTGTAATGTTGTTCTAGCTGGTTAGTGATCGTTTTCAAAGAGTCACTGCTCTGTTTGTGAACAGAGTTTGTATTTAGTACAGTCTGACTTAGTCCCTCGTTCGAAGCCATTGCTGCGGAGTTATATCTCAGGATCCCCTGGCTCTGGAGTGCGTTAAAGTTCCCATAGTTTGTATAATTGGTATAAAAAGGTGAAGTGTAATAAATGTGCCTTCCTAAGAGAGAAGAGGGAGAGTAGGCAGAGCTGTGCGAAGTAGAAGAGGGGGTTACTGAAGATAACGCCGGTGGCTGACAGCTTTGGCCCATGTTCTGATTTTTAAGGTCCGAGGTGGCTATTTCAGCTAGAGACCAGAGCTTGGGCTTAATGGTCTGTGTCTCGGAACTGGGAGAAATCCTGTTGTCCAAAGTAGTTTTATTGGAGTTCCTTGAAGTGTCCTCGTGGGGGTGATTAAGGAGGGGGGCTTCCACTCCGGTGAGGGGGGAGGAAGTCACAGGCTTAGCGGGAAGGTCTCTCTCTGCTACATCATCTTCATCCTCGTCGTCCTCGATGTCCTCGTATTTGTCCTTGCAGTCTGATCCGGACTCGCAGAGCGTGTCCCCTACTCGGCAGGGCAACTTCTCCCCATCCGACTCCGCGGAGCAGGAGTGATCGGTGAGCGAGTCAACCTGCAAGCTGATCCCTGCAAGGGCACCAGCCGAACAAACAAGGGCACAGTCAGTTATATAGACTAAAGAGAGCAGGAGAGAAGCAAGCACAACCATTGCAACCACTGATGGGAAAGCGACGCTTGTAATCAAATCCTTTTATGTATAATTATAATTCTAGGAACACTCCCACCGGCTATCACTACGGCTGCATGAAAGCAGCTTCCTGTATGTGTCCGTACAAAGCACAACAGGCATTATTAACACAAATGCTCTGGCTGGCTTTTTTAGGGGAATGGCTCAATGCAGAATTAGATCAATTTAAAAAGTCTTTGCTATCGTTATTTATCAGTTAAAGGTGAAGATTAGGTAGTGAGGGCAAACGGCATAGAGGGGTTGGGGCATGAGTTTAAAATATATCCCGCAGCACCCCGGTTATAATTTGGAAAGTAAACGTGCTTTAAATAAATCCTGGCACTTGCACACGTATCCCTTTGGGACCTTTATATCTAGCTATAGTACAATCGTGTTGTGCCTAACCTTCGTCCTCTGCTGAAGTTTCATTGCTTTCCTGCACCTTGTCCGAACTTTCCTCCTTACTTCTTGCCCCATCCCCTTCGTCTTCATCTTCATCTTCGCTTTTGTTGCGGGGAGCCCAAGTCATCTTATTCTCCTTCTTGAGCCTCCTTCTGGCGTTGGCGAACCAGGTGGAGACCTGGGTGAGGGTCATCTTGGTGATGATGGCCAGCATGATCTTCTCGCCCTTCGTGGGGTAGGGGTTCTTCCTGTGCTCATTCAGCCAGGCCTTCAGGGTGGCGGTGGCATCTCGGGTGGCGTTTTTCCTGTAAGCGGGATCATTCAGCTGGTAAGGGTAAGCAGGACTGCCATACGGATGGTAACTGATGGCCCCGGTCATCCCCGTCGAATGAGCATCGTAAGGAGAGCCCTGGAAAGGGCAAAACAGTGGGTTGGCAATTTGTTATTGCTGCTAGTCATTAGTAAGTTGTCAAGGAAAGATCAGTGATTATATTTGCATTTTCCTGGATTGGTATCTCACATTCATATTCTAATAGCAAACAAGGGTACCCAAAGGCCATTAAGATCTTATTTACTCCCCCCCCAAACCGCACACACTTAAATCGCTGATCTTTTAATCTTCAGTTAATTTTAGATCCCTGTAATTTAATATTTCCCAAAATTATTTCTGAGTCACGCAGACATTTTAAAAAGGCCTTACAGGTTTCTTTCAAAGGTTCAAAAGATGTTTCCTTTTTTGCTATAGAATATACAACAGAGCCACCGTTTAGCAATTCACTGCACTAATGCATTGCAAATCCAACTTGCAAATCAAAAGATATGCACCGTTTCGAATTGTTTAAATGCGATGTAATTAGCATTTTAATTCGCCCTTTAACGTTTGCATTGAGCTTATTTAAGTCTGCGCAATGGAAGAAAAGTTGAAGCTATTACTAAGGAAGTTGATAACTTTAAGGACGTTTCAAAATCCTAGAGAAGGGCCCCAAAATCACCTAATGTTCTTAATAGTCGACAAACACACTTTGCAACTTCCAGCTACTTATATCTACTGCTCCTCGCCAGGAAAGTCAGGAGGGGCAGATCTTCAGATCTTTCACATTGCATTGAATAAAGACTGCACGACCATTTCTGCTGAAGTATTTTACAACCAGAAAACATTTGGTTTTCTGTCTGTTTATATGGAAATATAACTAACCTTTTTGCCACCCCTTTCTGGAACCATCGTAACCAATCTGGAGTCTCCGACCTTAAATTTCTGATGTGTGTCTATAAAGCTATAACGATATATATATATATATATATATACATACACACAGAGAGAGACACACGCAATTTCAAATGCTCCTTTTAAGTAATGACAACAAAGTGAACGCTGAAGCTGCGGCCACCACAACCATCTTGGGTATGAGCGAAGCTCGCAGATCGCAAACAGATGCTTCTTTTCATCCCTAAAATCCAGTTAAACCATTAGCACAAAACGCATTGAAAGTAACTGAAACCGCACCGGGCTCACTTCCCGGAGCTCCACTAAACGTTGGCTTAGAAAAGCCAGAAGAAAGAATTCCTCCCCTCTCCTCCCGCAGCACAAAACGCAGCCACCAAACTGCTTCAGACAATGCGGATTCTTTACGAACGGACCCGCGAGCAAAGGCAGGCTCGGTTTTATGTTCGCAAGCCCCGAGAGCCGCCAGGGTCCGGTCCGAGATAGTGCCAGGGCCCCCGCCTGCGTCTCCCTTTGCCCCGCTCGGGCACCTCGGGTTTGCACTCTAAGCGTGGTGTTGGGAAAACATAAGCAGGCGGCTGAGTTTGTGCGGAGCGCCTGGCTGTGCAGCCCGGGCTCTGGTACGGATGGTGCGTGTGCAGGAAATAGGGGCAGAGGAGGATGAGGATGAGGATGCTAATGAAGAAGGAGAGGATTTTTCTCGGTAGTTACCATGTAGGAGGGGAATCCCGTGGCGGGGTCTGTGGAGTACTGGAGCGGGCTGGTGAAGCCTGTGGCCGCCGCCTGGGCTGTGAAAGCTGCCGATCCCGGGTAAGGGCTGAACGCCGAGCCCGACGAAGACCTGGCCAGCTCTTCGCTCCTGGGGGCCGCCAGAGCCGACGCCCCGTACGTCGGGCAGGAGTACAGAGCCAGCGAGCCGGGGGGCTGGTAGAGGTAACCCTGAGGATAGGACATGGCTTGCACGGGAGTGCACAGGAGCAGGGAAGGGGCGAGGGTGTCCGGCCCTGGCGCTTCTGCTGCTCCTGCTGCTGCTTTCGTGTTCCCTCTCCCTCTCCCCAGACGGCTCTGGGCAGCTGTGCGGAGAATGAGACTTGTCCTACTGGCCCCCCATGCACCCCGGCCAGCACCACAACGGCGGATCCGCTCAGCAAACTACCCAGGACGAGAAGGGCATGGGGAGAGGGGAGAAGGAGCTGGGTAACGACAAGGGGGGGGGAGAGAGAGAGAGAAAGCCAGGGAGAGAGGGAGGGAGAGAGCCCGGCTCAGGAAAGTGGCTGCTGCATATGGAGTTCTGCCCGCCAGCCCGCTCCCCCAGCGCCGGCCAGCCTGTATTTTGGGGGAAGTATAGAGTCTGGAGTGAAGAGTTGAGGGAAGGAGCACTCGAGTTTCTGAGAGACATTGGAAAGCAGAGCTGTCCGTCACAGCGGCTCATCTGCATATTGCGAGGGGCCCGCCCCTTCTCCTTCTCCAGCTCCCCCCGCAGACGGAGGGAGGGAAGCAGGCTTGGTAATGCGTTACAACCACCCTCTCTGTCTGACAGCGAGCACACTGCTGAAGCCAAAGGATGATACCGCTGCTCAGTTTCTCCCGGCTCAGAGCCGCAAATACGCTTGCACACACTCCATTGCAATAGGTACCTATGCTATGCACACACCTTCTATCTTATATATTATCACAGACTTGCGCACAGGGCTTGTTAGTATATGGTGGGAGAGCACAAGTACAAGTATTGCCCTGCGTATGGTGAAAAGGCGGGAAGTACACGCATGAATAGACTGAGAACACTATACGAGTGTCCGTGTATGGCAACAATAGCTTTCCACTTTGATAATAGTTTTTCACAAGCAGCCAAGCTAAGCTAAATGTTCACATTAAACCCTCCAAGGAAGACTCTTTCAATTTCCATTCTACTTGCTCTGGTTTTGGTTGCATGAGGGAGAGGCCCAGGTGGCCCTGTGCAGGGGTACAACCCCTCTCTTTGCAGTTCAGAGAGGAAGCCTATCAGGACAAACATTCAGGGTATAATTAACTTCACAAAGAATATAATTTCTGCCCACCACAAACACTGGCAGTTCTACAGTATACCAGAAAGGAGAAGTTGAGGTGAAAGTATTGGTCTATATTTTCTCAGGCTGACTGGTCTTGAGAGACTTTTGCGAAGTCTGTGGTTAATTGTACACACAATCCTTTGGATCTGGAATTGAACTCTGTTATTAGTGTACAATAATTGAGATACAATTCGTTTCTCCTCTCCTCCTTACGTTTCTAAATCCATACCTTCCCATAAAAACACACCTCATCTACCAAAGGTGTATTGCATTGTATACAACCCACCTAAATATGGATTTCCCTACCAGTCCACAATATATCCGTTTATTACTTGCTATATCTCTTGCTTGCATGTACTGTAGGCCCCATGTGTGTGTTCTGAGCTACTCACCCTTACTCAGTCGCAATCCATCAGTGAGAGTTTTACTGAAAGAATACAGGATCAGGCCTTGAAGTATTAATCTAAACTGTGAAATAGTAATTGTTGAAAGTAACCAAATTGTAATGAAATAGTTGTCACCAACAGGCAAAACATTAAAGCCTGAAATAAACTTCTACACTGGGTCCTGTACACATTAAGCCATGTATTTTGTCCTCACTGCATTTATGAATGAGCATTTGTCTTTTATTTAACCAAATATAGTAGTTTAAAAAGTGCAGTCAGCGTTAAAGTTGAATTCTTTACAAAATACCCCATATCATTACAGTGGATGGGGGAAATACATCAAACCAAAGTACACTGGGGAATCTATTAGAAACTGACAGGAAGGAAAGATCGCAATAACTGAAGAATTATGGGTTATCGGGCCACCTATTGTCAATCAATTAAACATGCTGCTAATAAAATAATACACTTTGAGATGCTGATTTAATAATCTTTCTAATACAGGCTCAGTGTGCTCTCTGGGAAACTTGAAGTATTAGAACTACATAGCCAAGTATATGGATGTGTGTATGTTTTAAGCAACCTATGCTTGTTTATGTTTTTCTTTCCCTGTAGAACCCCCTCCATCTCCACGCCAATTTTCCCCTCACCCCTGCATCCAGAAGAGATCTGGCCACCCGACATAGGGAATTAATTCCCGTGGCCTATAGGAGATGCAATCCTTAAAAAGAAAGGTGAGGGGGAGGAGGTTAACACCAACAGGTATTTCTTATCATTAAATCTAGACTTTCCATTTCGTGTTAAGAAAGTGATAAACAACCGGTAAACTCAATGCAACAGATTACAGAAATGATGCTTGCTTTCCTACTTGATGATTAATACACATGTATTAAATAACAATGGAAACTGTAAAAGCAAGCGCTTTATATAACACGCATTCATATTTCAAGTTATGTGGCGTAATCGATATCAGGCGATTACGTCTAAATATTAAATGTCGGTGTTCGCAGAGCGACTTTTTAAGCATATGCATTTTTTGCTTTTCTTTAGCGCTGCAGCAGCTGGAGATTTGAGAATGAACCTTAATTATAACATTATAAAGTCATACATGAACCTCAGCAAGTCAAACTGAATGCATTGCAAAATATAGAATACCTCTGCATTTTTATTTTGTAAAATGAGTCTGTTCTTTCCAACAGGGTGACGTAAGTAAGTATTTAAGCGAGCTGATTGCTTTTAATTCATCCTCTTTAATAATTAGTGGTACAATTCAGATTGGGAATACAATGGCCGTTGTGTTGACATTATAACAGGGGATTAATGCTATTAAATGGGTGTTACAGTTATGACCTGGAAAGACTGCTTAAACAAATACTGTGCTCCCAGGAGGAATTATGTAATTCCGTTCAGAGTATACACATACATAAAAACACATAGGCGCGCGCACACAGACGCACACACATCCTGGATATATAGGTATGTATGTAGAAAATGTAGATGTTGCTTTTGTCTGCATTTGTATTTCTTGCGTTCCTTGGTGCAAAATCTTTTTTATGATTTCACTCGGAAGACTATAAATCAATAGCACACTCCCCAACAAATACAAAGAGCAACAGATTAAATTTGCAATATTTTCATTGTGCATTCCAAAACACTGTTTTATATATAAATGAATAATACTTTTGCAATAAGAGATTAATGCGATATAGTATAATCATTTCAAAAGACATTCATGTTTCGGTTTCATTTGCATATTTTTGTATAGCTTCAGAAAGGCACATTCTCACCCACTTCAAGAAGTATGCATTTACTTACAATAAACATTACTCATTTGACTTGGAATATAGAGATCAAACTGCTATTGAGGTCATTGAAATATAATTTGTGATTAAAATCTGAAGTTTTGTGTCAATATTGCTTTTGATCAGTGTTTGCGGATTATATCTAAATTTTCCCAAATTATGCTTTTTGATCTGAATATTTTTAGCATAGATATCTTTTAATCTACTGTGCTCCTTAATTGAAATCTATTTTCCTGTTACTAATAAAAACCGTCCAACTTGCACTATTAAACAGTATAACAGTACTACATGCACTTTTTATTGGTAATAACTGTAACAAATTAAAACGCCTACACAGAGACTTGAAGACTTACACACTGCATATTTATTTGGATAGCTATTCATTATCTCATCGTTCGTACCCCTAGATTTTCAGCAACACTCGCATTTGACTTTTTAAATGTAAAGTTTACTTCGGTTATAGTTAATGAGCAGCTAACAAAGATTAATGCTTTTCAGGTATTTTTGATACCTGGGAAACAGATTTTGTGGTTTGTCATTTTTAGATGCTAACTACGGCTCCTTGCACTCGTATGAAGTTTTAAGGCGATCAAAAATGAAAGCCAGGACTGTGGGAATGGTGTCCTTCCTCATGTAATGTAAACACGATCTATTTGTTCTGTGTAATAACTGACTGTGTGTGTTTATGCATGGACTTGTGTGTTTGGTGGGTATTTACATAGGGCCCAATCCTTTAGTCTTTACTCAGGTAAAAATCCCATTGGCGTGAAGGAGAGATTTGCTTGACTAAGGACTGCACGATCTGCCCAAAATATATGAACACACATGCCACACAGATAGTAGCATATATGTTATTTACTCAACCATCATAGTACTGGTCACAGTAACTTTTAAATGGGGCTAAATAGAATCTAGTGGGGGTTTGGGATGCATCATAATGCCTAGCAGAAACAGCTTCCTGTGATATAACAATACAATGGACCGGGAATGTTTCTCCTTTCTTTTATGGAATGGGGGGACGCTATCCTCTCCCTCAGATAAAGTGAAAGAATTGACTATTGTGTGTTAAAATACCAACGACACATCCATACTGTGTAAACGATGTTGTTCAGTTTGCTAATAAAACAAGCAGGGTTAGCGACGCTGTTCTGAACAAGACGCGTTAGGAGAACAATGCAGAAAATGAAAAGCGATAGGCTGAGCTGAAGGAGTCACTTTGTCGGATCTGCTTTTAGGATTAAAAGGAAGAACTGAGAAAAGAGAGGACGCGGGGACAGAAAAAGAAGGAACTTTTTTTCCCATCTCCAGGATAAAATCTTTAGTTCAGGCTGAGTATGGGAGGGGGCGCTGTGGCAATGGATTATCCCCAGTGCTCCAAAACTCTCACAGCATAATTGTTTATGTAAGGTTCTTCTTCCCTTGGGTTTCTTTTCATATTTTAGTCATTACTTTTATTAACAATATTATCTAATTGTCGCCCCATGCTACATACATTAAAAGGAGGAGTATTTGCGTGAGGTTAGATTCTCTCCACTTCTGGTCAAAGCTTTACTTGTCTTCTTCCTTTCTTTTCAGTTCGGTAAGAATGGATATAATAATTAGAATGTTTCAATATACACTAAAGAATAACATATTCTACTTAGTTTTATATCTGGGATAAGTGCTGTGAATTTGACCGACTTTCTGAAAATATTTTTATTTACAAAAAGGAAAAACAATATATATATATATATATATACAGTGCTGTATTTCCGTGCAGGGTCTTGTAATTTTAAAAGCTAAATGAAAATTTTTGTTCTTATAAAAACTCATATTTGTTTATTTAGACTGAGAAAGGATTTTTCTTTCCCATTTTTGGACATTATTTGTTGTGCGTTGTTCTATAAGTAATGCAGATCTTTAAAAAGCAGAAGCGATATTTAGAAAATTGAAAGTTTCACTTAAACCCTCACAATTTTATTAAATGTCTTAGAAATATCTGCTTAGTGCAAAATACGCAGTTTTCTGCGTAAGGGGGCATAAGGAAAAGAGATGCACTCAAAACGCTTCATTGAGACTCGTGTTTTCACCTGGAAGCAAGGCAACATTATTTAGAGAGAGAGAACAAGTGTTCAAGCCACAGGTAGGATATTTCCTTTTCATTTAAAAAAGTAAATCAATTCAATATGTTTTACAAAGTGCTTTTTTGACTCTCAGTACATTTTCAAAGAATATCTTCAGTGGAGATGCAGCCAGTGTATTTAGCCATATCCCGAATTTTCTCCTGTACCATGCATATGTTTATCCACCAGATACCTCATAAAGAATGACAACACACTTGTTTTTTTGTAAGCAAATATAATACCTATTTTTACTCTGGTGTTTGCAGAAGATTGCGGCGTGTATTAATGTGCTTGCAAGGTGCATTGCAGTTCTTGAGTTATATAAAAAACTGCACCGGATGAACTGCCTCCCGTAGCGTCTTGTCTTGGAAATATCTTGGACGTGTCTGCAATTGATTTATTTATGGAAAAGTTAAAAAAAAACTTCCCCGAAATAACTGCCATATTAAACATGGCAGGTAAGGAAGGAGCGGTCTTTCTTTAGAGAAAGTTCGGATTTGCAGTTGCTGCAGGGGAAATTAGTCTGTGTAAGAGTAAGCCCTTACCACCGCTTGTGACCATTACTCTGCAACTGAAGGAAGAGGCTTTCTCCCATCCCCCCTCTCCACAGCCTCTGGAGCCAGTCAGTCATCCTTGCCTCTGGATTTTGTACTCAGCCAACATTTATTGAAAAGATCGCTTCAAAGTTAGTGTGAGATCTAATCCCTTCAGCGCCTGGTAAACTTTTAAAGTGGTTGATAGAGTAAAGGAAAAGTGGACACTTTAATTGAAATGGACAGAGCTGTTTTATGTTAAGGACTCTCAGAGAATTCTTCTATCACAGGAGTTGACAATGACTACGGTGTTAATTACACTTAACTGGTCGGGTGTTTTCGGGGAATATTTCTAGGTAGACTCCTTGGAACGCTTTAGCTAATGTGTTTGCATAGAAACACAGTTCCTCTAATAGTTCTTCCCCGGAGGTATGCAGGGCATGTGGAAAGAGACGAAATTCGTGTCAGATTAAAAGTGCTTCTTCCTGCAATTTCCATCATTTGTATTATCATGGCTTTTAACACTAGAGAGCACCTGTTCACCTGGGTTGTGCATTTCTCTCTTTAATTAATATATGGAATATATATGTCTCTGTGCGCATGTATACCCATATATCTATCAACATACATTCCCCGACAAAAAAAAAAAAAAAACCCTGTTAAAATGCAGTTACCGCTTTAGCGTATATATCAGTAATGTATAGGTAAAAATACATAAATAAAATTACAGGGATGTTGTAATTATCCCAGAAATAAGTATTATAACCCCAGAAAATGTATGCCCTGAGAGATGCCATAAGGGTAATAGAAAAATTAAACTATCTGTAAAAATCAGTTTAATGAAATCTATGTCCATAAAAACTAAAATGGCTTAATAGTAATGGTGTGATTATGTAATAATGTGTCACTAAAGGACACAGTTAAGGTTGTTTTGGTGGCTTAACAGTTCTTTTCCCATAACTTAATATATTTCAATTTCTTTTAAATTAAGTTTAACTTTTAATTTCTTGGGTTTGTAATTCTTGGTATTGGGATAATTACAACAGTCTTGGGTTTTATTTATTTATTTATTTATTTATTTGCTTTCAGGTTACTGATATATACTCTCAAACTTAATTTTTGTTTTGTTTAGTGATTTAATTGTATTTTAATTAACATTTTCATGCATAAACATACACACACACACAAAAGAAACCCAATGAAAATGTTTCCCTGTGGCAGATCTAATGAGTTGGAGATATGTAGTATAAACTGTAAGTCATTGAAAATGAAACAAACAAACAAACAAAAAGAGATTTAACTTTCAAGGCCACATTTATTGGTGTGCTTTAACTGCTTCACCCTGCTCTGGAACAAAACAGAATAGCCAGAACAGACTGGCCAGTGAAGCCAAGTTTACAGCTGCTTTGCATCACTGGAGCAATACAAAGGTGTCAGAGCATATTGGTGTACCTAGTCCTTAATTTATCAGTATATAGCCACAGAATTGTTAAGACAGTGTCAGTTGGAGCAAATACAGTGGCAGCTGGCAGCCAAATTACTTACCAATGAAAAATCTAGACATATATGCAGTCCCTCTCATGCCACAGATTCGTTTCAGCCAACAGAATGGCAGTATGCAAATCAGCTGAAGAGAAGGGTGTTGATTGACTGAGCTCCCTCTGATGTCAAAATGGTTCCACTTAAGAATGATCTGAACTATTGACCTGGTTCTATTTGCCTATACTCATAATCATTAGCTACAGCAATCATTAATAATTTAATTTCCTCAGACATAGTTGAAATCCTATGTATAAACTAAGTTTTAACCATACGGGAAGTTTGGAGAGTCTGTACTGTTTTATCATTAAAATGATTTGGGATAAATAAAAATCTGATACTGCTTAATTTAATAAAGGATGCATTTTTTCTCTAATTTTAGCGCATTAATTAATTAACAGATTGTCATATATTCTCAGAAAATCCATTCTCTAGTCCTACACTCAAAGTGTGAGTGGTGAAAGTTTGGGGAGGATACGCTGTATTCTTACCAAAAGAAGTTGAATTCCTGCTTTAAGCACAAAACTTAATTTAGTTTTAACGATAGGGTCACACATGACCAATAGTTCTATAATATGTATTTATCGGGAAACTGCTGAATCATTGATGTTCCCAGAGTGCTTGGGGTCTTGATTCTTTCTCCCATCCTTTAGAACATCCATATGAAGCCACTGGGGGGATTTTTGAGATGGCATGGTGTCAAACACCAGAAATATGCAGACAATACCAAATTCTGCTTCTTCTTTATCTTTTACACAGATAGCACCAATTCCTAACTAGTCCAATTTTGTCTGAGATCAGCACCTATATGAAAGAAAATTGGCTGAAGTGAATCCAGGCAAGATGGAGATGATGTTGGTGAGAAGAGAGAAACTCTGGAGAGCTATCAACCTCCACCACATCACACTGTGAAAAGTCCACAGTCTTGGATCCTATTTCATTCCTCATTGCCTGTGGATTCTAAGAACAAAAGCAAAACTCCCCCCTCCCTTCTTCCAGCTGAGATTGGCTTGAAGGCTGTGGTTTGATCTGCCAGATTGTGAAATGGCACATGGCCATCCCAACCCACCCATCATGGTGATGGAAAATGGACATGCAGCCCTGGCAACGAGTGATGAGGAATCACCACCAGAGGAGGAGGAGAAGCCATGTACCCCCAAGGCTGGGAGGATCACAGCCACCACTCTCAGGAAGAAACGTAGGATACTGGTGGTTGGTGACTCTCTTCTGAGGGGGACAGAAGCACCTATCTGTTGCCCTGACATGGCATCCCGGGATGCATGCTGCCTGCCATGGGCCCATTATGGAGGGATTGTCGAGGATCATCCGGCCCTCTGATTACTACCCTATGCTACTCATCCATGTGGGCATGAATGATACAGCGAGGTATGACCCTCAGAAGATCAGAAGTGACTACAGGGCTCTGGGAGTAAGGGTGAAGGAGTTGGGAGTGCAGATGGTGTTTTCTTCGATCCTTCCGGTCAAGGGTAGAGGCCCAGGCAGAGACAGATGCATCCTGGAGGTGAATGCCTGACTGCAAAGATGGTGTCTCCAGGAGGTCTTCAGCTTCCTTGATCATGGGATGCTATTCCAGGAAGAAGGACTGCTAACCAGAAATAGGGTCCACCTATCAAGGAAGGGGAATAGCATATTTGGATACAGACTGGCTAACCTAGTGAGGAGGGCTTTAAACTAGGTTCGAAGGAGGCAGGTGGCCAAAGCCCACAGATAAGTTAAGAACATGGAGACCTGGGAGAAGGTTTGGAATTTGGGGGGAGCATGGGCTGTTATAGCAGGGATAAAGGTGAGACAAGACAGAACTGGGGGTGGGTTGGAATCAAATCAGTATCTTAAATGTCTGTATACTAATGTAAAAGGTTTGGGGACTATGCAGGAAGAACTCAAAATGCTAGTAAATAAACACAACTATGACAAAGTTGGCATCACAGAGACCTGGTGGGGATAATACGCATGACTGGTAGATTGGTATAGAAGGGTACAGCTTGCTCAGAAAGGACCAGCAGGGAAAAAAGGGAGGAGATGTTGCCTTATATATTAAAAATGTATGCACTTGGGCTGAGATTGGGATGGAAATAGGAGACGGACTTGTTGAAAGTCTCTGGGTAAGTATAAAAGGGGTAAAAAACCAAGGGTGATGTCATGGTAGGGGTCTACTACAGACCACCTAACCAGGAAGAAGAGGTGGATGAGGCTTTTTTTAAACAGCTAACAAAATCATCTAAAGCACAGGATTTGGTGGTGATGGGGGACTTCAACTACCCAGACATCTGATAGGAAAATAACACAGCAGGGCACAGATTATCCAACAGGTCTTGGAATGTATTGGCGACAATTTTTTTTTCAAAAGGTGGAGAAAGCTACTGGGGGGAGACTGTTCTAGATTTGATTTTGACAGATAAGGAGGAACTGCTTGATAATTTGAAAGTGTAAGGCAGCTTGGGTGAAAGTGATCATGAAATGGCAGAGTTCATGATTCTGAGGAATGGTGGGAGGGAGAACAGCACAATAAAGACAATGGCTTTCAAGAAGGCAGAGTTTAGCAAACTCAGGGAGTTGGTAGGTAAGATCCCCTGGGAAGCAAGTCTAAGGGGAAAAACAATAGAAAACAGTTGGCAGTTTTTCAAAGAGACATTATTAAGAGCACAAGAGGAAACTATCCCACTGCATAGGAAAGATAGGAGGTATGTGAAGAGACCACCCTGGCTTAACCAGGAGATCCTCAATGATCTAAAAATCAAAAAAGAGTTCTACAGAAAGTGGAAACTAGGTCAAATTACAAAGGATGAATATAAACAAATAACACAAGTATGTAGGGACAAAATTAGAAAGGCCGAGGCACAAAATGAGATCAAACTAGCCAGAGACATAAACAGTAACAAGAAAACATCCTACAAATACATTAGAAGCAAGAGGAAGATCATGGACATGCTCAGACTGTTACTCAATGATGGGGGGAAAATAATAACAGAAAATGTGGAAATGGCAGAGGTGCTTAATGACTTATTTGTTTTGGTTTTCACTAAGAAGGTTAGTGGCGATTGGACATCTAACATAGTGAAAATGCAGTAGGATCACAAGAGGCTAAAATAGGGAAAGAACAAGTTAAAAATTACTTGGACAAATTAGATGTCTTCAAGTCACCAGGGCCTGATGAAAGGCATCCTAGAATACTCAAGGAGCTGACTGATGAGTTATCTGAGCCATTAGCGATTATCTTTAAGAAGTCATGGAATTTGGGAGAGATTCGAAAAGACTGGAAAAGGGCAAATATAGTGCCCATCTATAAAAAGGGAAATAAGGATGCTCCGGGAAATTACAGACCAGTCAGCTTAACTTGTGTATCCGGAAAGATAATGGAACAAATAATTAAGCAATCAATTTGCAAACATCTAGAAGATAATAAGGTAATAAGTAACAGTCAGCATGGATTTGTCAAAAGCAAATCATTTCAAACCAACCTGATAGCTTTCTTTGACAGAGTAACTAGCCTTGTGGATAGGGAGGAAGTAGTAGATGTGGTATATCTTGACTTTAGTAAGGCTTTTGATATTATCTCGCATGACCTTCTCATAAACAAACTAGGGAAATGCAACCTAGATGGAGCTACTATAATATGGGGTGCATAACTGGTTGGAAAATCATTCCCAGAGAGTAGTTATCAGTAGTTCACAGTCATGCTGGAAGGGCATAATGAGTGGGGTCCCACAGGGATCAGTTCTGGGTCTGGTTCTGTTTAATATCTTCATCAATGATTTAGATAATGGCTTACAGAGTACTCTTATAAAGTTTGTGGATGATACGAAGCTGGGAGGGGTAGCAAGTGCTTTGGAGGATAGGATTAAAATTCAAAATTATTTGAACAAACTGGTGAAATGGTCGGAAGTGAATAGAATGAAATTCAATAAGGACAAATGCAAAGTACTCCATTTAGGAAGGAACAATCAGTTGTACACCTACATAATGATAATTGACTGCCTAGGAGTACTGCGGAAAGGGATTTGGGGGTCATAGTGGACCACAAGCTAAATATGAATCAACAGTGTCATGCTGTTGCAAAAAAAGTGAACATCATTCTGGGATGTATTAGCAGGAGTGTTGTAAGCAAAAGACGAGAAGTAATTCTTCTGCTCTACTCCAATATGATTAGGCCTCAACTGGAGTATTGTGTCCAGTTCTGGTGTCACATTTCAGGAAAGATGTGGACAAATTGGAGAGAGTCCAGAGAAGAGCAACAAAAATGATTAAAGGATTAGAAAACATGACCTATGAGGGAAGATTGAAAAACTTGTGTTAGTTTAGTCTGGAAAAGAGAAGACTGAGAGGGGACATGATAACAGTTTTCATGTATGTAAAAGGTTGTTACAAGGATGAGGAAGAAAAATGTTTTTTCTTAACCTCTGAGGATAGGACAAGAAGTAATGGGCTTAAATTGCAGAAAGGGAGGTTTAGGTTGGCCATTAGGAAAAACTTCCTAATAGGGCTGTCAAGCGATTAAAAAAATTAATCACAATTAATTGCACTGTTAAACAATAATAGAATACCATTTATTTAAATATTTTTGGATGTTTTCTACATTCTCAAATATATTGATTTCAATTACAACACAGAATACAAAGTGTACATTGCTCACTTTATTTTTTATTACAAATATTTGCACTGTAAAAAACAAAAGAAATAGTATATTTCAATTCACCTAATACAAGTACTGTTGTGCAATCTCTTTATAATGAAAGCTGAACTTACAAATTTAGAATTCTATACAAAAAATAACTGCATTCAAAAATACAACAATGTAAACCTTTAAAACCTACAAGTCCACTCAGTCCTACTTCAGCCATTCGCTCACACAAAAAAGCTTGGTTACAATTTGCAGGAGATAATGCTGCCCACATCTTGTTTACAATGTTATCTGAAAGTGAGAACAGGCATTCACATGGCACTGTTGTAGCTGGCATCGCAAGATATATACATGCCACATGTGCTAAAGATTCAAATGTCCCTTCATGCTTCAGCTGCCATTCCAGGGGACATGCACCCATGCTGATGATGGGTTCTGCTGAATAACAATCCAAAGCGGTGCGGACTGACGCATGTTTATTTTCATCATCTGAGTCAGATGCCACCAGCAGAAGGTTGATTTTCTTTTTTGGTGGTTCGGATTCTGTAGTTTCAGCATCGGAGTGTTGCTTTTTTAAGACATCTGAAAGCATGCTCCACACCTCATCCCTCTCAGATTTTGGAAGGCCCTTAAGATTCTTAAACCTTGGGTCAAGTGCTGTATCTATCCTTAGAAATCTCACATTGGAACCTTCTTTGAGTTTTCTCAAATCTGCTGTGAAAGTGTTCTTAAAATGAACAGCTGCTGGGTCATCATCTGAGACTGCTATAATTTGAAATATATGGCAGAATGTGGGTAAAATAGAACAGGAGACATACAATTCTCCCCCCAAGGAGTTCAGTCACAAATTTAATTAACACATTATTTTTTAATGAGCATCATCAGCATGGAAGCATGTCCTTTGGAATGATGGCCGAAGGATGAAGGGGAATATGAATGTTTAAAATATCTGGCACGTAAATACCTTGCAATTCTGGCAAAAAAAGTGCCATGCAAATGCTTGTTCTCACTTTCAGGTGACATTGTAAATAAGACACAGTCAGCAGTATTCCCCGTAAATGTAAACAAACTCATTTGTGTTAGCAATTGGCTGAACAAGACATAGGACTGAGTGGATTGCCAAAATTAGGCTATCCCATCATACCATCCCATCCATAAACTTATCAAGCTTAGTCTTGAAGCCAGATATGTCTTTTGCCCCCACTACTCCCCTTGGAAGGCTGTTCCAGAACTTCACTCCTGTAATGGTTAGAAACCTTCGTCTAATTTCAAGTCTAAACTTTGTAGTGTCCAGTTTATATCCATTTGTTCTTTTGTCCACATTGGTACTAAGCTTAAATAATTCCCCTCCCTCCCTGATATTTATCCCTTTGATATATTTATAGAGAGCAATCATATCTCCCGTCAGCCTTCTTTTGATTAGGCTAAACAAGCCAAGCTCTTTGAGTCTCCTTTCATATTACTCAGATCATCCCAGTAGCCCTTCTCTGTACCTGTTCCAGTTTGAATTCATCCTTCTTGAACATGAGAAACCAGAACTGCACACAGTATTCCAGATGAGGTCTCACCAGTGCCTTGTATAACGGTACTAACACCTCCTTATCTCTACTGGAAATACCTCGCCTGATGCATCCCAAGACCGCATTAGCTTTTTTCATAGCCATATCACATTGGCAGCTCATAGTCATCCTGTGATCAACCAATCCTCTGAGGTCCTTCTCCTCCTCTGTTACTTCCAACTGATGCCTCCCGAGTTTATAACAATAGTTCTTGTTATTAATCCCTAAATGCATGACCTTGCACTTTTCACTATTAAATTTCATCCTATTACTATTACTCCAGTTTACAAGATCATCCAGATCTTCCTGTATGATATCCCGGTTCTTCTCTGTATTGGCAATACCTCCCAGCTTTGTGTCATCCACAAACTTTATTAGCACATTCTCACTTTTTGTGCCAAGGTCAGTCATAAAAAGATTAAATAAGATTGGTCCCAAAACCGATCCCTGAGGAACTCCACTAGTTACCTCCTTCCAGTCTGACAATTCATCTTTCACTACAACCCGCTGTAGTCTCCCCTTTAACCAGTTCCTTATCCATCCAATTTTCATATTGATCCCCATCTTTTCCAATTTAGCTAATAATTCCCTATGTGGAACCGTATCAAATGCCTTACTGAAATCAAAGTAAATTAGATCCACTGCATTTCCTTTGTCTAAAAAATCTGTTACCTTCTCAAAGAAGGAGATCAGGTTGGTTTGGCCCGATCTACCTTTTGTAAAACCATGTTGTATTTTGTCCCAATTACCATTGACCTCGATGTCCTTGACTACTTTTTCCTTCAACATTTTTTCCAAGACTTTGCATACTACAGATGTCAAACTGACAGTCCTGTAGTTGCCTGGATCACTTTTTTCCCCTTTCTTAAAGATTATGATTCTATGATCCATCTTTTGTGACCTCCAAGTTGGATTATTATAATTTACCTAGATATGAGCAAAGAAAATGTTAGGAACTTAATTTAACAAACCATCTCCCTTGACAACCATGTTATTTCTATATAGTAAAACAATAAGATACTACATATTATCAAATATTCCTTCATTGTGATTTTGGTGAGATAATTTGTAAAAAATATTGTTACTTTTATTTCTTTATGCACACTTCAAAACAAAACAAAACAAACAAACAAAACAATAATCATTAGCAATGCTCTTGGAAACACATGTATCATATTTTTATACACACAAATGCATGCACACATACCCAGAATGATTTAGCCACCTAAGCACTTTTGAAAATTTTAACCACTGAAAAATATGTCCATAAAACCTAAGACCTTTTTAAACAGACCCGCAAATGATGAGGCTATAGTATTCTACCAGCTAAATTGACAGTCATCTGTGGAGAACAAAAGTACTAATTTTATCATGATAAGATCAAAAAAATATGGATTATAAATAGAACCCATCTCATGTGAACATGTTCTCCTCTGGGAGCAGATGACAGAAACATTTATTAACTTGGATTTAATATACTGTTTTCTTTGTTTTGATCGCTTGGTCTGTTCTGACCTGATTAGTGAAGTTTTACCTGTTCCCACTCTTTTAATTGGGACATATTGATTTTTGTTTATAGAATTTGGCTTAGCGATAGTTAATCTGTTGACACTGAAAATTAACTTGTGGACATGCCTGATTCTATCTGTTTTATCCTTTGGTTTTCTTCCTTTCCCACTCAAGTTGTTCATGTAGTGTATACAAGATGTTTCTTGTTAAAAAGGCCACCCAGTTCTTGGTATTATCACAACTGCGCACTTAGGCCAAAATCCTTTCCCCAGCTTGCAGCCCAAGTAATTCAGTTGGTCACTAGGGAGCTTCATGAGAAAAGAGGAAGAGGGATCCTTTTCCCTATTCTTAAGCTCAGAGAGGCTCCAGACAGTCAGAGAAGCACTAAGCGAGTGAGAAAAGGGTTGTTTGGACACCGTGGAACTTGGAACTGAGGGGGAATAGACTGGTACATTTGTGATTAGTGAACTAAAGTGAATAAAATCTGGTAAACAAGCAATATTAAGAATGTCGTTTCTAATGTAAAAGTACAGGTAGAAACTAGTTCATCCTACTGACGAGTTACAGAATAAAAAACACAGTTTAACTTTGGAGGTTGGAGGACAGCAACGAAAGAGGCTACTCAGTTTACTGTGCAAGATGTAGCATGTACTTCTATTCACTTCATGGCCAAATGGAATATAGATAACACCCAGTGCAAGCAGCTTGTGGCTTTGAGAGATCATGTTTGACATCTTGATACCACAGTTTCTGAACTGGCATAGCTGAAAGAGACATTATATGAGAAGACAGTATACAGGGACATTGCAGACAGCATGCAGGCCCACTTCAGAACTGACTGCCCCACTCTAAAACTGAGGAAGCTGGTCTCATGATGGGAGGGAAACAAGTCACATGGAGGGGCCAATTCCTTTAGTTGAGACCTGCTTTCTAACAAAGGTAAAAGGCTTGTCTGCACTAGAGACTTGAACCCAGATTTTTAAAGATGTTATGCATTGCTACACTCATCATTTCAAGGCCTAAGGGACCTAGATGGCCAACTACAGTGGAGCAACACTTAAATACCTTTAAAAATCTGGGTCTTGGACCTTGTCTACAACTGGAAATAACATCATTTTAGCAATTAGAAATCAGCAATTGGTTTGTCTGAACTCATGCTGACCATGATTTATATGTAAGTGCAGGCTGGGACAAACTATGGCCAGTATTGGTTCAACTAATCATGGTCAGGGGCGGCTCCAGGCCCCAGCACACCAAGCGCGTGCTTGGGGCGGCATGCCGCGGGGGGCACTCTGCCGGTGGCCGGGAGGGCGGCAGTCAGCTCCGGTGGACCTCCCGCAGACGTGCCTGCGGAGGGTCCGCTGGTCCCGTGGCTTCGGTGGAGCATCCGCAGGCACCTCTGCGGGAGGTCCACCGGAGCCGCGGGACTGGCGATCGGCACAGCGCCCCCCACGGCATGCTGCCGTGCTTGGCTCAGCGAAATAGCTAGAGCCGCCCCTGATCATGGTTTACTTCTGCGTTGACTAGGTCTTCATTATTTGTGCATCTATCTATTTATTGAACTAGCTGAAGCACAAATAATTCAGTTTGTCCACAATAGGCATGACTGAATCATATACCAATTGTCTTAGACCAATTTAGCTCTGAAGCCTATCCCCACTGAAGGTGATGTGAGAAGTGGAGTTACAAACCCTGTTTCCCATCTGCCTATGCCTCCTATAGTTTGCTGGCTGACAGTTCCCTCTTTGTCTCCTTCTGCCAAGCCCTTTCCATATATGATCCCCCTTGACCATTCCTACTTTGTAAATACTATCTGGACTTACAGTAATGCTTGCTCCCACTCATATAGTGTAGTGGGGGAAGGTAGAGACTAACTAAAACCCAGTGGAGGTTAAGCTTGGGCATAACACCACAAATTAGCATGGTAACACTAAACTTTAAAAAGGGAGATTTAAAAATATGAAAAAAATAGTCAAAAAGACTGTAAAATAAAAAAAAGTGTATAATTCTGGTCACCCATGTTCAAGAAAGATAAATTCAGGTGCAGAAAGTAGCTATCGGGATGATCAGGGGAATGGAGGGCCTCTCTTAGGAGAGGAGACTAAAAGAGTTTGACTTGTTTACCCTAGAAAAAAAATTGCTCTCTATAAATTCATTAAGGGGCGGTTACTGCAAAAAGGAGAAGAGCTATTTAAGCTAAAGGACAAAATGGATATAAACTGGTCATGAATAAATTTAGGTAACAGATTGGAAGAAAGTTTCTAACCATCAGAGGAGGGAGGTTCTGGAGCAGCCTTCCATTAGTAGCAGTGAGATAAAACAACCTAAAATAGTCTTAAGATAGAGTTTGAAAACGTTATCAATAAGATTATATGGTTGCCTGCAATATTTAGGGCCTGGACTCCATGACCCAAGAGGTCCCTCCCAGGCCTATGTTGTATGTTCATATGCAAGGAATCAAAATTAAAATCAGCTCCTATACCAGAAAACAGGTGTGTAGTAAATGTTGTAGCTATGTGTAATGATCTTGAGAAATACAAACCTTACTTCAGTACCAGGTAAATTGTCTGAACTGATAATTAAAAATAGAATTATAAAATACCATTTTGAACATAATACAATAGAGACAAACCAATGCAACTCCTATAAAGGAAAACTGTGCTTCTTTAAGATATTAGAATTCTTAGAATTCTTTGAGTATGATAACAAAAGAGTGGGTAAAAGAGAATTGGTTGTCATAATTTATTTGGACCTTTGATAAAGTTGAACACATGAGTCTATTGAAGAAACTAGGTTCAGAAAAACTGGGACCACTGCATGTTCTCAGGCAGGATGACCATTGTAGAACAAAGTATTTTGTTTCAGAGTCAATACTGATTTATATAATAATGTAATAATATTGGTAGTGTTATATTTATTTAATTGTTTTTGCATCTGAAAATGTGGGTTGCTTTTCTGAACACTGATGCTCACTGAGCAGCATATGTCCACAGTGATGCTCCAGTCATTCCAATCCCTCATCATGCAAGAGCTTTTCAATGACTCAAATCATTCTCAAAACCCTTCTCTGTTTTTGTAAGCATCCATTTAAGTTCACTGGCTAATTAACATTTTGGCCAAAGGAAGCCTTTGTTAAAGATTCAGCATGGTCACCTCTTCGATTAAGGTGTGAGAACACACAGTAAGCATTCCTGAGACTCCCCAGAGGTCCTTCAGCAAAACTGGCAAGCACTAAATATGATATTCCAAGTATTTCTATGGTTAAAAATGAGCAGGTTAAACCAAAACCAAACCAAGCCCCAAAACCTTTAAAATAAACTTTCTGGTCTTCTTCATCCATCAAAAAGAAATAAAAAAGGGCACAAACCCATGTTTTCAAAATTAGAAAGATTTGTCCCTTTCAAGTAAAACAGAAGGGTGGACAAATAAGGGCCAATCCAAAATTCACTGAAATTAATGGAAAGCCTCCCATTGACTTAAAAGGGCTTTGGTTCAAACCCAGAGAGAGGGCTCAGTTTATAAGGAGCTGAATGGATAGTTTAACTCATGGAAAGTATTTCCTGGGCAGGATAGTCTCTCCTCAGTACAGATGAGTCTGACTGTTTATTTACTGAAAATCTTCCCTCTGTTCAATACATCATTTCACTCCCTAAGTGATCTCTGTGACTTTCTGGTGATGCTGGCAGTTATTTCATTTTATTTCTAACTCTTAGACAGGAAACACTCACCACCATGCCTGTAATACTTTGCGGATTAAAAAATGCTAATCATTTTGATTAAAAGCTTTTAAAGAAGTTCTCTTTTAAAATATCAGGCAAGATACACTGCTGGAACAATCCAGATTATGTCTATTGAAGTCAGTTTATATACCAGTTGAGGATTTGGCATACTATTTTTTATGGTAATGTGTATGCAGATCAGCTCCACCTCAGAAGGTCTGGCTCCTTAAGCAGGCTACCTGACAGGAGAGCAAAAGAATTAAAAGGAAAATGTAAAATAATATTAAGTTACAAAATATGCTTTGTATGTCTGTTTTTGATTTTTATTTTTTGACAGATCTGGGGTTATGGTGGGCTTTTCTGTTTGTGACTAAGTTAAATATTTTGGGCCAAATTCTGGTGAAAAGTTCAGTGCACACCAACAAAGATGGAATTTGGCTATATATGTCTACTTAGAATAGTTGGGGAAACTGTTAACAGTAAAACATAAATTTGACAAATTAAATATTTTCCATTTTTCATCCACCTTACAAGACAGACAATTCATAAATACACTGGTCAAAATTTGTTGGACAAATATTACAATTTTCATTATACTAATTGAGTATTAATATTTCCATTATTTACCCAACCCTAGTGTTTTATAGCAGAGGTCAGAACAGTGGGCCAATTCTGGTTTGAATTTGAACCAATATGCATCAGAATTTGTGGTTTATCACATGCCAAATAAAATACAGCTAAAGAAGGGAGAAAGTGATAGCAATGATTAGCTATATCCCGGGTCTAGTTCCCTCAACCCCATGGAGAGGTTGTGCTACAGGATCCCTGAGGTGCTCTCTCAATGAATCATGGAGTGATGTTCTGCAGGGAGTATGGTCCATAAATCTAAGCTAGTATGTGGATTGGCCTGACTATAGCCCCATGCACCTCCAACCCATCCAGATTACCTTTGTTCCTTGCAGAAATAATCCACACAGTATCAGCAGGGCTAGGAGGCTGTTTTTGGGCATGGCTGGAAGATTCCCAAGACCATTTCCACTACTTGGTGACCAATGGCAACACGACAGCTGAGGCAGGTGTGCTACCACTTCTGGACAGGGTTCCCCAATTAACTATGTAGAAGGAGACCCCTTTCTGCACAGCTGACCAGTGACCCATGAGATCTGGCCATGTGTTTCCTGTAGATCCTAGGCCTCTACTCTTTCCCAGGCTACATCCTATTCCCTGTATGCAACTTACAAGAGGAGCATGTTGTACAAAATAGGGTGAGTAAAGCCATGACTGTTTGTGAGAGTTTGCTCTTCTCCCATGTTTGTTTACACAGAAGGAGAGCATATGGACCACAATGACTAACAGCTCATGTGGGATTAAGGGCCAAGTAAACCTCTATCACTGACACAAGAACTGGATTTATTCTGGGATGAATCAGTGCCAATGTATTATTCCCCCTTTGTGGATAATTGTCTGTTTCTGTCTTCTTCACCCCTTACCAAAATAATTCTGATTGCTACTAGCTAGCTAACAAGTGCCAAATCTATCATCGGTGTAGCACATGTACAGTACAGAATTTCTGAGTGCCTTTGTGGATGCACATGCAGTTCATGCCAGTAATTTATGATTGGACTAGAAGGTTATATTAGAGAAAATGCATGGTATAGTTGGGAAACTTTTTTATCACTTTTACTGCTGTGTCTTGTCTTCTTTTTATGTTCAGGTGTCTTTTTTTCATGGAAGGGTAATGGGAGCTGACTGGTGATTACCTCATACAATCATTTCTGGAGTAAATTATTTGGCTGCTAAATCAGCTGGCCAGCACTTTTTGTGTACTAAGCAAGACAAGGTACTGTAAAGGGAGTTAAGTTGCCCTTTCAGAATGATTGCTGCCATTGGATACATGGGCTTTGTGCTTCAGCCAGCCAGCCAGCCAGCCAGCCAGCCAGCCAGCAGAATGATTCGTGTGATACCCCTTTAAGAAAAAGAGGGAAGGAATATTGGGTATCAAGGACATTCAAACGATTTTTAAGTATTTGAAAAGGAGAAGACAAATGCAAGTGAATTCCTTGACAATACAAGGGAGAAGCTTAATGATATCAATTGTAATAATAAGAATCTCAACTTCCCATTTAAATTTGTTTGACACTGTTTCTAGACCTAAAAGGGAATTTTTTTAAGCCATCTCCAGATTCACAACAGCATAAAAGCATGTACAATCACACTGTAAAACTTCCTCACCATTGCAAAAATACACACAAAAACATGTGATAAAGCAGTTTCATTACAGCAAAGCTGCACATAAATTTAGAAATAGGGAAATTCTGAAGACACAGAATCTGTTTTTTTTGGACGAGGCAAGCAGATCTCAGTCCCTTTCCGTTAAAAAAATTAAAATGTCAGGGAGCAGCTTTGTGTTGCCACCAGCAGTGTGGTGGCAGATATATTTTCTAGAAGCCCTTGAGAATGACTGCTAAGGAAACACTGAGGCACAAGCCCCTGAAACAATAACAGAAGAACTAAGGGCCAGATATTCACTGCTGATCTCAGACAGTAGAATGGAACCAGATTTTGGCTATAAATCCCAGTGGGGATACTAAATATTAGATTTAAAATGTATGTTGAATATCATAATCAGTATGATGATTCTCTTATATAGTCAAAAATTGTAAAATTAAATTGTATAATTTAAATTGCAACCTTCCAAAATCGTGGTGCATGGGAACATCATGTATTATTTATGTTTTAATAGTGTGGGCCAGATTATGTATGGTCTTTGTGTGAGGCTTGAGCATGCAAAGAAAGGAGGAATATTCAAGGAACCTCTCACTTGTTTGTGCCATCCATGCAAGGGCTAGTCACAACAGGAGCCTTTGTGCTCTGTAGAGCTCTACTTCTTCTAGCTTCTGCAAAGGAGATAGGTGGGACACACAGTAGAGGGGGCCAAGGGTCTGCTCCTCACCACTAGTTAAGATAGCACGCTATCTAGGGAGGAGAACACATGTTATATATATCCCCTTTAAGTGCACAGAACCTGCCTAGATGCCTGGGAGTTCCTTGGGCAGCAGAATGCCACCCTATTTTCCTATGGGGGTGCACCTTAGCATTGTTCCTAATACCGGTCTGTACTTTAAAGCCATACTGTAGCTCTAAATATGGAGTTATCACATTCCTTTTGCCTTGCAATTAAGGTACATGAATATATACATATGCATAACTGAAAAGAGTTAGAACAGAGCTCTAAATTTAGTGGTTGTGCACTTGGGATTTCAAAGCTGCTTCAAGTGCTATTAGTACTTTTGGCAGCTCAGATTTATGATAGTGACATGACGGTTGCTGTGGAACTCTGTTATTGTCTGGACATCTTTGCCTGTGAACTCTGTCTTGGTTTCTTATCAGCCCTGGCATTCAGATACAGATCAAGTTTTGGTTTCAGTATTGCAATCATAATGCCACACAAATTGTAAAACCACCATAGAGAGCTGTATTTCATAGCCTAGGATTTTGCACCATTCCAAACTCAACATTACAAACCAGTGTAGCATGTGACTACTGCTGGAAGAAGGCAGCACAGCTGGCAGTTGTGTGGATGAGCAAGCACAATGAATGAAAACATTATTTAAACACTGGTTGGGGAGAGAGAAAAATATGCAAATAATTTCTTTGGCACTGTTTATTTATTTATTTTGGCACTTGCCCCATTGTTTATCATCATGATAGTTTTTGACAGACCATGTATTGTGGTTACTTTGCATTTCAACTGTTATTATCTATGAGTGTGTGTGAATTATGATGTGAAGGATTCCTTTGAAACTACTAACAGTAAGTGGTTTGTAAACTTGATATTTGCGCAGTTCATCATATCATATTACATCTTGTTTAAGATAAATCTTATCATTTCTGAAAAGATGGATATAATAGATAAAAAAGATATAATAGACCATACCATACCATCATTTGTGGCAACAATGATGTCTTTTCTGGAGTTGCCCTGGGACACAGGGACCACTCTATGGCAGTAATCGTGGCTTGTTTTATACAAGGGTCATCAGATAGTTCAATGCATGAGCTCGGAAAAGGTTTTCTGAAAGTCTGGCTAGCAGTCAGCTTGCTCATATAAAGGGTTGTAGGCAAACAAAAAGCCCATTTCATTTCCTTATCCTTTGTACTTTTCCTCCCTCACCTACATTTTACCTCTTGTAATCATGACAGCTGCTTGAAAACACCTAATTAAGAAGAGGCAGTGTGATCCCAATTGCTAATACAACATGGTCCTGTATGCCGCTGTGTGCCACTGCCAATTCCACATTACCCCACCATTACATCACCTTATTTGGTGAGAAGTTTAACACTTAGTATTAAACATCCCCTCATACAAATGATGTCTCACATGTTTATGGAAGCCTTAGTTGCATATGGCCAAACCCAACTCAAACTATTCTCAAACTAGCATTCTACTAAGGCATACGTTGTAGGTGGAAGACACCTCTGTGTACATGGCAGGGTCAGCCAAACTTAGACATGATTTTCCACAGAGCTTCATGATTGACAGAGTTGAAGGCTTTGGTCAGATAGATAAAGGCCAGATATAGCTCCTGGTGTTGTTCTTGACATATTTCCTAGATCTACCTGGCTGTGAAAATCACATCGGTTGTGCCTTGTGATGGTGTGAAGCTGTACTGGGACTATGGAAGTACTGCAAGAGTGAGCAGGCGATTCAGTAAGATTCTAGCAAGAATCTTCCCAGCGAGGGAAAGGGGGGTAATGTCACGATAATTTTCACAGTTGTCCCTGTTCCCCTTTTTGAAAATGGTGATGATATTACATTATTTAAGTCAGCAGAGATGTCTTTGGTGCGCCAGATTTTGAGGAGCAGCAAGTGAAGTTTCTTAGTCAGTGGTTCTGCCCCACTTTCAGTACTTCAGCTGGTATGCCATCAGGACCTGGTGCTTTATTGTTCTTCATTTGTTTAATTGCTTTGCAGACCTCCTCAGGTGTTGGCGGTTTGGCAAGAGTTTCCCGAATTGGGTGCTGAGGGATGGAGTCAATGGTGTTGTCAGTCACAGTCGATTCTCAATTTAGAAGCTTTTGGTGTTTTTTCCAGTGCTCTTTGATGGATTTACTATCTTTAAGAAGAGTATTACCATCTTCGGATCTCAGAGGTGTGAGGCCACATGAGCTTGGTCTGAACAGGCTCTTTATCTCACAAAACCAGCTCCACATATAATGTCTGTTAGGGAATGTTTGGATTTCTTTTGCTTTGTCCTCCCACCATTTGTTTTTGATTTCTTGGATCCTCCTTTGAACTTCAGCTTTGAGCTGATGGAAAGAGCTCTACTTCTGACTGGATAGTGCTTGGTTTTGCCAGTCGCAGAAAACTTTTCTCTTCTGGTCCAAAAGGGCTGTAATCTTAATGTTGTTGTTGTCAAACCAGTCCTGATGGTGGCTGGTAGCAAGGCCAATGGATTCCTCGCAGACCTCATGGATGGTCTGTTTTAGGGCTTCCCAGTCTTCTTCGACAATTGTGTTGTAATTTCCAGGTGCGCACAGGGTCAGTTTTTCACTGAGGAGTATTTGGAAGTTCTCGTGGTACAGTGAGGATTGAAATTTTTGGATGTTGTATTGCCATCTGTATGATTTGGATTGCTTTTTAGGTTTTGATGCAATCCTGATAGTCATCTCTTAGATCCTGTGTTCTTACAATAACATAGTCTAGGAGGTGCCAATGTTTTGAGCTGGGGTGTTGCCAAGTTGTTTTGTACTTGTTGCTTTGCGTGAAGATTGTGTTTATTATCACAAGGTTGTGCTCTGCACATTTGCTGAGTAGAACGATGCCATTGGAATTGTCTTGCCTACTCCTTCCTTCCCAATGGTGCTACTCCATACATTAGACTCTTGGCCAACTCTTGCGTTAGAGTCCCCTAAGAGGATTACTGTATCTGTTTTTGGAATGGATGACAAAATTTTATCAAGTTTAGTGTAGAAGGATTCTTTCTTTCTTTCTGTTCTTCAGCGTCAAGAGTTGGTGCATAAGCACAGATGATAGTTGCAAATTGTTGACCAATTGGATGCAGAGGGGCATAAGGCACTTGTTGATGCTGATGGGGAGCTCAGTCAGGCGGTTGACTAGAAGGTTTTTGATTGCAAAGCCAACACTGTGTACTCACCTGTTGCTTACTGGTTTTCCTTTCCAAAAGAAAGCGTAACCACTGCCCTCTTCCCCTCAAGTGACCTTCATCTGCACGTCTTGTTTCTCTGAGAGCAGCAATGTCGATGTTGTACTTCGAGAGGTCTTGGGCAACAACTGCTGTTCTGCATTTGGGTCTTTCACTTTTTGATTCGTCCAGTAGGGTCTGGACATTCCAAGTTTCAAGAAACATTTTTGTTTTCAACTGCATTGGGAGTGATCCCTCTGGACATGGTTATCCAGTCAAGTATGGTGGGATAGCCTATGTTTGGGGCACCTTTTCTAGCCCCTTTCCCATATGAGGTGAGCAGAGGCATTTCTGCTGCCAAAAATGCCCCCCTATCCCCATCCAGGGGAGTTTCAGTGGGAGTTCTCTTGGAGGAGAAGGTTTTTGTATTTTGTGTATTGTATTTTGTAGTTATATGTGTGGAGGCTGGTAGGGGCAGTGTGCTGAGAGAGAAGCTGAGCCCTGATTAGGATGGAGGCTGGCACAACTGATTAAGAGAGCTTTAAACTAGGAATTTGGGGGACATGGTGGGGAGATGTCCAGGTAATCTCCACACTGGAATTTAACATTGAGAGGGAAGAAAACAAAGTAAGAAAGGATACAGCCATGGGTAGGAGAATGGACATAAGGAGGAAGGGTAGTGTAGATACCAGTCTAATAGGTTATACTGGTGGTAGAATGTCTGTGCCTAATCGGGTAAAGAATGTGAGTGAAGCCAAACGGCAAAAATTAAGATGTTTGTACACTAATGCGAGGAGCCTAGGTAACAAAATGGAGGAACTAGAGTTACTGGTGCAGGATATTATAGTGATAACAGAAACATGGTGGAATAGTAGTCATGACTGGAGTACAGGTATTTGAAGGCTATGTGCTGTTGAGGAAAGACAAAAATAAAGGCAAAGGTGGTGGAGTAGCATTGTATATCAATGATGAGGTTAACTGTAAAGAAATAAGACGTGATGGAATAGATAAGACAGATAGATATGATTTCCCAAAATCATATTGGGAAAGAAAGCTACTAGAGCCTCCCCCAGGATAGTTCTTGGGGTGTGCTACAGACTGCCGGAATCCGATTAAGATATGGATAGAGACCTCTTTAATGTTTTTAATGAAGTAAACACTAATTGGAATTCTGTGATCATGGGAGACTTTAACTTCCCAGATATAAACTGGAGGACAAGTGCTAGTAATAATAATAGGGCTCAGATTTTCCTGGATGCGATAGGTGATGGATTCCTTCACCAAGTAGTTGAAGAACCAACAAGAGGGGATTCCATTTTAGATTTGGTTTTGGTGAGTAGTGAGGACCTCATAGAAGAAATGATTGTATGGGACAACCTTGGTTGAGCTAATTCAGTTTAAACTAGATGGAAGGATAAACAAAAATAGATCTGTGACTACGGTTTTTAATTTCAAAAGGGCTAACTTTAAAGAATTAAGGAAATTAGTTAGGGAAATGGATTGGACTGAGGAACTTGGCGGAAGAGGCCTGGAATTACTTCAAGTCAAGGTAGCAGAAACTATCAGAAGCCTGCATCCCAAGAAAGGGGAAAAAACTCACGGACAGGATTTGTAGACCACGCTGGATGAGCAAGCATCTCAGAGAGGTGATTAAGAAAAAGCAGAAAGCCTACAAGGAGTAGAAGATGGGAGTGATCAGCAAGAAAAGCTACCTTATTGAGGTCAGAACATGTAGGGATAAAGTGAGAAAGGCCAAAAGTCATGTAGAGTTGGACCTTGCAAAGGGAATTAAAACGAATAGTAAAAGGTTCTATAGCCATATAAATAAGAAGAAAACAAAGAAAGAAGAAATGGGACTGCTAAACACTGAGGATGGAGTGGAGGTTAAGGATAATTTAGGCATGGCCCAATATCTAAACAAATACTTTGTCTCAGTCTTTAATAAGGCTAATGAGGAGCTTAGGGATAATGGTCGGATGAGAAATGGGAATGAGGATATGGAGGTAGATACTACCACATTCAAGGTAGAAGCCAAACTCGAACAGCTTGATGGGACTAAATCGGGGGCCCCAAGATAATCTTCATCCAAGAATATTAAAGTAATTGGCACATGAAATTGCAAGAATTTTTAATGAATCTGTAAACTCAGGGGTTCTACTGTACAACTGGAGAATTGCTAACATAGTTCCTATTTTTAAGAAAGGGGAAAAAAAGTGATCCGAGTAACTATAGGCCTGTTAGTTTGACATCTGTAGTATGCAAAGTCTTGGAAAAAATTTTGAAGGAGAAAGTAGTTAAGGACATTGAGGTCAATGGTAATTGGGACAAAATACAAAATGGTTTTAGAAAAGGTAGATCGTACCAAACCAACCTGATCTC
This sequence comes from Mauremys reevesii, assembly GCF_016161935.1. NCBI lineage: Eukaryota > Metazoa > Chordata > Testudines > Geoemydidae > Mauremys > Mauremys reevesii. Next base: position 121,207,252 of record NC_052624.1, on the reverse strand, counting down.
CTTCTTTGAGAAGGTAACAGATTTTTTAGACAAAGGAAATGCAGTGGATCTAATATACCTTGATTTCAGTACGGCATTTGATACGGTTCCACATGGGGAATTATTAGCTAAATCGGAAAGGATGGGGATCAATATGAAAATTGAAAGGTGGATAAGAAACTGGTTAAAGGGGAGATTACAACGGGTATTACTGAAAGGTGAACTGTCAGGCTGGAGGGAGGTTACTAGTGGAGTTCCTCAGGAATCGGTTTTGGGACCAATCTTATTTAACCTTTTTATTACTGACCTTGGCACAAAAAGTGGGAATGTGCTAATAAAGTTTGCGGATGACACAAAGCTGGGAGGTACTGCCAATACAGAGAAGGACTGGGATATCATACAGGAAGATCTGGATGACCTTGTAAACTGGAGTAATAGTAATATGATGAAATGTAATCATGAAAAGTGCAAGGTCATGCATTTAGGGATTAGTAACAAGAACTTTTGTTATAAGCTCGGGAGGCATCAGTTGGAAGTAACAGAGGAGGAGGACCTCGGAGTATTGGTTGATCACAGGATGACTATGAGCTGCCAATGAGATATGGCTGTGAAAAAAGCTAATGCGGTCTTGGGATGCATCAGGCGAGGTATTTCCAGTAGAGATAAGGAGGTGTTAGTACCGTTATACAAGGCACTGGTGAGACCTCATCTGGAATACTGTGTGCAGTTCTGGTCTCCCATGTTTAAGAAGGATGAATTCAAACTGGAACAGATACAGAGAAGGGCTACTGGGATGATCCGAGTAATATGAAAGGAGACTCAAAGAGCTTCGCTTGTTTAGTCTAACCAAAAGAAGGCTGAGGGGAGATATGATTGCTCTTTATAAATATATCAGAGGGATAAATATCAGGGAGGGAGGGGAATTATTTAAGCTTAGTACCAATGTGGACACAAGAACAAATGAATATAAACTGGACACTATGAAGTTTAGACTTGAATTAAAGTTTCTAACCATCCGAGGAGTGAAGTTCTGGAATAGCCTTCCAAGGGGAGTAGTGGGAGCAAAAGACATATCTGGCTTCAAGACTAAGCTTGATAAGTTTATGGATGGGATGGTATGATGGGATAGCCTAATTTTGGCAATTAATTGATCTTTGATTATTAGCAGGTAAAGATGCCCTGTGGTCTGTGATGAGATGTTAGATGGGGTGGGATGTGAGTTACTACAGAGAATTCTTTCCTGGGAGTCTGCCTGGTGAATCTTGCCCACATGCTCAGGGTTTAACTGATGGCCATATTTGGGGTTGTGAAGGAATTTTCCTCCAGGGTTGATTGGCAGAGGCCCTTGAGGTTTTTCGCCCTTCTCTGCAGCATGGGACATGGGTCACTTGCTGGAGGATTCTCTGCACCTTGAGGGTTTTAAACCACAATTTGAGGACTTCAATAACTCATACATAGGTTAGGGGTTTGTTATAGGAGTGGGTGGGTGAGATTCTGTGGTCTGCGTTATGCAGAAGGTCAGACTAGATGATCATAATGGTCCCTTCTGACCTTAAAGTCTATGACAACTATATTGTGGACACCGCCTGCTTGTTGGTTTGTGACTAGGGACTCCTGGGGATCACTTCATCTATCCCCGTTGCCACTTGCCCATCGTTGCAGGACTTTTATGAGTAGGTATGGGGAAAAGTTCTTCCTGCACATGAGTTGTTGAATGTGGTGGAGCTGATGCGCGCTAGCAGCTACACAAATCTTGGCGGAAGCGGCACCTGTGTCCAGTGGCAAGGAGGTCCAAGATGACCAGGGGTTTCTCCTCTGTTGCAGTCTTCATGCATCTTCACAGCCATTGATAGGTCATCCTGCTTCATCTGCCTGTTCTGCCATTGAGGTCTTATACTAGGTTGTGTTGTGCTGGGCTGCACTTTGTCTAGTACCTCGCCTTCGACCTTACCACCATGGGTGACCTATCAGGAGTACAGGACTACAGATGGCATCACTCTTAGGGTCTTAAGTATATGCAAGCTTCTCCACCATGTAAAGGTGGCAGCCCAAGGAGAAGATCCCAAGCATACACATTCATTAACCCTATTTCTATTCTATATCCTTTATATAACATGCTTTATATAACATAACCTAACATGCCTATGCTCCGTAATCTTCTTTCCCTCTGTTCTATCTAAGGAGCCTTTTCTGCTCTGTCCCAGTGACACCACTGCTGCTGCTGTCACCCTGCAGTTGCTTCTGCTACTTCTTTGCTCTTTTAGTTTTCTTCTAATCTTTTCCTGGTTCTCCTTCTCCTCTTCTCCTTCTCCTAACTGGACTGACTTTTGCCTGCTTGTTCTCTGTCTTTTATACAATTTTGGCCTGTTCTGATTGGCTTGTTTTCCAATCCTAGCATTAGCATATCTATCCTCCAATCACCTTTAATCCCTCTCCGAATGGTCCATACCTATAGACAAATCACAACTGCTAAATCTAACTGTCAATCAAAGCTGTTACACAAGATGTTTAGTATTATAGGATGTTTACCACCATGGGATGTTGACTCTCACCTAGTTTTGGGCTATGTCTGACTGACCCTTCTCTGCAGTGTTGGAGTATAGTTGAAACAATAATTAAGAATAAAATTGTCAGACACATAGAAAAACATAAACTGTTGAGTAATAGTCAACATGGTTTCTGTAAAGGGAAATCGTGTCTTACTAATCTATTAGAGTTATTTGAAGGGGTCAACAAACATGTGGACAAGGGGGATCCGGTAGACATAGTGTACTTAGATTTCCAGAAAGCCTTTGACAAGGTCCCTCATCAAAGGCTCTTATGTAAATTAAGCTGTCATGGGATAAAAGGGAAGGTCCTTTCACGGACTGAGAACTGGTTAAAGGACAGGGAACAAAGGGTAGGAATTAACGGTAAATTCTCAGAATGGAGAGGGGTAACTAGTGGTGTTCCCCAAGGGTCAGTCCTAGGACCAATCCTATTCAATTTATTCATAAATGATCTGGAGAAAGGGGTAAACAGTGAAGTGGCAAAGTTTGCAGATGATACTAAACTGCTCAAGATAGTTAAGACCAAAGCAGATTGTGAAGAACTTCAAAAAGATCTCATAAAACTAAGTGATTGGGCAACAAAATGGCAAATGAAATTTAATGTGGATAAATGTAAAGTAATGCACATTGGCAAAAATAACCCCAACGATACATACAACATGTTGGGGGCTAATTTAGCTACAACGAGTCAGGAAAAAGATCTTGGAGTCATCGTGGATAGTTCTCTGACGATGTCCACGCAGTGTGCAGAGGCGGTCAAAAAAGGAAACAGGATGTTAGGAATCATTAAAAAGGGGATAGAGAATAAGACTGAGAATATATTATTGCCCTTATATAAATCCATGGTACGCCCACATCTCGAATACTGTGTACAGATGTGGTCTCCTCACCTCAAAAAAGATATTCTAGCACTAGAAAAGGTTCAGAAAAGGGCAACTAAAATGATTAGGGGTTTGGAGAGGGTCCCATACGAGGAAAGATTAAAGAGGCTAGGACTCTTCAGCTTGGAAAAGAGAATACTAAGGGGGGATATGATAGAGGTATATAAAATCATGAATGATGTTGAGGAAGTGGATAAGGAAAAGTTATTTACTTATTCCCATAATACAAGAACTAGGGGTCACCGAATGAAATTAATAGGCATCAGGTTTAAACCAAATAAAAGGAAGTTCTTCTTCATGCAGCGCACAGTCAACTTGTGGAACTCCTTACCTGAGGAGGTTGAGAAGGCTAGGACTATAACAATGTTTAAAAGGGAACTGGATAAATTCATGGTGGCTAAGTCCATAAATGGCTATTAGCCAGGATGGGTAAGAATGGTGTCCCTAGCCTCTGTTCGTCAGCGGATGGAGATGGATGGCAGGAGAGAGATCACTTGATCATTGCCTGTTAGGTTCACTCTCTCTGGGGCACCTGGCATTGGCCACTGTCGGTAGACAGATACTGGGCTAGATGGACCTTTGGTCTGACCCGGTACGGCCATTCTTATGTTCTTATGTTCTTAGTGACCTTTATTTAACCTCAGTCCACATTCTGCCTACCAACACACTAGCCATAGGCTAAACTACTTGAAACTGCCAATTCACTGTCCTTGGCTGTGTGCCGACATTGTACACACACTTAAATTACCAAACATTTAAACTGTAAACCATTACCATATGTATTTAGTATATGCTTAATTGTTAACTTATGCACCTTAATGTTATGGTCTACTGCTGCCACCCCATTTCTTACCATCTGAATTAATTTGATTTTGTTTTCCCCCCTATTTGTAGTTAATGGTGGCAAAGCAATGTTCTCAATGCTTTGCATAAGAAATAAAATAGGGCAGTTCAAAATCCTTCATATCAGTATCAGGTTCAGGTTGTCAGGACATGATTGCAACAAGGGACAATACTAATCTCCATGCAGGCAACAATGTCAATAGGGAATTATTAACAATTAGTAAAATTTCAGCTCCTACAATGTGATTGCTTGGGATGAATTGGATATGAACACACCCATTACAAAGAGCAAGCAGAATTTAATAATGTACAATGAGAGCATGATGTAGCCCATAGAAAAATATAGCCTCATAGTAATTTAAGTGAAAAATAACAGATGGTACCAATTGAAATTTCTGGTGGTGGATGGTAAGCACCACAGACCTCTCTTGGGGAATGCAGCCATACAAACGGTGGATCTGATTACAGTGAACCATCACAATTTTATAGCTGCATTACAAGAAGCAAGAGGGGGAGTCCCATGGATAATAGGGACAATTTGAAAAGCATATGGGGATGTTTTCAAAGGTGATGTCTGCTTCTTAGGAAAGCTGGACTGGAGTATATCCTACAATGGAACCTGTGTGTTTACAAGGAAGGAAAATTCCAGAGCACTACATATTCCAGTATGCAAAGAGCTTGAAAGTCTGCAGTGCACAGGTATTGTAGCAACTGTAGAGGCCCATACAAGTTGGGTAACCAGCATGGAAGTGGTAAAGAAGCGATCTGGCAAATTACACATCTGCATTGATGCAAAGCCACTGAACAGGGCATTAAAAAGGTGTCACTATCCCATAACTGATCACATCTTACCAGAACTTTCCAAAGCAAAAATGTTTACAGTCTGTAATATGAGGAACAGGTTTTGGCATATAAGCTAGATAAAGACTCCAGCATACTGACAACCTTTGCAACAGTATTTAGAAGTTAAAGATGGCTGCACATGCCAATGGACATAAGCCCAGCACCAAAGATGTTCCAGAGAAGACTCACACAAATGCTGGAAGGGCTGCCTGGAGCGTAAATGATGGCCGATAGTATTCTCATTGTAGACAAAGGGAACAATGATACAGAAGCTGAATAAGACCATTACACAAAACGACAAGTTTTAATACAGCAATACAGGGACATAAAACTCAACTCACAACAAATTCGACTCAAGCAGTACGAGATGAAATATATTGGACATCTGCTCCCAACAGAGGGACTGAAAGCAGATCCCAACAGGATCTAGGCACTCAGAGACATACCAACTCCAGTAGATGTAAAAGGGATAAAGCGCTTCATAGGAATGATACATTTTCTATCTAAGTTCTGTCCACACCTGGCTGCAGAAATGGAACCCATATGTCAGTTCACAAGGCAGGATGTTGGGTGCAACTAGGCAGGTCTTCTACAGAAAATATGTAATATGCTGAAACAAATGATAACAGATGCCCCTATCCTGAAGTACTTACCAGCCAGGAAAGCCACTGACACGCCAGTGTGGTGCATGAGAAAAAGGATTGAGTGTAACTCTTTTGCAGGACCCTTTCCAAAGACTGAACAGTGGTAAACTCAAATAGAAAAAGAGCTTCTGGTTGTGGTATCTGGAGTGGAGTGATTCCATCAATACGCCTATGGCCACCCAGTAACAGTGCAATCAGACCACAACCCCCTAGAGACAATTATGACAAAGCCCCTTAGTGCTCAAAAAAGATTACAGTGCATGTTGATTTGCCTCCAATACTACCAAGTAGAGGTCAGATATTGTCCAGCATAATTACTGGTGTTAGCTGACACTCTGAGCAAGGTATATATACCCAGCTTCAGGGGAAGGGTATCAGGACACTGAATCCTGTAATATGATGCACTATCTCCCAGTTTCAACAGCAAAGCTGATGGAAATCAAAGGATTTCCAACTACAGGGAGTCAAGAAAGTGATACTAGCAGGGTGGCCAGAAGACAAAAGCCATGTACCAGTAGCAGCAGAACCATATTTTCAAATTAAAGATGAGCTGAATGTGCAGGATGGAATAATATTTTGAGGCTAGAGAGCTGTTGTCCCCACTGTATTACATAAGGATATCATGCAAAAATACATATCATACATGGGCATTGACAGCTGTCTTAGAGTGTGTTTACTGACTAGGAATGAATACACAATTTCACTCCTTGATTGAAGGGTGTAACACCTGCTGGTCATGTAATAATCACCAACAGAAAGAAATTGTGTTACTACATGAGCTGCCCACCTGACCATAGGAAAAGGTGGTATTGGACTTATTTACCTTTAATGAAAAGCAGTAATTGATCAGAGTGGACTACTATTTAAAATTTTGGGAGGACGATGACCTGTTTGATACAAGAAGGAAGTCAGTGATTGCCAAACTAAAGGCCTGCAAAATATGCCATTCCAGAGACTGTATGTTCATCCCAATGGACCACAATTTGCTTTGGAATAATTCACAGAATTTGCATGCAAATAGGAGTTTGATACCCACAGAGTAATGGTAAGGTGGAATCAGCTATCAAAAAAGCTAAGAGACAGACCTGTTTCTTCTGATTCAGACCTGTTGTTAGTATTTTTGGCACACAGAATACTCCATCACAGGGGTGCAAAAACAGTCCAGTGCAGACACTGACAGGAGAAAGGACCAAAACTCTGTAACTAATGAAAGGAGACCTGTTGCAGCCAGAAGGATGGAGGTACCGCTGAGAGAAGATGGCCAACAATCAGAAAAAGCAGGTACTAGAATACAACAGGTCATCCAAGGAGCTATTGGCTTTGGAGAAAGGCCTTCCTGTGAGGATCCAGCCATTAGAGAGACAATAGGAGGAGTGGACTAAAGGAATCGTGAAGGGTGCACTGGCACCCAGGCCAGGTGAAGTGACTACCCAACAGGGACAAGGGATCTGAAGGAACAGGAGGCACTTATGGGCCAGCAGAAACAACACCCAGAGAGAGCCTACAGAGATCAGCATGAAATGGAGAGATGGAGAACCACGCAGAAGACACCACATAGTGAGGGAGGAGACTCCACACAGAGATAGTTTGCTACACTCAGAGACAGGTGACAAAGATAGGTCACTCCTGGTGTGGTTGCCTGTTGAGGAGACCAAACTGTTTAAGAGACTATGTAACCCACTGAGTACATGGTAAAGACAAGATTCCAACTTGGCCATGTACTAGCAACCTCTCCCTGAGGGGGCATGGGTTGTGGGTTTGGGTGTCAGTTATTTGTTTTTAGTGTTTATATTAAAATGTTTGTAAAATAGGGATGATGTATCATGATCAGTGGAACTGGAGTCAGAGGGCCCATGTTCCCTGGAGATACTGCTATTGAGGGAACACCAGGAAAACAGGGAAGAGGAGTTAGGCCGGAGACAACTCAGCTGCATGGACAGAGCACCCCACAGGATTTAATAAAGTTCCATTTGTTCAGTTTAATCTGCACCTAGCTTCACTCTTGACAAATGAAACACTAGCGATCATGGAATCAGAGGCCAGAGTTCCTTGTGCAACTTAGTGAGAAAAAAAATGAAGGAAAAAGACAGTAAAACACCCCTGGGGACAGGCTCTCTAGAGTGAGTGGACACTTCTGTGAACACAACACTTTGCATGGGGATAGTAAAAGACCTGCAATAGTGGCTCTGTTTATGGATGGGGTTCCTCTGGGGGATCTGTTATTACAAGGCCAACTGGAGTGAACCTCTTCTGGCTGCAGTACCAAGGGCAATTGGCAGCTGACTGCAATTAATTCCACTCCTCACTTACTAGCCTGGAGGTATTGGTAGGGTTGCCAACCCTCCTGGTTTCTCTGGGAGTCTCCTGGCATTGGGCTCTATCTCCTGGAGGCTACTGCAGCTAAACCGGGATATTCTAGGAGCTAACAGTCCAGCAGCACAGCGGGGCTAAGGCACAAGTCTACCTGCCTTGGCTCTGCATTGCTCCTCGAAGCAGCCGGAATGGCCCTATGGCCCCTGGGGGAGGGGAGGCAGGGGGTCTCCATGTGCTGCCCATGCCCCAAGTGATGACTCCCAGCTCCCATTGGCCGAGAACTGCGGCCAATGGGAACTGCAGGGGCGGTGCCTAAGGGCAGGAGCTGCAGCGAGTGGAGAACCCCTGGGCTCCCTTCCTAGGAGCCAGCACCAGAGGGATGTGTCGGTTGCTTTTGGGAGCTGCCTAAGGTAAGTGCCGCCCGGAGGGTGCCCTCACATCCCCTCCCACACCCCGACCCACTGCCCCAGCCCAGAGCCTGCACCCCACACCCAAACTCCCTCTCTGAGCCCGCACCTCTTACCCCCTCCTGCACCCAAACTCCCTCCCAGAATCCATCCCCCACAGCCTCTCCTGCACCCCAACCCCCTGCCCCAGCCTGGTGAAAGTAAGTGAGGGTGGGAGACAATGGGCGATGGAGGGAGTGGGGATGGAGTGAGCAGGGGGCAGGGTCTCGGAGAACGGGCGGGCAGGGGCATGGATTCAGGGAAGGGTCAGGGCAAGGGTGTTTGGGTTTGTGCGATTAGACAGTTGGCAACCCTGGGCACTGGTAGTAACCCACATGGTAGTTCTGGAACAACCAGTGGGGTGTCATGAGCAGATACTACAGGTTCCCTGGCTATTGGTCAGCTGACTATGACAGTGATGCCAGAGGCAGCTGAACCCAACCTTTCCAGAGAGGAAACTCCCTTTGAGCCAGCAGTTGCTTCAGGTCCTATTTCGCCAAGTCAGTTAAGGAAAACACTTGTAAGGGGGAATACATTATTGTGTTTTCCCCTTGCACAAGGGACACACTGTGTAGACCAGAGGGTGCTAAGCTAATAGACCTGTGGTAGGAAACCCCCCCCCCCCAAAAAAAAAACTATACATTGTTCCTTTCTCAGAGTTATTACTGATGCTCCTGTGTTAGTTCACTTAGTCTGCTCTCTGGACATTGTTTACAAAGCCCAAAGAATTTATGAGGCTATGGCCTGATATGGAGAGGATGTCTGCCATAAGGTAGCTGTTTTCCCCTAGTTATATGGTGTGAGAGAGTGGACTGTGGCTTGCTTACATGATACCACATTGCTCAATCATCCCAAACTACAGTCTGTGGCCTTTTGACAGTGACATATGCACTTATTTGCATGCAAACAACTCTTTTAAAGAGTCTAGACAGATCATCAAGTGGTGTAAATTGGGAACTTCATTGTAATTCACTGAGGAGTCGGTCATCAAAGTATTTCAATGGAGTCCAGCTAGTAGCCCCCCTTCCCCCCAATATTACATTATTTTTACAAAAATCTCTAAACTTTTAAAAAGTAGTTTGATTGTCTGGAAATGAGTAGCTATTCCCCACTACACAGAATTCTTTCTCATTCACTCTCACTGCATCCAACTAATACCACCCACCCTCCTCAGTTTATCTTTGCTCCCCCAAAGTTTGCAAAAATATGTGTAAAGGTCAAAATAACAAAGAAGTAGGAGATTATTAGAAATAGATCCCTTGAAGAGGAAATGGTCTTTTATAATCTACACATGCATAAGGCATACACAGTGGCTCATGGAGCCATACCACATGGTCTATCTCAAAATTGGAGACAAGTGGAGAAAAATGAAACAGTTAAACAGAATATATGTAAACAGGAAAATGTTAATGTAGTAAAATAAATTGTGGCACATGTTTATTACATTGTATCTATCAGCCTATAATCTGGACCAGGGCACCTACTTAGCTATCTTTTCTTATCTAACTGCAATCATACACCATTCTGCTTTTATAATGAATGCATGGAAAAACAAGCATAAACATTAGCTGACGGCATACTGCTCTACAGTTGTTACACGTGGATAGAAGGTCTTGTGCTTAGAACACTGGACAGGAGAGCAGGAGATCTGTTAATTTCTTGACTCTTTTGCAGACTTCTGTGTCCTTTGGCAAGTCACTTAATATCTGTTACCCATCAGCAAAATGTGGTCATTAAAGTTTCCTGCCTCACAGTGGTGTTGAATTAAAATGTTTGTAAAAGACTCATATTGTGGGGATGGGACAGGTTGATATTTCTCTGTTAGAATCATAGAATATCAGGGTTGGAAGGGACCTCAGGAGGTCATCTAGGCCAACCCCCTACTCAAAGCAAGAACAATCCCCAGACAGATTTTTGCCCCAGATCCCTACATGGCCTCCTCAAGGATTAAATTTACAATGGTGGGTTTAGCAGGCCAATGCTCAAACCACTGAGCTATCCCTCCCCGCTACCTTTCAGCTAATCCATGGGAAAGAATTTACAGACGGGGTCTTGATACCCTTTTGATACCATTTTCTTAATTTACCTTAACCCCATTTTCCCCCAAGTCCTCTGAAGTAATCTCTAGAGGTTTGCAGTTTTGGAATTACATTGAGAGGCAATGCAAATTTCCCTCCACTCCCACAGAAGCTCACACAGTCTCCCATTCCTGGATGTCTCTGGTATCTTCTGTGAGAATAACTCCATGCAAATTTATCAGTCTGGCCTCTGAGATTTGGCTTTCCTTTCCCTTGTTATTGATGCTTTTGTATTAGTTCATTTAAAATGTAACCTCATCAAAACCAACCCCACATTGCACCTAATCCCCCATTAACCCTAATCCTTTTTCAGGAGTCTGTTATGTCACTACCATTTGGAGTCTCTGTATAGCTTTCCTTGAAAAAAGGCACTGGAATGAGAAACAGAGCAGGTTGGATATGCCACTTTTGTAGTTATTAGTCCTACTGTTTCTGATCCATCATTTCAGCAATCATTACTGCACCAAGAACAGCACAGAACAAGCATGGCACTAGATATCCTGTATTACAAGTGGTCAAGATCTTTACCAAACTAATGGAATGCAAAAAGAAAGCAAGATGGGATACTTTTCTTGAAATGCAGAGGGAAATGAAAAGAGACTCTAGGATGTTTTTTGACAGGCGAGACTTGATTTAGGCAGGAGAACAAAGATTCTGATGGGCTACATCTGGTATGACTGAGAAATGAGGCAATAATAGCACGAATCTCACAGGGAATTGTTGAAAGAACATATGAAGGCAAAAAAGAAAATTGCAATGTTAACCCATCAACAAGCCCCTTCACTGTTACCCCAACAATTGGTCCCCCCACCTGTTCATCATGTACCATCTCTGTTACACCAGCAAATGACAGAAAAATAGGTAGCAAACTGATTAAATTATATCTATGTGTGAAATAGCTACATCAAGGATTACTGGTAGCTTGGTAAAGCTTTGTAGAATATGGGTCCTACCTTGAACTGTTTAAATATTACACTGAAAAACCCCACGTCATTCATATTTTGAGAATGGTTCTGTAGCTATGATACTATAAGACTTTATTCCAAAGGAACAAGGGAGATCTCAAGTACCATCTTGTCATAGAGAAGGAATACTGAATAAATTTATTCATAAAAGGAATTTTTCATATATATTTATTAGGTGTTCACATATTTTTAAACAACGATATGTAAAATCAAAGAGAAACCTTTTATTTACTTATTGACATATCAATCATTTCTAGCATACAATTCTAATGCTCACAGTAAAATTACTATGTAAACATTCTTGCATTGCTAGTACACAATGGTAAGCCTCCAAATGACCTCAAACTGATTTACGAGACAGATATAGATTATAAATGATCTCCTAATTTCTTATCTCATATTAACAAAATCTAATGGCATATTCTCCAATAGGTTTTATACCTCCATGATGTGTGGTAGCCAATAGCAGCCGATATATTCCTTACCCTTGACAGAAAATAGAGGAAGTCTATGTTCCTAACACAGACAAAACACGAAAAATGAGCAAGAGAGCAGATTATCGTTTCAAGTCAAATTTTGTGAAATTTAAATTTTTTTAATTTACTTTTTTTGTAATATACATTTTCTATCTATCTATCTATCTATCTATCTATCTATCTATCTATCTATCTATATAAACCATACTGGATATTTTACATGGGTAGATGAGTGAAATATTTTCTTGGAATTTGCTTCTGCTTATCTAAATCTAAAACTAACACATTTTGCTGAATCCCAGTCTGTTATGCAATTTTTGGATCATCTCTACAAAACTCTTTGAACTGTTTCCAGACAGCAGCTATCCTAATTGGCTATCAGAGCTGGCAAATTAACATACTGTCCAGGTTTGAAGATTGTTGAGCTCTACTGCTGTGGATTCTGAAACTACAATGCATGTAGAACAGATCTTCATTCACAACAACTTGTCTGTCCTCAGGTTACATTTTCTAAGAAATGATATCGCACTAAAGTGCTCTATCTTTTCATGTGAGCGTAGCACTTTCATTGACTATGAAATTGCAGCACTATTAACTATAGTACACAACCTATAGCTAAAGCAAGCATGTGTATCAGATGACTGAAAGGTAGATAATGCAACATTGACTTTTTAAAAGGGCTCCAGAGGCAACCCTGGCAATTACAAGCCAGTTAGACTAACTTCAGTACCGGTCAAATTGGCAGAAACTGTGGGAAAACAAAAACAGAACTATCACACACATAGATAAATCATGATAAACATCAACTCAGATTTGATAAAGGGAGTTTGCCAATATATTTGAATTCTTTGAGGATGTCAACAAGCATGTGGATAGTGGTGGTCAAGCTGACATAGTGTACTTGGACTTTCAGAAAGCCTTTGACAAGGTCCATCATCAAAGAATCTTAAGGAAACTAAATAGCTATGGGATAACAAGGAAGGTCCTATCATGGATCAGTAAATGGTTAAAATGTAGGAAAGAAAGGGTAGGAATAAATGGTCAGTTTTCACAAATCAGAGATAAATCACAGGTCCCCCAAGGATCTATATTGGGACTTGGGCTGTTCAACATATTCATTAAGAATCAGGAAAAGAGAGTGAACAAGAAGCTTCAGATGTGGCCTAATCAGTGCCTAATAGAGGGGAATAATCACTTCCCACGATCTGCTGGCCATGCTCCTATTAATACAGCCCAATATGCCATTAGACTTTTTGGCAACAAGGGCACACTGCTGACTCATATCCCGTTTCTCATCCAGTGTAATCCCCAGGTCCTTTTCTGCAGAACTGCTGCTTAGCCAGTTGGTCCCCATCCTATAGTGGTGCATGGGATTCTTCCGTCCTAAGTGAAGGACTCTGTACTTGTCCTTGTTGAACCTCATCAGATTTCTTTTGGCCCAATCCTCCAATTTGTCTAGGTCACTCTGGATCCTATGCCTACCCTCCAGCATATCTATCTTTCCCCCCCATCTTAATGTCATCTGCAAACTTGCTGAGGGTGCAATTCATCCCATCATCCAGATCATTAATAAAGATGTTGAACAAAAGCGGCCCCAGGACCGACCTCTGGGGCACTCCACTTGATACCAGCTGCCAACTAGACATCAAGCCATTGATCATTACCCATTGAGCCTGACAATCTAGCTAGCTTTCTATCCACCTTATAGTCCATTCATCCAATCCATACTTTTTTAACTTGCTGGCAAGAATACTGTGGGAGACTGTATCAAAAGCTTTACTAAAGTCAAGATATATCATGTCCACCCCTTTCCCCATATCCACAGAGCCAGTTATCGCATCATAGAAGGCAATCAGGTTGGTCAGGCATGACTTGCCCTTGGTGAATCCATGTTGACTGTTCTTGATCACCTTCCTCTCCTCCAAGTGCTTCAAAATGGTTTCCTTGAGGACCTGCTCCATGATTTTTCCAGGGACTGAGGTGAGGCTGACCAGTCTGTAGTTTCCCAGGTTCTCTTTCTTCCCTTTTTTAAAATATGGACACTATATTTGCCTTTTTCCAATCATCCGGGACCTCCCCTGCTCGCCCCGAGTTTTCAGAGATAAAGGCAATCACATCAGCCAATTCTCTCAGCATTTTTCAGATGCATTAGATCTGGACCAATGGACTTGTTCATGCCCAGCTTTTCTAAATAGTCTTTAATCTGTTCTTTCACCACTAAGGGTGGCTCACCTCCTCCCCATACTGTGTTGCCCAGGACAGCAGTCTGGGACCTGACCTTGTCTGTGAAGACCGAGGCAAAAAAAGCATTGAGTACTTCAGCTTTTTCCACATCTTCTGTCAGTAGGGTTGCCTCCCTCATTCTGTAAGGGGCCCACACTTTCCCTGACCCTTTTCTTGTTGCTAACATAACTGTAGAAACCCTTCTTGTTACCCTTCACATCCCCTGCTATCTGCAACTCCAGTTGTGTTTTGGTCTTCCTGATTACACCCCTGCATGCTCGAGCAATATTTTTATACTCCTCCCTAGTTATCTGATCAAATTGTTAAGGGCTGTTATAAAGAGGACAGTGACAAATTGAACTTCATGTCCACTGAAGGTAAAACAAGAAGTAATGGGTTTAATCTGCAGCAAGGGAGATTTAGGCTAAATATTAGGAAAAACTTCCTAACTATAAAGGTAGTTAAGCTATGGAATAGGCTTCCAAGGGAGGTTGTGGAATCTCCATCACTAGAGGTTTTTAAGAATAGGTTGGACAAACACCTGTCAGGGATAGTCTAGGTTTACTTTGTCCAGCACAGGGGGATGGACTTGATGACCTCTTGAGGTCTCTTCCAGTAATAGATTTCTATGATTCTAAGTAGTCTGGAAAATTGGGTCCTAGACATCGCAAATTGGGTACCCACAATTAGTGAATATTGTGCCTAAGTTCCCCATCTGTAAAATGGGGGTGATACCACCTCTTCTGCTCACAGGATTTTGTGAAGATAAATTAATTAATGTTGTGAAAAACTCAAATACTCTAGTGGTTTGCACAGAGAAAAGTGCATAAAGAAATTAATAATTCTGTCTTTATAGTAGAGTTTGAATACTGTGCTGTAAATAAGGCCTACTGCCACACATTGAGTAGTGAGAAGAGAAAAAAAATATAGAATAGCTGCTCTTTGGTGATCACCATACATCCTGTGCACTGAATGAGGCAAGGATCCTATGAAAAAAGAGAATGTTAATATAAAAACTGTATAATAATGGAAACGCACATGGGAGCTGCATTAATGTTGCATAGGCAACCTTTAATTCTGGCATTTCCTCTTTCGAGTGTCTGATTTTGTAACCTTAACATTCTTTTAATATAATTCTTTTTTTGTGTAATGTATATACACACACACATTAATTCCAATGTATAGATGGTTTAAATATGTTACAGAGGCTAAAACACAGGCACTCTGCTCTGAGGGATGGGCAAAAAACAGTCTTGTAATTGCAAAGCATTATTATTATTAATTATTATTATTTATCTATTATTTATTACCTCAATTTTACATATGGAAAAACTGAGAGGTGAAAGGGCTCAGGAAGTAGGAAAAATTAGATAAAATCACCCTCTAATTGTTGCTCTGGTTCCTTTCTTTTTCACCCCTCTCCTTCTCTTCATGACCATCCATTGAGGCAGCGGCTGCCACTGGTGTCAACAGCACTGGCAAGTCCAAATAGCAGTTCAGGTCCATTGATATCTGTCCTTTCTTTAGCAACAGTACAAGCCATTCAGAAACAATTGCCAAGTTCCTAGCTCATAAAAAATTCGAGGAGCGTTAGCTTAAATACTGCCACTCAGCTAAAGGGATTAAACTCACGCCTATATGAGCATTATGAAAAGTTTCTAGTTTTCAAGCCTGTATTGTGTGGTGTTGTTTGTTTGTTTTTTGTGACTGTCAAGGCTAATTCCCCACTCTGGCACTTTGAGTGCAGAAGGTGGGGCCTGCAAAGATTCTAAAAATTAATACTGGCCACTCGAGGCTTGTATTAAACTCCCAAGGTTACAGCTTCTCTCTGACCTTGGATGGCTAGATGCTGCCAGCCAAGTGCAAAAAAAAAAACCCTTGGGACTCAGGAAGGCTCACTTGAGAATTCCTTTCTGTGGGGTACCCTCAAGCCCTCCTCCCTGCACTCCCCCCCCCCCCGGGAAGAGCTGAGGAAGAAAAACAAAGAAAATCAGCTGTTGCCACCAGCTAATTAAACATGTGCACAACCTCTTAGGACACAAAAATCCAATCCTGTTCTTAAAAAAGGTAAATTTTATTAAAAAAGAAAGAAAATATATCTGGAAACTCAGGCTATTGCTAGATTTAAAGGAAAAAAAAACAAATACAAGGATTAAGCACCCCAAAATAGCTTTCTTGAGGTCCTGCTTAAAGGTAAGAACTCAATAATAGTGGGGAATTTCAATTATCCCCATATTGACTGGGAACATTTCACTTCAGGACGAAATGCAGAGATAAAATTTCTCGATAAATTAAATGACTGCTTCATGGAGCAGCTGGTACGGGAACCCACAAGGGGAGAAGCAACTCTAGATTTAATCCTGAGTGGAGCGCAGGAACTGGTCCAAGAGGTAACTATAACAGGACCGCTTGGAAATAGTGACCATAATATAATAACATTTAACATCCCTGTGGTGGGAAGAACATCTCAACAGCCCAACACTCTGGCATTTAATTTCAAAAGGGGGAACTATGCAAAAATGAGGGGGTTAGTTAAACAAAAGTTAAAAAGTACATTGACTAAAGTGAAATCCCTGCAAGCTGCATGGGCGCTTTTTAAGGACACCATAATAGAGGCCCAACTTCAATGTATACCCCAAATTAAGAAACACAGTAAAAGAACTAAAAAAGAGCCACCGTGGCTGAACAACCATGTAAAAGAGGAAGTGAGAGATAAAAAGACTTCCTTTAAAAACTGGAAGTCAAATCCTAGTGAGGCAAATAGAAAGGAGCATAAACACTGCCAAATTAAGCGCAAGAATGTAATAAGAAAAGCCAAAGAGGAGTTTGAAGAATGGCTAGCCAAAAACTCCAAAGGTAATAACAAAATGTTTTTTAAGTACATCAGAAGCAGGAAGCCTGGGGCCCCTTGATGATCGAGATACAAAAGGAATGCTTAAAGACGATAAAGTCATTGCGATGAAACTAAATGGATTCTTTGCTTCAGTCTTCACGGCTGAGGATGTTAGGGAGATTCCCAAACCTGAGCCGGCTTTTGTAGGTGACAAATCTGAGGAACTGTCACAGATTGAAGTGTCACTAGAGGAGGATTTGGAATTAATTGATAAACTTAACATTAACAAGTCACCAGGACCAGATGGCATTCACCCAAGAGTTCTGAAAGAACTCAAATGTGAAGTTGCAGAACTATTAACTAAGGTTTGTAACCTGTCCTTTAAATCTGCTTTGGTACCCAATGACTGGAAGTTAGCTAATGTAACGCAAATATTTAAAAAGGGCTCTAGAGGTGATCCCGGAAATTACAGACCGGTAAGTCTAACGTCGGTACCGGGCAAATTAGTTGAAATAATAGTTAAGAATAAAATTGTCAGACACATAGAAAAACATAAACTGTTGAGCAATAGTCAACATGGTTTCTTTAAAGGGAAGTCATGTCTTACTAATCTATTAGAGTTCTTTGAAGGTGTCAACAAACATGTGGACAAGGGGGATCCGGTGGACATAGTGTATTTAGATTTCCAGAAAGCCTTTGACAAGGTCCCTCACCAAAGGCTCTTACCTAAATTAAGCTGTCATGGGATAAAAGGGAAGGTCCTTTCATGGATTGAGAACTGGTTAAAAGACAGGGAACAAAGTGTGGGAATTAATGGTAAATTCTCAGAATGGAGAGGGGTAACTAGTAGTGTTCCCCAAGGGTCAGTCCTTGGACCAATCCTATTCAACTTATTCATAAATGATCTGGAGAAAGGAGTAAACAGTGAGGTGGCAAAGTTTGCAGATGATACTAAACTGCTCAAGATAGTTAAGACCAAAGCAGACTGATGAACTTCAAAAAGATCTCACAAAACTAAATGATTGGGCAACAAAATGGCATATGAAATGTAATGTGGATAAATGTAAAGTAATGCCCATTGGCAAAAATAACCCCAACTATACATACAATATGATGGGGGCTAATTTAGCTACAACAAGTCAGGAAAAAGATTATGGAGTCATCGTGGATTGTTCTCTGAAGATGTCCATGCAGTGTGCAGAGGCGGTCAAAAAAGCAAACAGGTTTTTAGGAATCATTAAAAAGGGGATAGAGAATAAGACTGAGAATATATTATTGCCCTTATATAAATCCATGGTATGCCCACATCTCAAATACTGTGTACAGATGTGGTCTCCTCATCTGAAAAAAGATATACTGGCACTAGAAAAGGTTCAGAAAAGGGCAACTAAAATGATTGGGGTTTGGAACATGGAGGGGATTAGGGGTTTGGAACATGAGGAGAGATTAAAGAGGCTAGAACTCTTCAGCTTGGAAAAGAGGAGACTAAGGGGGGATATGATAGAGGTATATAAAATCATGAGTGATGTGGAGAAAGTGGATAAGGAAAAGTTATTTACTTATTTCCATAATACAAGAACTAGGGGTCACCAAATGAAATTAATAGGCAGCAGGTTTAAAACAAATAAAAGGAAGTTCTTCTTCATGCAGCACACAGTCAACTTGTGGAACTCTTTACCTGAGGAGATTGTGAAGGCTAGGACTATAACAGAGTTTAAAAGAGAACTGGATAAATTCACGTTGGTTAAGTCCATTAATGGCTATTAGCCAGGATGGGTAAGGAATGGTGTCCCTAGCCTCTGTTTGTCAGAGGATGGAGATGGATGGCAGGAGAGAGATCACTTGATCATTGCTAGTTAGGTTCACTCCCTCTGGGGCACCTGGCATTGGCCACTGTCGGTAGACAGGATACCGGGCTAGATGGACCTTTGGTCTGACCCGGTTTGACTGTTCTTATGTTATGTAACAAGCAAAACAAAAGCACCTGGATTTAGCATAAACCTAATAATGTCTTCCTAGACATTTCCTGATCTACTTACATATCTGGGGTTTTCAAATGAGTAGTTTGTATGTATGATACTGATGACTTTTCATACCTGGCCCAAAGCTTCTTATAGCAGAGCTGTTGCCCTGTCTGCCTCTCCCTGGAGAACAACAACAGACTGACAGACAAAAGTCTTGTTTCAATTTTAAAAAGTTCTAGCCTTATCATTGGCTCTTTTTTCATACCTGGCCCAAAGCTTCTTACAGCATCGCTGCTCTGACCCCCTCTCCTCAGGAGAACAACCGCAAACAGGCAAAGGAGAAGTTTTTTCTCAATTTTAAAAAGTTCTAGCCTTCTCGTTGACTCTTTTGGCCAGGTGCCCACTCACTTCCTTTTACCTATGCATAACAGTGAGACTTTTTAATCCTTTACAGGTAGACCAATTAGAGAACAGCAACTAAGAGGGATTTTATAGCTACTGGCTGGCTGGGTGTCCATAAAAGGGACTTACTCCCCCACCCTTCATTTATTACAGTGATGAAGAAAACAGGAGTAATCAAAGGAAAAGAGAGAGAAAATGGAAGTTTTTTGAAGGTTTAGGATAGTAAATAGACTTTTAAAAGTTCAGCTGTTTAGATGTAAGATATGTATGTAGATGTTTTAATGTAAGATATATTAAAAAGTTTGTTTGGATACAGTGAATTGATAACCAGTACTGTACCTGTCATAGGCACACTTATGAAAGACATGTCTGCACATTAATATATGAATGTGAAAAATCAGGGAAATTCATTTTGCAAAAGAAAAGTTTTTTTCCACGTAAACACTTGTTTTTTATTTAACATATTTTTAGCATGACTTGTATGTTTCTTTCATTGCAATGGGTTTGTTGAATTGATGATGAAGTCCTGGATTGGGGAGGTGTTTGTGAAGGAAGTAGCCAGGCAAAACCTGAATTCCTAGAACCTGTACTCATAGGAATGGCCACACCAAACCAAATCAGTGGTCCATCTAGTCCATCATCCCAGCTCTGCAAGAGGTCAGTACCAGAGGCTTCAGAGGAAGGTGCAAGAGACCATGTCATGAACAATTATGTAATAGCCTGCCTAAAGGAGAAATGTCTTCTTAACTCCAGGTAGTGAGTGGTTGGTTTATGAATTGAAACATGAGGGTTCAATCCTTTGCATTTCTTATCCTATCTAATAGAACTGGAGGTTCTCATTATCCTATACATGTCTAATCCTCTTTTAATTTTCTTAAACTCTTGGCCTCAATGATCTCTTGTGGCAGTGAGTTCCAAAAGTCAATTTTGTGTTATGTAAAAAAGCATTCATTACCTTTCATCAGTTTGAAATGAATTACTTTTCAGTTCAGGCCATGCTTATTTTGTAAATTCCTACTATATATATTATATTGTTATATTAACTGCAGAAATAAAATTAGGGTTAATTTATTATTCTAATTAACATGTGTAAGATATATGTCAATTTTCCTGTGTGAATTGATGAAGAACCCTCCCCAAGGTAGGATTATGGGCAACATAATACTAGCGGGATTATATTGCCTATGTATCAAATGCTAATTATACATAGATTTAAAATGATTTTACCATGCAGTCCTAGGGGAATCTGTCAGAGTGGGGTGGGTGCCATAGTTGTTACCATGCACATGGTTCTGACTAAAAAAGCAAATGAGGAAAGTCATTGGTCTGAAGCAAGATTCTAAAACAAAACCGCCAGTTCTCACAAGATGTCTATCCAAACTTTGAAGACCTTAGAAAAGTTTGGACAGTTCAAATAAACTTCAGCTAAGCATCCAGACTATTAAACTAAGACTACAGTTTGGTCATCTTTACTCAGTAAGCCTCATGTCAGCAACTCTTCTATTGGCTTATTTCACTGGAGCAAACAAGATGTACAATGCTGGTCTCATGTTTGCCATCTAAACCATGAATGCACCACCTGTGTAAAGGAGAAGTACATATTTTCCAAATCTACAGAACCAGAATTTCAGTTCACACCAGAGCAAAATAATCACAGCCTAATAATCGGCAAGTGTTTTCAAATGTCTTTTGGTGTATACTGTAAAACGACTGTGTTTTCCCTGAAAACTCAAGATTTCTCCAAGAAATGGATGTATGAAGATGAATGACATTGATCCAGATCCTACAGGCCTTACTCAAGCAAAATTTCCACAAAAGTCAGGATTTGGCCTCTAATCACTGAGAATTAAGCTAACTGAGATAGCTCCTCTCTGTTGCATTCCCTGTATTGGGAAAATGTTAGGATATAGAAATTATCTTTTCTACTTGGAAGGCACTCAAAGCTTCAGACTTCTAAACATGCAGGCTTTCCTAGTTATGATAGTGTTTATCTTCTTCAATTGACAAAGCCTAAAATTCTTTAATAATACCCTCCCCCCCAAAAATTATAAATCCCGATAAAAAGATTTTGAGCTGCCAATAAGTCACACCAAAATGTTTTAATTCAAGTATTTAGAATGTTGTAACACATTTCAAAATAATAGTGTTTGCAGATAACACAATTTTTGTGTACTGAAATTGCAAAAGAAAAATGTGAGCTTATTTATTTTTGATCATATAAATATTATAACCCCCAAAACTTTTACTTTTAGTTGATGTAAAATGTCTTTTGTTCTGTTTTTAGCACATAAAAAGGCACATTTTGCAACATATACCATAGCTTTAAATGCTCTATTGGGTCTTACTGTAAATGGGATAGAGTTAGATACTGTAGAGAGATGACATACTGGATCCTCAGCCACATTGAGCTCATTCTTGGAACAGTTGTGGGTGAGGGGAGGCACAGATGCCACTAAGCTACCTTTATGATTATCCTGATTCTGGGGACACGTGAAATCTGAACCAGACCCAGGCACAAGTTAGAGTAGCTAAAGGAATCATAGAATCATAGAAGATAAGGGTTGGAAGAGACCTCAGGAGGTCATCTAGTTAAACCCCCTGCTCAAAGCAGGACCAACATCAACTAAATCATCCCAGCCAAGGCTTTGTCAAGACAGGTCTTAAAAACCTCTAAGAATGGAGATTCCACCACCTCCCTAGGTAACCCATTTCAGTGCTTCACCAACCTCCTAGTGAAATAGTGTTTCCTAATATCCAACCTCGATCTTTCCCACAGCAACTTGAGACCATTGCTCCTTGTTGTGTCATCTGCCACCACTGAGAACAGCCAAGCTCCATCCTCTTTGGAACCCCCTTCAGATAGTTGAAGGCTGCTATCAAATCTCCCTTCACTCGTCTCTTCTGCAGACTAAACAAGCCCAGTTCTCTCAGCCTCTCCTCGTAAGTTATGTGCCCCAGCCTCCTAATCATTTTCGTTGCCCTCTGCTGGACTCTCTCCAATTTGTCCACATCCTTTCTGTAGTGTAGGGCCCAAAATGGGACGCAATACTCCAGATGTGGGGAACTTTTCTGCTGGCCCACGATACTTGGAGCAGCTCTTCTGCACTCTAGATAATTAGACTTTGCAAGGGAGACCAATAGAGGATTGTAGGGGGACTGTCTTCCCCTGCAAACCAGTGCTATAGTGTGCATATTATGAAGCCACTACAGACCCCATGTGGATTTTTTGGTCAATGGCTCTGCATAATCTGCAGGTGTACTGGCTGTGTCCCCCAGTTACCTCCAATGTCCCTTTTGTACTGCTCTGGAGAGGGCCACTGTGCCATAAGGTTCAAAGACACATAGAGCTAGATCTACAAAGAGATTTAGGCCTCTAACTGTCACTTTAGGTGCCTTCATCCAAAATTTGGATCCTCAACACCTCCACTCAGCTGCTGTCTAATCCTGTAGGCACCTAAAGCCCCCAGGGACCTACATTTCTAGTGGCAAAGTCCCCTAGGCAGCTAGATTTGTATTGCTGAACATGCACACAGCTGCCTAGCTCATGCCAAAGCCCAAGAGGAATCCTAAAGCTAGCCATTGCCCGGTCTTTCTCACCTGTTGAGCCCAATCTGGTAGGTATGCTCAGATCATGCCTAACCCACACAGGGCAGCCAGAGGACGAGACTCATTGACTCATAGAATATGAGGGTTGGAAGGGACCTCAGGAGGTCATCTAGTCCAACACCCCGCTCAAGACGTATTGCCCTCCCCCTTGTATACTTTAGCTCAGGGGATAGAGCACTAACCAGGGATGGAGGAGTTCAGGGTCCAAATCCCCACTTTGCCTGATATGCAGCAGGGATTTGAACCCAACTGTCTTAGTTATTAGGGCACTCTCATGGGAGGTCTTGGTTCAAATCCCTGTTCCACCTCAGGCAGAGTGGGGATTTGAACCTGGGTCTCCAACATCTTGTGTGAGTGCTCTAATTACTGGACTAAAGATTACAAGGGGGTACCACCATGAGCAGAGGGAGGCCAGCAGTTAGGTGCCTAAATCCTTTTAAGAGGTGACGTTTAATTAATGTCCAAAATATGAGATGAAAATTCATGATTATCCTCTATCTAAAGACCTACATGGTTTGTGGGCTGGATACTGGAGGGCTTGTCTCTCTCCTGATGCAATATTAGCAGAGTGGAGATCAGTGGAGGTACTTGAGCTGGAGCTGCCTCATTCTAAATAGGAGGGAATTGCTGGCAGGATTATTCTCTGTGAAGGTCACTTGATTTAGGAATTTGCTCTCCCCCAGGGCACTAGTTCCCATGTTTACCTTTCAGCAACACTGCAAAGCTCTTTCCCCCTGCTCCTATCCTCTCCACAGACTCTGGTCTTCCCCCTGACTCCCTGCCCTCTAGTTCCTGAAGATGTCCTCCTCCACTGCTACCCTGCCCCCCCACCCCGCCCTGTGACTCCTGTTCTCTCTCCTAGTGAGCTCCTGCTCTGTCCCCCTCCCTACATCTTTTTTCCCATTCGTCACCTCTCTGCACTTGAGCCAAGCTGTTTTCTCCCTCTTCTCCTTGCTTCTTGGGTGCCAACAGGGGCAACATTAAGAGCACAAGAGAGTCAGGCTGCCTGCTCTTAGTTCTGGTGCCGGATGCCACAGTATCCTCTGACAGCTGGAAGGAGAAATTGCAGAGAAAGTCCTGCTCAGCTCTTGCATCCCTGGGAGAGAGCTTGCTGAGTCACTTTGTGGGATGGTACATACATAATCTGGCAGCAGATAGGAGCTGTGACGGTCTGGAGCATGCTCAAAGCAGATGGATTTTTCAGGGAAATAAACTGCCAGACTCTAAGAAGTCAATTTTCCAAAGGCTTACCCCCTGACCAAAAGTGTGTGTTTCTTCACATTACTGGCTAGAAGCACATCCTTGGCACTATGGCAACCTCTGCCTAATTACAAATTCCTGCTCCAAAGCATGGAGTTGTATTACAGCTTCTCATTGAAACACTGGTAAGATATTTTTACTTGTTCAAAACAGCATATTTTCCCCTAACTTCATTCTTGTAAACAGCTGAAACATTTTTACTAAAATTTCCCCTCCAAAATCATAGAGTCATAGAGTTTATTGATAAAAGGAACCACCAGATCATCTAGTCTGACCTCCTGTATTTCACAGGACACCAATACCATGCAGCACCTGCACACTTACCCAGCAACTGAAATTACACCAACATATCACAGCCCACAGGAGACTAGACATATTACATATCACAGGCAGAGAACAGGAAGGATCCAGGTGCACCAATGTCTGAGGCCCCTGCAATGGCAGGAAATTGATTAAGTGAGATACCCAGATAATTCTGGTAAGTGATCTGCACCCACATGCTGCAGAAGAGGTTAAAAAACAAACCCCATGCTCACTGCCAATCTGACCTGGGGGAACATTCCTTCCCAATCCCACATGAGAGAGAGAATCCATGATGCCACCTCAGAGCTCTGGCACACCCTGTCCAATATCCCATCTCCAGCCCTGGCCATCTCTGAAGAAGACAAAAACAAAACACAAAATACGCGGGTGGGGGGAGGAGGAGAAGGAAGTTCTTTCCTCACCCCTGCAGGTGGCTGGTTGAAGTCCTAAACCATGAGCTTTTAGGAACATAAGACATCAGTCAGAGACAATACATGAAATGAAAACTTTCAGCCTGAATGGTTTAAGTCTGGCAAAGTTATATGTAATTGAAAACAGAGTCTTATAATAAAAAGTGTTAGGCAACTTTAACTACATGTGGTGCTTCCTGCACCATCTACAATTTTATTTAAAAAATGTCACTATATTTTGACAAGAAATTAAAAAGAAAATAATCAAGGGTCTATTTAGAGTCTGCACAGGAAAATTTTCAAAACTGACTACCAAAAATGTATCCATAAAAAGGTACCCACAAGTATTCTAATCTTGTATACCTTAGAAATGTCACTTGTTAGAACAAACAGACATGTGTGCAGTCAAATTTGTTGTTGCACAAAATAGAGGATTTGAAAGAGGACCAGTAGAGAAAGTGATAACACAGAGTAAAAATAAGGGAGCTGAAAGGTAGCTTTTTGCATTTACACTTCTCAAAATTCTAGGTACGTTGACAAATTTGTATTATTTTTAATTGCACTAAATATAAATTACGATATTTATTTATTGACCAGAAGTGTATTTTAATGAAAGGATGTTAGTTAAAACAAGGAAATTCCATAACAAACTAAATAGTTTTCTTTTATTTTAAATGAATGAATTAGATTAACTACTTTTCTATTATAGCATAAGTAGAATACTGTTTGATCACTAATAAAATACAATAATCATTCAGCTCATGAAATTAGCCTGTGTTATTCTGTTAATCCATACTCATGGGATTAACAGTGATTGCATCCTAGGAGAAATCATGCATCTTTCTAAATATATATCTAGTTTTCTTCAGAAGTATTAGTAAGAAAACTAGAAGTAAATGGAGTATACAGAATGATTTCCCATGGTCTTTGAAAAGTAATTCATCTAACTGTATTACATTTACATAACTTCTAGGTCTTTTGCTCAAAAACTGGGCTTCTTTTAATCCATCTGTCATACTTTATTCTACTACAGGACAGAATCACATGTTTCAGAAGGTTAATCATTAAAGACATGAATTGCAGTTGTATACACAATAGGGCCTCGGTACTGGCACAAATATACATTATCTTATCTTATCACTCTATCTCCTGCACGTTTAACAGCCTTTGATCTTATCTAATAATAGATATATTGCTGAAATAATCACCATTTAAATATATTAAGTTGTTTGACATAGGTACTATACACAAGGAAAATCAATAATGATTATACAATCACTAGATACAATGTAAACTGCATACCGCAAATGTCTTTACAGGGTTAGATAACATCACAGAAATCCTAATGAAAGTCAATAGCCATTAGTTTTTAGAAGCAGCACTTGAACTTTTGGGTTATTTTACAGTAAGTAGTCCAACCATGGGTGTAAGAAGATTTAAAACAAATGAAGATGAAAGAAAGAATGACAAGTAGATTTGACAAACACATTTCAGGAACTGGTCAATATTTGCTGCTCTTTTGAAAAACAAGTAAATATACATTCATTTTCTGTAGTAAGTGAATTTATCTGGATCTCTGAAGTGAAAATATTACTAAAAGGTCCATTTACAATGATAGCTGATGTTGAGATCCCCAAAACAGCCGGTATTACCCTAAAATAGAGAATTAACTTATGATTTCTATAAAAAAGATATGGTGTCACCTCATGCAAGAATTACTTTAAAACTCAGTTTTGGTTTTTTTTCAGTTTAGAATACAACAACTACCTGAATGTGTGTTTACAATCAGAATTTATGTGGGAAATATTTCATACAATTCAGCCTCTATAAAAGCTGATGCTCTGTTTCTCTTATTTTTCTTTAAAGCTATAATACTTTCCCATTCCTGTGCATGAACTTTAATTGTGATATAATTTTGAACAGCAAACATTCAATTAAAAAGTGAAAAATTGATCTTTATGTATAAAGATTATAAGACTTAAGTGGTGATCTTTATAACAATATATAATATTTCTCCAGTAGATGAAACTCAAAGCCATTTTAGATTATTTTGGTATAATAAGAAAAGGATTTCAGTAGGTTATAAATGATTTGTATTTCTTTCAAGAATTTACATACATTTTAGCCATGTGTAGGTGCAATAATAACAATCGGTTGGTAGTTCTCAATACTGCCAGTGAAGTAAAAGAGAGTGCAAAGATGTTCACACTGATGTGAAAGTTCTACTATATTTTCTACCAAAGATATATGGAAAGGATTCTATAAATAAGCAGCCTTTTAAAACAGGCCTATAATTGTAAAAGAATTTGGTCTCCATTAAGCACTATCTTAAGCGACCTTCAGAAAGTAATTAGATATTATTTTATAATTACATAGCTCTAAAGCTAGGAGCTTTTCAAAACTCAATTTATAAGTAAACACCAAAGGAGGATAAAAACAAGTTTGACAAAAATATAATCTACTTATTCCTGTCTTCATATAAAATTAAAAGCTTTTTGAAGGTAGAGAACCAACACTTTATAACCCTTATCTTCTGTCCACTCTTACATGGCTGTCAAATTTACTGTTTAAGCTTTTCTTTGTAATCACACTATTACACACTTCATCACCTTCCCCACCCCCATCATTCGATCTAATGGTTTTAAGGGGAAAGGAAATTACTTGTCTTCACTGCCAGCACTTGACACTTTTATGGGTCATTTGTAATGAAGCTATTCTTTCGTTTTAATGGAGACTTTGATTTGGACCAATGTGAATAATTGTCAAAAGGTGATTAATTAAATAATCACCACTACCCTGTAAAATGGATCAACATATTACATTACACTGATCCAAAAGTTATTTTATTCCTGCATTAGACTTCAAATGCTATGCATTTAAACAAGCTTTAAACTGGGACATATAATTTACTATACATTAATTATACATATAGTGTGGCTAAAGTAAGAAAAAGTTTTACACCTTTTTTAACTTTGTAAAATATGTTGCCATGGAATAATGATAAGATTTCTTTTGAAAACAATATACCTGACCATTAAATAGAGGTATGTAAAAGACCCTTATCAACATCAAACATAACTTCTGGAAATGTCATTCTGTTTTAGAAACGTGCAGCTTTAGCTATCAGACAAATCTTTATATAAAGAAAATGATTTCTAAACATACAGTCATGCTGCTTATAAGGAACTGAAAGAAGTATGTTTAAAAGCTTTCACTTTAATATTTAAAGCATATTTAAAAGCTATTTAAATTAATATGTGCTGTTAATTTATCAAGTGCTATTCTTTAATGTCATGAATCTTATAGAAATTACTGCACTGTTAACTTTTTCAAATAAAAAACTTTGTCATAGTTTTTTCTATATCTTATTGCTGTTAATTCCTCTAAGACACTTGAAACAGTAAGTATCTAAATGTGAAATGTGCTTATAAAAGAAGGTATCTTCCTCCCCAAGAAAGATGGTTATTGGACAGATTAGTTATTATACTTATAATGTTCTCAATAGTTAAGACAAGTGAAATATAAAAATGAAATGTCACTGTTATGAGTCACATTTTTAAAACTAAGCAAGATGTAGGAATATTTTAAAGTTGTGAAGTTTTTTTACTTTGAATTTTTGCAGTGAAAATTAAGTTTAAAGTACTCATGCTTAAGATAGCAAGAGATACCAGATGCACTGAATCAATCATATCAGGAAAACTGTAGAGATTATTTTTCCATGCAATATTTCTGCACGTGTTCCAGTGTCTACATAATATGTCAATAGATTGACAACAGAGTCACATTTCAGACAAACATTAAAAAGCACCAACATGTTAAATGAGGATAGAAAAGGCAATACTTCACAGAAATATGTAGGTGTCTGCTATACACAAAAGGCAAATAGCTGTTTTGAACTGTGAAGACTATTTAAAGGTTTAGTGTACACCTTGGTTTCCTGCTGTCTACATAAGTACAGAGAGACCTAAATCCACTGCATACTGGGACTAACTGATCAAAGCAGTAGTTAAATCTATCCATGGAAAATCTAAGTAGTTTTTGGAGGCAACTCTTTGAATGCAGATTAGTGATTTCATTGAAGTAGTCAATCAACTGCTTTTTTTCTGGCTGTTAAAATGTCATTGAGTGAACACAGTAGATACAAAAAATGATGAGCAAAAAATAATATTTCAACTAGAACAAACTTGCTATTTGCAGACTGGATCACATGAATCTGCTTTGGTCAAGATCATTTCAGAGGTAGCTACAGGAATGAATCCCACAAAGGGACTAAGTTTAATCATCCAATCCCAGACTGTATTGATTTTGAAACTACTTGCAATGACTATATAAATAAGCCATTTCTTTGCAACTGTATCTGGAGTCGGTCATGAACCCAAAACCTTCACAACCTGGTCCAAAGTGAATTATGCCCTGCAGAAATAAATTAATAAAACTAACACAGCTAGGCTTCTCTACCAACTTATTTTCACGTTTCAAGAGCTTAAAAATATAAAATCAATAATCATTTAGTCATAAGGGTAAATGAAGCGACATAACATCAAAGTATACCCTTTAGCCATTCAAGTCATTCTAGGTAATTTATCTCATCAAAAGGCAGTGGTAATAATCCTTTCCACTCTGAGACAAGCCGCCACACAGCTGCTGTATTATCCTAGAGTAAACAAGTTTGGAGAAAATATTAAAAATCAATATCTGTTTCCTTCTATCAGGCCAGATGGCATCCATCATAAATCTGCCTTTGTAAAGAGTTCTTTAGGTTTAGTAGCAATAGTGTGAAAGACAACTGAATTAACAATATAAAACTCAACCAGTTTAATAAGAATTGACATCTGGATTTCCTTAAACTTACAATACTAAAATCGAATAGACATGCAAAAACAATCCAATATGTTAATATACTCTCTAAAGAAAACTTGTGACTAATCTTAGAAGCTCAAAATAGTAACACTAACTTTGCAAACTCCATAATAACACAAACATATTGTCATTGCCATTTTTGCATTCCTGTGGTTTACATGTCACAAAAGACAGCAAACACATCAAATTTGAAGATCTGTCACATGATCTTATTGCTATCATGTTCCCAAGATACTTACAAAAAGTTCTGAAAACAAGCAGCCTCATCACAACATCCCAAGTATAATAGCTCTGATTCTATAAAGATATTGTAGCAGCTGCTTAAATCATCATTACAGTAAAGGAGAAGCAAATCTTCAGGATCACATTAGTCCTTAAAATGCAGCTTTCAGATTAACTAATTGTACATCACTAATATACCAGCTAAGCAGGGGCCAACAACTTTATTCATCCCACAGCCCAGACTAAGGCATAGAGTGCAAAGGACTGCGTTAAGAATTGCTACAGATCATGATATGTATCCTACTAAGGAAATGCTAGTGTTCAGCTCCAGCAAGCTCTTCTCAAGAGCTGTACACATGAGCATTATATAGTCCTTTGATTTTCTGTAATGTTTTTAAGAATGCTATGCATGGCAGTGACTTACTTGACTGGTATTGTTACCTAGTGGGTGCAGAGGGGTTACAATGCTCCTGGCGCAGGGCAGGAGACATGAGGTGTTTGGGTCACATAACTGTTTGGGGCAATATGAATGGTCTTTTGGGACAAGCTAGAAAAAGCCCATATCAATGGAGGATCCAGACAGACAATGGAAACCCAAATGACTGAACAATTGACACCTAACAGTGGGAAGCTCCAGCAAGGAGAACATCTGCACTAGCCTGGGTCTGCAGGAGCCGGACAATAGACCAAGAAGTATCATATATCAGTGTTAGGAGCTGAGCTCAGATAGATGCAGGAAGATGTCACCTGGATTGACAGAAATAGGAACAGAAAGAGAGAGAAAGGAAAACAAGATTGCACCAAGAGCAGCATGGCTCAAGGGAACCCTGGCTTTATCAAATATGGACTGTGTCTTAACTTTTGTTTCTGAATGCTAATCTAAGGATTTCCTGATACTGTGTTCCAGTTACTCTATTTTGAAAAGACTGTTTAGTGTCACTGCAAATATTTGCTGAGGTGCATTGGTCCCTGAAGAGGGCAAAAAGTCACTGAACAGGAGTCTGTCTCAGTTAGACTCGCTGGACAGAGCTCACAGCCAGGGGCAGCTCTAGGTATTTTGCCGCCCCAAGCACGGCAGACAGGCTGCCTTCGGCGGCTTGCCTGTGGGAGGTCCCCAGTCCCGCGAATTCGGCGGAATGCCTGCGGGAGGTCCACCAAAGCCGCGGGACCAGTGGACCCTCCGCAGGCATGCCGCCAAAGGCAACCTACCTGCCACCCTCGCTGCGACCAGCAGAGCGCCCCCCGTGGCTTGCCACCCCAGGCACGCGCTTGGCGTGTTGGTGCCTGGATCCACCCCTGCTCACAGCGTGAAACAGGAGTGCTGGAGCCTGGAGCCCAGAAGCTCAATCTAGGAAAAATTGAGTCATCTGGCCTACCCTTAAGGAAGAGTGAGAGCTTGTGGCACACTGAAGGGATACCTCCAAGACACTGTTTAAAAGCTTTGGCATAGCACAGATCCTGTGGATCCATGACGGTGTGGTGTTTAGAGGTTGCTTGTAATCATTAGAACTGGGTGCACTGGCTGTTGGGAGTCTGAAAGGACAGGAAACAGGAAAGAGGGGGGAGGAGTTGAGGAGGCAGAGTGAAAGTTACAGAGGGTGCAGCGGCAGCTTGGTAAAGAGGTTTCCACTTTAAAAATAAAGTCCTGTTGAAGTTTGTTAGTACCTGGCCTGGTTGATACAACATTTTTGGTGATGAGAATGGATCTTCTGCCTCTGAACCCACCTGCACCCATTCTGCAAAGCCCAGGTGAGCCTCCAATTGCTTTTACTGCCTGGATCCATATATTTGAGACTTATCTGCTTGCAATCAGTGCTACAGAGATTTCTGAAGTAAAAAAGCATGTTCTGCTAATCCACTGCCTTGGAGCAGAAGGGCAGCATATATTTTACACTTTTCCCCTTGCAGATGATAAATATGAGACTGCACTCACTGCATTAAAAAACTTTTTTGTGCCAAAAGTGAATGTAGTAGCTAATCGCTACGGATTTTGTCAGCATGAGCAGAAACCAGGGGAGACTATAATGCAGTATATTGCTTCCCTGAGGAGTCTGTTTGTAACTTGTGACTTTGGGAATATGGCAGATGAGATGATTAGAGACCAGCTCCTTGAGAAAACAACCATGCTTCATGTAAGAGAACGCTTATTTCTAGAACCATAACTTACATTAGAAAAAGCAATAACCATTGCTACTCAGATTGAGTCAGCTACAGCTGAAGCCAAAATAATGAGCATGGATACAGGAGGCACAGTCCAGGCTGTGACTCCTTTGCAGAAAAGTTCACTATTGCTGCAGACAAACAATTGCAGGAGGAAAACTAATGAAAAGCCACTGAATCAGCAAATTCAAAATACAGTAAAAGCATGCTTTCGCTGTGGATCCCCACAACACCTTGCAAGCTACACAGGATGTCCAGCAAAAGTAGCTCAGTGCAATCATTGCAAAAAGATTGGGCATTTTGCTAAAGTATGTCACAGTAGCCAGTTCAATCAACAGGTGCATGCAGTTACAATACCAGATGTTACTGTGCTGAGAGTGGCCAAAACCACTACTGCACACATTCCAGAACAGATAAAGTTCACTATAAACGTTTCTACCATACCCTCAGGCAAATCACACTCTATTCAGCTAATGTTGGATACTGGCTCAGCAGTATCTATACTACCTGATTCCATCTATTTGCAATACTTTAAAGATGTGCCTCTTACTGAACCCAAACTTCAGTTGGTGTGCTATTTGAAAAACCATATTCCAGTACATGGCTGCCTGCTAGCAATAGTTACTTTTGGTGATTGCTGTGTAACTGCAGAGTTCTACATTGTCCACAAAGGCACTCCTATCCTTGGCAGAGATGTATTGGCTGCTTTAAATCTCACGGTAGTTAATGGACAAATTGATCTTCCTCAGCAAAGCACTTTTGTGGTACACACACCAGTTTCAGCTGGGACCCAACACCAGGTTGAGGAGAAACTAGGCTGTGCTTATGGGTTTCTGCATAAAGTTAAAATGCGGAATAATGTGATGCCTGTATGACAGAAATTACAGCACTTACCATATTCAATCAGGGAAGCTGTTTCAGAGGAACTTAGAAAACTTGTTCAAAAGGACATTATTGAAGAGATTAACTCTTTGGAATGGGTTTCACCTATAATAGTGATGCAGAAGAAGGGTGGAGGCATTCGCCTTTGCGTGGACTTAAGGGAGCCAAATAAAGCTATTTGTGATTGACAGCCATCCTCTTCCTTACATAGAAGAAGTATTTGCAGAACTCGGTGGAGCAAAGATGTTTTCTACTCTTGATCTGCAGAGTGCATACCACCAGGTTATGTTGCATGAAGATAGCAGAAACCTCACAGCATTTATTACACATGAGGGACTATTTCATTT
Source organism: Mauremys reevesii (assembly GCF_016161935.1). Lineage (NCBI taxonomy): Eukaryota > Metazoa > Chordata > Testudines > Geoemydidae > Mauremys > Mauremys reevesii. The sequence goes on along the minus strand of NC_052624.1, from coordinate 121,173,763 downwards.
TAAACGTATTCCATACGGTCTCGCATCAGCCCCAAGTGCCTTCCAAAAAATGATGTAATTGATTCTGAAGAATCAACATGGAGTTCAGTGCTATTTGGATGATATTATCGTGTTTGGAAGTACTACTGAGGAGCATGACAATAACCTGCAGTCTGTACTAAACTGCATCAGCAAAGCAGGCCTAAAGCTCAATAGGTCCAAATGCAAATTTAGACAAACTGAACTCTCCTTTCTAGGGCATGCAATTTCACAGGCTGGACTAAAACCTGATCTAGATCATATCCTGGCAATTTCAAATGCTCCTCCTCCAACAGATTTGCAAACCTTACATTCCTTCTTGGGTCTTACCTTCTGGTATGCAAAATTCATTCCCAATTATGCTTCTGTCATTGAACCGTTACCAGAATTACTACAATGAAGTTCAACCTTAGTGTGGACAATGGATGCACAAGCTAGTTTCAAAATGGTGAAAGACTGTACATAGTCCAGTACTTGCACTACTCAGTCCTGCATTGCCCACAATTGTAACTACTGATGCTTCTGATTATGGAGTTGGGGCTTTCCTCACACAACTTCATGAGGACAACACAGAGAGGACTGTTGCATTTGCTTCAAGGACACTAAGTAATTCGGAGAGAAAATATTTACAGTCGAAAAAGAAGCACTTGCTTGTGTCTGGGCTACTGAAAAATGGAGAACTTACCTGTGGAGCCGCACGTTGAAGTTGCATGCAGACCACAGCCCTTTGATGACGTTGCTCACCATGAAAGGACTGGGAAGAACAGGATATCATATTGCTAGATGGTCTGCAAGACTACTCTCTTTCAATTATGAACTGGAATATAAGCCTGGAAACAAAAATATGGTAGCTGATTTCCTTTCTCGCCTGCCTTTGCCTTCACCAGATGGTCCACCAGAGGATGAGGATGTAGTAGTTGCGCTTATTACAAGCACTCTGACTGCAGTTACAAGAGCACAATTTCAAGCTGCTTGTTCAGCGTGTCCAATTCAACAAAAACTATGGGAATTTCTGATGGCCCAGTAACCCTAAAAACCTTGACCCAGTTTTGTTGCCTTAGTTTAGAGTTTGAGATGAACTTTCTTTGCTCAATGGCTGTGTGCTATGAGGTACACACTAGCTACTTGTGCCAGAAGAATTACAGTCAAAACTCATACACCTGGCACACAATACTCATCAAGGAATTGTCAGAACCAAACAATGACTACGGGAACTGTATTGGTGGCCAGGGATGGACTCTCAAACTGAAACACTAATAAAATCCTGTGTCACTTGCCAAATGCATGATAAGACAGCAGTGACATGTACCCCTCCATTACAGCCTGTTTCTCTTCCTGAATCTGCATGGGAAAAAGTGGCGATTGACATTGTAGGACCCTTTGATACTGCTCCAATTGACTGTCGTTATGCCATCACTTTAATATACTATTTCAGTAAATGGCCTGAGGTAGCGTTTACATCGCAAATCTCTTCTGCTACAATAATTAAGTTCCTCTCTTCAGTTTTTAGCAGGGAAGGTAACCCCAAAGAACTGGTTTCAGATAATGGTAGTCTCATAGACTTATAGACTTTAAGGTGAGAAGGGACCATTATGATCATCTAGTCTGACCTCCTGCACAATGCAGGCCACAGAATCTCACCCACCCACTCCTGTAACAAACCCCTAACCTATGTCTGAGTTATTGAAGTCCTCAAATTGGAGTTTGAAACTTTTCTAGCAGAGAGGAACATTTTACACAGAAGGTCATCCCTATATTACCCTCAAGCCAATGGGGAAATTGAACGATTTAACAGAAGTTTGAAAGAGAGTTTGCAAACGGCTAAACTGGAAGGGCGATTGTGAATACCCTTCATTACTGATTTCTTGCAAGCATACCGGGCTACACGACATGCCACAATGCAAAGATCACCTGCAGAGTTACTGCATGGGAAACATGAATACTAAACTGAACATTGCTGGATTGTTAAAGGCACTACCTGAAGCCCCAACCGAGGATGATGTGAGAAAAACAGTTGAACAGAACCAAGCAAAGTATAAGGCTTTCACATACAAGTGGCGGGGTGCTAAGGAACCAAAGTTTGAGAGTGGTTCCTTCATTAGAATACAAAAACCTGGAACTTTATGCAAAGGGGATCATAAATTCACAGCTCCTCTTAAAATCATAGAGAAGAAGGGACCTTACACCTATCGACTTTCTGATGGGCGGGTATGGAATGCTTCTTATCTTGCACCTGCCTATGCACCAAGAGGAGATTATGCCAATACTCAGTCTGCATTGGATGATTTCACCATAGTATCAACACAACAAGACATTGCATTGGAACCGGGGCTTGAGAGATGGCCTGTCAGACACAGACAACCACCTGTCTGGACTAGAAGCTATGTTATGTAGTATCTACAGTGTTTTCAGTAACATTTCTGCCAAAAGTATAGTGCCTTGTTTCCTATTTGTTCCTGTGGTTAGAGCAACAATGTTTATTTTAATTGGGAGAGTTTCTTAAGAGAGAGGTATAAGTTTTGGACCACTTCTCCTCATTTACAATCTCATAACATCACTGTCACAACTACAACAATTGTTGAGATGGAGAGGTAAAGTTAGGGTAGTAGAAGTTAATCGTGCTGCTTATCTCTGTTCTTCACTCCTCCCATCTATTCTGTTAAACTTTTTCCCCTGCAAATATTTCTTTGTTGACTGGGTCCCTTATCTTCCTATTCCTTTCCACATTCCCTATTTCCTGGTCATTATTTCCTATGGTACATGCTTCTCTGCCACTTGGTTCCCTACTCCCTTGGATCTGCCACCCATGCTGGTCTTCTGCACCTGCTTCCCATAACTTACAGTTACCTTGTTCCCTTATCCCATGGACATTCCTCTCCTTTTGATGGGTCAGCACCTTGAGGTAAACTTGTGTTTCTTCTCCTCTTATACAACAGTAGATCCCTAGTGGTTTCTGCCATGTTGATTCTTCTTGTATTCCACTGCCTTTACATGCCTGCAAGCTCTTCTTTTTAATGAGGACCCTGGACACGTACTGAAGCAGCTTGAAAGGAGGAACTATCAGTACCATGTAGCTTCTGCAGATCACCAGCTAGTGATCCACTAACCACTACTTGTCCATGGTCCACAGTTTGGGAAACTCAGCCAGAGGTAAACCAAGGTGGCTGATATGTGATTTCCAAGAGCAATACAATTTATGCAAAGACAATTATATAGATAGGAGAGAAATCACTGGTCCCCAGGATTAACACAAAATTACAAATCACACCTGCAGATACAGCTGTCATAAGCATGGCTATATTTTACATTGGTATTGTACTTAAGCAGCTGAAAACTTAAATCCTTAGGACTGTATGTGACACTACACTCCATATTCTATATGGAGATATTGTTAAGATATGAATATGACATAACTAAGATATGTTTTATTCATAGATTCATAGATTCATAGACTCTAGGACTGGAAGGGACCTTGAGAGGTCATCGAGTCCAGCCCCCTGCCCTCCTGGCAGGACCAAATACTGTCTAGATCATCCCTGATAGACATTTATCTAACCTACTCTTAAATATCTCCAGAGATGGAGATTCCACAACCTCCCTAAGCAATTTATTTCAGTGTTTAACCACCCTGACAGTTAGGAACTTTTTCCTAATGTCCAACCTAAACCTCCCTTGCTGCAGTTTAAGCCCATTGCTTCTTGTTCTATCCTTAGAGGCTAAGATGAACAAGTTTTCTCCCTCCTTCTTATGACACCCTTTTAGATACTTGAAAACTGCTATCATGTCCCCTCTCAGTCTTCTCTTTTCCAAATTAAACAAACCCAATTATTTCAGCCTTCCTTCATAAGTCATGTTCTCTAGACCTTTAATCATTCTTGTTGCTCTTCTCTGGACCCTCTCCAATTTCTCCACATCTTTCTTGAAATGCGGTGCCCAGAACTGGACACAATACTCCAGTTGAGGCCTAACCAGCGCAGAGTAGAGTGGAAGAATGACTTCTCGTGTCTTGCTCACAACACACTTGTTAATGCATCCCAGAATCATGTTTGCTTTTTTTTGCAACAGCATCACTCCGTTGACTCATATTTAGCTTGTGGTCCACTATAACCCCTAGATCCCTTTCTGCCGTACTCCTTCCTAGACTCTTCCCATTCTGTATGTGTGAAACTGATTGTTCCTTTCTAAGTGGAGCACTTTGCATTTGTTTTTATTAAACTTCATCCTGTTTACCTCAGACCATTTCTCCAATTTGTCCAGATCATTTTTAATTATGACCCTTTCCTCCAAAGCAGTTGCAATCCCTTCCAGTTTGGTATCATCTGCAAACTTAATAACCGTACTTTCTATGCCAATATCTAAGTCATTGATGAAGATATTGAACAGAGCCGGTCCCAAAACAGACCCCTGCAGAACCCCACTTGTTATACCTTTCCAGCAGGATTAGGAACCATTAATAACTACTCTCTGAGTACGGTTATCCAGCCAGTTATACACCCACCTTATAGTAGCCCCATCTAAGTTGTATTTGCCTAGTTTATTGATAAGAATATCATGCCTTACTAAAGTCTAGGTATACCACATCCACCACTTCTCCCTTATCCACAAGACTCATTATCCTATCAAAGAAAGCTATCAGATTGGTTTGACATCATTTGTTCTTTACAAATCCATGATGGCTATTCCCTATCACCTTACCACCTTCCAAGTGTTTGCAGATGATTTCCTTAATTACTTGCTCCATTATCTTCCCTGGCACAGAAGTTTAACTGATCTGTAGTTTCCTAGGTTGTTTTTATTTCTCTTTTTGTAGATGGGCACTATATTTGCCCTTTTCCAGTCTTCTGGAATTTCTCCTGTCTCCCATGATTTTCCAAAGATAATAGCTAGAGGCTCAGATACCTCCTCTGTTAGCTCCTTGAGTATTCTAGGATGCATTTCATCAGGCCCTGGTGACTTGCAGGCATCTAACTTTTCTAAAAGATTTTTAACTTCTTTTTTTTTATTTTATCTTCTAAACCTAACCCCTTCCCATTAACATTCACTATGTTAGGCATTCCTTTAGACTTCTCAGTGAAGACCGAAACAAAGAAATCATTAAGCATCTCTGCCATTTCCAATTTTCCTGTTACTGTTTCTCCCTCCTCACTGAGCAGTGGGCCTACCCTGTCCTTGGTCTTCCTCTTGCTTCTAATGTATTGATAAAAAGTCTTCTTGTTTTCCTTTATTCCTGTAGCTAGTTTGAGCTCATTTTGTGCCTTTGCCTTTCTAATCTTGCCCCTGCATTCCTGTGTTGTTTGCCTATATTCAGCCTTTGTAATTTTTTTCTAATTTCCATTATTTATATGACTCCCTTTTATTTTTTAGATCATGCAAGATCTCATGGTCTTTTAAGCCAAGCTGGTCTTTTGCCACTTTTTCTATCTTTCCTACCCAGTGGAATAGTTTGTTTTTGGGCCCTTAATAGTGTCCCTTTGAAAAACTGCCAACTCTCCTCAGTTGTTTTTCCCCTCAGTCTTGATTCCCATGGGACCTTACCTATCAGATCTCTGAGCTTACCAAAATCCACCTTCCTGAAATCCGTTGTCTCTATTTTGCTGTACTCCCTTCTACCCTTCCTTAGAATTGTGAACTCTATGATTTCATGATCACTTTCACCCAAGCTGCCTTCCACTTTCAAATTCTCAACGAGTTCCTCCCTATTTCTTAAAATCAAATCTAGAACAGCTTCCCCCCAGTAGCTTTTTCAACCTTCTGAAATAAAAAGTTTTCTGCAATGCAGTCCAAGAACTTATTGGATAGTCTGTGTCCTGCTGTGTTATTTTCCCAACATATATCTGGATAGTTGAAGTCCGCCATCACCACCAAATCTTGTTGAAGTCCCCCATCACCACCACATCCGACAAAGTGGGTATTCACCCACGAAAGCTCATGCTTCAAAACGTCTGTTAGTCTATAAGGTGCCACAGGACTCTTTGCTGCTTTTACAGATCCAGACTAACATGGCTACCCCTCTGATACTTGACACCAAATCTTGGGCTTTGGATGATTTTGTTAGTTGTTTAAAAAAAGCCTCATCCACCTCTTCCACCTGGTTAGGTGGCTTGTAGTAGACTCCTAGCATGACATCACCCTTGGTTTTTACCCCTTTTAGCCTAACCCAGAGACTCTCAACACTTCCGTCTCCTATGTCCATCTCCACCTCAGTCCAAGTGTGCACATTTTTAATGTATAAGGCAACACCTCCTCCCTTTTTCCCCTGTTTATGCCTCCTGAGCAAGCTGTACCCACCCACACCAACATTCCAATCATGTGTTTTATCCCACCAAGTTTCAGTGATGCCAACAATGTCATAGTTGTACTTATTTATTAGCTCTTCCAGTTCTTCCTGCTTATTACCCATACTTCTCGCATTTGTATATAGGCATCTAAGATACTGATTTGATCTTGCCTCCCAGTTGGTCCCTGACCTCCTTTCTCTCCACCATTATAACCCATGCTCCCTCCTATTTCCGACCTATCTCCCAGGTCATCCATGCAAGATGGATCATGTGAGGTATCATTAGAAAGGTTATGATGTACTGACTATGACTAGCCTATTTGTATGCATGTATCTTTTTTGTATCTGAAGTTGGGAATATTGTCTATGTACCTATTAAAACTGTGTTTACACCTAGGGAATGTCCACCAGACAAAATGCAATCAGCATTTGCAATCATGGATGGGCCATTGGGGGAGACAATCATGTAATCATGGATGGGCCATTGTGGGGAACAATAGGACTTTGAAAATGTTAATCTCCCACCTTCCTGAGAAGTTTCCTGGGATGCTGCAAACAACCTTGACTCATGGCTGCTTTGGCACTGCAGGGTCATGTGATCATGTCACCTGGTACTGGATTCTATCTTGGACTACTAGTATTTTTCCACTAATAAGAGGTGGGGATCAAACTGGGAAACAAAGGATTCCTGCCGTATGTAAATCCTATTTAAGGCAGGGACGTGAGTTAATCTTTTTTCTTTCTTCAATGAATCCCATCCCAGGATGACTGCTGGAAACATCTGAGAAACAAAGAGAAGGGTGGATGGGGGGAGAGAAGGACTGAGCCTAGGCTCAAAAAGGTGATTGGCCTGTGAAAGAAATGCTTAAAACAATATTTAGGGTGATAAATTGCTACTTGTAACCAGTTTCTTTAATGTATTAAGCTTAGTTTGCGTGTTTGTTTTATTTGTTCAATAATCTGCTTTGATCTGTTTGCTATCCCTTATAATAATTTAAAATCTATCTTTTGTAGCAAATAAACTTGTTTTTTGTTTTCTCTAAACCCAGTTTGTGAAATTCATAACTGGGGGAAGGGGGAGCAAAAGGCTGTGCATATTTTCCTCCATGTTGAGGGAAGGAGCGAATTTCATGAGCTTACGCTGTACAGTTTTCTGTGCAGCACAAGACCATACAATTTTGGGTTTACACTCCAGAAGAGGTGTGCCTTTGAGTTCTGGGCAATTCCCTAGCTGAGTCTGCCCATGCAGAGCTGATTTTAGTGTCTCTGTCTATCTGAAGTTGGGTGTGTCCCTAACTGTATGTTTGCTGGTGGAGGCTTGAGGGTCTGGCTTAGCAGGACAGTGTAAGGGAGCCCAGGCTGGTGGAACAGGTGGGCTCAGTGCTACCCCAGTACATCAGGTGGCACCCCAGAGTAGGGGGTAACCTGTCACATGTAGTACTGGTAGAGAATTTTAGAAAGGATAGGCTATGGGCATATACTTATATACACATGGAAACAGATAACATATCATAGGCCTAGAGTCAATACCAGCATGGGCCAGTGGATAGTGCATTGAAGTGGATGGCTGGGGTTCTTGTCTTGCCTCTATTTTTGATTTTCTATATGACTTGGGTCAAAGAATTTTGATCTTATTCTGTCTCATTTTCCTTACATGTAAAATGGGGCTAATAATACTTTGGGTTAATTTGTACCCCAGGTATAGTTTCAAAAGATCTTTTCAAACTTGGCGTAAGCTATCTTGTAGCAGGTAGGGGATTGCCTTATTATTAAGTTTAGTTTCTAGAAAGCATGATATGATTTTGTTTTATATGTAACCACTTGTTTCCAATATTCTTACTCACTATCACTTGAATCTCTGTTCTTTGATAATATAAGCGCTGTGTGTTAAGCAAAGTGGTGATCCTGAGTTGCATCTTACAAGCTGGTGTGTACTATTCATGTGGGAATAGTAGATCTAAGAAATCTGTTAGTGTTCAGTGGAAAAGGGACTGAATGTTCCAGAGGAACGCTCAGAAGACTCACGGATTAGTGTGTGCCTTTTGCTAACCTGTGGAGAGAAAGAGAGGCCTCTGGGATGCTGGGAACTTTATGTTTACATGGTAACTGCCCCACTCCACATCCTTTTGGCATGTAATGGTGCATTATGGTGGACCTTATCTGATTAACCTTACATTAGAAACATTAATATACGTGGCTACAAATCATGCTTTAAGATGAGCTCTATAGTTGCATATTAAAAATTGTAAGCAACAAAACAGAATTAATACAACTGTTATCATTAGTACAAGAAAAACCTTAAATCCAATTTATGTATGTTCTTTAGACTGGGCTGTACTGTTACTGATTTAGATAAAATGAATATCCTTTTTATTTAATAATAATTTTGAGGTAAATGATTTATGTGGACATTGAACTTGAGTTAATATCAGTCAAGTTCCATCCATTTTGGAATACCATCAATTGTGGGTTTTTTTTTTCAACTGAAACAGGAGTAATAACTATGTGCCAACAATTGTTTTCTTGTGGTGTGTAAAAGAAAAGTTAGAATAATAGAATCATAGAATATCAGGGTTGGAAGGGACCTCAGGAGATCATCTAGTCCAACCCCCTGTTCAAAGCAGGACCAATCCCCAGCTATTTTTTTTGTGTGCCTCCAGATCCCTAAATGGCCCCCTCAAATTGTTAGTAAGGAACATACTAGAGTGTCATATTGATAATATTTATGGTTAGTTACCACATAGTACTGTCCCTTCATATTATAGGTCACCCTCAGAGCCATTTGACAAGATATACTGGATAAGACACAGTAGCTGCTAACTGGTCTTGTTGGACTCTTTCTAGTCCAGCATATGCACAGACTGGAGTTGTGATGTCAAATACATTATACCTGCATATGTAGAAATATCCCTTAACAGAACAACAGGCCATATGAGAGGCTCTCCAAGTCCTGGATTCTTTATGATATACAAAAAGACTCTGGTAACTCCAGGCTTTCCTTATAAATGTTTCTTTCCAGGTAACCAATTGAATGGACAGCTGCTAATTTATCAAATAGTTTGCCAAAAGGATTAAACACAGGTACAGACAAATTAAAAGAAATACATAGGATACTGGCCATTGTGATACAGTTAATTTTACAGGCATCATCATTGGGATGTGATGTTACTGACCCCAAGTTTTTGATGGTGTTAAATGGCTTATATGTTCGAACATAGGACCAATCTATAGGCTGATTTCCCTTGGCACATTTAGGACAATACCACTTGGACATTTGTTCATCTTTAATTAAGCTAGGCACTTTATTTCCCTTAAGAAACTTTAATATCTCATCTACAACTTGTAATACATAACTATCATCAGCAGTACAAATTGTTTTCTTATCTATGCATTTATCTTTCCACTTTGAACCTTTCAGAGTAATAATTTCTTGGGTTAACCCATCTATTTCATTGATCATTGGTGGAAGTACTATATCAGTCTCCTTATAATTAAAATAGCTAACTTGTCTTTTGATTTTCTAAACCTGATTCAGAAAGGCCCAAAATAGATATAATTATTTCATTTAGGCTTTGTAACCCTCTTGTTCTAAAAATACCCGAGGAAAATACCTTTTCATACCCTCAGTAGTACCACTTATTTGATTATGATATACAGCTATTTTTAAAAATAACCCAGAAGTGTACCATCTGGACACACTAGTAGCATCACAAAAAACCAATCTCTGCCATATTCCAATGTGACAAATTTAAAACACATACTTTGTAAATTAATCAATGTCCCAGGTATTGGAGCACCGCTGAGTTTACTCTTTGGACCTGGTTCAACTTCTGGGACAGGAAGTGTGTTCTACAGTTGTCGCCACAGTAGTTGCTGTGAGCAGGTCCACCATCCATAGGATAATTATTTTCATTTTTGGTATAGTGGACCCTGTGGGTCACTCTTTCTATAGGTAGGTTATTAATACTTCAAAAAGCTAAGTTCTTAATCAACAAGGGACTGTTACTGGCAAAACCATACACCCAATGTCTATTTGTACTTTCAGTTGCATGTTGTATTTCATTATTACTTTTACCAGTGCTATCATGTTTACACATCAAATACAATACAGAAGATTTTGTCCATATAAAATATATTCCAGTGGAGTTGTGCATTCCTGTGAGATGATATGTTACTGGGAGCAACACATTGTTTCCTACGATCCCCATTACTGCAGATTTATGAATGTTGAGATATGCATTTCCTTTGCCAAGTCCTGGAAAATAGATCCATAGGGACAGTGCCAGGAGCACCTTGCCATCCATGGCTTCTCTTTCTGCCAGGAACAGCTTAAACTGGTTAACATAATACATAATATGAGTATCACTCTTAGTATCAATAACCTGATTTTATACAAAAAAGTTTACTTTTGATCCCTGCTTCCCCCCTTGTGGATGTTTGGTTTTGGAAAAAAATATATAATTTTTTTAGAATAAAGGAAGGAGAGGAAGGAGGTAGAGAGGTTACAAATTTAACTTTAAAATCCAAATTAACACAGTTCTTTTAGTATCTGCTGGTATGTCTACACTACCTGCTGGATCGGTGGGTAGTGATCAATCTATTGGGGAATCGATCCCCAATCACTCTGCTGTTGACTCCAGAACTCCACCACGGCGAGAGGCGGAAGCGGAGTCGACGGGGGAGCGGCAGCGGTCAACTCGCCGCCATCCTCACAGCCAGGTAAATCAACGTAGGGAGGTGGTGGAATCTCCTTCCTTAGAGGTTTTTAAGGTCAGGCTTGACAAAGCCCTGGCTGGGATGATTTAGTTGGGTTTGGTCCTGCTTTGAGCAGGGGGTTGGACTAGATGACCTCCTGAGGTCCGTTCCAACCCTGAGATTCTATGATTCTATGATTGTATGCCGACTTCAGCTACGCTATTCGCGCGTATAGCCCTAGCCTGAAATAACAACTGAGTTATTTGAAACCTAATATAATGTTACCAAGGAAAGAAATTTAAGGAAGCTTCTTTCACCCTTATTGCCTGGTAATTTTATTTTCACACAGAGACAGTCTAGCTACAGGAAGTGAGTGTGTAATACGCAGGGCAGATTTAACAAATTTAGGAACACCCAAAGTTAAATGACAAACACAAAATAAGCCATTAAACTATACATTTTCACAAAGTGTTAACAATACAGAACAATTCCACATTTTGAAAAAATACCCAACAAGATAACTGTAACCTTAGTGTTAATCATTTAAGAAATAACAAAATAGTTTTAGTAGCTGGTAACTGCTAAATCAGCATTAATCTTTAAAAATGCAAAAATTACACTGATCTCTATATAAAAATAAATTATTGAATTTAATTGCAAGATGCTAGATTTAAAATTTATAACACAGTCCAATTATAGATCCTAGGATAAAATTTTGTGCTTAAGACTGCTTTCAAGGGAAGCAAAATAATATTCAGATAATAGTAATACATGAGCTGGTGTGTACCCATTGAAAAAATAATGTCAGAGAAAAAGGAATTTCTAAGTGCATTAGAATTAGATAGAAAAAGCAAAGCACTTCAATACACAAGGCATACCAAGAAGTTATTTTTAACAGTGCTCATAAGAGGTTATCTGTCTGCATTTAGCATGATTTATCAAGGATTTCTGACTCACCAGAGTGATTTTTCTTAGCAGTTTTATAAACACCTTTAAAATTGTCAGCCTCGCTCTCTACCATTCTAACTTCCTGCCATTCTTTCGAGTATGCTGTGGCTGACTTTCCCTGATCTTATCTCTTGCTTTTTGTAAAATGCATGAAAGTATAAATGAAATTTTTGGGGTCAAAACAAAATGAAAAATTTTGTTTCAACATTATCAAAATATTTATACTTTTTTTTGTTCAGTTAAAACTATTTGGCAAACTTGAACCATGTTCATAAATAAATTCGGGTCTACCAAAACTGCATTGTGGCAAACTGTTTATCCAAAAAAAAAAATTGTCCAGCTGGGACATGGAGCGCAGAGGTAGGACATGGAGTTGCACAAAACTTGCAAGTGTGTGGTGGGAAGTACTGACATAGGTGTTTGTGTATTGGAAAGTGTTGGGTCATGGGTTAGGTGGTTGTCTGGGTGGGTAGATGTGTCTTGGATAGACTAGGGCCACTACTGGACCCCTTACCTTCTGTTCCTTCCACCTGCTCCTCATATCTAGTTGGAGGTGCAGCTAGAGGGATTGCAGAATGTCTGCCTGGCTGCTTGCAGAGCAGGTGCCACATCCACCTCTAGAACAACTTAACAATGGTTGTGATGGGTTCTATGAAAGAAATGTTCCAGAGTCTAATTCAACCACAGCTATTGGACTTGGACCAGAAATTAATACAGTGAAGCCCTATGGCCTGCATTATACAGGAGTTCAGTCTAGATTATCAGAATGGTCCCTTCTGGCCTTAAATTCTGTAAATCCAATCTATAAAAAGGGGAATTAGGACAATTTATGGAATTACAGACAAGTCAGTTTAACTTCAGTTCCCAGAAAGATAATGGAGCAAATAGTAAGCAAGCAATTTGCAAACACCTAGAAGATAATAAGGTGATAAGTAACAGTCAGAATGGATTTGTCAAGAACAAATCATGTCAAACCAACCTAATACCTTTCTTTGACAATGTAACAAGCCTTGTGGATGGGGGGGAAGTGGTAGACGTGGTATATCTTGACTTTAGTAAGGCTTTTGATACTGTCCTGCATGACCTCCTCATAAACAAACTAGGAAAATACAACCCAGATGGAGCAACTATAAGGTGGGTCCATAACTGGTTGGAAAACCATTCCTAGAGTGTAAGTTATCAGTGGTTCACAGTAAAGCTGGAAGGGGATATTGAGTGGAGTCCCACAGGGATAAGACTTGGGTCCGGTTCTGTTCAATATCTTCATAAGTGATTTAGATAATGGTGTAGTACACTTATAAAGTTTGTGGATGATACCAAGCTGGGAGGTATTGCAAGTGCTTTTGAGGATAAGATTAAAATTCAAAATGATCTGGAAAAAATAAAGAAATGGTTATGACATAAATGGAATGAAATACAGTAAGGACCAATGCAAAGTGCTTCACTTAAGAAGAAATAATCAATTGCACACATACAAAATGGGAAATGGCTGCTTAGGAAAGAGTACTGCAGAAAGGGATCTGAGGGTCATAATGGATCATAAGCTAAATAAGTCAGTAGTGTAACACTGTTGCAAAAAAAAGCAAACATCACTCTGGATGTATTAGCAGGAGTGTTGTAAGCAAGACTTGAGAAGTAATTCTTCCAATCTACTTCATGCTGATACGGCCTCAACTGGAGTATTGTGTTGAGTCCGGGCACCACATTTCAGGAAAGATGTGGACAAATTGGAGAAAGTCCATAGGAGAGCAACAAAAATGGTTTAAGGTCTAGAAAAGGTGACCTATGAGGGAAGATTGAAAAAAATGGTGTTTGTTTAGTCTGGAGAATGGAAGACTGAGCGGGGAAATTATAAGTTTTCAAGTACATAAAAGGTTGTTATATGGAGGAGGGTAACAAATTGTTCTTTTTAACCTCTGGGGATAGGACAAGAAGCTTAAATTGCAGAAAGGGTGGTTTAGGTTGGATATTAGGAAAAACTTCCTAATTGTCAGGGTATTTAAGCATTGGAACAAATTTTTTATAGAGGCTGTAGAATCTCCATCATTGGAGGTTTTTTAAGAGCAGGTTAGACAGGCACCTGTCAAGAATGGTCTAATAATTATTTAGTCCTGCCTTGAGTGCAGGAAACTGGACTAGATGACCTATTGAAGTTACTTGTGATTCTACACTTCTATGATTCTATGAAATCTGTGGTGGCTGGCAGAAGCAGGAATGCCAGGCCACTCTTTGAGGCCCACTGAATGTGTGACATTACAGCAAAGCAGAAACACAAAAAAAAGGAGCAGGGAAACAAAGTCCAAATCTCTGGCCAGTTGTGTAAAATCTCCTTCCACCGCTGATCAATTCTCCCTCAAATTTCCTGCTGGAACCTGACAGCTTTGAATTATGTGCAATCCACCTCATTTTTAACTGATCCTACAGATTCCAATTGCTTTCAGAATGTTCTCTGAATCAAAAAGATTTATTTGGAAAATAGATTTTCTGTTAGGACTAACTAAAAAACCAAAAGAAACTTTTCTGCCCCAAAAAACAATTTTATGCCACAGCTTTGTATAGTTACCCTTTTTGAGCTGAGTAATGCTGACATTTTAGGTCCTGAAGATGGTTTTGTTCAGGAAGAGAAATTGATTTTTGATGCAATCCTGTTTATTTACAAAGAATTTATAAATTCCTGTTTTCCTGAACACAGGAGGAATCAAACAGCAGGATATGTTTCTTTTCTCACAGCTTCAAGCCCTTTTCATGCCAGCACTGAGCCCAAAAGCTCACCCTCTGAGCTTTTTCTCAGGGCATTGCTACCAGTGCTTCTGTGAGTGTGTGAGTGTGTGTTGTTTCTTTGCTGTTTTCTCATTCTCATCTTTCTGATTCTCTTTTACAGACAAACTTTTAAACAACAATACCCATTGAAACTCCTCTACCTACATATATCTCTGTTTTGGGCAGTAACGTATGCCTATGTTTTTGGTATTGTTTCAGCTACCTGCTTACATAAAGGATCTTAACGCTTTCTCATATTTATCCCAAGTGAAGATTATCTGTTATACCAAGTATTTTCAGAGAGGTTTAAAACAACCTGTAATAGTATATACATTTTACTAAAGATCAGATACTTGTGTACAAATCAAAATCAAAAGTCAAAATAGTAATGTCTAACTAAATTATAAACAATATGAACCTATTTAACTTATGAGCTAGAGGAGTGTAAGTTCTTGGTAAATAAGAAGCAACATTTAAAACATACCAGGCCCAATATCCTTCTCTTTTTACAATGACAGAAGGAAGCAAATGGACAATGAAATTGATTTAGTGGGCCCATGTGGTAAGGAGCAAAGAGCTCCACATGATGCTTCTTTCCTGAACCCATGGTCACCCCTCCATACAGACATATTGGAGGCTGTGTGGCTGTTGAGGATGTAGGAAGTGGTGTTTGGATAAAGTATATGAGGGGTGGAACTGGGGATCAACATTTCATACAACACGGTACCTTGAGATAGGCTGAAAATCTTTGGCAGATTTTTAAGGTCATTGTGGGCAGATGGGGTGGCTATCACAATAAGCTATCAGGGTGGAGAGATTGATTAATAGAAGCCAGACATATTGACAGGAAGTAGTTGTTACTTGGAGGAGGCATGGAAGGACAACTGTTCTCTGCTTGGGGACCCATGGGTTTTGGTCTGTGTTTCTTGTGTATCCCTGGTCTTCCCTTTTCAAGGACTGCTATCTTCATATACTTTAAAGGGTAGAACAGCATTGTTTGACAATGAAAAGACCGTCAAGAATATTGAGTAAGTATATTGGAAACAAATGGTTATTTTTCACCCCATGTGTGTTTTCCATGACATAGGATGGTTGAGCCCTTAGATAATTTTATAATAAAATAACTCAAGGTGTTGAATGAAACATGTTATTTACTACAAGGTATAAACATTATTAATATTGTGTTATGTTAGAGCTAGAGGCAATAGAGGTAGCTTTTTATGAAGTTGAGTTCAGTAATTAGTTCCTTTTTACCTCATCCAGACAAGTTTATTGATGTTATCACAACTTTGAGTTTAATGGCAGACATTTTAAGGCATTTTTTTCATTAAGTGTTGGCACTAATAAACCCTTTATTTGGCTAAATAGAGAAGATTGTTGACACTGAGCTTGTTCTAAAATAAAATGCATACAAAGAAAACTATTTTACATTTTACATTATCTCTTTTTTTTTGCTAATACAGAAGAACCCCTATTTTATGAACAAATTGGGGATTGAAAACTTCATAAATTGGAAAGTTAATAAAATTGAACATCTCAAAATTAGAGTAGGTCTGTTGCATAAATTAATGTATTGATTAGTCATTTACAGTGTACATAACAAATGGTAACAAATGTAGACAGTGTGTCTGATTTTTCTTTGTTTGAGAGAACTGAATCTCTTCTATTGCCACCAAACTCTCAATCTTTTCAAATCTGTATGTCTGCTTGAACAATGGCTGAAGTTCCTTTCTGAGGTAGAAAGATTACTTTGGTGGAAGAAAATGGTTCATGTAACAGGTCATTCATAAGATTGATGTTAATATAATCAGGGTTCTGTTGTATTACTGCCACAGAAACAAATGTGACAATGGCATCTTTGGGTTTTAGGTTAGCCCCATATAGAGACACTTACAGTGATCCAGTCTAGAAGTCACAAAGGTGTGGCCTAAAACAGCATGGGTCAGATCTAAAAGAAAAAACAGTCAAATACCTAGCCAGAACCACATGAAAAAAAGTGCTCTTTATCACTGATGACACTTGGGATTCCAGGAAAAGAGGCCCTAGAGCAGTCCCAAATAGTAGATCTCTGGCAGAAGGAGTGGAAAAACCACCTTCATGGGGATAAAAACTATCTTTGCCATACCTTCCAGATCCAATCTCCTATCATTAACTCTCAGCTTGTTTGGGCTGAACCTTGGCTAGGTTTCCACTGGTTTCTATGGCACTCAGGTTTTGGAAAGCAAATACATATAATTCAAATCTGATGAAAACAAGCCATAATAGTGTGTGCCATCTGCACATTGATAGCACCACAGACCAAATTGTGCCTGCAGCCTCATATACACATTGAGCAGGAGGAATGATTAAAACAGAGCCTTGTAGAATCCTGCACAAAAGAATATCTAAGGGCAGATGAGCAATTGCTCAAAACCACTCAGAGAGGAAAAAGCAATTCCCTTTCTCTGTTAGGAACTGGCGGTGAGTTAACAAAACCTCATGGTTCAAGTTTTAAAAGGCTGGTTGTATCATGATCAGTGGAACTGGAGTCAGATCCAGTTATTGACAGATCACCAGTGGAACAGGAAATAAAGGGAGTTAGACTGGCAGCAACTCAGCCACATGGCCAGAGCAGTCGACAGATTTTAATAAAGTTCCACTTCTTCAGCTTAACTTGCATTCAGCATCACTCATTGTGAGTGTAACACTGGTGACGGATTTAAAAAAATCAACATGGATTCCTGTTCACTGTTCATCATTAAGAACGTGATTCTCAACTAACTCTGAGACTAGAGTAATCTCCATGCCAAAACTAGGCTTAACTGCCAGTGGAAAGGGATCAAGGAAATCTCAAATTCCAGATGACTCCAAAATTTCCTTGCCACACACTTCACAATAAACTTCTCTATAAGGGGAAAATCTGAGAAAAGGCAATAATTTGTGAAAAGAATGAGGAGTACTTGTGGCACCTTAGAGACTAACAAATTTATTTGGGCATAAGCTTTCGTGGGCTAAAACCCACATCCAATGAAGTGGGTTTTAGCCCATGAAAGCATATGCCCAAATAAGTTTGTTAGTCTCTAAGGTGCCACAAGTACTCCTCATTCTTTTTGCTGATACAGACTAACATGGCTACCACTCTGAATAATTTGTGAGGTTTTGTTTGTGACATTCCTTCTTGAGTAAAGGCCTCACAACTGGTAACTTCATGGAAAGTGGTGTAACTCACTGAATTGAAATGGTATCAATCTTCACCATCGATGATTCAAACACATCCCCACTTGCTTTCAAGTGGGGTCAGCTTGCAGATTACAGGTCATCACTTTCTCGGCAGTTTCTGCAGCATAGTGATTAAAACTGGTTGAAACTCTGTTGCTTCTGTCACCGCCAGACATGGGTCTGCCTCATGACAATGGCCAGCCCAGTGCATTTGATATGTCTTATCTGTGAAGTAGATTGAAAATTCCCACAATATGAATGGTCTAAGAAGAGGTGATCTGGATTTGCTAGGTTGTCAACTATCCGAAACAGTTTCCTCCACCACAGTAATCACATAGGACTTCAAAAACATTTTATGCCAAAATTAGTTGTACTCAGAGTGCCATTTCTAAAATTGATGTTCTAACCTCTTCCCCATGTATTTCATGTGTGGTGGACCATCTTTAAAGAAAGGAGACCTGTGAGGTAGCTATATGGAGAGACGGTACCTAGGAAAAACTATACGGATCAATCATCATAGAATATCAAGGTTCAAAGGGACCTCAGGATGTCATCTAGTCCAACCCCCTGCTCAAAGCAGGACCAATCCCCAGACAGATTTTTGCCCCAGATCCCTAAATGGGCCCCTCAAGGATTGAGCTCACAATCCTGGGTTTAGCAGGCCAATGCTCAAACCACTGAGCTATCCCTCCCCCTGTTGATGACAGAATATAATGATGATGTCCTATCAAACATTTGATACAGTAGTCCAGGGATCAGCAACCTCTGGCACGCAGCTCACCAGGCACCTTGGCGGGCCATTCCAGTTTGTTTACCTGCAGCATCATCCCAGGCCAATGGGGGCTGTGGGAAGCAGCATGGACGAGAGATGTGCTGGGCGCGGCTTCCCGCCGCCCCCATTGGCCTGGGACAGTGAACCGCAGCCAGTGGGAGCCGCGATCGGCTGAACCTGCCAACACGGCAGGTAAACAAACTGGCCCGGCCCGCCAGGGTACTTACCCTGGCGAACCGCATGCCAGAGGTTGCTGACCCCTGGAGTAGTCTGTTAGGGTACATCTACACTACCCACCGGATCGGCGGGTTGCGATCTGTCTATCGGGGATCGATTTATCGCGTGTAGTGTAGACGGGATAAATCGATCCCCCATCACTCTCCCATCGACTGCTGAACTCCAGCAGTGCGAGAGGCGGAAGTAAAGTCGATGAGGGAGCCGCGGCCATCGATCCCATGCCGCGAGGATGCAAAGTAAGTAATTTTAATTCGATCTAAGATACGTCGACTTCAGCTGCGCTATTCTCATAGCTGAAGTTGCGTATCTTAGGGGACGTCCATACTACCCGCCCGGGTCGGCGGGTAGCGATCGACTTCTCAGAATTCGATATATCACGTCTCATCTAGACACGATATATCGAACTCCAAACGCACTCCCGTCGACTCAACTCCACCACCGTGAACGGCAGTGGCGGAGTCGACAGGGGAGCCGCGGACTTCGATCCCGCGCCGTGAGGACGGGTAAGTACTTCGAACTAAGGTACTTCAAGTTCAGCTACGCTATTCGCGTAGCTGAACTTGCGTACCTTAGTTTGAACCCCCCCCCGCAGTGTAGACCAGGCCTTAGATCAATCCCCCTCCCACCTCCAGTGTAGACCAGGTCCTAGAAGCAGTGTTCTCTTTTAGAGTTATGCTCAGAGATACACAAGATTTACACAAGAGATACTGTTGGATTTCAGAATAATGAAAGAAGTCCTTTACCCTGATGAAGGCAAAAGTGAACTCTGACTTCAAATCTTGAAGTGGTCTGCCGTGAAAACAGTGTCGACTTCAGTTCCCCAGTCATCAATCCCCACTCAAAGAGAAAATCCAGAGTGTGTCCAACTCTATGAGTGGAGTCTGAATTACTTAAAATAAGCTCCTGTGGTCACTCTGGACTGTGAGCAAACTCTGAAGAGCTCTTGTCTTGTGGATGTTGAAATTTTCAAATACAAATTTAGCAACCCAGATAAAAATCTCTGTCAGCTGGCTTTCGGTCAATTTCTGAAGTCCCTGTTACTCTACTCACACATGCTTCCTGTGGATTTTATATTTGTTCTTTCTTTGTCTATTTTGAAGTGAAATAAAAGTAATCAAAATTGAAAATAACATCACTAGAGTGGAAGGTGGGATTTAACTGTATTAAAAGAAAACAATCCAAGTCCTCTTGTATAATTTGTTACTGACCACATACACACGTGCTTGTATTGCACATACACACACTTAGATATACTTTCCCCATTACAATCACAGTTTCATATCCAATCCACCATACACCTGACTCCACTACAGTATCATTCCACATACCAGTTCTAATTCACCATTTCCTAATTTCCTCCCACATCACATGATTCAGAAATCAAAACACATTTCCCAGTCAAAGGAACCTTTCATTTTAGGCTTCTCCTTCTGCCCTTGGAACAGGTATCAGCTGTAAACAAAAAAGAGTGGAGGAGGAGAGGCTGTGATGGCAATGAGTCTTGGTGTGAGTCCATTGGTCCTGCCAAAGTGGATCCTGGATTTTAAAGTCTGGATTACTCTATTTTTCCCCCAAGATTAAACAACAAATAAAGGATGTGAGGGAAGGAATGTTATTTCCTATTGCATATCATCTCCACTGAGTATCCCAAGTATATAGAATTATTCTCTGTGCTCAGTATTACTATCTGTGGCCACTTTTCTGAGTATATAGTAATGCAAGTAATTAACTGATTTTTTAAAAAGTACTTGTTCTATTAGTTAGGGCTGCAAACAGCCCTTGCCTTGTTCACATGGTGTAACAGGGAGTTTCCTGTATAGTTCAAAGAGAGCTTGTGACATTTAGCTTGTTATCTGGACTAGCTGTTTTGCTTTTGTTTTAAAAGGTTCAGAATGAAAACATCAGAAAATTACATTTTTGAAAATGCAGGGAATAAATTGATGCTGACTTCAAACTTCTGCAGTTATGGCCCAGGTTTTTTTTTAAAGTTAGCCTCCCTTTCTGTACCTGCAAATTGCAGACACAAATAACTGCAAATCTGCACGCACAATTAAGTACTTAGATATCTAAATGATATAGGCCCCAATCCTGCAAGCAGCTGCATATGGATGGACCTCTGTATTCATGATGAGCTACATTGATTTCAGTGGCATTCCACTGGGGATAAAGTTTTGCATGGTGGAATTGCAGGATAGGGGCAGTAGATTATACCTGTAATTAACTCGGTAAAAGAGAAAGCCAGGAATGGCTGGGTTGAAAACCAGGCTTTGTTTACAAGATACAGGCAGAGTTACTCATTCCTCGGTAATTCTGGACAATTGTATCATCAGTTGCTCTGACGTGTGCTTTTCTCATACTTCTACAATGCAATGTTCCCCAAATGACTCAACTTAGAGTATGCTAAAGTCGTGCTTAATAATTTTGGTGAAAAGTTTAAATTCAATCCATGTACGAACAGAAAAGCATGTATATAGCATAATCCTAACTTTAAAATGGAACATAAAAAATTTATATGGACCCATAGGAAAAAACAAGGCTTGTTATTTTTAGATTTTTTTTCTTTTTTAATGAGTATGGACCCTTTTCTTCTTTTGATGACTGTCATAAAAATTTAACATTCATAATTTCCACTTGTGGTGATTCTGTCATAGTAGACATTTATTTACACAAATTACTGGTATTGAATTGAATTATATTCCTGCAACTCCTCTATTCATTGAATACATTTAATCTTTAATAGAAACAGACCAGTTTCTCATTCATACAGTATGTTGAAGCTATGAAATCAGAACAGAAAAACAAAAATGCCTTTAGACTAATTTGGAGCAAAAAACTAGATTATAAATGCTCCGATGTATTGCATATAGTGTCATACAAAGGACTATTCATTTTCAAATAGGTACATATTTATATAAATAGATACACAGATATCAATAACAATACAATCTACTTAAAAATAAGGGATGAAATCCCGGCTCCACTGACGTCAATGGCAAAATTCGAATTGACTTCAGTGGGGTCAGGATTTCATCCAAGGCCTGCAATCCTGCATATATTACCAATTCGTGGTTGGACAATGTTGCAGAACCACTTTTGACTTGATTGGTACAAGCCTCTTGATTTAGTACAGCATGAGCCTATAGGGGTTCAGCAAAAGGTGGCAAGACTATGCTGTTTACCTCCAACTTCAAATAGTTCTCACACTCCACAGCTGTATTGAATAGAATGTGTTCATCTTCTGTGTGAATCCCAGGATGGGGTTACACTGGCACTAGTTATGGTGTACTGATTTCCCTGCGACGCTGCAATGCTTCTGTGTGAACTAATTAAATTCCTTGCCATGGTGGAGTTGACTGTGCCAAAGCTGACAGTGTTCAGTGACTTCAACATCCTCTTAGCTAATGAATCTTTAGAATCAGCTCAGCTATGATGATTCTGGGACTGTCTATTGTGATTAATGGCACAATAAACAAAGTTGATCTCATTCTTGAGGTAGTGGATGGGCTAGAGTTGAAGGTTAGGCTGTTAAAATTAGGCTCAGGTCTCCTGTCTTTTGAGGATGAGATATTGTATCGCTAAAGGGAAAGGGACTTGTTTTAATGGCCCATTCTCAAAGTCTAATGGACTGCTTCTAGGAAACCCACCAGGAAGATATTATTCCTCTGACAGACTATTCTATCTAAGTTTCGGTAGGATCTTGCAATAATTGTTTATCCTCAACTATCATTAGGGTAGCCACTTCAGTGCTCTCTTCTCCAGTTTTTTTTTTTCATAGCTCATCTGCAGCAGCTGAAGGAGGTAGGAAAATGTCTAGAGAATCAGTAAAAGAATACTCTGGCTAAAGCTGATTCACTTTTCTATAGAGGGCTAGATCCACAAGTGTTTCACTACCATTATAAATGCTTACACTCCCACCATGACAAATGCTGACAGTGAGAAAGAAAAATTCTACAGTGACTTAGGGCTAGTCTACACTTACGAGCTGGGTCGACGCGGTGAGTTCGACTTCTCGGAGTTCGAACTATCGCGTCTAATCTGGACGCGATAGTTCGAACTCCGGAAGCGATAGTTCGAACTCTGGTACTCCACCACTGCAAAAGGCGGTGGCGGAGTCGACCTTGGAGCCACGGACTTCGATTCCGCGGCGTCTGGACAGGTGAGTAGTTTGAACTAGGGTACTTCGAATTCAGCTACGCTATTCATGTAGCTGAATTTGCGTACCCTAGTTCGACCCCGCTTCTTAGTGTGGACCAGCCCTTAGACAAACTCATGGTGTCCACACTAGTGCCAGATAAACTGATCATCATGGGGGACTTCAATGCAAGAGTTGAAAGTAATGCAGTAGTCTGGTGGCATGCCATCAGACAGCATGGAACTGCGAAAGAGAATAGCAGGGGAACTCTGCTACTCAGTGAATTTGTCAAGTGGCAACTAGTGATCACAGATACCTTTTCCAACCAACTAGACAAAAAGAAAACATCATGGATGAACCCTAGATCCGAACAATAGCATCTTATTGACTACATCATTATCCAGTGGTGAGATCTACAGCATTGAATCCTGGACATTGGCATGAGCTACTCCAAACTGCTATTGGTAATACAACTAGTGCATTGCAAGTCATAAACCAATCAATTGGCTCAATGTAAAGCCATTACAAGATGAAGGTACATCAGCACAGTAGGTGACTTCACAATATCAAGCAGCTCTCATCACAGCAAAATAATTTCACCAAGATTGGTTTGATGAGAATGACCCAGAAATACAATAGGTATTCACTGAAAAATATGAGATGCACTGTCAAATTCTTGCATTCCATGTCCCTGTGAGCACAGTAATGACATTCATGAATGTATGTTATGGCATCCAATCTAAGCTTAGAGACATACAGGATGAATAGTGGAATGCCAAGGCAGATGATATCCAGGGCTATTCTGACCATCATGAGACCAAGATTTCTATGCTGATTTGAAAGATGTATATAGTTCAACCCAAAGCACTACAGTGTCCCTGAAGAATGTGCATGGCCTAACACTAATCACTGACAAAGGATAAATCATTCAGAGGTGGCAGCAGCATTTCAGTGATTTTCTGAACACACTGTTCAATATAGCAGACGAGGCACGATAAGAATAATGATTAGCCAACATGTAATGACGATCAGTATCATGAAGAACTGCAGGCCCAGAATCTGATGTCATTCTCGAGGAAATATCTAAGTATGGAGGTGAGTCCTTGCTGACATGACTGAATGGACTCCTTCTCAATGTATATACAAACAAGGCCTCAAAGATAGTACCATTGTCACCATATACAAGAAGAAAGGTGAAAAGTCTGACTATGGCAACTATTGCAACATCTTGGTGTCAAACTGTCTAGAGTGGTTCACAACCATGAATGTTAACCTCAGGGCAGACTGTTAAGAAACAGGGCATGAACCCCAAACTCTTTGTGTGTTCTCCACTTACATTTCACAAAACATGTATTAAATGTGAGCTCCTCAAGCACTATAACAACCTTAACATGGAGTCATAGACAATCCCCTTGCTTACTCTTGTCTATCTTACTACCAAGGCAAGCTTGCCTTTTTTTTCAAAGGTGGCCCCTTACACTAAAAATAACAACAATATTTAGGTTACTCCCAGTCCCAAAGGTCTAGTCACTTACCCCAGTTCAATTGTACCTGAGATCCTATACCAGGGACCGGCAACCTTTGGCATGGCAGCTCCCACTGGCCATGGTTTGCTCCAGGCCAATGGGGGCTGCAGGAAGTGGTGTGGGCCGAGGGATGTGCTGGCCGCCGCTTCCTGCCACCCCTATAGGCCTGGAGTGGCGAACTGTGGCAAGTGAGAGCCGCGATCGGCCGAACATGCGGACGTGGCACGTAAACAAACCAACCCGACCCGCCAGGGTGCTTACCCTGATGGGCCGCATGCCAAAGGTTGCCGATCCCTGCCCTATACCAAAGACAATGCTTGTGGCCAATCCTATAATAAATTAACTAGAGATTTAGTAACTAAGGAAAAAAAAGAGTTATTTACAAGGCTAAAGCTGATAAGGATATACACACAAATGAGTTATAGTCTTAGTTTTCAAAATGTGATAACAGCTGCTGTAATATGCAAGCTCTATATTTCCTCTAGGGCTAACCCAGACCAAGCTCTGGGGACCCCTTGCTTATGCTTAGAAATCTTGCCCTTCCAACTCTAAGCAGCAAAGAGATATAGTTTCTTCCTGTTCACTATTTTTATTCCATTCCCCCAGAGTTCAAGCTGATGGGATAAGTCCCCGTGCATGTCTGCTCTTCATGGGTATTGGGGGAGCAATCAACAGTCTTTTGTCCACTGATGTTCCACAATGACTTGTCTGGTGTATATGAACCTTCTTTGGTTGGAGAGGAGATGACACTTCTTGTGGTAAACTGGGGGTTTACAGTTTTAGAGCAAACACTTAAATATGACCATATAACATGGGATACAGATGTTTTAAGTAAGATTAATACATGCAGCATCTGACAAGCATTTCATAAAGTCTAAACACCACACACATTCTTATAATGCTAATATCTGTTTTAACAATACTAACACACAGGTGAGCCAGCTGCATTCCAGCTATGCATTGTTCAGTGAGGCCTAAGGGCCTTCGCATGAGCTGGCACCTGGTTTGCCAGCATCACACTTGGTACTCTCCATGGATGGAAAGATTCTGGCCAAAATATTCTTTGATTTTCTACTAGACAACATTGCTAATTATGTGCCATCGGAGTCACAATGTGGTTTCAGGCCAACAAGAGGAATGTTAGACAATATTTGTAGCTTGTCAGATGCAGGGAAAATGCAGCAAACAGCAACAGGACCTTTACACTGTCTTCTTCAATCTGGCTAACACGTTTGACACAGTCAGTTGACCTGGATTTTGTCAATTATTATGTAAGTTTGGTTGTTTAGAAACATTTACCAACAATCTGAGGCTATTTCAAGATGGAATGCTTGGATGAGTCTGTGTAGATGGTTTTCTGTCTGACCCATTTCCTATCACTAATGGTATTAAGCAGGGCTGCATAACTGGTCTAACCCTATGCAGAAATGCTAGATCGGGGTGGGCAAACTTTTTGGCCCGAGGGCTATACTGGGGTTGCAAAACTGTATGGAGGGCTGGGTAGGGAAGTCCGTGCCTCCCCAAACAGCCTGGCCCCCACCTGCTATCCGTCCCCTCCCACTTCCCGCCCCTGACTGGACCCCTCAGAACTCCTGACCCATCCAACCCCCCCGCTCCTTGTCCACTGAATGCCCCCTCCCAGGACCCCCTGCCCCAATCTGCCCCCCGGGACCTCACCCCTATCCAACACCCCCGCTCCCTGTACCCTGACTGCTCCGACCCCTATCCACACCCCCAAACCCTGACAGGCCTCTGGGACCTCCATGTCTATCCAACCCCCGCCATTCTCTGTCTCCTGATCCCTATCCACACCCCTGCCCCCTGACAGGCTCCCTGGGACTCCCATGCTTATCCAACTCCCCCTGTTCCCCGTCCTCTGACCACCCCCCCAGAACCTCCGACGCATCCAACCACCCCCTTCTCCCTGACCCCTGACTGCCCCCCCGGGACCCAACTCCCCTTATCCAACCCCCTGGCCCCGTCCCCCTTACCATGCTGCTCAGAGCAGCATGTCTGGCAGCCGTGCCACTCAGCCAGAGCTGCCGCTCTTCTTGGCAGGAGCCCACCGCTTTGAGGCCCAGAGCGCTTCCAGCACGGCGGCGTGGCTATGGGGGAGAGGGGACAGCAGGAGAGTGGCCGGGGGCTAACTTCCCTGGCCGGGAGTTCCAGGGCTGGGCAGGATGGTCCCGCAGGCCGGATGTGGCCCACAGGACGGAGTTTGCCCACCTCTGTGCTAGATGATGCTACAGGAGACCTAAACGCAGGTATCAGGATGTTTCTGATCCTCTGGAAAATTATGCAACCTGAACAGGCTGTGATCTTCCACTAAGGTCTTTGAGACAATTGTCCATGAGCTGCTGTATGCCAATGACTGTGCTCTAGAGGCACATACTCACAAAGAGATACAATTGATTACAAACAGATTTATGGAGTTTGCAAAAAGATATGGGCTGACAATCAATCTGAAAAAGACAGAAGTCATGTATTAGCCCTGCATCAGTGAAATCCTATACAAAACCAAAAGACATCATCAGCACCATAGAACTGAATGCTGTTACAGACTTCTGGTATCTTGGCAGCACTTTGTCAATTATGCTACTATAGTGTGGTGTTTAGATGTTGCTTGTGATTATTAGAACTGGGAGCACTGGCTATTGGGAAAGGAGCTAACAAGTTGCATCAACAAAGCCAGTTCCTCATTTGGCAGAGGATGATGACACCAAAATGCCAAAGCAGTTGCTGTATGGCAAAGTGGGTAACTGCACATGAGGTGGCCAGAAGAAATGCTTCTAGGACACACAGAAGCATAACTTGAAGCAGTGCAACATTGATGTCGACAGCTGGAAGTCATCAGCAACAGATAGATCACACTGGTGAGCAGCAGTCAATGATGGGCTTATTCAGTTAGAGATTAATCGCTGTATGAATCTTGAAGCACAAAGTATGAATCATAAACAGTGGCAGATTCAGCAGGCACAGATTGTAATCCCTTCTTTGATAGTGAGCTATGCCTGCATTCAGTGTAGAAATGACTGGCACTCGCACATTGGCCTTTTAGCTACAATTGTAACCCTCAAGATGTAATACCTTCATCAGTATGATTTTAGGTCATGAAGGACAACAACAGGGGGTTATATCCACAAAGGGACTTAAGTACCTAAATCCAACATTTAGGCACCACTAAGATCCTAAAAAACCCCATACTCAGCTGCTCCCTAAGTTTCTGTTGCTCAAGTCCCCATGATACCTAACTTTCCATTGGTGGACATGTGCCAAACTGCCTAAATCCTGGTGCTGCTGAGTTGCTTGGCATCCTAGCTCACACTTAGGGTCCAATAGGATTCTCAAACCAGGCATTTTCCTGCCTATCTTGCTGTTGGCAGGGTGTTATCAAACAGGTTTTCTCAGCACACACCTAAGCCAAACAAGCAACATCCAGGGCCAACCAGATCAGGATATTTTTCAGGTAGGTCGGTGTGCATGAATGCCATTTAGAGGAGGGACTAGAACCAAAGTCTCCCATATCCCAGCTAAGTGCCCTGAGCACCAGACTATTAGGTATTCTAAAGCAGGTTTCTCTGTCTTTCCTGTTGAAGCTGTTTCATTTTGTACAAATAATTAAATATTCACTGGGCTGGACAGAGAGACAGACAGTGTAGTGGTGAGGACACTCCCTGGACTGTGCAAGGCCCAAGTTCTAGTTTGTGATCCAGGGAATATTTAATTGTTTATTCAAATTGTAACAGCTTCAACAGGTGAGATAGAGTGAGCCTCACTACACGATACCTAATAGACTGGGGGTCAGGGAGAGCTGGAGATCTGGATTGAAGTCCCTATTCCAAATAAGGCACAGCAAGAATTTAAAAACAGGTTTCTTACATCCCAGGCAAGTGCCCTTAACCACTGGACTATAGTGGTGTGGGGATTTCACTTCCCCACCCTTGTAGTGTGTGAAAAAGGGCTGATCTGACTTAGGTGCTTAATTCCAGGGAAGGGTCACAGCTGTGAATCCCAAGCGGAGTAAGGCACCTAACTAGCTTTAGGGCACATGGCTTAGGCCATACCCCTTGGTATTTCCTACTGGCTAGTTATTACAGCTCCATGCTCAGCTTGCTGGCTTCTGTGACTCCCTTTCTTAGGCACCTAACTCTCCCCATGCACTCTACAGGGAGCCTAGGAACTTACCTTGAAGCTGAGAATTCCCCTGGGTGGCAGGATGCCTTAAAGTTGGGCATGGCAATGCTCAGCTCAGTCTCTTTGTGGATCTACCTCAATGTGCACACACAAGCACCGTGTCTAGCTGAACCTTCTAAAAAACTCCTGTGTGTTATGAGAGCTCTGGCCTAACTTTTTGGATGTTTGGATTGTTGGATGGCTGAGTTATTTGCAATGAACATTTGAAACTCTGAGACCTCCAAATCTCTGTGAGGTCTCTGAAGAGTTTATAAACTTCTTAATAGCTCTGCTAGAATGCCTTTGAAAAGGGCAAACTCCATAAATTTAATAGCTTAGATCAGTAGTGGGCAACCTGTGGTGGGCCATGAGACAGTTTGTTCACATTGACCATCTGCAGGCATGGCCATCCGCAGCTCCCAGTGGCCACAGTTTGCCGTTCCCGGAATTTACTCTTAGCAGACACACATAGTGTAATTTTTAAGCTCCATAAACCAAACAACTTCCGTTCAAGGAGCTTACAAACATCACAGGCATAGCCTGCATAGTTTGTAAGTCCTTAAACCAAATAGCTCTGATTCCAGGAATCTAAAAGCTAGTTAGTAATTGTTTAAATATTTCTTGTTCTAGTTTAATGTTTGCTAAAATTATTCAAGACTATTTGGAAACAAAAATGTTTTTAAGGTGAAAGAACATTGTTTAGTTTAGATAAGTGCATCCAGAATGTATAGATGATAGGTAGGGGGAGCATTCTTCTTTGTTACATTAAATATTGTGTTTTGCAAGTACATTACAGTATACTGAATGTATCTAATGCACTGAATGCATAGTATTATAAACCTTGTTACTGTGATTCTCTACTAGATTTTTTATGTGCTTTTCAGATACAAAAATTGGTAATATGCAGAATGGAGTCATCAGCAGACCTGGAAAAATGCCCATCAATGCCCGAACTGAAATATCCATACTTCAAAAGGATGTTGAAAAATAAGAAAGGGTTCAGGAAAGAGCTCCAATAATGATTCAAGGTCTAGAAAATGTGTCTTGGAATGAGACACTATAGAAGCTCAATCTATTTAGTTTATCCAAGAGAAGGATAAGAAGTGATTTGATCACAGTCTACAAGTACAAACATGGAGAGAAGATTTCCAAATAGAAAGCTCTTTAATTTAGCAGCAAAAGGTATAAGAAGAACCTGGGTTTGGAAGCTGAAGTGAGATAAATTCAGAATGGAAATAAGGCACAACTTTTCAACAGTGAGGACAATTAATCATTGGCACAACTTACCAAGGCATGTGATAGATTCTTCATTACTTGAAGTCTTTAAATCAGGACTGGATGTCTTTCTAAAAAATATGCGTTGGTTACATCATAAATTATGGGCTAGTTGCAGGTATCACATGTTGAAATTCTATGACCTGTGTTTTGCAGAAAGCTAAACTTGATAGTCATAATGTTCTCTTCTGGCCTTAAAAATCTATAAATCTATGAAATTCTCCTCACTCCTTTTTTTCTCAGGCATCAGTATTGACTGTGATTCAGATTCTTATTGGTGTACTGATTACTGAAGTCTGCAGGCTGATAGGAGAAAATGGAATTGTCTGAGGGAATTATGTGCCAAAAATTAAAATTATGTGCACAATATTTTAAAATTCTGCAAATTTTATTTGTCAATAAATAAATGTGGTTCCAGCATGGCAGTGGGGAGCACAGGCCACTGGCTGCACTGAGGTACAGGGACTTGGCAGTGAGGCTGCACCTGACCCTGACACAGTGCAAGGGCTGGGCTTGACCCAGAAATACCCTGGGGCCCTGCCTCTCTGTGCCAGGTGCACCATGTATGGGTGGGCAGGCTCAGCCCAGCAGGATCCAAGTGTAGAGGGGCTTAGTGTGGGGAGATCCAGGTGTGGGGTGAGAGGTTTCTGTGTGGGGCGATCTGGGTGCAGCTGGCTCAATGGGAGATCTGGAAGCACAGGGGCTCATGGGGTGGGGGGAAGTTTCCAGGTGCGGAGGCAATGGGACTCTGCAGGGGATCCAGATGAAGGTAGTGGGGCTGAGCAGGGGGAGTGGGGATTGATAGGGTGGGAGTGGGAGGGAGTCCAGGTGTAGAGGGAGTCAGGGTTAGATGGGCCTACATAATGGGGGAGCCCCAGCTGCTGCCGAAGGAACGCTGCATGCCACTTTTCTTCTCAGTTGCCCTCCCCTCACTCCCACATTCCACTCTCCCATACCTATGCTATAATACATTAATAATTTATACCTATTTTATCCCCTTCCTTCCCTTCTACTCCCAGACTGCTGCACTGGGCAACACAGTATAGGGAGGAGGTGAGCAGCCCTCAGTGGTGAAAGAACAGGTTAAGGACTATTTAGAAAACCTGGACATGCACAAGTCCATGGGTCCAGACACAATGCATCTGAGCGTGCTGATGTAGTTGACTGATGTGATTGCAGAGCCATTGGCCATTATCTTTGAAAACCCGTAGTGATTGGGGGAGGTCCTGGACAATTGGAAAAAGGCAAATATAGTACCCATCTTTAAAAAAGGGAAGAAGGAGAATCCAGGGAACTACAGACCGGTCAGCCTCACCTCAGTCCCTGGAAAAATCAAGAAGCAGATTCTCTAGGAATCCATTTTGAAGAACTTGGAGGAGAGGAAGGTGATCAGAAACAATCAACATGGATTCACCAAGGGCAAGTCGTGCCTGACTAACCTAATTGCCTTCTATGATGAGATAACTGGCTCTGTGGATATGGGGAAAGCGATGGACGTGATTTACCTTGACTTAAGCAAAACTTTTGATATGGTCTCCCACTGTATTCTTGCCAGCAAGTTAAAGTTAAAGAAGTATGGATTGGATGAATGGAGTATAAAGTGGATAGAAAGCTGGCTATATCATCAGGCTCAATGGGTAGCGATCAATAGTTTGATGTCTAATTGGCAGCTGGTATCAAGCAGAGTTCCCCAGGGACCAGTCCTGGAGCTGGTTTTGTTCAATATCTTCATTAATGATCTGGCTGATGGGATGGATTGCACCCTCAGCAAATTCGTGGATGACACTAAGCTGGGGGGAGAGGTAGTTACACTGGGGAGTAGGTATAGGGTGCAGAGTGACCTAGACAAATTGGAGGATTGGGCCAAAATAAATCTGATGAGGTTCAATGAGGACAAGTGCAGAGTCCTGCACTTAGGAAAGAAAAATCCCATGCACTGGTACAGGCTAGAGATCAACTGGCTAAGTGGCAGTTCTGCAGAAAATGACCTGGGGATTACAGTGGACGAGAAGCTGGATATGAGTCAACAGTGCACCCTTGTTGTCAAGAAGGCTAATGGCATATTGGGTTCCATTATTAGGAGCATTGCTAGCAGATCGAGGGAAGTGATTAGTCCCCTCTATTCGGCACTAGTGAGGTCTCATCTGGAGTATTGCGTCCAGTTTTAGGCCCCCCACTAAGGATGTGGACAAACTGGAAAGAGTCCAGGGGAGGGCAACAAAAATGATTAGGGGGCTGGAGCACACGACTTACGAGTAGAGGCTGAGGGAACTGGGCTTATTTAGTCTGCAGAAGAGAAGAGTGAGGGGGGATTTGTTAGGAGCCTTCAACTACCTGAAGGGGGATTCCAAAGCGGATGGAGCTTGGCTGTTCTTAGTGGTGGCAGATAACAGAACAAGGAGCAATGGTCTCAAGTTGCAGTAGGGGAGGTATAGGTTGGTGTAGGTAGGAAACATTATTTCACTAGGAGGGTGGTGAAGCACTGAATGGATTCCCTAGGGAGGTGGTGGAATCTCCATTCTTAGAGGTTTTTAAGGCCCGGCTTGACAAAGCCCTGGCTGGGATTATTTAGTTCGTGTTGGTCCTGCTTTGAGCAGGGGGTTGGACTAGATGACCTCCTGAGGTCTCTTCCAACCCTAATCTTCTATGATTCTATGTAGAATCTAAAGTTTTACATTGTTTTGTTTTTGAGTGCAGTTATGTAATAAAAACAATCTACATGTGTAAGTTGCACTTCTAGGATAAAGAGATTGCTCTACAGTACTTGTATGAGGTAAATTGAAAAAAATCCTCTTTCTGTTGCTTAGCATTTTTACACTGCAAATATTGTAATAAAAATAATAGTATAAAATGAGCACTGTACACTTTGTATTCTGTGTTGTAATTGAAATCAATATATTTGAAAATGTAGAAAAACGTCCACAATATTTAATAAATTTAAATTGGTATTCTATTGTTTAACAGTGCGATTAAAGCTGTAATTAATCCTGATTAATTTTTTAATCACAATTAATTTTTTTGTGAATTGCATGAGTTAACTGCAATTAATTGACAGCCCTGCTCTAAACCTTTACATTTTCTAACCTTTTTTTTCTTTCTCATACAGAACTCTTTTCTATAATTATTTTCATGGCCTGTTGTGGGATCACGTCTCTTTTTCCTCCTTTTTTTGATATGGTGTAATGAGAGCTGAACACAGTATTACCAGTATATGATTAGTTTCTATAATCATATATGCTATAATTGAATATTTTCGGTTTTTATTTCCTGTTCCATTCTTTGCACATCAAAATGTTTTGTTTGCTTTTGTGACCTTTATTTACTATTCTGTTGGCACATTCAAAGAATTCCAGTAGAGTGGTGATGCATGATTTACCTTTACAGAACCACACTTGGTTTGTCTCTTTTGTATCATGTTTTGTGATTGTCTCTTCTGTATTGTTTCAGTTAATTTACTTGGTAGTCCCTTTACTATCTAGCAATCTAATTGACCCACTGATTCTCTGAACTCTTGTGCTTATGATAGACTTAAATAATTTCTTACTTGTTTGTTTTTCTGTCTTTGGTTATTTGCTCTTCAAATTCCTTCTTAGGCCTCGCAAATTTCCAATTTACTTTTTACATGCCATAATTTTTTTCCTTTTTATTTGCTTAACGTAGGTTGGATTTCCATTTCCAAGGATACCTGTTTGGCTAGAATAATCTCTTGTATTTCCTCTCTGACATTTTATCATGTAAAATCATTCCTGAAGGACCAACAATTTCCCTGTGTTACCTGAATGCTTTTAATAACTAAATATTATTTTCTCTTTAGCGATGTGGGTACTTACTGAAAGGGGAGAAGGAGAATTACATAAGGGACAGGGAAACTAGGTTGAGAGTCACCGAACCACAGTGGAGGCACCTTGTCTCTTTCAATTGGCAATCCCTAGGTTCTGCTCTGTGCATGTGTATAGTGGGTCAGTTCTGGCACTGCCCTGTCATGTTGTCCTTCAAAGTTGAAAGCAAAAGAACACTTACACTAATATGACTCAAAAGCTTATCCTGAGTACAGTATAGCTGACATTAGCCATATTTTGGCAAGCAAACTGCAACATAAATGAATCCAGAGGCTCATAAGCAAATGAAGGAAAGCATTCACCAAGTTTGATTTTTGTTCTTGTCAATTTTAGTTACTTTTATAAATCTGTGTCTTAGAAAATCATCCAGCTTGGCCTGAATATTTCTTGGAAACCTAAGTTTCACTCAGTCCCAACAAACTTTTGTTTATTAGTCCAGGATTTATAGTTTTCAGTAAAAATAAATTATGTTAGGTGCAGGAGGTTTTCTGCCAGACTTTGGAATATCTTCTGAAATTCTGAATATCTGGACTGAAATTTTCAATATTAATGCTATAATTGGCTTTAACCTAGGAGCAGTAACTCTGCTGGTTCTGAGATCCTCATCCAAGACTTTCATATTCAAAGCAATGTTCACGTAGGGGCTGAACTTACTCAGCACATATAATGCAGAACAATGAGACACTCCATGTGAGTAGCATGGAGGAATGGGTGTTGGCAGTTAAATGTAGGAAACGGAGTCACCCAATTTAGGCTTAATCAATTTTTGCCTTTATCTATACAATTTCAAAGAGAATTATTGTCAGTTATAGTGTCTGGACATACATTTATGCCAGACAATAACAGACAAGATGGAATTGGTAAATGGGCTAAAATTACTGCATTTTGGGGCAGTGGAAAGTCCTTCCACCTTCCATGATGGTTGCCCATCCTCTGATCTCCTGGTCTGGACCTTCAGTCCTGTCCTTCAGTTTCTAGTCCAGTGTTTCTCAGGTTTGGGCCCACATTCACTTTGATTTTTATATATTTTCACATTTTGCACTGCTCAACTTTTCTCCAGTCAGTGTCTAAGACATTACCTATTGATTTTTAATGTAAACCATACATTACACAAGCACAGGCTTCAGTTACCCAATTTCTGCATTTTTCCTGCTAGTTATGCAGTTTCTGGGTCATGTTGTTCTCTGTCATCCTGTTCACAGAAAAGGGATTTTTTAAATTTATCATTACATGTTTATGTACCTATTACTTACATCTTCCAACAAGATACACTACTTATCTTGCCAGAAATAATATCATTTTAAACAAATCAGCAATTTATATAAAAGAAAAATTGTCAGTAACATGCTCATGCCAGGCAAGGACTTGTCCTAAGTGTTACCTTATCTATAAAAACAACGAAGAGTCTGGTGGCACTTTAAAGACTAACAGATTTATTTGGGCATAAGCTTTTGTAGGTAAAAATCCCACTTCTTCAGATGCATCTACAGATTGCAGATTGCATCTGAAGAAGGCATGGGAACACCACTGGGACTATTAAAGCACAGCAGAGAATGTGTTTTAAAATTAAGCATACTCCAAACTTCAGAATTTGAACTACTTAACTGTGCAATCATACACATGTAGTCCTCTTGGGCTCAATTCTTTGCTCAGGCGTAATTGGAGTGTGGGAGGGAGAACAGGGAGTAAATTATAATGCCCTGGTTTTTCAGTGTCAGATCCCAGGGTAAGTTAAAGCTGCAGCGGGGCAGCTTTAACTGATGCTGATACAGCTGTGAGGTCCTCAGGGACATTATGCCAGTAGAAAGCACCCCTAGTGAAGTTTTACTTCATCACACCCAATTCCCTCCCATCTTCTTCCCTGATGTACCCCCTTCCTTCCAGCCTCTTCTCCCATTTCCCCAACTCATATGCCAGGTGGTACAACTGGCATAGGAGGCAGAAGAACCACCTCGACCTGCTTAACACCAGAGAATATTGCTCTTATAGAGGGCACTTTCTCCAAGGAGAATCTCTAGCAGCTTTAGTTCTCTTTGTGCTTCTTACCCAGTGCAAAGTGAACTTAGCAGATAGGAGAATTCATTCCATTGACTTTCCTGGAATTATCTGCATCAATATCAGTATCTGTAAGAGTTGAAGAATGGACCTTACATTTACAAATTCTCTATAACTGACATACCACTGGGAAAATTCTTTGATTTTCTCACTCAGTGATTGGGCAATCCAAAAGGAGAGTAGCAGAGCCTCTGCCAGATCTCACAACAGTGCTGGGACCCAGTAACAGGAGAAAAGTTTACGAGATCCACAATTTAAGTATGAAATGACATTTCAACAAACACATGATCTGTGTTACGTTTTAGGGATAAATTAAGGGCTTGTTACTGCAGTGTTAGCTCAAGTTATCTACATCAAGTTAACACTTCTCGAGTTAGCCTAGCTCAAATGAGGGCGATCACACAGCAAAATAACATAGCATGTGTATTGGCAGTTGCAGAGTAGCTGAATCTCCATTGCATTATAGCATCTGTTATATCCCACATTCCCGATAGGCCAGCTAGCTTGAGTTTAAAGCACCACTTAACTTGAGTTAGAGATTTGCATGTGAGGGAAGAAGATAAGTTGTGGGGAACATGCAATCTAAAAATGCAGTGAAGACACATCCTCAGTCAATTGTGTCCCATTCCAGAACACTCTAAAAAGATGTTTTGGGGTGCCTGTGTATGGCGTAGAGCAAGTTTATATAGCAAGAAAGGTGAATGAGTCTTTTACCGAATCT
Organism: Mauremys reevesii; assembly: GCF_016161935.1. Classification (NCBI taxonomy): domain Eukaryota; kingdom Metazoa; phylum Chordata; order Testudines; family Geoemydidae; genus Mauremys; species Mauremys reevesii. The sequence goes on along the minus strand of NC_052624.1, from coordinate 121,137,137 downwards.
ACCCCTTAAATTCTAACTGAATCATTGACATTACATTGAAATACACGCAGGAAGGTATTATTTAATGACACATCTTAATATAACATATGTGCATGATTCCATTACATTTATTTGGCACAAAAGACATTTTTTATAGAAAATTCATTTAACTAAGTCGGCAAGAATAAACTAAAACACATACAATGTATTTACAGTAGATTATTTATAAGGCTGTCAAGCGATTAAAAAATGTAATCATGATTAATCATGAGATTAAAAAATGAATCACGGGGTTTTTGTACATAAGTCTACATTTGTAAGTTACACTTTCATGACAAAGATTGAATTACAGTACTTGTATTAGGTGAATTGAAATACACTATTTCTTTTGTTTATCATTTTTACAGTGCAAATATTTAGAATAAAAAATAATATACACTTTGATTTCAGTTATAACACAGAATACAATATATATGAAAATGTAGAAAAAACATCCAAAATATTTAATAAATTTCAATTGGTATTCTATTGTTTAACAGTGTGATTAAAACTGTGATTGATCGTGATTGTTTTAATCACGATTAATTTTTTTGATTTAATCACGTGAGTTAACTGCGATTAATCAACAGCCCTAATTATTTACCTTTTGATCTTTCAAACTATTGTATTTTAAAGATAGTTTACTGGTGTGGCTTAGTTTTGGTTCAGCAAATGCTATTCTAAAATATTTGAAAGAAATGCTACACATAAACAAGGACAGCAGTGAAATTCTGTCAGTGAAGTGAAGCTTAATGTTATTAAACCATAATTAAGCACTTGAAGTGCAGTCTTTTACACTTGCTAATCTTGGTGACTGTTTACATGCTACTGTTTGTTAAATGGCAAAGTTTATTGATTTGGCAAATTCAGTACTGCATTGTATATTTCCATTCAATCTGTGTTCCTACATATGGATCAGCATTTTTAAATGTCAACCGCAAAGTATTATTGATCTGTAATTAAAAGTGCGTATAAAAATTAGCATAGTAGAAGTTTATGGTCATTAGTACAAGTACATTTAGGCAATTATTTAGCTTGTTTTAGCATCTCTTTCTTTTCAGGCATTGACATATAGTATGATACCCACCTGAACATTTTTATTTTGCTAAAAAGGCAAGTTTAATGATCACCAAACCCTGGCATTTTAGTGGAGTGTTGATATCAGGATTATGTTGTATTTTCTGACATTAATTTTCTCTGAAGGGTTTTCTCAGATGGGGGAATAATGAAAAAAAAAAGACTAAATATTGGAAGTGCACCTCTAACCCACAGGTGCTTGTGTGTTTCAGGTCCCCTTCTCTGCTGATCCCCAGAGGATAGTTGGAGGGCTGTAACAATTCATATGCTTTGTGGATTGGCACAGAGAGGGGACCCATAACACACATTCACTGGTGGGTTACAAACCAATTATCCAATATACATTTGCTGTATGAAATCAGATTTTGCTTTTCCTGTATCAACAATGATTTTTTTTCTGCTATTTGAGATGAAGATACTTTAATGGAAAACACACCACAGAGTATGTTTTCTTTTTCCTCTTATACCACTTCGTCTTTTTGGATTTATATGTATTCTTCGATAATTCTCTAATGTAAACATTGCAATTGTTAATAGATTAGAAAACTTTTTCATTCTAAGTGGCTGGTTCATTTCCAGAGCAGGTCAGTAACAACTGAATGTTATTAACAACTCTTTGGTGGTTGAGGTAAAAGAATTTGATGATCTTAGTCCAGTCCCCACTCAAAAAGTGACTGAAACACCACTATAATTAGTACTAACACTGCTCTACAGCCAAAATGCTTCTGAAATAAATGTAGTCTAACTTTACTAATTCTGGGTCACTGAGAACGAAAATGATGCTTAAAATTGTTGATTGGCTCTAGTTTTCAAGATATGCTATTGGGTCAGTATATACGACCCTTGACTTGGGAATAGCGGAGGATAAGTGAGTTATAAAGGGAAGGGATCTCAATTTAAACCAGAAATGACTAAAATACATCTTTGACTGGATCTATGAATAAATCTATGACTGGGTTTGGACAGTACTTGCTTTTTAGGCAAAACAATGAATGATGCAATCTGAAGCTGGTATTGCGTCATACATGATATGAATTGCATCATGTTATTCCTAGAAGTCATGGATGATGCAATCATAACAAAGCTTACATCACTCTGCTGAACAAATTGCCCTATATCAGCTCTAGAAATCATACAGTGTCATGCTCTCTTATTTGTCAGTGTTTGATTTTGCAAAGGGACACATTTCTGGTTAGCCAAAGTGAGCAGAGATGCCTCGTACTTTTGTGAACAGTGCAGATAACTTCTGCTATGTTTGTGGTGAAGTGACTTTTGCATCACAAAAGCGCAGTATAACCACTATGGTTAAGAAAGCCTATCACCTTTATTTTGGCTGCAAAATTGGAGATCAGGACAAGAGGTGGGCCCCACACATATGCTGCAACACTTGTGCAACAAATCTTCGCCAGTGGTTGAACAGGAAAAGGAAATCTCTGCCTTTTGCAGTGCCAATGATTTGGAGAGAGCCAACAGATCATACCAGCAATTGTTACTTCTGCATGGTGCCTCCAGTTGGGAAAGGTGTTTCAAAGAAGAAAAAGTGGACTGTGCATTATCCAAACATTCCATCAGCTATACGCCCAGTACCCCACGGAGAAGGACTGCCAGTTCCTGATGCACCAGAATCATTCTCACTTGAGTCAGACAAGGAAGAGGATGAAACTTCTGGTCCTGAACCATCAATGTCACAGGACCCACATTTTCTCCCATCCTCCTCCTCTGAACCACACCTCATAACTCAAGGTGAACTGAATGACCTTGTCAGGGATTTGGAACTACCCAAGAGTAAGGCAGAGCTGTTGGGCTCCAGACTACAGCAGTGGAATCTCCTGGCAGGTGATGTTAGGGTTTCCATGTTCCGTGACCGTCAAAAGGATCTTGTCCCATTCTTCTTCATGGAAGGTGATCTTGTAGCCTGCAACAACATCAATGGTGTGATGGCAGCCCATAACATCGTTCACGATCCAGATGAGTGGAGACTGTTCATTGATTCATCGAAGATGAGTCTTAAAGCTGTTTTACTGCATAATGGCAATGTTTTGCCATCAATTCCAGTTGGTCATGCAGTCCATATGAAGGAAACCTATGACAGCATGAAACAACTTTTGAGGTGCATAAACTATGACCAACATCAGTGGCAGCTTTGTGGTGATTTGAAGGTTGTTGCTCTCTTGCTTGGTCTGCAGACTGGATACACAAAGTACTGCTGTTTTCTCTGCGAATGGGATAGTCGTGCAAGAGATTCCCACTACATCAAGATTGGCCACTCCGACAGTCATTGGAGCCTGGGAAGAAAAGTGTTCAGCATCCACCACTTGTTGAATCAAGGAAGATTTTGTTACCACCCTTACACATCAAGCTGGGTCTGATGAAGAACTTTGTCAAGGCCATTGACAAAACACAAGCAGCTTTCAAGTACCTCCATGGAAAATTTCCAAGGTTAAGTGAAGCTAAGATAAAGGAAGGTGTCTTTGTTGGTCCTCAGATTCATGAACTTCTTCGAGATGATGCATTTGACCATGCACTGCGTGGCAAGGAAAAGACGGCATGGAAAGCCTTCCAGTTAGAGGCAATAAATTTTCTCGGAAACAACAAGGCAGACAACTACAGGTCGTTGGTGGAAAACCTCCTCAAGGCATACAAAAGCCTTGGTTGCAACATGTCACTAAAGATACATTTTTTGCACTCTCATCTAGATTTTTTTCCACCGAACTGCGGAGCAGTTAGCGACGAGCACGGCGAGCGATTTCACCAGGACATTGCAACAATGGAGAAACGCTATCAGGGCAAATGGAGCCCATCAATGCTTGCAGACTATTGCTGGACAGTGACAAAAGATGCTCCATTTAATGAATACAAGAGACAAGCCAAGAAGCGCCGAGTAGACACTGAATAGGACTAAACTATGTACATAATAGCTTTTTGCCTTTTGTTTCATAATAAATTTTATTTATATAACCCTTTTGCTGATTTTTAAAGTGTTACATAAACAGGACTGGTGAAATATTATCATGTAAAGCAGCCATAAACACATGAAAAGACCTTTACATGAAAAGACCTTTACATGAAAAGGTTTACAATTTATGATTAAAACTCTACTATCTACACAATATACATAGACATAAAATGTAAAAACTTAAATATCTTAGAAACGGTAGCCAATCAGTTGTTTTAATTGTCATATTTGAATTCAGCACATCAAAATACATAATAAATAGCACATTTTATCTCTGAAGCAGACGACTTCTCAAAAATTGTAGACCAGTGTAATTGGTACTTGTTGGCAATTGGACATACTGGAGTAAAGAGGCTTTAAAAATTACTATGTGTTTGCTGGGATTGACCATGGATACCAGATGACTTGAGAACAGGATTGATTGTAGCTCTCTGAATGGTTAAAATGCTGCAAATGATCCAAACATCAATCAGGATATCACCTTTTAAAGTCAGCATCTTAAAGTCCTTGAGATGGTTTTAGAGGCAAGGCTGAGGACCAAGATGTGGATAAATATATAGGAGAGGCGCAACATGGCTTTAGGTGGGGAAGGAATACTATAGATGCAATATTAGCAATAAGAGAATTTTGAAAGAATGTTAAATGGAGGGTGTAATTGCTATATAGCATTTATTCATTGTGAAAACGCATATGAGTCAGTTCTTTAGGACTTGGCATTTGGAGTATTGAGATGGATGGGAGGAGAACTTCAAGAGGAGGAGATGATAGAGGAGCTGTATTGAGGGCCAAGAGCTAAGTTAGTAACAATATATAGAATTTTGAAGAGTTTGGAGGTGATGGTGGGATTAAGATGGGGCAGTGTGCTGAGTCCACTTCTCTTTATCCCAGTTATGGAGTTAATTAGCAGGAGAATCAAGACCATGGAGACACAAAGAAAACTAATGGGTCCTGATGATCTGGCTCTTTTGGCTGATAGCAAAGAAGAATTAGTAAATATGAATGGGCATTGGTAATCAGAGAGGGTAGCTAGGTGGTGGCTAGGATGGTGTTTTCTGAAAGGTCACCAATGCACTTTTCCTGAGAAAACTACAATGCATTGGTGATCTTCCAGAAAACACCATCCTAGCCACCATGGATGTAGAGGCTCTCTACACAAACATCCCACACACTGATGGAATACAAGCTGTCAGGAACAGTATCCCTGATGATGCCACAGCACAACTGGTTGCTTAGCTCTGTGACTTTATCCTCACACACAACTATTTCAAATTTGATGACAATATATATCTCCAGATCAGTGGCACCGCTATGGGCAACCGCATGGCCACACAATATGCCAATATTTTTATGGCTGACCTGGAACAATGCTTCCTCAGCTCTCGTCCACTCACGCCCCTTCTCTACCTATGCTACATTGATGACATCTTCATCATCTGGACCCTGGGAAGAAGACTCTGGAAAAATTCCACCACAATTTCAACTGCTTCCACCCCACCATCAACCTCAGCCTGGACAAATCTACATGGGAGGTCCACTTCCTAGACACTACGGTGCAAATAATTGATGGTCACATTAACACCACCCTATACCGAAAACCTACCGACCGCTATGCCTACCTTCATGCCTCCAGCTTCCATCCCAGACACACCACACGATCCATTGTCTACAGCCAAGCACTGAGGTACAACCGCATCTGCTCTAACCCCGCAGACAGAGACCAACACCTAGAAAATCTCCACCAAGCATTCTCAAAACTACAGTACCCACACGAGGAAATAAGGAAACAGATCAACAGAGCCAGACGTGTACCCAGAAGCCTCCTATTGCAAGACAAACCCAAGAAAGAAAGCAACAGGACTCCACTGGCCATCACATACAGTCCCCAGCTAAAACCTCTCCAATGCATCATCAGGGATCTACAACCCATCCTGGACAATGATCCCTCACTTTCACAGGCCTTGAGTGGCAGGCCAGTCCTTGCCCACAGACAACCCGCCAACCTAAAGCATATTCTCACCAGTAACTGCACACTGCACCATAGTATCTAACTCAGGAACCAATCCATGCAACAAACCTCGATGCCAACTCTGCCCACATATCTACACCAGCAACACCATCACAGGACCTAACCAGATCATCCACACCATCACCGGTTCATTCACCTGCATGTCATCATGTGCCAGCAATGCCCCTCTGCTATATATATCGGCCAAAATGGACAGTAATTACGTAAAAGGATAAATGGACACAAATCAGATATTAGGAATATGCAAAAACCTGTAGGAGAACACTTCAATTTCCCAGGACACACAATAGCAGTTTTAAAGGTAGCCATCCTGCAGCAAAAACACTTCAGGACCAGACTTCAAAGAGAAACTGCTGAGCTTCAGTTCATCTGCAAATTTGACACCATCAGCTCAGGATTAAACAAAGACTGTGAATGGCTAGCCAACTGCAAAAGCAGTTTCTCCTCCCTTGGTGTTCACACCTCAACTGCTGGAAGAGGACCTCATCCTCCCTGATTGAACTAACCTCGTTATCTCTAGCCTGATTCTTGCTTGCATATTTACACCTGCCTCTGGAAATTTCCACTACATGAATCCAATGAAGTGGGTATTCACCCACGAAAGCTCATGCTCCAATATGTCTGTTAATCTATAAGGTGCTGCAGGACTCTTTGCTGCTTTTACAGATCCAGACTAACACGGCTACCCCTCTGATATTTGAATTCTCAGTGCTGATTGTGCACATTTGAGGTGGGCTGGACATGTGGTAAGAATAGGAGAAGAATGACCAGCACATAAGGCATGGGAGGAAGATGACAGCAAGAAAGGATATGGAAGACTGAGGATATAAAGGAAAGAGAAATGTGAGGCAAAAAGATACCATCAAGATGCCACTTAAATATCATAATCTTGCTGATATATTTGACAAAGGAAATGTGGACACCCTGCCATGCAGTGGAGGAATGACTATTTTATCTACCTCCAGCCCAGAGCTGACATTGCTTTCGACTGTATATATGCTCTCTCTGAACCAGAGCTGCAGGATCTTTGGACCTATCTGCAGAAGAATCTGCAGAAGGGATTCATCGATCCATCTATGTCTCAGGCAGAAACTCTAATTTTCTTTGTTAAGAAGAAGGATGGGTCCTTGAGGGCCAACATTGATTATTGGGCATGCCACAAAGTGACTGGAACCACTATCCTCTCCCTCTCATTCATGGGGTCTTAGACTGTCTACACTCAAATTTTTACAAAACAAGTTCTGTGCAGGGCCTAGAATCTGGTATGAGTGTGAAAGGGAGATGAATGGAAGGCCACTTTCCACATTCGGTATGGCCAATTTTAGCAACTTGACATACTACTCAACCTATACATTGCCGTTGCTACCTTCCAGCACTTTAATAATAAATATCTTCCAGGACATGCTGGCCTGATTCATTAATATTTACCTTGATGACATCCTTATTTTCTTGGATGACCAAGCACATACCAAGCATGTTATGACCAGCACATACAAAGCATCTTGGAAAGACTTTACCCAAAACACCAGTATACCAACCTAGAGAAATGCCAGTTTGACCAGGACTCAGTGGCGTTTCTGGGTTATGTCATCTCCCCTAAGGACCCATGTAAGATGGCAGCCATCACAGACTTGATGGCACCAAAATATATCCATGGAATACAGTGCTTCCTGAACTTTGACAATTTCTACAGGTGATTTATCAAGGGATTCTCCAGCTTGATTGCCCCTATAATCACTCTCCTACAGAAAGGATCCCAAGTTGTTTTGGTCCCCAGAAACACATACTGCATTTGATCACCTAAAGCAGAATTTTGTTACAGTCCCCACGTTCCTTCACCCTGACCAAGCTAGATCATTTACAGTGGAGGCAGATGCTTCGAACTTTGTGCTGGGAGTGATCTGTAGACTTTTTCCAAGGTCATCTTTACCCTTGTGCCTTCAATTCATGCAAACTTATCCCACCAGAGTAGCACTATGACATTCTAGATAAATAGTTATTGGCCATTCAAGTGGCCTGTGAGGAGTGATGGCAACTCTTTGAAAGCAGTAAGTTCTCAGTCACAGTTAACTCAAGCAATTAATTTAAAAAAATGAATTGTGATTAAAAAATGAATCGTGATTAATTGCACTGTTAAACGATAGAATACCTGCTGAAATTTATGAAATATTTTGGATGTTTTTCTACATTTTCAAATATATCTATTTCAATTACAACACAGAATACAAAGTGTACAGTGATCACTTTATATTATTTTTATTATAAATATTTGCACTGCCTCTGCATACTTCAGCCATCATTCCAGAGGACATGCTTCCATGCTGATGATGCTTGTTAAAAAAATGTGTTAACTAAATTTGTGACTGAACTCCTTGGGGGAGAATGGTATGTCTTCTACTCTGTTTTACCTGCATTCTGCCATATATTTTATGTTATAGCAGTCTTGAATGATGACCCAGCACATATTGTTAGTTTTAAGAACACTTTCACTGCAAATTTGACAAAATGCAAAGAAGATATGAGTGTGAAATTTCTAAAGATAGCTACAGCATTTGACCCAAGATTTAAGACTTTGAAGTACCTTCCAAAATCTGAGAGGGATGAGGTGTGGAGCATGCTTTCAGAAGTCTTAAAAGAGCAACACTCTGATGTGGAAACTACAGAACCCAAACCACCAAAAAAGAAAATCAACCTTCTGCTGGCAGGATCTGACTCATGATGATGAAAATGAACATGCATTGGTCTACACTGCTTTGGATGGTTATCAAGCAGAACCCATCATCAGCATGGATGCATGTCCTATGGAATGGTGGTTGATGCATAAAGGGACATATGAATCTTTAGTGCATCTTGCATGTAAATATCTTGCGACCCTAGCTACAACAGTGTCATTCAAACACCTGCTCTCACTTTCAGGTGACATTGTAAACAAGAAGCAGACAGCATTATCTTCTGCAAATGTAAACAAACTTGTTTATCTGAGAGATTGGCTGAACAAGAAGTAGGACTGAGTGGACTTGTAGGATCTAAAATTTTACATTGTTTTATTTTTCAGTGCAGGCTTTTTTTTTGCACATAATTCTACATTTGTAAGTTCAACTTTGATAATAAAGAGATTGCACTACAGTACTTGTATTAGGTGAATTGAAAAATACTATTTATTTTGTTATTTACAGTGCAAATATTTGTAATAAAAAATAAAGTTAGTACTGTACACTTTGTATTCTGTGTTGTAATTGAAATTAATATATTTGAAAATGTAGAAAACATTCCAAAATATTATTCTATTATTTTTAACAGCATAATTAATTGTGGAATTAATCATGATTAATTTTTAAAATTGTGATTAATTTTTTTTGACAGCTCTAGTTCTTACCATTTATAAGAATCTGGCATTCATAAAGAAGTTCTGCTGTTCCCTCTCTTTTACAAGCTTCAATTTCATGGTCACCTACCAGCCAGAAACAAGGAAGAGGAAGGTGGATGCATTATCCTGAAAGGATGAGTATTGTGAACCTGGCATGGAAACCCCATCCATGATCCTAAAATCCTTCAATTTTATTGCTGGTAATGCAGTTCACAACCTGATATCCTCCATCCAGTCCCTGCTGCTCAATGATCCTTTAGTAATTCAAATTCATTGGGCTTTAGATGATGCCAAAGTTCAGTCCAACTTGGCATTCATGCTCCAAGATGAACTCCTCTACCATAAGGGGTGCATCTATGTGGTTGAGGGCCTGCCCAGGCTCTAAGCCCTAAGACTCTGCCATGACGCTCCTCTGGCAGGCTACTTCAGCTGGTTTAAGATCCAGGACTTGGTGACTAGAAACTTTTGGCCAGCCCTGCATGCTTCCATAGTGACTTACATGATGTCCTGTGAGCTCTGCATTAGCATGACAGCCCCCATGTGAGACTGCTTGGTCTCCTCCAGCCCTTGCCCACCCCCATCTCAGCAATGGGCCATCACTTCCATGGACTGTATCATTGAACTTCTGCCTACACAAGGACACTCCACAATTCTTAGTAGTTGTGGATCTCTTAACAAAGATGGCACATTTTGTACAATGATAGGGTTTCCCCACTGCCCGAGACACAGCCCGACTTTGAAGACATCTTTTACCTCTATGGATTACCAACGAGCGTAGCGTCTGATCCAGTTCAGTTCTCATTTCTGACAGTAATTACTGTGTCTCCTGGAAATTGAAGCCCATACCTTGACTGCTTAGTACCCAAACATCAGCGGTCATACAGAATGGGTCAGCCAGGGCCTGGAGCAGTACATAATGTTTTCTCAGTTATCACTAGGAAAATTGGCTGGTGCTGATCTCCCATCTGGAATTTGCCTGAAACAATGTCTTGGACATCTCAACCCAACAGTCCTCCCTTTTTTGTGCTTATTATGGGATCCATCTTTGCTTTCGCCCCAAGGTCCCCATTGAGTCTGCAATGCTCACCATTGCTGACCTCACCACTTCCATCCAACAGGGGTATCAAAAGCTTAAATGCCAGCTGGAAGATACTAAGGCAGCATACACATGGTTCACATAGTACCACATATACACATAGTATTGATACCATCAGTTGGCCCCCAGCTTCACAGTAAGGGATAAGGTCTAGCTGTCTGCCCAGAACCTTAGATCTACTCACCCAACCACGAAGCTGTACTTGGGGCTCTTTCAAATTACAGAAAGGATTAACTTGGTAATATTCAGGCTACAGCTATCAGAATCCCTTAAGGTCCACCACATATTTCCCAGTTGAAGCCACATACCAAGAATCCCTTCCCACATATACCACTACTGATAATCTTTCAGGAGCAAGAAGCATACATAATTCAGCCAATACTGGACTCTTGCTGACTACAGGGAGGATAGCAATACTTAATTAATTGGGAAGGAGATGGTCCAGACAAATGCTCATGGGAACCTGTGGAACACATCCAAGCCCTGGACTTCCTGCATGCTTTTCAACATGCCTATCCTGAGAAACCAAGTCCCAAGGCACTCTAGGGGGAGCCCTTGGTCGGGGGAGGGGATACTATCAGGTATCTGGGCCTGCAGCAGAGTCATTCTCCTGCCAATCCACCGAGCACAGAAAGCCTGACTGACCTGCACCACCTGATTGGTCACCTGCTGCTATTGCTTGTAGGCCAGCAGCAGCAGCAGCTCTCCATCTGGTCAATGCATTCATACCCGCTGCTGCAATCTTGCCTGTGTCTGCTACTCCTTGTCTTGCTCATGTCCTGCTCCAGCCCTGATCCTTCTTATGTTGCAGCTTTGTTCCCAAACCTTGTTCCTACTTAGTCCTTGGTACCTCAACTTACTCCTGGCTCCAGCTTTCTCACTCTAAACCTGTTTTATGACCCATGGCATAGCTACTGGTTTCTGATCCTAGCTCTGAACCTTGGCTTGGCTCTTAGTTCTTGGTTCCAGCTCTGACTCCTGGCATGGCTACTGGTTCCTGACTCTGGGCCTGGCCCTGGGATTGGATTTGCTTCCTGGTTCAACCATTAGGTCTGACGCCTGCTCCCACCACTATGTCTTACCATCCATGTCCTGGTCTCTAACAAGCTCCACTAAGGGTAACTTCAGAAGAGAGTAATCACATGGGATTTACTATATTTGATTACTTTACACAAATGGATTAATTATTAACATTTAATATTTATATTACAATACAGTAGAAACTCAAAGTTATGAACACCGGACTTATGAACTGACTGGTCACACCTCATTTGGAACCTGAAGTATGCAATCAGGCAGCAGCAGAGACAAAAAAAAAACAACCCAAAAAGAACAACAATGAGCAAAGCAAATACAGCATAATACCGTGTTAAATGTAAACTACTAAAAACATAAAGGAACGGCAGCATTTTCTTCAGCATAGTAAAGTTTCAAAGCTGTTTTGAGTCAATGTTCAGTTATAAACTTTTAAAAGAACAACCATAATGTTTTATTTAAAGTTACGAACATTTCGGAGTCACAAACAACCTCTATTCCTGAGATGTTCATAACTTTAAGATTCTACTGTACCTTGCATGGCCTCCCATCAGGTTCATGCCCATAATATGGTTGCTATTTTGTAACACAGGAAGATATGGCTCTAGCCAAAATACTTTACATTCTAAGGTCATGTCTACACTTACAAACTTGCAGCAGCACAGCTGTACTGATACAGATGTGCTGCTGTAAGATCGCTCATGTAGCCACATTATGCCAACAGGAGAGAGCTCTCCCATCAACATAATAAAATCAGCTCAATGAGCAGTGGTAGCCATGTTGGTGGGAGAGCATCTCTTCCTGACATAGCGCTGTGCACATGAGTGCTTAGGGCTGGTAAAACTTATGTTGCTCAGGGGGGTGTTTTTTTACACTCCTGAGCAATGAAATTTTTGCCAACATAAGTGCTAGTGTAGATATAGCCTAAGAAAAGAAGCTACACATGGGATGGGGAGCAGGATACAATCAGAGCATGGATTCTAAAACAGTGTTATGAGCTGAGTGAAACCTTGTTATGGGATTGAGGTTGATAGGTGTGAACTCTCCCTTTCATTTATATAACTGTAAATCTGCACCCCACCTAAGAAAAAAGGAGTGTTTGAATCCACCCAGGAGATTTTACTGAGTCTTGTTTTGTGTGTGTATGTTCGTGTTTATGTGGAAAGGCAGAGCACAAAGAAACTTAAGAATACACAAGAAATACTGGAAAAGAGAGACAGTGTAAAGAAGAAATTGAATGCATACTGGCTGACCTTGGAAGAAACCAGGGTAGAGGTTTTTGTTTTGGGGTGCAGGTGGAAAAGAGTGCTCTCAGTACTTGTGAGCAAAAGAAGCTGTTGCTGCTATTTGATTCCCTCTGTGGTCAGAGACACAGGACTTTGTACATTCTTTGCAAATTAAATTGCATCAGAGAAATACCTGACTACCAGCAATTTCTATTCCCATCTGGAACACCCTTGGGGTCCCAAACCTTGATTACCACTTGGGTCAAAAGGGGCAAAAACAGAAACAAATGTCAAGCCTAAGTATTTTGAGTAAAACTAAAAAAAAATATCTTCAAATATGACTATGGACAAAGAACATTTTAAGTGTGAACTGGAAATTTGTGAAGCCCTTTGAGGTATAGTGATAAAAGAATATATTTTGTCAAAAAATAATTATGGCAATCAGTCTACTGAGCATGCTCTTTGCCAACAATGATGAACAATATTTTTTTCATCCTTGTTGGATTTGGATTATGGGAACTAATAAATTGCCATATCCTACTCAACTCCAAAACATTTTTCAAGGTAATTAGTATTTTTTCATGGACTTTGGTGAAACTAAGAAATTTTTAGATTCCTTATTGGGAACAGGAAGTAAGAAAATATCTGCTTTGTTTATTCAAAAACAATTTAACAAATAAATCTTACTTCCTGCATTTCTAATCAATTTCACAGTATGCTGTTGATTTCTCCTTGCTAATAATATGTAATATAGGTCTGTCTTCTTTAGACTTTAATACTATACCGTTATTTTGGAGACTGGGAATTTTAATATGAAGTTGTTTGTTTTATGTGAAATTCACGAGCCAGTGGATGGCGGTCCTGCAAGGTTTCATACTTCAATTGTGCCTTATGCACTCAAGTACTTAGCCCAAGCAGCCGGGTCTGGTACGGGTGAGAACATACAGGAGGAAAAAAGAGGAATCTTCTCCCACACCACAGAGGAGTTGCAAAGCCCCTTTGTAGAGCTTACTGGAGCCCAATTACAGGAATAGATGTAAGCTCTGTTGACCCTTGCAGGGCAATGTAATGTGAGAAAGAGGAGTGGCTCCGTTGGGCTCATCCCAGTTTGTTTTATCTGCCCATGCTATCCCATCCAGTCCCTCTCCATTGTCCATAGAGTGCAGCTGTGCCCTGGGCAGGGATGGCACACTCTACATAGCCTTACCTCAATCCTTGCTCACTGAAAGCACCCCAGTGCTGAGAGGAGAGTCAGATGCCTTGGCAGCAAGTGCAGGACTTGCCCTTTAGTGAATAATAATTTTCTAATATTTTTCCTTTCTTTTCCTTTACATCTCCAACTGTGGACAGCAGGGATCTTGTGGCATTGTGTTTTGATTTTAATTCAATTTCCCTAGCACTGAATGGACCAGCTTTGTGTATTTATTATTATTTTATATAAAGTTATTTCAAATATATTAAAATATATAAACATGTTATGCTTTTTAAGGTTTAGAATACTGATTTATTTTTCCAGGTTACAAACAATCTGTGAAAAAACAATTCCATGAAATCTGTGCGTTGGGTAATTATTCAAAGATGTCTCAGTCAAGTTTTTTACCCAAAGTATGCTAATTGCATATTATATTTATGTAGTAAATCTTTTCAGATTTTATTATATTTTTATTTCCTTTTTACAAGTGGACTTGTAAAAAAATACATTTATTTATCTAGGTTAAATGCTTTGGTAAAACCTTTTGAACAGAATCTTGTTACTTTAGTAAAATACACATACACATGCACACACACAGAGAAAATATCATGACAAGCACTTCCACTGTAATAGTAACCTTTCCATAGACTTTCCAACTTGTCTAGTCTTCCTTGAAGGTCGATTGGGTTTTCAACTCTGTTATCTGCTAGGTGTTTGATGGAGTGGTCCAGATAACAGAGGAGAGAGCAAAGGAAAAAGAATTTTTTGAAGATCAAAAGTGGCTGTTCATTTTGTTATCTGACCCTATCTGTTGTCATAGTAACAGGTTTCTTTTAACCTCTGCCATCAGATGATTTGTCTCTATCTGTTATGAATTATACTTTTACTGAGTAGCTGTTGGTAAAGCATAAAGTGAGCACCATGTTTTTCAGTTTCCTACTGCAGTATTGAGAGATGTAAGATGAACTCCATTTTCTAATTAAAGGATTTAAATATTACCCTTTTTCAAAGCATTTAAACTGCTATCCTAATTTAACAAATAAGATAAAACATTCAAAGTGGATATGAAGTAACTCGAGTTCTAGCATTTATAGCAAATAAGTGACAACCCAGGATCAAATCCTGAAAAAAGACAAGCATCTACAGCTCCCATTGGAAGTTATTCATTGGTGCTCAGAGCCTCTCAGAATTTTTTTACCCAAAACCTCAGGGCCAGATTGTGACTGGCCTTCCATGGTGTGCAGAAGAAGCCCCTTCTCTGGCATGGTGTGCATAAGGACTCATCACTATAGCAGTTTCTGTTCACTCTGGTGTCCAACCTGAAAAATGGGGGAGAAGGCCCAATTCCTATCTGTACCAGCCCACAGAACAGAGCCAATAAACCTTGTGGCGTGATCTTCAACATTTAAATGGATAGTGCTGAATGTGCACACCCCATGGGCAGACCAGAAAACTCTGGGAGTGTATATGCTCCTCAAGGGTGGAGTTGTATGCAAATTAAAGTTTAGTCCTCAATGTTATTCATTAGTAACTTTATCAAACAGTTAAGACTAGTTAAATGCTAACCCAGAGTACATATATCAGATATAAATTATGTGCAGGATATTAACATTAAAATATTTTAGTAATGATTTGTGTGCCCACATCTTATGTAATACCTAATGTAATGTAATACCTAAAATACTGAAACTGTATATAAATATGGGGCACTTAGATCTTCAGTGGGCACTGGATCAGGGTATTGGTGAATGAGATTTCCCCTTCATAAATTTGCTTCTGAATATATCCACTGTAGGAGTCCTGCCTTCAGAGTCCAGGAAGCAGTTAAACTTTGGAAGCAGGTACATCTCAACCCACAGATCCTAAAATCCTAGACAAGGTTATGAATGTCTGTGCCTCCCATCTGACCTTTTTTCTTGCCTTTCCACTGGGAACAATGGGTGACAGACCATCCCTCCAGGTATGTTCAAAGTTTTTGTTATTTTTTCTCCATATTTCTTGACATTTTCTTTTGAAATTCAGTATTAGAAGATAGAGTAGCTGATTGTAGGTTGCAGTATCTTTCTTGTCAGGTCTGTAGGCCATACAAGATGACAGACTGAGAGAAACACTATGAACTTAGGCGGCATACAATGTCAGCAAAATATCCTATGCCAGTCAACATGGCAGGCACTGCCCCTGCCTTGGTGAACCTTGCTCTTTCCAAAAATGCTCAAATTCCTCTTTAGAACAGAGCAGGAAAGGAATTTGGAGACAAACCACCTGGATGATTTTTACAGAACAATTTTTTCCTGTTATTTCCTTATCTCACAAAAGTTAGGAGGAGGGCAAGAAGGGAGATGGATCTTGATGCTATTCTAGCGCTCCAAAAGCAAAGCTAGTGAACCTGAAAAATAAAATTCTGTATGATAATTTATGTTCTCTACTTTCCTCCAGCAAGAGTGGTTTTAGATGTTTACTTCCACATCTTCAAAAGGCACCCACTCCTCAGGGAGTACTGAGACTCAGGTAGGTATTGACTGGTAGTAGTGCAAGGTGCTCCCATATGCTTTTGGGATTTTCAGCAAGCATCTGGCAAAGTGCTGGTTGGTCAGCTAAGGAAGTCAGAGCTTCAGATAACAGAATATCTATCATCATCATAGCTTGTCATTCCAAAACTTCAGCCAACACCTAGTGTTGTCAGCTATTTTGAATAGTTCTGACCAGTGTTAGATGAGCTCACCATGATTTTTTGTCTCCATCATATTATTAGTCAGTCCTTGATTTGATGGACTCTTCCCCAAAATGTCCATAAGATAGTTCTGTTCTTTGAAACTGCTCCTCTTATGATAAGGACAAACACATCCAGCTCAGAATGATGGGCTCTCCTCACACAACTGATAGCTCATGCTTTCTGGAAAACGAGGCCTGTAAACATGCTGCAGGTTTGGACTAAAAGGTTAGTTCTTGTGAGAAAGAAATAGTTAAACAAAAATTGTAAATATTAATTGTTAACTATTAATTGTGTTAATGAATTGTATTATGAAAGTTATCACACTCCTGTTTTTAGGAGTCATAATATGAAACCTCTCCATTTTAAGACAAATGCAAAGTGGGGAAGAACTAACCTGTTCTTTAAATTATAGACATAAAAATAGGCAAAATTATTTAATTGTGGCTTGCCTGGCACATGGGTGAGGTGTGTTAGGCCCAGAGCCAAGATTGGTGGTAGGTTTATGAATGGACATTTTAAAAAATTTATTCTGAAATGGACTATAATGAAGTATAATCAAATGACTTATCCAATGAGGAGGGCAGCATCTGACGATGGGTTCATTGGCTGAGCCCATAATTTTTAGAATTACTGAAGGCCAGTGGAATTTTTATAACTGCTGATAGAACTGCTAATTCTAAAGAGTTTCTGGTTTGGGGGAAGACTATTGAATTCAAACACTGTTGGGCTGTCAGATAGTTCCAGGATGGAGCCTAGGCCGAAGGACCTGAGGGATATGCTGTGGGTCAGTAGACTCACTGACAAGTTAGGAATTACTGGCAAAGATGAGAACTTTGCTTTGGAGGCAAGTGACACATGGAGAGAAATCTGAGTGTCCAGAACTCCAAGACTGATCACTTTGGGGAGGGGTGTCACCTGCACCTAAAGACTTGTCATAGGTAAGCACATAGATGGTCTCCTACCACTAGTAACCTACAGGCATCAAGCTGGGCTGAAAGAGCACTGTTGGCTGATTCTCCATGTTCAGTGCCAGCTTTCCTGAGGATCTGAAAGACAATGAGAGCGGAAAAGTTCACAGAAAACCATCTGATCAGAAATATCAAAACAGTTTCTCTTTAACAGTTGGAGTCAAGTCCTGGCTGTTTAACAATATTACACTTTAAGAAACAGGTACCTGATAATGAGAAGTGAATGTGTGAGTTTCTTTATATAGTGTAGTTGCAGCCATGTTGGTGCCAGGATATTAGAGAGACAAGGTAGGTCCCACCTCTCTGAGTTTCTTTAGGATAGTTACTGAATCCTCATGGAAACATTACCAAAGGAAAAATTCCAACCTTTAAACTGAGTAAATTTTATGCTCTCTTAAGAGGTCACACACCAATATATTTTGTGTATCAGAAGTTTAGGGTGGAATTTTCAGAAGTGCTCAGCATTGACTTAACTTGTCTCGCATTGAAGTCAACAAGAGTTTCATGTCCTTATTCAGATAAGGCTTATTTATTTATTTGTATAAGGATTGTCTGTTTGATTTTACTGCAATAATTTCAATTTGTTTTGTGATTATTTTATTGAAAGATGAAGATAATATGAAGCTTTGGGTAGCTATTTGATAAGTATTTTGTGAATTTATTTTGGTTATTAATGGGTAGGTGTGATAAATAAACTTTATAAAAATTGGGAAAGTCATCTTAAATCAAAAGTTATTATTTCTTTATCTTAAACAACCATTGAATCACTCAGAACCTTGAGGCAGCTAAATAGAACTAAATCAAGATTTTTTTTTGCCACCAATTGTTCTCATACTCATGACCCAGGTCAAGAAGAAAAGTTGCTCAGATTTTCTTGGCTATTCCTGCCCTTGAAAGAGCATAGTTTTTCTTGTGGAATGCAAATGATACACATTTTGCTTTTATCTTGTTAATTATGGGTTTTTTTTTGTTTGTTTATGATTTTTTGTAATTTCAACTTCTTACTTTGGAGTATTGCCATTTGAAAAGGCTCATGGAACAAGAGTGCTTTAAGCAGGGACTAAGAGGATGAGGATGGAAAAGAGGATGATGGAAGGATACACAACAAATGGAAGACTTTCCAAGCACAAGGAACAGGCAAGAAGATGAGTGTGAAAAGAATTAAAAGGCAGTGGTTAAATAGCTAACTTGTTCAGAGTAAAAGGAGTGACTGGGGGAGGAAGAAGAAATGATAGCATGATGAAGCATGTATAACCACTCATAATCCAGTGGAGATAGACAAATATTCAGTAGTTTGTCCTTTAATAGTTTAACTTGTTCTTAATAAAGTTTTTTTTTAACGTCACTAATCTTTGTGTCATGAATGGTAAACAATCACTAGTTTGAAAGAGCTCCCTCATGATTTTTTATTATTCTCTGGACTTCTTAGACTTATCTACCAAAATTGCAACTATTCAAGTGTGGGACAAACAGCTCAACAACTGGTCACAGCAAAAATAAAGGTAGAGTTTGAAATTATATGGAATGATTATTTTTTTAAAAAGGTAATTTGGACTTCTTTTTTGTCCTCTTGTCCCATCCTGTGGAGGATTTCAGGCAATCAGCCATTCACAGGAAGCAAATAATAGTGATAAACAGGGGATATATGGGGGAAGACTCCACCCCCAACCCTTCAGTATCTTTTGCCTCCTCTCCTGAAATTATTCATTATTACTGGTGTCTTTCTGATTCTAGATCTTTCTTTTCTCATAATACTGCCTACTGAGGGAAAAGAGAAGAAGAAAAAGAAAAATCCTAAAGAGGAGAGAGAATGGAATAAGGCTATGTAATACTGGAGTACTGATAGGAAATTATTTTTTATTTCATGACCCAGCACATGGTCAGGAAGGTCATGCTCCTGTGATATGTCAAGGATCAGTATTCACTGACTGTAGAGGAGACTGTTATGTCTTCTGTTTATTTTAAAATCAAATACACATAAAATATAATAGCAGCCAAAATAATCACTCCAAACAAATACAGCTAATTAATAGAATACAAATGGAGACATGTAAGATGGAGTTCAAGGTTGGTGACCCAAAAATTCCAACAGATGAGAGGATTACTTTGTGTCTTCTTGAACAGCTGTCAATAACTATTATCTTTGAATCTCAATGCCTTTCTGTTCACACAAGCACTTTTTGTTCTCAAAGCAGCTGAGGTGGATTCATCACCTGGAGCCTGTGTTAACTGCTCCTCATGTTTTCCATTGTCAGCTACTAGGTGGGCAACTACTACATGTGACCACAGCCTATCATGCTGACGATTATTGTTTCATTGTTTCCCTGTATTCCCTTGCCTGTCTGTATGCCACTGTTGTTTCTTGTCTTATACTTAATTATAACTATATGGGCCACGGGTTATATTTTTGTTCTGTGTTTGTCCAGCACTTAGCAGAATAGGGCTTTGGTCCATGACTAGTGCTCTTAGGTCCTACAGTAATTATTTATTATTGTTATTAATAATAGTTAATAAAAGTTCTGTCAGTAGCATCCTGGATGTCCAGGTGTCCTCAATAAACAAAGAGCCAATGCACCACTTGTTTTGTTTGGATATCTTCTGTTCCCCCCTAGGCAAGAGTGGTTATGATGTATGACTATGGTGCATATGGTACAGCTCTTACCTTGGCTGGAGTGCACTGTCTTCAGTATCTCTTGTTACTGGGAGAAAAGACATAAAGGATATCACAAAAGCTGAAGAAAAGCAGTGATCTGGAGATTATCCATTATATGAGCAGATTTTTCTTATGCCTTAAGGCATACTGCAGAGCCCACAAAACAAGAACTACAAATTGTTATTACAAATGGTTGTAGGTCCTTAATTTGGTTTTCAGGCTTAGTTTTCCAAAATACTCAAACTCTAGCTGGGAACCTTAAAATAAAGTCCTAGTGTATTATCAGGTACTAAGACAAATGGCTTATTCTGTTAAGAGAATTTGGTGCTGCTGAACTGAGGGTTCTCAACATTTTAATACATTCATAACCTACAAATTCGTACAGCACTGGTTGGGGTATTGCAAATTAACTCATACTACTTTGTCAATGTACCTCAGCCCTTACCACAAGGCAATATCTCTAGATGGGAAAGGGCACTTTAGTCTTAATGACTGAGCCTTTTCTAGATACGAGCTTGCAGGACCAGGGTCCAAAAAAGGAAATTGTTCATGTGAGTAATATCATTTAAAAAGCAAGATAAAGGCAAACAGAGGGGAAAAAATCTTGATCTATGGGTAGGTTCATATATAGATAATGATTTACAGTCCGGAAATAATTATCTTATCCTAAAATACTTCAATTTTTTTCATTAAAAATTGTTAAAATTAGTTGTTTTTTTATGAAATGCCATTTACAGAGCATTTTGTCAGTGGTTATTCCAGTGCATGCATAGGTGGCCATTAGATGATTTAGAAATAAAGGTCTTAATCCTGCAAACACGTCCATCTGTGTTTAACTTAAAGCCTGCAAATAGTTCCATTATAGTCTATGGAACTACCAATACTCTTAGAGTTAAGCATGTACATAAACATATACAGGATTGGTGTTAAAGAATATAATTTCACCAATAATCTTCAGGAGGGGAAATGTCATCTACAGAGATCAGCAACTTCTCCCACAAAGGTATACATGGGTTATCGTCTTTAAGATATTTTTGGGAAAGTTACTTTCTAAACATCCTGGTTTATGGGATTTTCTTTTGAATGTTTTATGGATATGTCTTCCCTTTTTTTTATTGAGGCATTTTCTGGAGAGAATTTTAAAGTAGTTTTCAAAAACTAGTCAGACGCAGCTTCTTCCCTTTAGAGCAGGCAATGGTGGGTCTGGTTCCTTTAGATCTGTAAACTGGGGAATCTACAGACAGGTCAGATCTCATGAGAGAAGTTTGTCATATGGAAATGTTTAACTGTTCAGCTTATATTCTGTATAGTGTCTCTTTTATCTTTTCGGGGTTTGAACATGATCCTTTCAAACTAGATAACCCAGAAAAATCCTCACTACTGTTTTGCTCACTCCCCAATTCCTATAATCACAGTCCAGGAGGAATAGGTTACTATGACAATATCTTTGCAATAGTTTTGTAAAGTGATATTTTTCTCTCAGTGCTACAGACTTCTCCTGTTCCTGAAAAATGATATTTTCTTCTGTCCTACATAAATACAATCAAGAAAGAGAGGGTACTGGTAAAATGTTCTGGCATATTACCAAATTTGTTATACTTGGTATTTATTTTAATTTGTAAATATCATTGGAAGTGCATAGTACATCTAAAAAGCATCTTCATCTAGATGTACAGTGTATCTATAAAATACCTTTATATGCTATTGTATATTCCAAAAAGTCTTATGCTAACATGTCTCGTAGAGTTGTGTCCCTTCATGATACCAGCAAAGTCTGCACACCAAACCATTTTGAAAAGATCTTTGGCCTTCATAGTCACAAGATTTGAAATACCAGAAAAAAACTCTTTATTTTCTAACACATATAATCATTAACAATCTGTGTAAAACTTTGGGGAAATTTTCAGACACGTATAATTAAGGCTGTGATTTAGTCACGGAGGTCACTGAATCCATTACTTTCAAAGACTTCCCTGACTTCAGCCAGTGTCAGCAGGGAGCTTCAGGGTCCCCTGAACCCTACCAATGCAGGGAGCTGTGGGTTAACCCTACTGCTCCAGTTGGTTGCTGTGGGCGGCAGGGGGATTCCCGCCGCTCCTGGCCACCCCAAACGGCAGGGGAGAACCCCACAGCTCCTGGCATCCGCTGGTGGCAGGGGGAACCCCTACAGCTCCCGGCTGCTGCGGAAGGCAGAGAGGGAGTCCCGCAGCTCAGAACTGCCAGCAGAGGGGGACCCATATTTTTAGGTTTAATTATTTGCCTTATTAACATAACTGCGCAAGATTACTGAAAACTTTCCAAAGCCAAAAAAACCAAACCAAACCAAAACAAAAAACATTGTTTTTGAACACACAAGAAACATCTATAAGAAATGCACTTGAAATATTAATCCTGAAAACCATGATTTCCTGCAAGCAAAAGTCTCCAGGTTAATTAATCTTTTATTGATGTCAGAAATAGAATCCTTAAGCTGAAGGAGTGATTTGGCAGTAAAAAATAGATGTCTGTGTCTTAGTTAGTTTCCAAGGAGAGTGATTGATAATCAAGTACAAAGAACCACCATTTTAAGGTTAGTCACATTGGTGATATTTTATTTTTTCTACTTAAGTTTAAATGGAGAATGTATTAAACTAATGCAAATAAACTTTACTGTATAGCAATAGATAAAGTTTCTGGTGCAGAAGTGAGATTAATGTCACTTAGGAGGGATCAGAGATGGGAGAATTTTTAACCAAATGAAAAATTTCAGATGTTATCTTATTGTCAAGAAAGAATGCCCAGGGAAGGACAGCCCCTCCTTGTTGCAACTGCTAGCAGGCAACTCAACATCACTGAAGTGGAAGCATACTGGAAGAGGTAAGAAATTCATACCTTGATTGCTTACTAAACTTAGCTCTGGCTGGACTTCTCATTTTAAGTTTGCCACTGTCTCTTCCTTCCCTCTCATTTATTTATTTGTCTATGGGAATGACTATGCTTCTTTGTACAGCATACAGAGTGTTGGTTTGTGTATGGAACCAAAACATATGATGTCACAGTGAATGGATTATTAGCACTTCGTTACATTTCTATATATTTCATAACTTTTCCTGTGTTTTGGTTTATTATGTAATACATGACACTCCCATTCCATATAACACTGTTTCTTCACTGCCATCATTTAAAAAAACAAAAATAAAAAATGACAGCTGACTAAAGATTTCAATAGTGTTGTACTGGAGTGCATTGATGAACTGTCTGAAGAAGCTATCTTCTTGCATTAGATAATGGACCTCTTCATTTAAATCATAGAATCATAGGACTGGAAGGTGTTGCTATGGCAACTGAGTTAGATTATTAGGGGATAGCCCAGCCTGTTTGAGTGATGATTGTGGCTGGGACCCATTTCGCTCTGGAAGTATAAACCCGAGCCAAAACTGGCTGTCCCGGGCTAAAGGTTCGGTCTTTTGCTCTGGGTGCCCATCTGATGACTTGATATTGCTGCTGATGTTGCACAATTTGTCGGGGTTCAGAAGGTTTCAGCAGATCAAAGCAAGTGCGCAGCTGTCGTCCCATCATTAGAAAGGCCAGGGATGCCTGGGTCGTAGCATGAGGTGTGTTTCTGTAGGAAAGTAAGAAGGTATCCAGACTCTTTTGAACGGAGTATTGTCCCCTTGCTGATTTCAAAGCGTGTTTCATTGTCTGGACAAATCTTTCAGCTAATCCGTTGGTGGATGGATGATATGGTGCTGACGTGATGTGGTGTATCCCGTTTGCCTTCATAAAATTTTGAAACTCCTGAGAGACGAACTGCGGTCCGTTGTCGCTCACAAGTTGTTCTGGCAGACCAAAACGACTAAAGAGTCCTCATAGTTTTTGGATAGTACTCTCTGCAGTAGTGGACTGCATTATAGGGACTTCTGGCCATTTAGAATGGGCATCTACTGCCACCAAGAACATGCTTCCTTCAAGGGGGCCAGCGAAGTCAACGTGAATACGTTGCCACGGGTTTTCAGGCCAGTCCCATGGGTGTAGGGGTGCCCACTGGGGTGCATTCCTCACAATCTGACATGACATACAAGCTTTTGCCTTCTCTTCAATAGCACTGTCCAATCCAGGCCACCAAAAATAGCTTCGTGCAATTTCCTTCATGCGCACAATTCCACAGTGACCGGAATGGAGCTGTTCTAACATCTGTGATCTCAATGGTGGTGGAATAATGACACGTCTCCCCCACAACAAACAACCAGATTGGACCGATAACTCCGTCCTCCTGGACATGTAGGTAACAAGGTCAGGTGAGACCAGAGAGGTTTGTCGAGATTTTCCATGCATCACCAGGTCCATAACTTGGGACAATACTGGGTCAACGCGAGTTGCCTTCTTTATCTGAGTAGCAGTGATGGGTGTATTCTCTACCTGTTCAAAGTAGAAGATTTCCTTTTGGGCACTATCTTGATGTTTGACCAGCAAAGGCAACCTTGAGAGGCCATCTGCATTGCCGTGCAGAGTGGATTTCCGATATTTGATTTCATATGTGTGTGCTGAAAGTAACAATGCCCAACGTTGCATACGACTAGCAGCTAATGGGGGAATGCCTGTGTAGGGTCCAAAAATTGACGTCAGAGGTCGATGGTCTGTGAGAAGAGTAAACTTTCGCCCAAACAGGTACTGATGAAACTTCCGAATTCCAAAAACAATTCCTAATGCCTCGCGTTCGATTTGGGCATAGTTAGTTTCTGCTTTGCTTAGAGTGCGTGAAGCAAAAGTAATAGGTCTCTCTTCTCCCTAAGGCATAATATGTGACACGACTGCTCCCACTCCATAAGGGGAGGCATCGCAGGCCAATTGCAGGGGTAAGGATGGATCAAAGTGCGTTAGAACTTGAGAATTTAGCAATGCATCCTTAGCTTTGTTAAATGCAACATCACAGGCTTCAGTCCACTTCCAGGCCTTGTTCTGCCCAAGGAGCTCATGAAGTGGTTTTAGCAGTGTGGCTAACTGTGAGATGAACTTTCCATAATAGTTCAGTAGTCCTAGAAACGAGCGCAGCTGGCTTACATTTCAAGGTGGGGGAGCCTCCACAATAGCTTTAACTTTTGCAGGGGCCTTATGAAGACCTGCAGAATCAATGATGTGTCCCAAATATTCAACAGAGGGCTTGAAGAATTGACACTTGTCTTTGCGAACTCGTAGGCCATACTCTTCCAGTCTTTGTAGGGTAGCCTCTAAATTCTTTAAGTGATCCTCTTCATTTCTTCCGGTGACCAGGATATCATCCAGATAGCACTGAACTCCTGACAAGCCACACAAGATCTGGTCCATAGCCCTCTGGAACAGGGCGGGAGCAGACATTATTCCGAAGGGTAGGCGAGAGTATCGATACAGCCCCTTATGAGTCACAATAGTCAACAGCTCTTGGGACTTTTCATCGACGTGCATCTGTAAATATGCTTGACTCAGATCAATCTTACTGAACTTTTGTCCCCCAGCCAGGCCTGCGAAGAGGTCATTGATGCGGGGAAGCGGGTATTGCTCTGCACACAACAATGGGTTGACAGTGACTTTAAAATCACCGCAAATCCAGAGAGAGCCATCTTTCTTCACTATTGGAACAATAGGAGTGGCCCATGAGCTATGGGTAACTGGTATTAGGACTCCATTGGTGACCAGGCGCTCCAGGTCTGCTTCAACTTTTGGCCTGATGGCATATGGCACAGTTCAGGCTTTCAGATATTTTGGTGGACTGTCAGGTTTAATGTTCAATGTCACAGTGATTCCCTTCATACTTCCCAAATCATCTCCAAAAACAGCAGCATGTTTCCTTAGTATAGGGGTTAGACTGGTTTCTTCTTTAGTCACCCGGTGCACTTCTGCCCAGTTCAGTTGAATCTTCCCAAGCCAAGACCTACCCATTAAGGTTGGGTAGTTACCTCTCACCACAAACAGTGACAATTTAGCAGCCTGTCCATTGAGCTCCACCTTAACATCAATAGTGCCCAACATGGGCACAGCTTCTCCCGTATACGTCTTCAGAACAGCTTTTGTTGCCTTAAGCGGAAGATGCTGTAACTTTTCTTTATACACAGTCTCGGAGACCAGCCAGACGGCTGCACCGGTGTCCAGTTCCATGTGTATAGGTTTGCCATCCAACAACGGGGTTACCCAGTATTCATGTGAGCCCACTGCCAAAGACAAAACATGCAGTGGCACTTCCTCTTGCGATGAGGTGTCACCTTGATCATCCTGGGTCTGCTCTAGGGTATGCAGGGTTCCTCTTTTTGTCGGCCAGACCACAGGCCTCTTTTTCTTTTGTTTACAGCACACTCAATGTGTCCCTTTTTGCCACAGTGTCGACACACCAGGTCTTTATACCAGCATTCTGATGCCTGGTGACCCAGCTTACCACAGCGGTAACATTCTTGACTCTGCACCGTTTTGTGGGTCAGTTATTGTGACACTTTTTGCCCCCTAGGGGATGCACCGATGTATTGCGCCTCCCTTGTAGCCAGTTCCATGGAGACAGCAATATCAACAGCCTTCTGTAAGGTAAGCTGAGCCTCTGTCAGTAGGCGCTTCTGTATAGCTTCACTGTAGAGGCCACACACTAACCTGTCACGCAGGGCATCATTTAACATCTCTTTAAATTCACAGTGTTCTGCTAGCTTTTTTAAAATTGCTACAAATTGTACAACTGTTTCATCTTCCTTTTAGTCTCTTTTGTGGAATCTATATCTTTCAGCAATTACCAGTGGTTTTGGGGGAAAATGGGACCCCAGGATTTCCACAATGTCACTGTAAGATTTAGTCTCAGGCTTAACAGGGTGTAGTAAGCTGCGTAGCAGGGAGTAGGTTTTAGCCCCTACAACACTTAAGAATATTGGCACCTTCTTCGCTTCTGTAATGTCATTTGCAATAACAAAAAGCTCAAAATGCTCAGTATATACGTGCCACTGCTCTATATTCTCATCAAAAGGTTCCAGTGGCCTGGTCATAGTAGCCATGATTTTTAGTTTCACTTTCACAGTCAGTGCAAACAAGCAGGTTTTTTGTTTGTTTGTTCTTTACCTTGACTTCTACTTCCTTCTGTTACTGGAGCAGCACTGGAATCCCATCCATCATCGCCACTTGTTATATCCTTGGGGGCAGCCGGTTTAGGAAGAAATCACTTGAGGCCAGACAGCAGACAGCTAACAAAACTACCATTTTATTTACAGACACAGAGCTCACCCAACTGGCCGAAACAGGCTGGGATATCCCCTAATAATCTAACTCAGTTGCCATAGCAACAAAAACCATGACAACCAAATACACAACAGAAGGGACCTTGAGAGGTCATCTATTCTAGTCCCCTGCACTCATGGAAGGACTAAGTATTATTTAGATCATCTCTGACAGGTGTTTGTCTAACCTGCTCTTAAAAATCTCCAGTGATGGAGATTCCAGAACATCCCTCAGCAATTTATTCCATGTAAAATGTAACATAATTGGTATTTATCAAAACACGGGATGTGAGAATTTTTCAGTACAGAGTTAAAGCCTGCAGAAACTTTTAAAAAGTTATATAGTCAATTAGGTTACATAGTATGATCATGTGTATAATGCTGATCTACAGTTTCAGAAAAAGTTTGTTGATCTTTAGAAGTTATTATTTACAGGACCAGAATCAAATGGATAGCATAAATCAATGTTATCAAGGTAATAATGGCTGTGGGATTACTTTCATAAAGATGACAGCCTGGTGCAAAATTAGTGTTATGTACAAATTCAGTTTTCTTGAACTAAAAGCTTGTTTTTTCTTTTGACAGGTCTCATCTTCTTTTTCCCAGTACTTTTCCCCCCCATAATCATACACATTGATAGAAACAGAAAAATATACAAAGCCAGTACAAATAAGCTATACTTGATACACTATGAACAAAGGGGAGGAAAAACTACCAGAAAATATTTTAAGTTTCAATTTGCTGCAAAGTGCTTGTCATCAGTTAGGAAAAGAAATCAGAAAGCAAATAAAAAAGTGAATATTGTTTTATTGCAGTGTATGGTAAAAATTTTCAATTAACACCTTATCAATGTGTTTGAAATTCAGCTATATAAAATGAAATAGATGAAATATAAGGCAGGAACATGAAAAGGAAGAAGGTAATGACACAGAAAAGAAAGAATATGAGAGAGGAGACCAGCAGTTTCAGATGAAGCCCCACTAACCTGTGTGAGAACCCACTAACTATTTCAGTGGTGGGCAAACTACTGCCCGGGGGCCACATCCGGTCCTCCAGATGTTTTAAGCTGGCCCTCAGTCTCCCTCCTGGAAGCAGAGTCTGGGGCTTCCCTGGTCATGGTTCCTGGAAGCAGCAGGAGTGGGGACATGCAGGGAGCTGCAGCGGCATGCTGCCCCCACCCCAAGTGTCACCCCCACAGCTTCCATTGGCTGTGGGAGCTGCAGGGGTGGTGCCCGTGCACAGGCAGTGTGCAGGGTTGCCTGGCTGCGCCTCCACATGGGAGCCGGAGGAGGGACATGCTGCTATTTATGGGAGCTGCTTCCCTCCCCCCGACTCCTTCCCATGCCCCAATCCCCTGCCCCAGTCCTGATCCCCTCCCGCCCTCCAAACCCCTCGGTCTCAGCCCGGAGCACCCTCCTACACCCCCAACTCCTCATCCCCAGCCCCACACCAGAGCCTGCACCCCCAGCTGGAGCCCTCACACCCTCCTGCACCCCAACCACCAATTTTGTGAGCCTTCATGGCCTGCCATACAATTTCCATACCCAGATGTGGCCATTGGGCCAAAAAGTTTGCCCACTCCTGAACTATTTGCTCTGATGATAACATAGATCACAGAGAGATTTTTTTCAGAGTCTCCCAGAAAGGGGAGAACATGTTCTGTTTTCTTCTATAGAGAATAAACTTTTTCCATTATGAGGGCAGACACAAAAACTAAAGCTCTGTGAGGATTCATTTTCAAAGACAGAATGAGATCAGCATCACAATCAGAAAGAGTGGCGTAATTATTACAGAATAAAGTGACTGTTATTCCAGAATAGAGTATCCACATAGAGAGCTATTCCTGAATACCTACTACCAAAGAGCATATTCTGTAATATCTATGCCAGACAGCTTCCCCGGTAGTTGACAGGAGGTAGAGTTTAAAAGCAGTCATAGAATCATAGAGTTTACAGACAGAAAGGGACCGCCAGATCATCTAGATTGACCACTAACAGACCACCAACACCACCCAGCACCCTCACACTAAACTCAACCAGAATTCAACCAAATTATCACAGCCCACAAGAGACTAGACTATTACATGCTTTGGCCAAAGTCAGACTGAGCTCTGCGGGGCCAGTACTGCCAATCAGTGGGAGAGATTTGCTGGTGATAAGATGTTTCCTCATCACATGGATGGGGAACCCCACCCCCTACTGGATCAAGCCACCTCAGGCTACCCTCATGCTGGCAGGACAGCAGCTGGGGTATGGGGTTTTCCAGATCAGGGGAGGCTGTGTCCAGGGTCGGCATTGGGGCAGGCAATATGGGTGCCCACCCAAGGTGCTGTAGCCAGAGGGCGCTGTGGTGCAGAGGCCTGAGGCTCTGGCTTCCCCTTGCTGCTTGCGGGGTGCAGCTTGACGTGACAGGAGCATCAGTTCCCTGCTCCTTAGTGAATGCCCCCTGCTCACCACCCTATGTGGTTTCCCGGCCCGGCTCCAAGTCTTGTCTCTGCACTCTGTGACTGCTAGCCTGGCTACTCCCCCCAGACTGTCCCAGCCCTGCTGTTCCTCTTTCCATGGGTGACCTGAATGAAAGCCATGCCGCCCAATGGAAGGTGAGTGTGGCGTATTGGTCAGCCAATGGGAGCGGGAAATTGCCACCCTCTTCCAGGTTGGGAGGAGAAGGGAAGGGACTGAGAACTAAAACTGCTAGGCAAAGAGACAAGTAACTCTTAGAGGGTTCTGTGTCCCCAGATCCCACCCCACCCCTCTCGGGGGATCCCTCCCTGAGCCCACAGCTCTCACCCCCCCTCCATGCCCACACAGCTTCCAGGAGGCCCCTCTCTTTGCCTACAGGTCCCAGCCTCCCAGTTCTCAGGGCTCCCCCATTCTCCCCAGTTCTCAGGGTGTCCCTCATGTCTTTGAGGTCCCTCCTGCATGCCACACTCTGATCCACAGTGCCCCATGCTCCCAAGCTCTCAGGGGCTCCCCCTTTTTGTTACTCAAAGGGAAGTGTTAGTGCAGGGGGTGGGGGATATATTGGGAGCCAACCTTCCACCATCACCACCCACCTTATCTACCTTCAGTGCACTGGAGCATTTTAACCTCCCCTTCCCCCAATAATCCACCTTCCCTAGGACTGTGTGGGGCGGGGATGCTCAGTATTGGGGTGGAGTGAGATCTGCCCTTCTGGAGTCCCCATGTCACTGCTCCCCCACCCCCCGAGTATCCCGACACCAATGTGATTCTATCTATGCACCTCTGGTTCCCTCCCCCCTTTCTGGGGCTCTCACATCACCATGCTCCTCTGCCACCACAGCCATCTGGTGCCCTCCCGTCACTGCGCCTCTCCTTGGGCTGCCAACCCTCTGGGGCTCTGGCAGAGGAGCTGGATTCCATTCTAAGAGGGAGAGATTGGGTGTTGAAGGAGAGATACGACTCTGCCCCAGAGCCCGCTCACCCTGTCAAAGTGCGGAAGATTGCCTACTACATCATCTTGCCTGTTCTGCTCAATGAGCAGATGAGGGGGTCCCTTTAGCAGTGGTTGGGGGAGTCCAAGTGACTGCTGTGGTGTTTCCTATTATGCCCATCACCGTGGCATCCAGATGTGAGTCAATGCAGGGCAAGACTGGCCTTATGCTTGGGTGACATGGTCAGTGGGGTGCTGTGGTTAAGAGGCAATAAGCAAGGTGGGCCTGGAGTCCAAGGTCATGGAAGGGAGTTTGTAGCAATGGGTGGGTGGAGAGGCAGCGGGTGCTGTGGCGACGGGGGTGGGATGGGGAGCCTGGGAAGGCAGTTGGGGCCAGAGGCACCAAAATACAAGTTTGCCCAGGGTGCTATTTTCCCTCAGGCCAGTCCTGGCTGTGTCCCTTCCTCTGAAGATCCCAGCATGTTCTCTCTGTCTGTCTGTCTTTGGTTTTGGTGGGTCCCTCCTTTTTATGACCAAGAGCCAAAAATGGCAGAGATGGCTACCATAATTATGATTACCATAATTCAAAGAATTTCAGTCCTTAAAGGAAAATTAATGTGAACACCTTTTAGCTCAGCCCTGTTTTCTGACTGTAGATGGGAGTACATCCCACAATCTCCTGAGGACAGGAAAGGAGAGAGGGGGACCATTTGGGGCAATCTGGAAGACTCTTAAGGTCAGAGGGACAGCTGGAGCTTAGTGATTCAGTGTTAGTGATGCCACCTGGTTAGTTTCTGTATTGCCTTGCTGGTTAAAAGATGTAATGTGATTTTTTTCGTTGTTGTTATATTTTCATTTGGGGCCATATTGGCCAACAGTTTCAAATTAATTTAAGGGGATTTGTGATGGTACTTAATTTGCTAATAAAGCCTATCTGAATACACATGCCCACAATATAAGTCCCCTTTGTAAATGAGAGAGAATCTCTGCTAGTTAATATAAAACACCCCTGCAGTGCAATACAATTGTATGGAGCAATCTTGCAATCCTTACTCATGGGAGCAATTCTGTTTCCTCTCCTTCTGGCTGGATGGAAGAACTTCAGTGGAACTACTTGTATGAATAAGGTTGCAGGATCAGATCATTCCCCTCTCTCTATACTTGAAAAAGTGGGGGGGAGGAGTATTATTCAAGGAAGATTTTGAAAAATGTGTTCTCCTTTCAACACAATGCTGGTGAAATTATGTCCAAGAATGCCAGAACAGAATTTGAGGAATTTAAGGACTCCTCAACACTGAGTCCACATAAATAGAAGTGGGCTGCCCTAATTCTGGCAGTTGAGTGCCAATACTAACGCACATCAAATTCTCATAGGATTGACTTGTGTTAACACACACAAGGGGGAATATGCCTCCCATATTCTGTGTGGGATAATATACCCCCCACCCCCCAAAAAAGAAGCAGGATATTTATGCAGAGTTAAAGCTGTAAGTTGTAAAAGCTAGTATGAAGGACATATTTTAATATTCTTTTTCTAAGTAGGTTTAAGTTATATGTGGAGAAGATATCTACTCTGCTTCAGATTTTGCAACTTTTAAAGAGAGACACAAATGAGGGGGTTCTAGATATGGAAGGAATAATTTAGAAATGTGTTTCAATTAAGATACTATTCAGTTATTTGAGTATGAATTTAATTTTACAGTATTCTGGGCTAAATTCAGTGAGATCTAGCACAGGATCCAGTGTGCAAGTGCTTCCTTTGTAAAATTGCTGTCACCTACGGCAGGACACCAAGATCCAGGTCTATAAGACAATTGTTGTTCCAACACTCCTCTATGGATGCAAAATCTGGGTGACCAGATGAACTACAGGTCCTTGGTGAAGGACTCCAAAGGCTTCTATGTTCCAGTCAAAGCTGTATACAGCTCTACCCAATCTACCTTGACAATGCTAACAAATACTGATGGTGGATTTTTCATCATGGATTGCAATGTCATCCACCAACTGTGGCATAACCACTTTAGTGACTTACTTAATCATCTATCTAATGTATCTGATGAATCACTGGATAACATCTGCAAACTGCCTACATCTAACATAGTTGCTGATCCACCCACAGAGCTGAGGCTTGAAGGCTGTCCAAGCAATAAAAAATAGCAAATCTACTGGTCCTGATGCCATTTCAGCAGAAGTTTTCAAACATGGAGGAAACCTTCTCATTGGCAAGTTTTTTGAATTCTTCTCACGTGTTTGGCTTCAAGAAATCATACCACAACATCTGAAAGATGCCAATATATCTTTAAGTGCAAAGATTCAAAAAGTGATTTGGTAATTACCATGGTATTTCCTTGTTTTCTGTGACAGGTAAGATTCTTGCACGGATCCTTTTGAACCAGCTCCTGTCCCAAATTATCGATAATGTTCTATCTGAGCCACAGTGAGATTTAAATTCTCAGTGGAGCACTGTTGAGATGATTTTCATCATCTGATAATTGTCTGTTACAGCTGTCCCCCTGCTGGATTCCTTTCGCCCCCCCTCCTTTCTGTTTGTGCTAAGTGGCGGCCCCCCCGGCCACTGAACTGCTTGCTACCAAAGTCACAGCCTGGCCCTGCTCATGGGAATGGCTTGTGCAGACTGACTGGAGCCATTGCTCTGCTCAGGAAGGGGGGCTTCTTCTTTGTTCAGACCCGGCTCGGTGTAGGGTGCTCTGCCCAGGAATGCAAGACCTAAAGTGGCCAAAATAGTTAAGCATATGAGTCATACCTGTGACTCAGAACTTGCCCAGACATGTTCTGTGCTCACCTGCAGTTTTTCCCTGCCTTCTCTCCTCCCCTGTATGAAAAGGAACCAATCAGAGTGACTGGAGGGAAACTGCCTGAGTTTGCCTTTAAAACCAGATATTTTCTGATCAGACCCCCGGAGAAGGTCCTTGCTTTGCCACCTGGTCTGATCAGCTAGGGGTCTTTGGGGGGCCCTCTCCCCGCTCTTGTTTGTTTTTGAGCATACCCCCGTTTTTAAACTCCCCTCCCACGAACTACAAATTTTGCCTGGAGATCTCCTGATTATTGTAAGAGAATCAAGTCCTCTCTCCATCCTCCGATGCTACTGCTGTTCCTGTCTCTGTGTTTGCTGCTGTCCTGAGGATTGGTAAGAACTCCCTCTTGCAAACTCCCCCTGTCCTGGCTGCTGGCCTTGTTTCCCCAGCAGACAGACCCAAGCTAACTCCTTGGTCTGTATCTGTAATCTGTTTCTTGCTCCGCAGCGCCTTTGCTGCTAAAAATAAGCCTGTGCCGCTGCTAAGCTGTGCCTCCCTGGACTCTATCCTGGGCAGCCTACTTGCAGTCATCCCACTGCTGCAGCCACCACCTTAACCCGCCCCCCCCCTTGGAGCTGTACCCTGGGCACACACCACTCTGCCCTCTGGAACTACCCCTAGTATAAGGTGCACCCATTAGGTTAGGTTTAGCCTTTAGTCTAGATAAATTGTAATTTCATTTTGCATAGCTGTGGTTAAGTTAGGTTTAGAAAATTGTTTGCATTGTACTCTGTAAGTTAGGCTTAGAGAATTGTTGTATTGTGGTTTTTTTACTTGCTAATTTGTGTAGTCTTGGTTAAGTTAGATCATAGATAAAGACCTTGCTGTGTTCTGTATAATTGTGTTTCCCCCGTTCTCCCCGTGCCCCCCCCCGGGCTTCCCCAGTCACTTGCTGCTTAAACTTACAGCCTGTCTGCTCTCTGTGTCTCCCTGACTTGTTGCAGTCTTTGCTGCTTAAACTTGCAGCCTGTCTGCTCTCTGTGTCTCCCTGAGTTTAAATCTCCCTCTGCAAATCTAGCATAAAACCCCATTGGTTACCCTTTTTCTCTGGTTATTTAACACATTTTACCCTTAACTGTTAGTTGGTTATATGCTGCTGTGACACACCCTTTCCATAAAAATTGTTAGCTACCTGTTACATTTATACTTTAGTGTTAATTGGTTACCAACTGTATTGTACCCTACTGTATTGTACCCCACTATTGAAACCCCCTATACTATTTACTAAAAGAAACCACTCCCCAATTGTCTACCTTAACAAACCCCATACCTCTCACTATTGAATTTTCCCTGTTTTTGCATTTTTCTTAATAAAGCTTATTTTGCACCCCACCTGTGCAGTAGTTGTCCCCCAAGATCCCCTACCTGCTGGCAGGGTCAATAATTACAGGAAAAATGTTGCAAACAACCTTTGTACATCATGTTTATCAATCTAAGCAAAGCTTTCAATATGGTCAACTGCACCATCCTCTGGAAATTGCTCACTAAATATGGATGTCCAGACAAATTTATTGACACCATTCGGCAATTCCACAAAGGCATAGTTGGAAGAGTTAGTGTTGATGGTGTTCTAACGGACCCATTTCCAATCATGAATGGTGTGAAAAAAGTTGAACTCACTTCTAGCCCTTCGGGTCTATTCTGTGCTGTGATGCTAGAGGACACACTATATGGTTCTTTAAATGATGTCTTTATATACTTTCACACTGGCATGATTTTTAATCCGTCTCAATACCAAGGTGATCAAAGCTTTCATCCAGAAACTGCTCTACACCAATGATTGTGCTTTGATGGCATACTGTGAAGCAGCACTACAAGATATTACACATCACTTTGCTTTACCTTCAGGTGAATGAAAACTATGAGGCTATCTACTAGCCAGTTCCTAACAACCTTACCATGATCCATCAATAAGGTTGAAAGGTACCATACTCCAAGCCATTAAACAATTTACTTATCTCAGCAGCATGCTAAACAATAAAGGGACAATCGACCACAAAGTGCATGCATGAATTAAGAAAGCCAGTACTGTATACTGTTTCCATTTGCAATACCTATGGTGACTGCTGGGCATCAAATGCCAGGACTAGGTGTTCTGCATGGAAGTCTTGGTGAAAGTTGGTTCAGTTGGTATTGAGGCTCATTTGATTGATGGTCAAGTAAGATGGACTGGCGATGTAATTCATATGCGTGAACTCCTGTATCAGAACAAATTGTATATTCTTAATTAAGCTCTGACAGCTGTAAGAGTGGAGGGCAGATGAAACTTCTCTCAAAGATCCGCTGAAACAAAATCTGCACAACACAAATATTTCTGACTGGATCTTTGAACAGCTGCTGACTGACTGCGTTGCATGATGCCATGCCGTAAGGGTGGATGTCCATGAGTTTGAGAGAGCTGCACTGTGCAGCTGGAAGCACAGCATCAGGTATGGAAACAATGCACTGCTCAATCAACACAGCCAGGCAAATGCATTCTGTGGGCAGTGCAGTAAATGTTTTTTTTTCTTTTTCTTTTTTCTGAATTGGTCTATGGAGCCATGCAAAGACCCATTAGCAGAAACTGTGATTGTCAACATTGTCCTCGAAGTAAGGGTGACTAGTATTATTATTATCTTGACTAAGACCTAAGGCCAGTAACTTTACTCAAAACACATCAGCGTAATGTCAGGACTTCCCCTTGCTTTCCCTTAGTTCTTGTCACACAGACAGAAACCAAAAGGCCCGAGTCCAAAGTAAAGAGTCCAGTGAAATGTTTATTGGGGTTACCAAGCAAGCATAATCCACAGCTCTGTTCACCAAGTAAAGCTTTTCCTTCCCACCTCCTCTTTCTTAGCAGGCTTAATTATACCTGTAGTGCATGCACCTGGTGCCACCCCTTACAATTTATGGCCATATTCCGTTTTGGAGGGTCTTGAGTCTGGGGGCTTTGGGAGGGCTAGGAAGTGAGGCTGTGCTTTGGCAGGGTTGCTGTTTCTTTGGCTTTTAGTGTTTCTTATACCTCACTCCCCCTATCCCTCTAGCCCGTCCAGACTGGTTGCTTGACCTTGATTTGGGTGAGGAGTCAGGCAGCCTTCAAGCATATGCTTGTACATTAAACTCCCACCATACCCAGCAACACTTTAACTCTATTCCTTATCTTGTGTGTTATAAATCTCATCTGGCTGTGGGCAGATGCAACACACAGTGTCTTTGTTCACACATGTTAGTAAGGATATAAGAATATCAATAGTCAAACAGGCAAACAAAACCCAAAATTCTATCTCAGGCTAATAAGGAGGCCTAAATGCTATATCACCATCACTAATACACAACCACATGAGATAAGAGAGAAAAAAAGCTAGTGGCTTATGTCAGTGAATTAGACTCTTAATGTCATTTTCATGTATTGTTTTAAAAATTAGTCTGTAATTGATAGCTGCAAATGTTCTATTTTGTCTGCATGAAACACACAAAAGATAGATTTTAACAGGATGAACAATTTCACTAACGCACCAAGAGATGTCACCTTTTAGACACTTGGCCCTGCCTCCAAAGTCAAACAAAATAAAACATCTGTTTTGAAGGAAAGTGCAAAGGGATAAACAATCCCAAACTGACCATATGACTTGTCTTTTAATATACTCACAAGTATAAGAATATACTCTGATGAAGGAAATGTAAGAGTCTTGAAAAGAAAAAAAAATGTTGGGAGCTTCCCACAAATTCCCTCTACTGACAGGAGAATATGTGCTAGGCAGGGAGGGGTCACAGGTCCCTGCACCACTTTTCATCTAGTGCCCACGTTGCATCCCACTCTTGTGGGCTGGGAGCTGGCTGCATGCCCCTCACTGCTTACGTGCTTCCTAGAGGAACAGGGACACACTAAGGAGGAGCCCAGCCACAAGCATCACTGACCACCACTGGTCACCAGCAATTTCACTTGTGGTATGGCACTAAAAACAGCCGTGTAGATATTTGGGCTTAGGCTGAAGCTCAGGCTCTGAAATGCTCACCCCTCTCTGAACTTGAGTACCTGAGTGCCAGCCCGAGCCCAAATGTCTATACAATTGTTTTTAGTGCCACAGCCTGAGCCCCACGAACCTGAGTCTGTAGACCTGGGCTCTGAGACTCATTGCTTCAAGTTTTAAAACACAGCGTACGCATACCCTTAGGTGCATCACAGTGGGCTTTCTCCTGTGCACTTAAAATGTACCTGAGTTTTCCTCAGACCCTTCATACCTTACAATATCCACAAGGGCTGATGCAAAACTTTAATGAACAAGAGCTCAAACTTCCCATAGAACATTCACAAGAATCAGGGCCGGCTCTGGCTTTTCTGCAGCCCCAAGCAAAAAAAAGGTGGGAGAGAGGGGCGGAGTGGCAAAGCAGGAGGGGAAAAAAACAAAACAAAACAAAAAAACCTGTGGCGCGGCCTGAGCAGCAAAGTCGGGGGGGACACCTGCAGCGCGGCCAGAGCAACAAAGAAAACAAAACAAAAAAACTTGTGATGTGGCCGGAGCAGCGGGGGGAGGGACCTGCAGCACGGCCGGAGCGCCAAAGCAGGGAAAGAAAACAAAACAAAACAAAAAACCTGGGGCATGGCCGGAGCGACAAAGCAGGGGGAAAAAAACAAAAAAAAACCCTGCCAAGCAGCTGGAGCCAGGGTGCAGGGGGGACTCCCTGTGCTGCAGACATGCAGCGGAGTGCGCACTCAGTCTAGCAGGGATGAAGGGGAGGGAGTGGGGGAGAGAGAGAGCAGGGGGGCGGCCAGGGCTTCAGCGGGGCGCTTGTCCCGCGGTCCCGACCACTGCGCCGCCTGCCGGGAGGGCTCGGCTCCGCTCCAGTCGGCGGAGAGGGAAGAACAGCGCCTGCCCTGCCCAGTTTGCTGCAGGGCTCTCCCCTCCTCCGCACTGCCGCCCCCTACAGGGCGGCCGGAGCGGCAAACCAAAACAAAAACAAAAACTGGCCATGCTGCCCTAGGAATGCCGCCCCATAGAATATGCCGCCCCAAGCACCAACTTGCTCAGCTGGTGCCTGGAGCCGGCCCTGACAAGAATCCACCTGCACGTTGAGACTGTGTGTGGAAAATTTCAGCCCTCAAAGTAAAAGCATCAAAAAGTTATGAGCCACCAGAAAGGGAGTTGGAATGAAAACGGTAAAACAACCTTATATACAAGGGTTACTGACTCACTCTTATTCTTATTACTCTAATAATGGTGATGCCATTGAAGCTCTGTGATTGGGGTTTACACAGCTGTCATTGCCTTTAAAAGGAAGCCAAGGAAGCCTTTCAGGCTTTATCTTGTTGTATAAACACTGCTGTTCCTTTAGCCTCCACCTGTCTGAAGGGAGGGCAGTTGAGGGGAGGGGACTTTATCTAAAGAGAAAACAACACTGTTGTTTGCACTTAGGAGAAAAGTAGTAGGTGCAGTCAAAAGTTTATGAACAAACTATTTCCATCTCATAATTTTTTTGCTCCATCAGAAAAGGTGATTTCATGCTCTAACAATATTAATTTTAGTATCTTCACTTCAACATTCATAACATCCAGGTGGACTAGTCTTTCCAGGAACATGCTGCATCATATACAGTTACAGTGTGTTTATCTATCCTCTTGAAGCTGTGCTCTGGGTTGGATAGCCAGAGTTTGAAGTTTGCATCAGTCATACATACACATGTTCCTGAGGTATGCAAGGGGAGTGCTAACAGGTCTTATAGCCCATTTTGGGTTTTACACAGTCATGCTCATTCAAGTAGAGAATGATTGGTTATAGACCGGATGTTGCAAGAACTGCTAACATAGAACGGTATTAAACATGGACATTTACTTTCACTTACTTTTACATGGACAGGATTTCATCAGAGGTTTTCTTTGATTTCTGTCTGTGTGAGTTCATACTCTCCAGCTTTTATTTCGAGCTTTTGGTTCAAAGGAACCCAAAACCTGAAAGTGACATTCAGTCAAAACTTCTGATTCTCACCTCATTTTGCATTGAAACCCAGATTCCTTTAAGTCTGAATCCTGGCTCGCCTTTAATAAATAAACAAATCATAGATTACATCTCTTCCCTTCCCCTTCAGATGCACTGGTGACATATTATAAATTTTTTTAATGAGCTGGTTTGCATAAACTTAAGTTTAAAAAACATGTAGATTTAGTGCTCATGAAGTAATTGGTTTAGAAGTCCTGGTGAATGGAGTGCTTTCTTCATCTACAGAGCAGCAGCAGGGCAACCTTTCCAAACACTCTGCCTGACAGAATGCCTCAGCCCTGATTTGGAATGAGTGTCCTCCCTAGAGCTTCTGGGCAGTTCAGTCCTCATAGCCCATGCAATTCTTGATATCTGCTGAGTCTGCCAGTTGGTGCAAAGCATGGTCTTGTGTTGATGTGGGAGCTATATATGAGACACCAAACTTTCATACTCAGCTGGATTGGACTGGAATCAAAGAGACAATTTACAGGTGAAAGGCTCTGAAGCTCATTAGCAATATAAAGCACCCAGCCCCCCAGCAAATGCTAACTGGAGCTGATCAAAATAATGGGGAAATTTCAAAGTCTATTTCATTCTGCTTTTTCTGAGTTTCTTTTTTAACTTTTTGCAGTTGTTATAGGAAAATTTCATTTTCACAAGTTTTCATTTTTTTAGTCTTTTGTTCTCCTCTGCCCTTTCCCCGCTTTCACCAGCTGATCCTTTCCCTCCTTGTTTTTTTTTTCCCAAAAAATGGAATAGGGATTAAGAGGGGGTAAAGATGATAAACTGAAAAACCAAAAACCAGAAACATGTGTAGAAAAAAATGAAAAAAAAGCAGAAAAAGGGTTACATTTTACATTTAACAATTTCATCAAAAAATGGAACATTTCAATATTCTGTGGAAATTTCCAGTTTAAAATAAAAAGCCAACCACTCTAACATAATAGCATCACAAACACACACATAAGGTTGCTCAGCTGAGTACTTGCAAATAAGGAAATGACAAAATTAAGTTTACCCATATAACCTCACCTTGGCTTCCTTGTGCACATAGTCTTTAATTACATGATTACATGCTTTTTACCTTACATGTATCATCAGCAAAGTTTGAAACCAGGATTTTCTGCTCCACAGCACAGACTTCCTCCACATGACCCATAGGAAAAACTGTAAAAGCAGCAAAGAGTCCTGTGGCACCTTATAGACTAACAGATGTATTGGAGCATGAGCTTTCGTGGGTGAATACCCACTTTGTCGGATGCATGTAGTGGAAATTTCCAGGGGCATATATATATACCTGCCCCTGGAAATTTCCACTACATGCATCCGACAAAGTGGGTATTCACCCACGAAAGCTCATGCTCCAATACGTCTGTTAGTCTATAAGGTGCCACAGGACTCTTTGCTGCTTTTACAGATCCAGACTAACACGGCTACCCCTCTGATAGGAAAAACTGGTAGCCACTGCAGACTTTTATCCTTTATGAGAAGCAGTCCATAAATGGGGACATGACAATGACATACACATTGCTCCTGAACTACACAACTATTTTATGAGTTGGCACTAGAATACTGGGCATCAAATTTCTGGGTTCTGTTTCTGGGGAAATGAAG
This sequence comes from Mauremys reevesii, assembly GCF_016161935.1. Classification (NCBI taxonomy): domain Eukaryota; kingdom Metazoa; phylum Chordata; order Testudines; family Geoemydidae; genus Mauremys; species Mauremys reevesii. Next base: position 121,095,831 of record NC_052624.1, on the reverse strand, counting down.
TGATTAGAGTAATGCCCACAGATAGCATAGCCACAGACATAAGTTAGCATATTAGCTATGAAAAGGAGTCTGACAAAATAACTGAGACTTTGGTCTGCTGTACTACAGACCTGTGTTAGACAGCTGTGAAATGAGTGAATGCTAGTTGCCTCCCCCTATGGTAGAGATATAAGACCTTGCTTAATAATAATGGGTTGTGAAGTGCCCAGAAACATTAACACCAGTCGGTGGAAGACTTGAAACTAGTCTCCTAGCTTGCAGCTCAGTGCACCTTCTCTTATGCTATAGAATTATTATGGGGAATTTAGTCTCTCTCTCTCTCTCTCTCTCTCTTATGAAATGTTCCTAGCTCTGTGGGCAGACATGACAGAGCTGCCAAATGTATGAGTGTCACGCAAGATGAGTGACACTGGCGGGTCTGTCTCCTTTTGTCTGTATGTTACCTTTTTTTTGGCCCCAAATTTGCCAAACAGTTAGATATGTGACTAACTTTATGCCATAAGGTGTCCTGAACTCAATGGTACTTTTCACATGTGTTGTTACAGACTGTGGACAGTAATCTTTCCAGGACAGAAATCCCTCTGATTACACCTGTTTAAATCACCTACCACATTTTTGAGTGCTATAAAAGTTATAAATAACTACAACAACTGAGCCCAGTGTTCCTTCAGTCTGGGTCTGGATTTGCACACAATTGAGCCCAAGTCCACACACAAGCTTTTGTGAACATTAGCAAACATTTAATGAGTGGGGCTAAGTTCTAAACTTGAAATGAAACCAGGTGAGTTGTGTGGCTTGGAGATTTATGGGCAACATTTTGCATAGCTCACAACACCAGATACATTTAGAGAGACAAGGTGGGCCAACTTCTGTTAGTGAAAGAGACAAGCTGTGTATGCTCAAAAGCTTGTCTCTCTCACCAACAGAAATTGGTCCAATAAAAGACATTACCTCAGCCACCTTGTCTCTCTACTCTCCTGGGACCAACACATCTACAACAACAGTGCAAACAACATACACATTAAAAGTTCAATTTGCCCCTTTTGACATTAATGAGATTTTTTGATTGACTTTAATGGGAACAGGATCAGAACCTTATTTTGTTTTATTAATAAGGCTGTGGCCAATTGTTGCCTAACATAATACTATCTGTCCTTGTTCATTCATGTCCTTGTCTGTGAACTTCTGTTCTATTTTCTGGAATTTTATTTTCAGGATGCTGCAAAAGCAGACCATTAGATTCCCAGTGTAATTTCTAAGGCACAGCCCTAATTTTGTGCTTCAAACATCTTAAACATTCTGTTCAGTGCGGTCAGCAGAGAGTTAATAAAAGCCTGAAATTTAAAGATGTAAGAAAGAGACAGGATTTGAGCTGTCAGATGATTACTATAGCATATTCCTACAGATGAATGGACACTTCTGGGGTGAGGATAAATATTCCTGAATTTGTCTGAAAGGTGTTTGAATTATTGATATTTGCCACAGAAACTTAGGACTGTGCAACAATGGGGAAATATTTTTTCAGCTTTGCAATAATACTGGCTAATGCAGTTTATTTTTGTCTAATTTTAAAATTGTTAAAACCAGCTCATTTGGCATTTCTAAAATATTTGCTTCCCGACACCTTCATTCCTGATGGACTGTGCATGTGTCTTGGCAATAGTGTTGCAAGAGAATGTGCATTAATCATCATTTTATGTCAGGACATTCCATCTGTACATTGGCTGAGCTTCTAGAGGTTTCTCACCACTTTTGCTGGATGTACTATGCATGAAAAGTGAAAAGGCATGAACTTTGGTAAACAGATTTTAAATGTAGACATTTTAGACTGTATCATTAGCTTAAGTGGCTTGATAGTGATTAGTACAGAAACTTTATTTTTGAAATATAAACTATTTGATTTGTAACTTATTTTAAACCTTAAAAATATGTAAAACCTATGTCAGAAATTGTTGAAATAGAACTGTAGTGAAAAGTATGAAAATATTTTACAGTTTTGTAGCATTTGAAAAAAAAGAGGGCTCTTTCTAATGTGTCCTTTTTCAAAGTACACTAATGCTATTTTGGCAAGTTTGATATTTCATTTGAAGGAAATATAACAAAGTATTTTCTTTGTATTGATTGAAGAAATATAGTGCTTATTTTTTGCTTGGTTTTCTAGTAGTTATTCAATAGGTTAAAGGGCAATACCATCTGTTTCCTAACAGGACATTTTGTGTAAGATTTGCAAGTCCTACAGGTACCTTTAAGCATGGATAAATATGCACTCATGGTTTCAGCTGGATAGTTTTTCACCACCAAAGGATGATTATGTTGTGTGCCTTGAGACATTGGCTATAATATATTTCCTGTCCCTTTATTGCATTTTGGAATCATAAACAATGACTGTTTGGCTCAAAGCCATTTATTCAGCCCAAAAAGACATTATTTGCACAACAAAAATCAATAAAAATGTTACTAGGTCTGGCTGGATACTTTGCTTAACTGTGATATTTGTCTGTCACTGATGGCATGCCATCTCTCGTAGGAGACTGGGGCCAAAACAGAGCTATTGATCCAGTCATCAGTGATGGATACTGGCATTTGGAAAGGGCTGCTGCAGAGAATCTCGATTAAAAAAATATTTCTATGTTTTGCCTGCAGCAGAGTCAAGATAACCTGAATGAGGAGATTTTCTCTTTTATATTGGGTTTCTCCCTCTTGTGGTTGTTAAATGCTCTGGACCAAAGTTCATTATTGAAAGAATTAAGTCAATCTATGTTTAGCCAAAGGCTTTGACATCATAGCAAACTCTCCTGATTTAGACACAATCTAGTTGTCCTTTTCATCACCTAAAAGTGTAGGGCAAGGATTTTATACACATCAATGATAGAAGCGAAATGCTGGGGTGTGCTTACGCTCTTTTTTTTTTCTTTTTTTTTACATCAAATTATGTCTAACAAAAACAAGACAGAACCTGATTCTTACACAGAGTTATGTAATCACAGGTCCTAGCCTGCAAGGTGCCATGCACCCTAAAGTCTCATTGACTTCAACAGAGTTAAGGACACTCAGTAAACACTTTCTAAGAGGTGCTCAGCAGTACTTCACATGATCAAGCCCTATGATATTTTAGTTACAAAATATCACAGTAACTGTTTATTTAAAGAGAATATATTGCCCCTAAAACATATCATTATGAATGTTGTAGATTCATCTAAATGATAAATTAAAATATTCAAAAGAAACTCAGAACTCATATTGTATATTGTATTGTGATATTTTGAAATCAGTTTTGTTTTACATTGCTTATTGATGTGTTTTAAAGGTGTGATCTTGTAAATTAACAAATAGAAAAAAAAATAAGAAAAGCTGAAGCCGATATTTAAATCAGTTCCTTGCAAAACTCTTCCAATTAAATGCACTGGTTCCTTTTGGATGCCTTTCCTTTTTCTGTTTTAACTTTTAATTTCCACAGAAAATGTATTGATACAAGTATTCTGAGAGGTATTCTGAGCAGTTAAGCATGCTGGAAACATATTTGTATTTATCCACAGTTTTAATGGGAAATAAATATATTGTAAGCAGAAGATCACCTATTCAAGTCAGCAGTTTTAAAAATTATGAACTTGGTACTGAAAATACTTCTGCACATGCCTTATGCACACAGCTAATCCAATTGATTTCAGTTGGAGTAATCAAAGTGTGTAAAGTTAAGCATATATTTAAGGTTTGCCTATAACATGGCCAATTTATAGTCAGCAATAACAGTGTGTTAGCTGTACCATGGGTGTGTTCAGTTTGTGGTGCTAGCTGCTACCAAAGTAGCTTCCATGATTGTTTTAGAACAAGCTGGTAAAAGGAGATTTTCAACCAAGAGTCTGTGGGAGGGAAACAAAATAAGTAACATGATATTTGCAATGAATTCTTCATATCTGGGCAAGTCAGTAATTTTTAGAGCTGGTCAGTAATCTTTTGACAAAACTTTTTTGTTGTTGGAAAATGCTGATTGTCAAACCTGAAACTTTTAATGGAAACATGCTAGTTTCAACATTTTTATCTGAAGGGTTTATCAGGTCCAGGACTGGAGTGTAGCCATGGGTGGGCCTGGGTGGGCCGCAGCCCATCCACTTAGCATACACCCAAATCTGAACTGGAGCGCAGGCAGGACCAGAGCCCCTCCAAATCTACAGGCTTGGAGGGGTGAGTTTTCCCAGGTGGGGGGTGTGCCTCGTGTGGGTGGGTCAGGGCGGGGCTAGTGCTGGGGTCCAGGTGGGCTCCTCTTCCCTTTCCCTGCCCATCCCTGTCATTGCCCACCCACCTGAAAGTCAGGTCCCACCCAGATTTCCAGTCCTAGCTATGCCACTGGTTCAGGATGGAATTTCCAGATGCAGAAACCCATCCTAGAATAGCCCAGTGATCCGGGCACTCACCAGGGATGTGAGAGACCCAGCTTCAAGTTCTTACTTCAAATTAGGCAAATTAGGCCCTAGTGAGTTGCCCTGACCACTGAGCTATTCTGGGATGGGTGTCTCTGTTTTTGTGGGAATTTTTTGAAAAGTTCAAGGTTTTATTCCAATGCGGAATGAAAGCAAATGTCAAACCCAAACATTTTCAGAATTTTTGGTTGTGGGCCACCCCTAATTATTTCTAACTTATACCTGTTTGGTGAGGAGGGTTTTGTACTGGCAGTTGTAAATTTAAATTAAATATGAACAGGAACAATTTTGCATAGAAAAAACTTAAAACAGTTTCATAGTTGGAAACTAATATCACGACTGCTATATTCAGTCTCCTTGAAATTATGAGACTAATAATGAATATTAGTTCTAAACAGATATCAGTATTTACTAATGATGAAACATTTCTAAATCTTTGCATGATACATAGTGTCTTTGAGAAATGATATGTCTAAACTCCACTATTTGTGTCTACAGTTACAGGGTGCTGTTTTGAAAGTGGTAAGAAATTTTGAACTGATACAATCCTCTCATCTTCTACGCACCAGGAAGATGGGAATAGAATGGAAAATGAAAATGTACTGCCTGAGTTTTCAATGCAGTCATGACTTGTCTGCTTTGCACTCTTGAGAGGTCTGCCCATGCAGTGTTTTATAAAGTATGGATTGCTTTGTAATTTATTGTATAGGTATTTCGTTCTCATATTTTCAAAAGAAAAAAACATAAAAAGAATCGACATAACAGATGTACTCAACTTGTATCTTCCATTCTCCCCGGCCAACAAAATTACCCCCACTATTTTCTGTTCACAGGTCATTTGAAAAGTGAACACAGCCAATTCTTTACAGCAATAAATACAGAAATGTCTAAACATAACCCCTTATACAGTCTGATATTTACATCATAGAGCTAACTATTTAGATACTTATATGGCCCTCATCCCTATAATGCCTAAGCATCTCACAAATTTTAAAAAAAAGGACAATAAACAAAGCTCTCTCTCCATTCCCCACTTATAGAGGTAGTAGTAGTAGTAGTATCATAGCACATAGGTGTCCTTCTCAGAGAGAAGGGCCGCATTGTCCTAGAGGAGCTGTACAAACACAGAACAACACAGTCCCTGCCCAAAAGAGTTTGTAATCAAAGTAGTTTGTTTGTTTAAATTTTGAAAACATATTTATTAAAAGTACTGGTACTAAGAGCAGCATGTCACATCTGCCACAGTTGTTGCTACTATATCTTCTCATATAAATTTAGTATTAATCCTTTGTGCACAATGGAGCTATGCTGATTTACCTCAACTGAAAATCTGGTCCACAATCCTGAAGTCAGTGGGAGATTTGCTTGAATAAAAACCTGTAGGGTTGAGCACAAAGTTTGCCCTAAATATAGACGTCAGTTTCATGTTTACCTTTCTGCAAGAATGTAAGCCTTTTCAGTGTATTTGATACTTTAAAAATTAGATTGCCCACATTTTGTTGACTGCCTCTTTAATGGGCTCTACACACCCCCAGAGGAAAATTTTAAGGTAAATTGCAATTGTTTGTGAATTCTGTTCTATACTTACTTTTCATTTTTCTCTACTGGAGACAGAAATTAAAAGTATTTGTTTTTGTACTAAAGTGCTCTTTGAAATATAATGAATTATATTTCTTTGGGAACTTAGCATAGAATATTGTATATATTTATTTATATGAACAAACACAGAACTATGTAAGCATACTGCTGCACATAATTTTTTGCTGCCTGAGGAAATAACCTATCATCCTTTAGATTTTTCTATTACTGTGATGTCCTCAGTGTATGATTCATGTAAAAAATGTATACATTGATTGGGATACACTTTAGTAGAATAAAGTAGGTGAATTAGCCTTATCTGAACTAAAATGTTTAGTGGGCTGAAATTATTTTTGTGAAGGAATGAGACTCCTGATGGCATTTGGTATATCTTAAAGAAAAGCTCTGTCCTCAGTGAGAGAAATACCTATAATTTTATTAAGTAACCAATGTCATTTGTGGTTGGTTTTTTACATGTTATACTAATGAAAAATTTAACACAAACAGTCCAGGTTTTAAACAAATGCTACAGAAATACATTTAATAATTTTAAATTATTACTGGCAAGCAATTCGAGTACTTTAAACATGTGTTACATAGAGATGATGCTTAAAGAATCTAAATAGGGATTGTAGCACATGGTAAAGATTTAGTAAATACTTTTCTAGTCCAAAATCAATACCATCGATTGTCATTAAAGCAGCAAACTAAAAACAATGAAGTGGTTTCTAATTTTCAGGCTCCTGGTGGAGTCTGCTCTATCTCTTCCTCTTTCCAGTTAAGAGCATCATTAAATGGTAAGAGCAAACAGCATATTGAGAGGCCAAGTGTTTTATTAATTCATCATCAGAATTATCTCAGTGCATTAATATTAATAGCTTCAAATTGGATTTCATTTAGGAGGTGAAATAAATATGCTGATAGTAAAAGCCTACATAGCCAATGAATCTTCTGAAATGGCACTTATACAGGGCAATACTCAAAATAGATTTGATAAGTCATGCTGACTTCCTTGAGCAAAGGGGCACCTTAGAGGTAGAATTTCATGCTGGTTTGAAGCTCACTGAAATTTTAACATTTAAAAAGACTTTTTTCCTCTTTTGGAGGCCTTTTGCTCAAATGACAGAAGAGTATATGGAAGTGTTATCATTGTTCCTTTATCTGCCATCTTTGTAATTCAGTTTTGCCACATATAACAGACGTTAATATATGTTTCTCAAAAAAACGCATCGAGTATATTTTGTTTTCCAGTACAGTATTCTACTGTATGTTAGAGTGTTCTTTTGTGTTTATATTTATTTTTCCTTACTTCTCGCACATATTGTTCATCATTTCATTATTAAAAAAATTATATCTTAAAAAGGCTCTTAAGCAAAGTGAGCTGTCATGGGATAAGAGGGAAGGTCCTCTTATGGATCTGTATCTGGTTAAAAGCTAGGAAACAAAGGGTAGGAATAAATGATCAGTTTTCAGAATGGAGAGAGGTAAATAGTGGTGTCTCCCAGGGGTCTGTACTGGGACAAGTCCTATTCAACATACTCATAAATGATCTGGAAAGAGGGTTAAGCAGTGAGGTGGCAAAATTTGCAGATGATTCAAAACTACTCAAGATAGTTAAGTTCCAAATAGACTGAAAAGAGCTACACAAGGATTTCACAAAACTGGGTGATCGGGCAACAAAATACCAGATGAAATTCAGTGTTGATGTGCAAAGTAATGCACAATGGAAAACATAATCCCAACTATCCATAGAAAACGATAGGGTCTAAATTAGCTGTTACCACTCAAGAAAGAGATCTTGGAGTCATTGTGGATACTTCTCTGAAAACATCCACTCAATGTGCAGTGGCAATCAAAAAAAGCAAGCAGAATATTGGGAATCATTAAGAAAGAGATAGATGATAAGACAAAAAATATCATGTTGCCGCTATATAAATCCATGGTATGCCCATGAATACTGTGTGCAGATGTGGTTGCTCCATCTCAAAAAGAAATATTGGAATTGGATGGATCACTTGATGATTATCTGTTCTGTTCATTCCCTCTGGGGCACCTGTCATTTGGCCACTGTTGGAAGACAGGCTATGGGGATAGCTGGACCTTTGGTCGGACTCAGTATGGCCGTTTTTATGTTCTTATATACTTATGTTATTAATTGGCACAGGTAATGCGCGACCAATGGAGTCTGTGCAATTTCTGTGGGGAAGAAGACAGGAGCGGCGGTGTGCCTTGTTACTGGTGTTGAGACAGGGTCAGGCCAGATGGCTACAAGAGAGTGGTCGAAGGTAGATACATTAGCTCCAGGTTAAGCAGGTCCCTTTCCCCTGGGTAAGATAATAGGGACTATTCCAGAACACTCAGGAACTTTCTAGAACTAATTAAGACAGGCAGGCTAATTAGGACACCTGTAGCCAATTGGGAAGTTACTAGAATTAATTAAGGCTAATCAGGACATCTGCTATAAAAAGGCTCTCACTCCAGTTAGTGGTGTGTGCATAAGGAGCTGGGAGTGAGAGGACGTGCTGCTTGAGGACTGAGTACAGGCGTTAACTGATATCAGGACGAAGGTCCTGTGGTGAGGATACAGAAGCTGTTGGGAGGAGGCCATGGGGAAGTAGCCCAGGGAATTGTAGCTGTTGTGTAGCTGTTCCAGAAGGCACTCTAGACAGCTGCAGTCCACAGGGCCCTGAGCTGGAACCCAGGGTAGAGGGCGGGCCCGGGTTCCTCCCAAAACCTCCCAACTCCTGTTCTAACACAGGAAGATCTCTAGAAGCAGCAAAGAATCCTGTGGCACCTTATAGACTAACAGAAGTTTTGCAGCATGAGCTTTCGTGGGTGAATACCCACTTCTTCGGATGCAAGCAGACCTCTTGCATCCGAAGAAGACCTCTTCGGATGCAAGAAGATCTCTGAGGCTAGCAAAATCCGCCAATAAGCGCAGGACCCACCAAGGTAGAGGAGGAACTTTGTCACAGTATCTTAATCCTTTTGTGGACATTCTAAAAAAATTTTCCGACTACCTCAATTTTAAACAAGATATAGAAAAAGCAAAAGCACCTAAGTAAGGCTGAAATAATTTAGAGCAATGAGGAAAAAATAGACTATTATTAGGAATATATACTTTAGACAAGAAACAAATAAGAAGAGATGTGATAGAGGGATATAAACTAATGGAAACTATTGAGTCCTCCACCACGTCCTTGACAAAAGAAAAAAAATCATAACACAGGAGCAAGGAATTAAAATGTGACAAGTTTGAAGCTGGTAAAAGGAAACACTTTCTTTGCACAATGCATAATAAACCTTTGGAACTCACTGTCACAAAATATTAGTAAATTCAAAGTTTAGGAAGATTCAAAGTATAGACATTTATACGACTAATAAGAAAATCCAATTACATTAGAGGTGACGATTAATAAGGGATATAAACCCCCAGGCTACAGAGCCTAAGCCAACTCCTAACTCCCTGGTCTAGAAAGAAACTTCGTCTATGGTCAGATAATGCCTTAATTGTTCATTATGCAGGTTCTTGTGCCTTTCTCTTAAAAATCTAGTACTGGCTCTTGTTAAAGAGAAGATGTTAGACTAGCTGGATCATTGTGTGATGGTATGGCAGTTCCCATGTTTCTGTGTTCTGAAGAAATATACACTAGAACTGGAAACAACTAGCATGCAACAAATAGAGGTAAATGTAGGCATGGCACAACAATAACTTTAACAAACCTCCCACTGCAATGAAATATTCTTTCCGTGGGTTCAAGAGCAAAAAACCTGAAGGAGCAAAAAACAAGATGAGCAATTCTCTCATGCATATGGAGAAAAGCACATACCTAATAGATGTAAATAGAAAAATGAAAGTTGTCATGTAGGCTTTGAGCTGCAAAGATAAACAAAATATTAAAATGATTAATTATATTTTTAAAAGCCCTCTGAAATTCCCAATTGAGCAGGATTGTTTGGGGATTTTTATAGTCTATACAGCAAGTGAGGAGGGAGAAAGAGTGGCAATTAAAATGTATTCAGACGGTGAACATATAGCTTGACACAGAGAAGCTACTGTAGAAATAAAATCTGCCAGAAAAATGTATAGGAAGTATTTGTCAAATTTATCACAGAAATTACCACCATGCAACTAAACATTTATTTAGGAGCAAAAATCCTTGCAATGAATCAGTTAAATGTTCTTTTAAATATTAGAAACAGTCTTATAAACTACCTTACACTGTTTCCCTAAGATATTTTGGGGGTCCCCTTTGTGATAGATCACCAGCTGAGCACTACCTTCACCCCAGTGTAACCTCACACCTTGACACACAGTTGTCCACCTCTGCTTTTTTCCTGGCTATTTCTATTTTTGTCCTTTCTGTCTTGCTTCTTTTTAATGTGTTTCTTTCTCCCTTTATTAATTATTATTATGGGCTGGCCCTCTCATGGAGGCTTCCCCCACTCACCAAAGACTACATGTTGCTTGGAATGGGAGCATTCCATAAAAATTATTCTGTGGGACTGAGGCAGTGTTGCCTAGTGGATAGATGAGGACAGTCTTCTATTCATAGGTCTGCCACTTTCCTGCTGGGTGACATTGTGCAAGTCATTTCACCTCTTTGTGCCTCAGTTTCCCCATCTGTAAAATGGGGGAAATGATCCTGATGTCTTTTGCAAAATGCTATGAAATATATTAATGAAAATCATTATACATGAGCTATGTATGATGCCTGTTCACCTCCACTGCTCTTCTCTGCCCTGTGATTTGTCTGGTAATTCCACCCTCCCTGATTTAGAAAACAATGGTCTATAATAGTAGCTGAATAGAATGTGCCCTCTTTATTGATAATAAGCTAGCTTGCTTAAGCATATCAGTCTGAGATGATTCTTCCTTTGGGAAACACAGAATTTCCTAGAGGCAGCAGTGAAAAAGACCCAATACCACTACTGTCACTGAAGGAAGGAAGGTTTTTGGCCACATAGAAAGCTTTAGAGAAGAGATTAGATTGCTAGTGCTCAGTTGTGTGCCCTAATGCCACAGCACATTCCTGGAGGCAGTCAACTAATCAGGCTAGTGACCAGTCATGTAATATCCAATGTAGAAAGAACTGGGGGATGGAGACCAGTAACCTGAATACCCAAACCAGATAAATCTCTTGGAATATGCTGTGACTATAAGGACATACGAAATCTGATCAGTGATTATGATGACTTGGCTCAAAGTGAAAGAAATATTTGTGACCCTGGCAAGGAGTATTTATTTCTGTACACTAGAATTGTCAAATTCAGTTACTTTCCAGTAACTGGAACTAGATGTGAGCTCTGCACAGCACGAGGTTAGAAATACTCCATGAGGACTATTCAGGTGGATTGCCCTATGATATTTCAAATGCATTTGCTGTTCTTCAATCTGTGGTAGAATAGGTCTTGAAGGCTCTTCCTCATATAATTTGTTTTCTTAATGACATTTTAACTGCAGGGATCCCTGTAGAGGAGCACAGACAGAGTCACAATGTGGTGTCAATTTTCTCAGCCAAGGCTTTGACTCAGGAAAGCATCACTATTCCATGCAGATCTTAAGTAATGGTTAAGTCCCACTGAAGTCAACACAGGATTTAAGTGCATGTGTATAATTAAACATGCACTTATGTGTTTTCCTGAATAGAGATGTATTGAAGAGTTAAGTGATGTCCTCCATTGACATACTCCATTGTAGACACTGAATAGCTACAATACTTTTAAGCTTTTGGATACAATCACCTTGCATCGCCGGCTGCAACAGTGCCATGCACACACCTATTCTCAGTTTCAGGTAACGTAAATAAGAAGCAGGCAGCATTATCTTCTGCAAATGTAAACAAACTTGTTTGTCTGAGTGATTGACGGAACAAGCAATAGGACTCAGTGGACTTGTAATCTCTAAAGTTTTACACTGTTTTATTTTTAGTGCAGTTATGTAAAAAAAATTCTACATAGGTAAGTTGTATTTTCACAATAAAGAGATTGCACTACAGTACTTGTATGAGATGAATTGAAAAATACTATTTCTTTTGTTTATCTTTTTACAGTGCAAATATTTGTAATAAAAATAGTAATATAAAGTGGGCACTGTACAGTTTGTATTCTGTGTTGTAATTGAAATCAATATATTTGAAAATGTAGAAAACATCCAAATATGTTAAAACAGTATTCTATTATTGCTTAACAGTGCAATTAAAACTGTGATTAATTGTGATTATTTTTTTAATCTCACAATTAATTGTGATTAATTTTTTAATCGTTTGACAATCCTAATCCAAATATAGTGATGCATCAGGAGACTCACAAAGCCCTGTGATTTATAGCCATGCAAAGCTGAGGCTGTGATATAATATGGAATGGAAGTAGGTAAGGGTTGCTTTTGCCTCTAGAATTTTAACTAATAGTGTGTGTATACATGATGGGGGGCAACTTTGATTAATAGTTTTACACTGAAAAGGGAGTGTGGGACAAAATATGCTAAAATATACAAAAGATGCACACAGACATAATATTTAGCCTGTGGACAATAATTTTCAGAACATTTTGGGCACCAACTAGGATGCTGAAAACTGAAATAAAATAAACTGACAAATGTTGGAATAGTGAGGAGGGAAATGGGAATTTAGTACATATGTTATTGCATTGTCCCATAGAACACTGCTTGTGAGAAACAAGAAACGGAAACAAGGAGTGTGTGATTCTGGATGGGGAATCATGTTTTCATCCCTAGTGAGCTGAAAATATATGTGTTAGGTGACCAGAAGCATCCCCTGAATTTAAATGAACCACAAAAGACATTTCTGTTAAAGCAAATGAAATCACTAAAATGATGATATAGTGGGAAAGGGATTCAATATTACAAAGTAGCACATTAGAGTTAAGTCAAGAAACAAATCTAAATAAAAAGTCTTGTTGATTTTCACTGACAAAAAAAAGAGTTTAAGGAAATCTGATCAGTAGTTTCAGAGATATGATAGACAGAGTACAGTGGAACTGAACAAATAATTTGCCATGAATAATTTATCTGGGTGAAATTCATCTGAGTGCAAAAGGTCAGCACAAAGCCTATGCACCACTTAAATGCCAATCAAAAGGGACTTCCTATACTCTGAAAACCCTGAGCCTCCAGACTCTGCTGGAGAACTAGTATGAAGTAGCAATATGACACTAGGGCATCAGCACCCAGGTCACTTGCTCATCCATAACTGGGAGGCTGTGAGATTAATTTGATGGCTATTTCATCCCTAAACACTATGTCATTGCACCCCATTCCATTTTACTTTTGTTTTTACCTTTTGTTAAATTAGGTACAAATGTGGCCAGGTTTGGGAACATTATTGAACCAGCAAGGGGGCACTCTGATGCAGCCAAGGGAGCAGTTTTCTTGTCAGGTGGAAAAAAACCCTCAAGCAAGAAAAAAGAAGAAGGTGCTCCAACAGTTGTATTGTCTTGTCCTCCAAATAAACCATTTCCTCATGATTTCTTTCTTTTCTATCACACCTGCCACGTTGTATACATGTGCTTTGGTCCACATTCATTCAAATTATTCCTGTTGAACCAGCTATATCAAATGATACCTAGGAAGTGATATGGGCGAGCTGTGCAGGGAGTTCAAGAACTGTATTTTCTCATTGTTTCCTATCTTACATGCCACTGAGGTTAGCCTCTTTCTAGTCCTGGTGCCCTAAATATTGCTATAGGTTAGCTGAGGTCTGCTCTATGAGATGAACTCTTTGTAACTCATTTTGGGAAAACGTTAATTTTGTTTCTGGGCTTAGTTTATAAAAGAAGAGGCACCATGGCCTAGATCCACAAAGGGGACTAAGGCCATAGCAACACTACAAACTTTGGTCAACAGAAGTTACGTTGGCCTTAAGCTGCCACAGTTACTATTTCCCTTGTGCACACGGATACTTGTCTCCTTGCATCAGCATTGAGTTTACTCACCAAAAGTGCTTTTGTCAATGCATAGTGCGGTTCAGCATGGTTAGGTGTCCCACTGTGAAACCCATCACCATCCAGTATGCTGTCTTTTAGGAAGTTTTGGCAATGCATGGTGGGGTCAAAATGAGTTATGCAGAGGTGACTGGGAATAAGGGGTCAACTTCCCAGCATGAAACTGTCTCCATCCCATAATGTCATCTATAGCCTATCGTTTTCACAGTTTTTTTTCAAAATCCTATAAACCTCCACAGCCCTTCTCACTATCTGCCATCTCTGACAGAAACATGGAGCCTGCACAATTGTCACAAGCCTTGCAAGCACAAGATGAAGATCCTCCGCTATTTGCAGAGCTGCAAGAATAACCGACTCAGCAGGGAACATAACAATTTCTTGGAGGACAGATTGCTATGGGACATAGTGACAACAAATTCAAGGTTGTTGGTGGCATTCACAGAGCAGCTGATGATGGTGGAGCAGTGCTTTTTGGCCTGAGAAACAGGCACTTACTGGTGGGATCACATCAAAATGCAGGCTCCGGATGATGAGCAGTGGCTGCAGAACTTTCAGATGCGCAAGCTACATTCCTGGATCTGTGCACAGAGTCTGCCCCAGTCCTCCAGCGCAGGGACACCAGAATGAGAGCTGCACTGACAATGTAGAAGTGAGTGGCATTCACACTGTGGAAACTTGAAACATCAGATTACTACTAGTCATCAGGAAATTAGTTTGGAAAATCCACTACAGGGGCCATTGTTGTACAAGTGTGCAGAGCCATTAATTGATTCCTGCTATGTAGGACTGTGAGTCTGGGTAATGTACAGGACATAGAGGATGGATTCTCAGCAATGGGATTCCCAAACTGTCATGGAGCTAGAGATGGCACATATATTCCTATTTTGGCACCAGACCCCCTTGAAACAGAGTACATTAACAGAAAGGGTTACTTTTCTATGGTTATGCAAACATTGGTGGATCACTGGTGATGTTTCACCAACATCGATATTGGCTGGTCAGGGAAGGTGCATGACACTTGCATTTTTAAGGACACAGGACTGTTCAGAAAGCTACAAGCATAAGAACAGCCATACCGGGTCAGACCAAAGGTCCATCTAGCCCAGCATCCTGTCTTCTTACAGTGGCCAATGCCAGGTGCCTCAGAGGGAATGAACAGAACAGGTAATCATCAAGTGATCCATCCCCTGTCGCTTATTCCCAGCTTCTGGCAAACAGAGGCTAGGGACACCATTCCTCCCATCCTGGCTAATAGCCATTGATGGACTTATCCTCCATGAATTTATCTAGTTCTTTTTTGAACCCTGTTATGGTCTTGGCCTTCACAACATCCTCTGGCAAGGAGTTCCACAGGTTGACTGTGTGTTGTGTGAACAAATACTTCCTTTTATTTGTTTTAAACTTGCTGCCTATTAATTTCATTTGGTGACCCCTAGTTCTTGAGTTATGAGAAGTAGTAAACAACACTTCCTTATCTACTTTCTCTACACAAGTCATGATTTTATAGACCTCAATCATATATCCCCTTAGCCATCTCTTTTCCAAGCTGAAGAATCCCAGTTTAATTAATCTCTCCTCAGACGGCAGCTGTTCCATACCCCTAATCATTTTGTTGCCCTTTTCTGAATCTTTTCCAATTCCATCATATCTTTTTTGAGATGGGACGACCACATCTGCACACAGTATTCAAGATGTGGGAGTACCATGGATTTATATAGAGGCAACATGATATTTTCTGTCCCATTATCTACCCTTTATATCTCTGGCTTGTGAAGTTATACACTAGTCACCATGATGGCAGCAAGGAAAGGTTCAACTACCAGCCCAGCAGGTGCAGAATGACAGTTCAATGTGCTTGTGGTAGATTGAAGAGATGCTGGTGTCATTTACTCACACGGTTAGATGTCAGTGAGAAAAGTAACCCAATGATTATAGCTGCCTGCTGTGTCCTGCATAATATCTGTGAAGCAAAGGGGGGATGGAAGTGCCACTGGGATGGAATTGAAGTGGCTGTCTGTTGAGTTTGAACAGCCGGACAAAAGGCCTATTAGAAGAGCTCAACAGAGAGCTATGCAGCTCTGGTAGACTTTGAAGGAGCACTTTAACAGTGCACTACAGTAATGGGTTTTGGTGTATTGTGGGCTACATGGTCCTGTTGCTTTGGGGCCTATTAGGAATTGTGTGGTGCTGTGTGATCATGTATGAATAAAACACCTATTAATTTTGTGGTGCTTGCTGTATATTTATGATTATTTACATGGTGTGTGCTTGTCACTGATGCTCTGAGTTGTGTCACACTGTACAGTAACATGTAAGTGGGTGCTTTCAGAACTTCTAGGCAATCTGCACCATATGTTGTGAACTAATTAAGATACATTATGTTCCAAATAATAGAATTTTAATCAGTGACAAGATCAGTGAAAAGACAAATCCATATAATTTAAAAGCAAATACATTAAAAACTTAGTAAGTTGATATAAGAGAACCTATCAAGAGGAAAAAACATTCATGTCCATTTTAGCTACACATACAGATATCCTGGCTTTCACAGGTCAGTCCATGTGAAGCTGTGGTTGTCTTTAATGTCCCCCAGGGTGGAGTGGTAAGAGTAGGGATGTGGCCTGTAATGCCACGTGAATGTTGGGAGAGGGTGGGGAGACAGGGAGGTGCTGCAATGGAGTTTTCAGTTAACTACAAAGGGAGGCGAGCCCGGGATTGTTGAACCTGTAGGTCCATAAGAGTCTGCAGCATCTGTGTTTGCTTCCAGAGAAGCCCCATTATTTCCTGGTCTATCTCCCGCTCCTTTTCCTTATGGGACTTCTGGGCCTTTCTCCTGTCTGCTCTTTCATTCTCCAGGCTGTCCTCAGTGTTCACCCTCCAGACCCTGTGCTCACGTTCTGATGCAGCACCGTCTAGCACTATTTCATTGACCATGTCATCCTAAATCCTCTTCTTTCTCCTCCTGGCTCAGGTATTCTGTGGATGTGGAGGGAGAAAGCCTCAAGGCAGCTGCAGATAAAACACAGAGAGGTGCCATTGGCAGTGCAGTCACAATGGAAAGCAAAATAGAAGATTCTGGACTCCCTTCCCTTACTCCCCTAAAGTTTTAAATAAGACATACTTATTGACACTTCTTCTTTGGAATGTCTGTGCACCATGCCACTACAGAACAGCCATGGTGAGTATGGCCTGCCAGGGATGAGGGAAATGAGGAAATTGTTTTGTTGCACAAAATTATGGCTACAGGGCAATGGAACTGAATACAGGCACCATTTTGCATAGGTGGTGGTGATTTTGGCTGATACTTCACTCCTTTATCTTTGAAAAATCATGGCGATCAGAGGAGGTCCCGGATGACTGGAAAAAAGCTAATGTAGTGCCCATCTTTAAAAAAGGGAAGAAGGAAGATCCAGGGAACTACAGGCCAGTCAGTCTCACCTCAGTCCCTGGAAAAATCATGGAACAGGTCCTCAAGGAATCAATTCTGAACCACTTAAAGGAGGGGAAAGTGATCAGGAACAGTCAGCATGGATTCACCAAGGGCAAGTCATGCCTGACTAACCTGATTGCCTTCTATGATGAGATAACCACCTCTGTGGATGAGGGGAAAGCAGTGGATGTGCTATTTCTGGATTTTAGCAAAGCCTTTGATACAGTCTCCCACAGTATTCTTGCCAGCAAGTAAAAGACGTCTGGGCTGGATGAATGGACGGTAAGGTGGATAGAAAACTGGCTAGATGGTCGGGCTCAACGGGTAGTGATCAATGGTTCCATGTCTAGTTGGCAGCCAGTATCAAGTGGAGTGCCCCAAGGGTCGGTGCTGGGGCCGGTTTTGTTCAATATCTTCATTAACGATCTGGAGGATGGTGTGGACTGCACCCTTAGCAAGTTTGCAGATGACACTAAACTGGGAGGAGTGGTTGATACGCTGGAGGGTAGGGATAGGATACAGAGGGACCTAGACAAATTAGAGGATTGGGCCAAAAGAAATCTGATGAGGTTCAACAAGGACAAGTGCAGAGTCCTGCACTTAGGACGGAAGAATCCCGTGCACTGCTACAGACTAGGGACCGAATGGCTGGGCAACAGTTCTGCAGAAAAGGACCTAAGGGTTACGGTGGATGAAAAGCTGAATATGAGTCAACAGTGTGCCCTTGTTGCCAAGAAGGCTAATGGCATTTTGGGTTGTATAAGTAGGGGCATTTCCAGCAGATCGAGGGATGTGATTATTCCCCTCTATTCAGCACTGGTGAGGCCTCATTTGGAGTACTGTGTCCAGTTTTGGGCCCCACACTACAAGAAGGATGTGGATAAATTGGAGAGAGTCCAGCGGAGGGCAACAAAAATGATTAGGGGGCTGGAGCACATGACTTATGAGGAGAGGCTGAGGGAACTGGGATTGTTTAGTCTGCAGAAGAGAAGAATGAGGGGGGATTTGATAGCTGCTTTCAACTACCTGAAAGGGGGTTCCAAAGAGGATGGATCTAGACTGTTCTCAGTGGTAGAAGATGACAGAACAAGGAGTAATGGTCTCAAGTTGCAGAGGGGGAGGTTTACGTTGGACATTAGGAAAAACATTTTCACTAGTAGGGTGGTGAAGAACTGGAATGGGTTACCTAGGGAGGTGGTGGAATCTCCTTCCTTAGAGGTTTTTAAGGTCAGGCTTGACAAAGCCCCGGCTGGGATGATTTAGTTGGGTTTGGTCCTGCTTTGAGCAGGGGGGTTGGACTAGATGACCTCCTGAGGTCCCTTCCAACCCTGATATTCTATGATTTTATGATTCCTGAAGTTAACAAAGGCAGAGAGAGCACAGCTGCTGCTGGCTTCCTGAAGCTGCCTGGGCCTGCATGCTTCTATCTTGTGTATGCAGTGGTGCCTGCTGAAGTTATTCCTTTCTGGCTTGGGAAACTGTCCTATGGCAGAGGAAGAAATAAGGCTGCCATCTGTAGAAGCCTTTGGGTGAGTATTGCAGAATACCTCCGTGAAAGTTTCATTGAGATCTCTCAGGAGGATTCAAGGGACATCTCTGTGTTCATAAACAAACTCTCCATGTGGCCCCCGCTTGCCTAACTCTACAGTGGAAAGCAAATACCAATGCTGTACTGCTACCTCTTCTAGTACCAGTAAATTAATTCAAGTCAATAGCTGTGTCCGCTTAAGTAGGGGGCACCATCACTGTAATGGGAAATAAATGTACACACTTACCTAAGGATCCTTTCCCTGCATCAGGCTCACCCATGCTCGACTGCTCGGACTGACCAGATTGTTGTGGAGTCTCAAACAGGTCCTGGCTCACAGCATAGATGATTCCCATGGCTGCATGTTCCACTTTCTTCTTCTCTTCCTCCACATCCTCCTCGTCTTTTCTGTTCAGGCCAGGGACCTGTGGCGCAGGATCCTCAGAAGTATTCATGGTGGTGTGCAGGGAGTTGTGGGGTCTCTGCCAAGTATAACATGAAGCTCTTTATAAAAGCAGCAGGTCTGCAGCTCAGCGTCACATCGCCCATTGATCTTTCTGACCTTCTGGCATTCCTGATGCAGTTTCTTTGTTTTCAGATGGCACTGCTGCTGGTCCCTGTCATATCCATTTTCCTGCATCCCCTGTGTAATCTGCTCCTAGATGTTCACATTTCTACAGCTGGTCATTAGCTGTGCTTGCACTGCCTCTTCTCCCCACTGGCCCCAAGCCAGAGCGCATCTGGAGCATGTAGCTAGCACGGTCAGCTGGGCAATCAGGAAAAGGCATTTTAAAAATGCACAGAATTTAAAGGGGACAGGAGCTGTCCAGTTTATGTAACCACTGGGCAGTGGAGTTCACAATTGAGACCAGAGTGGTCAGTGTTGGGCATTGTGGGACAGCTGCCAGAGGACGGTTAAGGTCAACATAGGTAATGCAGTGTTTACACATATGCTGTGTCAATCTCTGTACATTGACCATAGCTAAATGACACTCAGGGAGCTGGAGTTACTATGTTGATGTAACAGGATGCTTACATCAGTGGGAGACAAATTTAAGTGTAGACACATGCACAACTATGTTGACACAAGGTGGCTTACTTCAACCTAACATTATAGTGCAGACGAGGCCTTAGATTCAAGATTGCAGTGCCTAACTTTTAATGCCCTCCCATGTAGTGGAATCCACAGCTTTGAGCTGGGGGTCCAGGCTGGCTGTGCAATGCATGCAGAGAGTTAGTCACCTAAGAATGCTCATAGTACACCTACTGGATTGGGCACCATGGGTGAGAGAGGTGGGAAATGTCTAGTGTGAGGATCCTGCTTGGGCTTAGGTGCCTGGGTGTCAGGGCTTAGGAGGCTAACTACATGCCCACTAGCAGAAATGTAAGCACCTAAGGGACTATTGCAATGGAGATGTAGGCCCTGAGGAAGTTTAAGCACCTACAGGGTTAGGTGGCAGCTGAGCACGGACTTTGAGGATCTAAATTTTGGTTGTGGGCATCATAAGTGGCAGTTAGGCAGCTAATCCCTTTGTGGAAGTAGCTCCATACTGTCACTTGTTAAACAATAGTATTGAAGGAGACACAGAAGAGAGTTTGTGTGGTAGAGGCATGGGAAGATAACTACCTCCAGAGGTAGTATACAGTGATCACTTTATTACTTATAGGAAGATCTGAAGCACCAGCAGGAATGTTGTGAGTCCCTTTGAGGTCTAAAGGAGAGGTTGCTTATAGGTCTATTTCATGTTTTAAAATTCTCTTACTGTTTATGATGTCCCAGTTGGCTTAAAAAATGAGAACTTTTTCTTCCACTGTCTCTATTAGACAAGGTTATTCTCTACCTCAGTGGTGGGCAAACTACAGCCCGCGGGACACATCCAGCCCGTGGGACAGTTTTGCCTGGTCCTGAGATCCTGGCCGGGGAGGCTAGCCCCTGGCCCCTCCCCCGTTTTCCCCCTTCTTCCGCAGCCTCAGCTCACTGCACCACCAGTGATTTGGCCCGCTGCTCCTCCCGGGCAGCGCAGCGACATGGTAAGGGGAGCAAGAGGTCCTGGGGGGCAGTCAGGGGACAGGGAACAGGGCTGGGGTGGAGGTTCTGGAGGGAGCAGTCAGGGAACTGGGAATGGAGGGGTTGGATAGGCGTGAGAGTCCTGGGTGGGCCTGTCAGGGGGCAGGGGTGTGGGTAGGGGTCAGGGCAGTCAGGGGACAGGGAGTGGTTGGATAGGCGTGGGAGTCCCAGGGGGCCTGTCAGGGGGTGTGGGTGTGGCTAGGGGTTGAGACAGTCAGGGGATAGGGAGAAGGGGGGGTTGGATAGGGGGTGAGGTCCCAGGGAGGCGGTTAGGGGTGGAGGTTCCGGGAGGGGACTGTCAGGGGGGAGTTGAGGGGTTGGATGGGTCAGGGATTCTGAGGGGGGCAGTCAGGGGACGGGAAGTGGGACGGGGCAGATGGGGGTGAGGCAGGCTGTTTAGGGAGGCATAGCCTTCTTTAACCGGCCTTCCATATAGTTTTGCAACCCCAATGTGGCCCTTCGGCCAAAAAGTTTGCCCACCCCTCTCTACCTTGTCTCGTTGTCTTTTTTTTTTTTTGTCTTTTTGTTTTAATAAAAAGCAACTAAAGCGCTATTAGCAAGTTGAGGAGTTTTTCTGAGAATCATGAAGTATGTAACTTTTTCCCAGATCTAAAATGACATGCTGATAAAAGAATATTACTTCTCCAAATTGTTTTTATCAGGCTGGGATTATCTGATTTTGCTTTTCTTATTCAAAACTCTAGCAAAAACCTTGTGTAGCAGAGTAGGATATAGCTGAGCCATTTGTAACACCTTGTATTTATGATTATGACAAGATTAAGGTCTTAGAGTTTCAGTTAGATAACATCATTTCTTGATAAAAACAGCATTTCTGATTTAAAATTAGCCAGTTTTAATAGGAATTTACTTGACACCAAGTATTTCATTTGTTTTAGAAGTATAAGGCAAGGTAAGATATAAAGTCTTTTTATTTTTTGCTAGACCTTCAACATTCTTATTTTCCATTAGATGTTTGAGGACTTTACTTGTATTGAAATAAACATTTCAAGATATGGCTTTTTTACTTGTTGGATATATGTTTAATTTAAAAAACATGAACATTTTATTGTCACTGAAATATCTAAAAGTAAGAATTTGTAGAATATTACTAATGATTCAGGTAATATAAAAACAGAATTAAATGGCATTTAGGCTGCAACTGGATCTTTTAGGCAGGGGAATGTAACTCATAAACTCAAGGTTGAAAAACCAAATATCTAAACATTTGAGGTAAGCGAGGGGTTAGGAGGATGAAATTCCACTGGGAGGTTTCCTACAACAAAGGAACCTCAAAATTTAATTGAAGAATATTAGGCTGAGATAGAGAAACTAACAGCTGCACATCTTATATTACATTAGGCTTGCAGTTTGCTAGAGGAGAGGAAAGGCAGGCATGATGATTTTGGCAGAAGGATGTTCTAGCAATATTACATCACAATCCCACCCATATATAATCAAAGCCTGGCCAATTACTGTAGGTGTAAAACACATATTTGGCACATTGATACCCGAAAGCAATGCTGTAAGTGTGGAGCAGTCACAAACTTATTCTCTGTGAAGCGGGTGCATAAATGAAGACTCCTGGGAAACTCTACACTGACTATGAAAAGTTTGGCTATAAAGAAAATAAATTGGTCATCACTGTGGGACACCCTCAGCGCATGAAGGAGCTAATAATACTTCCTCCCTCTCCAGTAAGCCCAGGCAACAGCATGACAATTCAGAGCAAGCTGGGTAACTGCTGCTACCCCTCTTCATCCCAAATTGGGGGTGAGGAGTACACAATCATGGTACTTCCCCACAAAGGCCTGGTATGGGAGTGGTGTGTGTAATGCCCTCCTGTTATTGCTGCAGTAGAGCAGATAGACTATTGCACTTTTCATGGGAGTGGGGGCGAAGAACAGCCTGGAGCACAGGAGAATCCCTGGCAAAATTAGCACACCAGGAGAGTGTCTGTATCGGTTTTGGGTGTGTATGTATTTGCAGAGGGTGTGAATTTGGGGTGGTGGGAATCTGTGTGGTGTGGAAATCTGCATCTTGTGGGAGGGGATCATGTGTCAGCAATCTGTATTGGTTGAAGTGTTCTCCTACAGGTTTTTGTATATTGCCATTCCTAATATCTGATTTGTGTCCATTTATCCTTTTCCTTAGACACTGTCCAGTTTGGCCGATGTACATAGCAGAGGGGCATTGCTGGCATATGATGGCGTATATTACATTGGTGGACGTGCAGGTGAATGAACCGGTGATGGTGTGCCTGATCTGGTTAGGTCCTGTGATGGTGTCGCTGGTGTAGATATGTGGGCAGAGTTGGCATCGAGGTTTGTTGCATGGATTGGTTCCTGAGCTAGAGTTACTATGGTGCGGTATCCATGCAACCTCCCTGGCCACACAATAGCAGATCTTAAGGTGGCCATCCTGCAGCAAAAAAACTTCAGGACCAGACTTCAAAGAGAAACTGCTGAGCTCCAGTTCATCTGCAAATTTGACACCATCAGCTCAGGATTAAACAAAGACTGTGAATGGCTTGCCAACTACAGAACCAGTTTCTCCTCCCTTGGTTTTCACTCAACTGCTAGAACAGGGCCTCATCCTCCCTGATTGAACTAGCCTTGTTATCTCTAGCTTGCCTTCTTGCTTGCATATATAAACCTGCCCTTGGAAATTTCCACTACTTGCATCCGAAGAAGTGGGTATTCACCCACGAAAGCTCATGCTGCAAAACGTCAGTTAGTCTATAAAGTGCCACAGGATTCTTTGCGGCTTTTAAAAATAATTAAAAGTCAGAAAACATGACCTATGAGGGAAAATTGAAAAAATTGGGTTTGTTTAGTCTGGAAAAGAGAAGACTGAGATGGGGACATGATAATAGTTTTCAAGTACCTAAAAGATTGTTACAAGGAGGAGGGAGGAAAATTGTTCTTCACCTCTGAGGACAGGACAAGACGCAATGGGCTTAAATTGCAGCAAGTTAGGCTTAGGCTGGACATTAGGAAAAAGTTCCTAACTGTCAGGGTGATTAAGCAGTGGAATAAATTGCCTAGGGAGGTTGTGGAATCTCCATCATTGGAGATTTTTAAGAGCAGGTTAGACAAACACTTGTCAGGAATGGTCTAGATAATACTTAGTCTTGCCATGTGTGCAGGGAACTGGACTAGATGACCTCTCAAGGTCCCTTCCAGTCTATGATTCTATGAAAGTGACAGAATTAGTTGGTCTCTTTTTGTGGGTGGAGGGGGGAAGAATAATTTAATAAGAATTAGGGCAGGGGTGGGCACATGTTTTGGCCCGAGGGCCACATCTGGGTATGGAAATTGCATGGTACCTGGAAAGATACTGGAACAAATTACTAAACATCTTGAGGATAATAGGATTATAAGGAAGGGCAAGCATGGATTTATCAAGAACAAATCATGCCAAACCCAAACTAATTTTCTTCTTGGACAGGGTTACTGGGGTAGTGTATAGGGGTGAAGCAGTAGACGTGATATATCTTGGTATTAATAAGGCTTTTGACACAGTCCCATATGACATTCTCATAAGCAAACTAGGTAAATGTGGTCTAGATGACATTACGATAAGGTGGGTGCACAACTGCTTGAAAGACCATATTCAAAGACACTTATAAATGGTTTGCTGTCAAACTGAGAGGACATATCTTGTGAGGTCTCACAGGGGTCAGTCCTGGATCCAGTACTATTCAATATTTTCATTAATGACATGGATAATGGAGTGGCGAGAACACTAATAAAATTTACAGGTGACATCTAACTGGGAGTGACTGCAAGCACTTTGGAAGACAGGATTAGAATTCAAAATGACCTTGACAAACTGGAAAATTGGTCTAAATTTGACAAGATGACATTCAATAAAGATAATTATTGGATGATTGGGGATGGATCATTTGAAATTGCCCTGTTGTGTTCGTTCCCAGTGAAGCATCTGGCATTGGCCATTGTCAGAGACATGATACTGCACTATATGCACCATTGATCTGACCTACTGTGGCTTTTCTTCTAAGTGCAAACTACTTCACTTAGGAAGGAAAAATTAAATGCACAACTACAAAAAGGAGGCAGCGGGGGACAGGGGCAATGGGAGGATGGGTAGGGATCCCGAGGAGGCAACAGAGGCCGGGGAAATGGTAGGCTGGGTGGGGAGCCCAGGGAGGCAGCCGGGCCCGGGTGCAA
This sequence comes from Mauremys reevesii, assembly GCF_016161935.1. NCBI lineage: Eukaryota > Metazoa > Chordata > Testudines > Geoemydidae > Mauremys > Mauremys reevesii. Next base: position 121,070,657 of record NC_052624.1, on the reverse strand, counting down.
TGGGGTGAATGGGGAGCTCACAATGGCAGTGTGGGTCAGGAAGGATGGCTGGGGAGCCCAGTGAGTCAGCAGGGGACTGGGGTGCCAAAATACAAGTTTGCACAGGGTGCCATTTTCCCTAATGCCGGTCCTGGCTAAACTTATTGAAACTAGTTAGTGTAACAGTCACCTTTCAGTCAGGAAATGTAAGGAACAATTAAGTTTCTTTCTAGATCTCTCACAAGCCTAAGGCTCATTAGCCATTTCATAGAATCATAGAATCATAGAATTCAAGATCAGAAGGGACCATTATGATCATCTAGTCTGACCTCCTGCAAGATGCAGGCCACATAAGCCGATCCACCCACTCCTTTAGCAAGCGACCCCTGCCCCATGCTTCGGAGGAAGGCGAAAAACCTCCAGGGCCACTGCCAATCTTCCCTGGAGGAAAATTCCTTCCCGACCCCAAATATGGTGGTCAGCTGAACCCCGAGCATGCGGGCAAGACTCTCCAGCCATACCCTCTGGAAAAAGGTTAAGAATATCATATCATTGACCCATTGTACTATTTACCAGTGTGGCACTTAATTGACCTATTGACTAAGCCCGTTATCCTATCATACCATCTCCTCCATAAACTTATCTATCTTAATCTTAAAGTCATGGAGGTCCTTTGCCCCCACTGTTTCCCTCGGTAGGCTGTTCCAGTATTGCACTCCCCTGATGGTTAGAAACCTTCGTCTAATTTCAAGCCTAAATTTCCTGACTGACAATTTATATCCGTTTGTCCTCGTGTCCACATTAGTACTGAGCTGAAATAATTCCTCTCCTTCCCTGGTATTTATCCCTCTGATATATTTAAAGAGTGCAATCATATCTCCTCTTATCCTTCTTTTGGTTAAGGAAAACAAACCGAGCTCCTCAAGTCTCCTTTCATACGACAGGCCTTCCATTCCTCGGATCATTCTAGTGGCCCTTCTTTGTACCCGTTCCAGTTTGAATTCATCCTTCTTAAACATGGGAGACCAAAACTGCACACAATACTCCAAATGAGGTCTCACCAATGCCTTATATAATGGGACTAGCACCTCCTTATCCCTACTAGAAATACCTCGCCTAATACTACAGATGTTAAACTAACAGGGCTGTAGTTACCCGGGTCACTTTTTTCCCCCTTCTTGAATATAGGAACTACATTAGCTAATCTCCAGTCAAACGGTACAATCCCTGAATTTAGAGATTTATTAAAAATTATTGCCAACGGTCTAGCAATATCACTCGCCAATTCCCTTAATATTCTAGGATGAAGATTATCCGGGCCCCCCGATTTACTTCCGTTAAGCTGTTCAAGTTTGGCTTCTACCTCAGATACTGTAATGTCTACCCCCATTTCTTCATTCCCATCGGTCCCTCTATCACTATTCCTTAGCCCTTCATTAGCCTCATTAAAGACCGAGGCAAAATATTTGTTCAGATATTGTGCCATTTCAAGATTATCCCTAATCTCCACTCCGTTTAAAGTTTTAAGCGGTCCCACTTCTTCTTTCATTTGTTCTGGTGCTGGCTTTAACTATGGTCTCTTTTACAGTGGGATGTTGCTGGTTCAGGTGCTACATTTGAGGGAGATGAATGTGTGAATTTTATAAGCATGTACACACCCAAACACGCTCTGAGAAATATATTGAACCCAATCGCTAAAGTCTAGGTAGCTAAGGTGACATTTTCCTTTATCCATTGTGTGATCTCCATCCTCAAGGCCATGCCACGCCACCTGCTAATAAGAGGGACAGCTGTGCATAGATTATGCACTATATTTAATTGAAACATACAAACAAACTTCTTTTATATATATATTTTTATTTGCATCTTAGCACTAGAACAGCAGCAAAACAATCTGTTATATTAGATCACATATCCAGCTTTCATAAGTTTAAAGGTCATCCATTCCTAACATTTAGAATAGGTTTTAAACTTATATTTAGATATCCTGAATATATATATAGGTTCAAAAATGTCTTTTTCCAATATTTGATTCACAGTTCTTGCTGCTTGTGACTCGATAATAAAAAAACTACTCATTTTACAGACTGAACAAAACTCAGCAAATTGGCTCCTTAGGTTCAGTTCTCCTTCAGTTGTCTCACCCAAGACACTAAAAGAACTGCCTTGTAGGCTTTCACTGTGAATAGCATGCTCTGATCTGCTCCTGCAACTTCACAATATTTGACCTTTCTGTTTCCCTGGGCACTGCAAAAACCTTTTGCTCCTGTAACTCTTGAAATAAAAAGCAGTGTTCTTTATGAATTTTTAACACGGCACACTTTCCTGCCAATGCTTTCAGGCAAGTCACATCAGTATGTGGACACTTGCATTTGAAGCTCAAAGCCTGACTGCCTCTATTTGTAAACAAGTGTGAACAACATGAGCACATTAGTGTCACTTCCCAGTAAATTCAGTGTTAAGAAATTACAAATGTATGTACTATATAACAGTTTGACAAAGCTGTATTGAAATACATTATTCATAGTAATCTTTTTCAAAACCTGACATTTTTGAAAGTTTTCCACTTTGTGCATCATAAAATTGTAATGTTGGTTGTGAAAGTGTAAACAAAAAAGCCTAATGTATTTGGGCTTTTGCTTTCTAAGAATTTTGCAAAAGGGCAAAAACTGTTTATGTTTTAACTTGGAAGGTTTTTCATTTTTATCTAATTATTTTAAGTGAATTCAAGTCAAGCCTTTACTTTTCTATGGTGTCACTAGTGTTTGTGTGTGTGTGCGTGCGCGCACACGTGCACGTGCGTGTGGGTGGGTATGTGCATGGTCAGGGAAAATAATATATGTCAAAACTGACTTATAAAATCACTTCTAGGCCTTTAACCTTCAACAGAACACTGAATAAGTGAGGGGTCTATGGACGCTGACATTTATGGCAAAGCAGGAAAATAGATGTCTATTGATGGGGCTGTATCTCTGATCATAGTTCATAGCCCCCTTTCAGCAATTGAGTTAACATTACCTGCCTGATGTCAGGCACTGCAATGATCACTGCCAAGAGACAGGCTGATGGTCCCAAGCCTCCTGTGTCGATGATGGCTGTTTTGCTGATATGATCAACATAATTCAATCACTGTCAGTAGTTATTTCTGCCCTGCTTCCCCGTGCTACTCACTAGCCTATTGCATCTTTCTGTACTGTTTGCTTCTGAAAGATATTAGCACCAAGAGAAATAAAAGCTAACGGTCCCAAACTATAATCTTAACAAACTTCAAATATTGCATCTTTTATTTAACTGCTAGAGAGGTACTGAAGAATATGGTGCTGGTTTTCAGAGTTCCATTATAAATGTGGAAAGAGTTTATGTTTTACTCTCAATGTGAGACAATATGTTCTTGTAGAATTATAATAAATTATCAATGACTAATATATAAAGAGTACAAAAATAAATAAAAATGGGTAAGACACAATTCCACCCTCAGTTACACGTATGGAACAGCTCTGAGGAGCCATGCATGCATATCTGAGAGTATAGTTTTGTACTAAATGAATAATTTGTTTTTAATAACTGGTTTAATTATCAGAGGGGTAGCTGTGTTAGTCTGGATCTGTAAAAAGTGACTAAGAGTCCTATGGCACCTTATAGAATAACAGAAAAAGTGGGTATTCACCAACAAAAGCTTATGCTCCAGTACTTCTGTTAGTCTATAAGGTGCCGCAGGACTCTTTGTTGCTGGTTTAATTATGTTACTTTAGCCAGAGCGGCATTCCTTTTGCATAGCTCGAATCTTATATGAAATATCTCCTATAGATTTTATGGTATCTCGCACCATATTTCATTTGAAAATTAGTTAATATATTGCTACTGTAATGTCATCCATTGAGAAAAACTGAAAAAGATAACAATGATTTAACTAATAGACTGAATCATAGAATCATAGAATCTCAGGGTTGGAAGGGACCTCAGGAGGTCATCTAGCCCCTGTTACTAATGGTTTTCACACCCAGGATATGGCTTGGTGTTTTTAAACTTCTGTATTGATTAGACGTTGTGTACAATATGTGAAATATTCACTAATTACTTTTTAACTTCTTGATTTCAATTCCTGCCAAAGACCAGATATCAAACTCTATAAAAATAGGTGTGAAATTTATTGTTATTTCTTTAAAATATTAGGGTGGTTTACCATCTACTTGCTTTCTTCATATCATAGTTGGATCAGTTCAAGCTTCAGTTTAGAATGACAAATTTAATTTTAGTTCCAATTTTAAATGAATAATTTTTAATAAATGGATCTAAACATGAACAAAAGGCTAATTAAATAAAATTTAAATACTATCAAATTAGCCACTTGCAAACTTGCCCTCCTCCCTCCTCCCTTCCCCAACACCGTAAAATCCAAACAATCTCAAATTAACACTCCCCTTATTCATAGTTTAAGGCCATAAAGAACCATTAGATCATGTAGTCCAGGGATCGGCAACCTTTGGCACACGGCCTGCCAGGGTAAGCACCTAATACCTTGGGATAGGAGTTTTAACTATCCAGACAGCTCCATAGACCTTGACTTGTGTGGTAAAAGTGTTCTAAAATTTCATTTCACATGGTCAACATGAATACAAACTCTAGTTCTTGCATCTTGTTTGCAATGTTTTCTGCATCTCATATAGTTTCTCCCTTTTGTGATTGGTCTTCAGCTATACTTTCTAATGCATCCACAATCTTTGAGGAGGACTCCAGAATTGCACTTGTTGCCGCTGCATGTGCCTCCCAGCGAGTATTAGAAAGAGATTTCAACACACGATCATTGCTCAAATATGTTTTAAGAACTGCCCATCTATGTGTCGAGGCAGAACGAAAATGTATAAAGTAACTGGACTGTTGAGAAAAAACCTTACTGACACCGGACAACAATCAACAACACTGCGGCCAACAAGATTGAGAGAGTGTGACGCACATGGTATGAATAAGGCATATTTGTTCTGTTCTAAAAGCTTCTTCTGCATTCCTTGATAACACCCTGATATGTTGGCAGCGTTGCCATAAGATTGACCTCTGCACTTTGAGAAATCTATTTTGCAAACTTGGCACAGATAGTGCAGTACTTGATTTGCCATTTCTTCACCAGTGTGGCTTTTCAAATTGAAGAATGTTATAAATCGTTCAACTGGTTTTCCATCTGTGGGAGACACATATCTTAGTACCATACTTAATTGATCAATATGTGAAAGATCAGGTGTAGAATCGACAGATAAACTGAAGTACCCAGCAGAACTTATTTCATCCACAATAGCTGAACGAACTTTGTCACTCAGACCAATGAGTACATCACATATTGTCTTGGGTAAGTATGATGGGTTACCTTTGCCAGCATTCCCATATTTTGAGATATGGCCTGCTAAAAATGGGTCAAACTGAGCCACGAGCTCCAACAATCCCAAGAAATTTCCATTCTGCAATGATCCAAATGTCTCATTTGATCCCTGGAAAGACAGACCACGTTCAGCTAATGTTTGAATAACAGCTATAACACACTGCAAGACATGTTGCCATTATTCATGCTCCCCTTTAATTTGTTCTTCCAATTTTTGTGTTAATACAAAGCTCTCTCTTCGATTTAAATGTGTCAACATTGAATCTCTGTGAGTAGTGCTATTTTCATGTTGTTCAATTAAAACAGTATTCCACCAGTCACTAAATCTATCTGCAGCAAACCGGGATGTTGAAGGTTTATATGCAAAAAGTTTGCAAACAAAACAGTACACAGACCCTGTTGATGGTGAATATAGTAGCCATTCTCGAGTGTATTTCTCACCATTCACTTTCATGCCAAAAAATATTTTTTGTGGACAATATCTTGTTTCCTGTGGCACCTTATAGACTAACAGAAGTTTTGCAGCATGAGCTTTCGTGGGTGAATACCCACTTCTTCGGATGCAAGCAGTGGAAATTTCCAGGGACAGGTGTGTATATATAAGCAAGCAAGAAGCAAGCTAGAGATAACGAGGTTAGATCAATCAGGGAGGGTGGGGCCCTGTTCCAGCAGCTGAGGTGTGAAAGCCAAGGGAGGAGAAACTGGTTCTGTAATTGGCAAGCCATTCACAGTCTTTGTTTAGTCCTAAGTTGATGGTGTTAAATTTGCAGATGAATTGGAGCTCAGCAGTTTCTCTTTGAAGTCTGGTCCTAAAGTTTTTTTGTTGTAAGATGGCCACCTTAACATCTGCTATTGTGTGGCCAGGGAGGTTGAAGTGTTCTCCTACAGGTTTTTGTATATTGCCATTCCTAATGTCTGATTTGTGTCCATTTATCCTTTTCCTTAGAGACTGTCCAGTTTGGCCGATGTACATAGCAGAGGGGCATTGCTGGCATATGATGGCATATATTACATTGGTGGACGTGCAGGTGAATGAACCGGTGATGGTGTGGCTGATCTGGTTAGGTCCTGTGATGGTGTTGCTGGTGTAGATATGTGGGCAGAGTTGGCATTGAGGTTTGTTGCATGGGTTGGTTCCTGAGCTAGAGTTACTATGGTGTGGTGTGCAGTTGTTGGTGAGAATATGCTTCAGGTTGGCAGGTTGTCTGTGGGCGAGGACTGGCCTGCCACCCAAGGCCTGTGAAAGTGTGGGATCATTGTCCAGGATGGGTTGTAGATCCCTGATGATGCGTTGGAGGGGTTTGAGCTGGGGACTGTATGTGATGGCCAGTGGAGTCCTGTTGGTTTCTTTCTTGGGTTTGTCTTGCAGAAGGAGGTTTCTGGGTTCTAGGTCCTTCTCACTGAAGGACTGTCTGGATATGTGGACTCTCTACTCTGTTCCAATCCTGGGTGCTGATAGCTGCAAACTTTTCATGAAGCAGGAGTTTCAGATAGTTAATCAAAGTGCAGGGAAGTGTGTATTTCCCAGATATGTGCTGTTCAGTCACTATACCTGTGATTACTTTGGCTACATACACTGCAGGTTTCCCACCAGCAGCTTGGAATAACATCTCTCTTTGCCAATAGGGCTCCATAAGAACAGTTATGTCCTCCTCTAAAAAGTGAAAGTCCTGAAGTGACAAAAGTATTTTGTAGCAAGACCACTGACTGTCCCCCCTGGCTCCCTATCATGTAGCTATGCAGTTCTGATAAAACAGACAGCTTCAAATTTAAACGTAGCATTGTCTCTGCACCTCTATAACTGAAATTAACCAGTCTGTGTCCAGGAAGATTATGTGTCCAGAAAGATTATCTTTCACAATATATTGCAGTTCAATTTTGAAATGTAACATTTAAGTCCTTGAAATTCCACAAGAATTAATTTTGTGCTCTTCCACTGAGCTATTTGAGACAATAAACCTCTGTCTTCTCCTGTTGCAGGCTGCTCAACCTCTACTGGCTGCTGTACTTTGACAACTCGACTCTTGGCCCAAGGTACCATTCACAGACTGTTCTAAGAGGAAGTGTTTCTGTGATGAGCTTATGGTCAAAGTTCTTGAGAGATCCAATCAGCAGATCTAATCCAGAAGCAGAGGAACTTGAGAGTCGAGGAAAGCCATGTCAAGAGGCAGAAGAAAAGGCTGAGGCTCAATGTACAGCTGGTGGACAGGGTTTCAGCATGGGAGCAGGAATGGTGGCTAAGGAAAGATGATAGAGCTCAGCAGAGAGAAATGTTTGAGTGGTTCAGCTCCATCATGGCTGCAAGATTATTGCATCCTACTGCCTCTCCCACACCATGGCCTGATCCCGCTGAGATGTTCCCTCAGTCTAGAGACAGCTTGGACAACTCCATGTTTGGATGGCCCATGGAGTCAGGCCCCAGGAGCAGCTGGACAGGGCAAATAAACCCATAGAGTCAGGCCTTCTTTCTTGAACTCCTCTCCTGTGGATACCTCTACTCCCCTTCCCCGGTGCCAAGTGTTCAGAAAATGTGGAAAGAAAAGGGGCCAGGAGACATGAAGTGTTAGGGGGGTTGTGATGTGTTTGCACTTGTTTACACACGTTTGTTTTGTTTTTGGAAATGTTCTTGTGTAAATGGTGTTCAGGTGTTGTAATGGCTTCTGGACTACAGTACTGCTGTACTGTTTTAACATATGTTTACATAAAAAGTCTTTTATGTCATCAGTTTGTTGCTATCACTGCATCTCATCATACAATGATGATTTGAAATAATAACACTAAACACATAATCAGGAGCAACTAGACTTTACTAAGCAAATCCTACTCCTCCATACAATTAGGTAAGCGATTCACACTTCAATTACTTTCTCATATGAATTCATACTGAGAATCATCCCCTTGCTCCCCACATTCCACCCAATTCATAATTCACCAGATCATTCATAAGTACATTGCCTAGCACTCAAGCTCCCTTCCGCCCCCACCCCACCAAAAATAATTATTCCAATCCCCCCATAAGCACATTCTTAGAGGTACTAGTCCTCCTCTTCCATTGGGCCATACAAGTTCATAATGTGAGAACACAAAGCATCCTTGACTTCTGTTACCCAGGTGCATCCAGCTCTAGCTGTAGCAGGTGCACTTTCAGGCTGAGTGTACCAATTCAGCAGCCCCTCACTGTCATAGGTCTACTCGTGGGGAAATGGCTCACCTCTAGTTTCACAAAAACTGTGAAGAGCACAGCAAGCCACAGTGATGCAGACAGCATTAATGACACTGACATCCAAATGGGTCTGCAGACATCACCAATGGGATTCCAATCTGCCAGAAGCACATACAACAATCATTTTGCACTGACTGAGAATATAATTAAACCTTCTTTAGCCAGGGCTACTGAAATCAGGGTATGGTTTCATGAGTCAAGGTTCAAGGGGTATATGTGTTCCCCCAGAATAACAGTAGGAACAGTAACTCCATTTATGACAATTTCATTTTGTGGGAATAATGTCCTAGCCGGTCCATGAATGTAGACTCCTGACTGGTAAAAACCCCATCATGAACTTTTCCTGTGCAGCACACATTGACATTCATAAATTGATCTCTGTGGTCCACAGGGCCTGCCTAACAATGGAGTAGTACCTTTAGCAGTTTATGTACTCGTGCTCCTTCATGAGGACAAACTATGGGCACATGAATCCCTTCAATGGCCCTGGCGCAGTCTAGAAACCTCATTTACTCAAAGCCAGCAGTTACCTCAGGAATATCTTTTATGCCTTTCACCTCAGTAGTATGAAGTAGCCAGATGGTTATAGCAACCTGCTTCTGGACTGGCCCGGGTGACCTCATGCATGTGTCTTTATGCTGAAGGGTTAGGGTGAGGTGCTCACAATTTCCAGAAATGTAGCTTTCTTCATGAGAAAGTTCTGGACCCACTCCTGGTCATCCCAGGTCTGCATGATGACATGATTCCATCAATCTGTACTTGTGGCCCTGTGCCAGAAGCGCCGGTCTACATAGAGGACATTAGCGGCTATACTGAGTGTACTGATCAGCATCAACCACTGTAAGTCTGCCATGCTAGGGTGCTCTGCTTCCTTCTTCTGCTCCATCCAAAGCTCTGTCAGGTGCCTTTGGTGTGTCAGAAAGTGCCACTGGAATGTCTACCAGTGTGTCTCAGAAACAACTCATTTCCTGACATGGGAGTGAAAGAGCAATCAAGAGATCTTCTTGAAAAGAGGTCCCCTCTATATTGCTCAGCAGGTTGGGCTGGCAGGCTGTTCAAACTTCCTGAAATGTGCAGCGTGGGCATTAAAGTTTTCCCATAATACACTACAGACAAAAGGCTAGAGCAGCCACATTTCACAAAGGCATTAGGCAGTCTTGGATATGGGTCACTTGAATCACTGCTATATGCTGCAGTATGAATGCCAAAGTTCCAGGTTCAAGCTTGCATTATAAAATTTTTAATGTAGAGTTTTAAAAAATGGTGTAGATGTTCAAGTGTGGGGTTTTCTAACAAAGGTCAGCTGCCTCATGTACCACTAATTCTGGGATTACATTGTAGTGTAGACATACCCTAATTGACTTGGTGGCTAGATGTACTCAGAATTAGAATTGGGCATATAACAGATTTGTCAGTTTGCTGGCAGTATTGGAAAATTGGGGAAAAAATGGTTTTGACTCAAACCAAATCAGAATTTTTAAAAAATTTCTGTCAAATTGAAAACATTTCATTTCAACTGGAACAAAATATTTTGTTTAACTCCAAATGTTTTGTTTCTGGGCCTTTTTAAAGGGGTAGATTTACAAAACTGTTAGAGGGGGTAGGAGGCCATTTGTAACCTTTAGCCTACCGGTGAGGTCACTTACTTAGAATGTGGGAAGACATAGGTTCAAAACCTTGTTTCAGAGCAGGACATAAGCCTGATTTTTCCTTCTGTCAGGCATGTGTCCTAACCACTAGGCTACAGGTTATTTTGTTGTGGGTTTTTCTCACCGTCTCCTGTGGAACCTGTTTCTCTTTGTATTAAATATTCTTTGGAGCAGAGACTTGAAGTTGGAGCTCTCTTCTCCCAGCTGAGTGCGCTAACCACTAGACTATAGAGTCATTAAAATGTGGTCCTTTTGGCCCAATAACTATTCAGGTATTTTATATAAAATGGAACAATTTCATACAGTCCAGGTGAGTGCCCTAAACACTGGGCTAAATGTTATAAATGAGGAATCACCTCCTTCTCCAGCCCTTATGTGAATGGTGACTAAATCTCCTTGTAAAGCTATCCTGAAAAAAATACAATGAATATGTGTCAGTATGTGTGAAAATTTGCAAATAGCTTTGCATCACCCCAAACTGCATTTTTTTGGTTAATTAACTATTTCTCTGCAAAATCTTTCCCAGCTGAACTCAGGATGGCTACAAACAAATCACATACCATTCAGAAGAGCAGTGTAGTATGAAAGCTGCAGTTCAGAGTGGGAGAAGGTCTCTCTGGGGCAGCCTGGAGAATTTATCGAAAAAGACTGATCTTTCTTTCCAGGAGATCCCTGATAGTCTTACATTCTAATCAAGCCAGTCTTGCTGGCTCTGTACTATGATTCATTCCATTTTATGATGTCTTTAATGGAACTTAGCCATAGTCTCCTGATTTTGGCCATCAGTCTCTCCACTTTATCAATATACATTTCTAGGTGTAGAATAGTCTGTTTTATTATTCCTAGAAACATTTCTTTCACTTCTAATAACTAGGATTCATGGTCCAGGTGTCATTAATTTCTAATCCAGTATGTTGTCTGTGATATGTTTTGCTTCATTACAAAATAATTGTACAATTTGACATATCCAGATAATATGGTACAGTAATTCTTCCTTTTTTTTAGTGAGACAAATATGAGAGAATGTAAGGAAATTAGTTTTAGGTATCAAATATGTCTTTCTTATCTCTCCTCCTCAGAAAGATCTGCTTCAAGATCTCATCTTCATTGGGCAAGGATATTTATAGTATTTACATCAGTTAGATATACTAAAATATTATCAGCTGCTGAGAGAGCAATGTTGGTCTCAAAAGAATCTCTTTTAGAGGATGTATTTCACCCTTCTCTTTTGTGTTATTATGGAATTGTTGTTGTGCATGTTCACCAAATCCATGCTCTTCATATTCACAAATTTTATACTTTACCACCTGTTCTACTCTCAACAACTGTGAAACAGGTGAAAATCATCCAGAACTGAGCACAATACTCCAGCTGAAGCTTTATCAGACTGGAGTAGAGTGGAAGAATTATTTCTTGTGTTTTGCTTACAACACTCCTGCTAATACACCCCAGAATAATGTTTCCTTTTTTTTTGCAGCAGTGTTATACTGTTGACTCATACTAGCTTGTGATCTTGGATCCCTTTCCGCCGTACTCCTTTCTAGGCAGTCATTTCCCATTTTGTATGTGTGCAGTTGATTGTTCCTTCCTAAGTGGAATACTTTGCATTTGTTCTTACTGAATTTCATCCTGTTTATATCAGACCATTTCTCCAGTTTATCAAGATAATTTTTAATTCTAATCCTATTGCCAAAGCACTTGCAACCCCTTCCAGTCTGGCATCAATGCAAATTTGACAGGTGTACTTTCTATACCATTATCTAAACCATTGATGAACATATTGAACAGAACTGGAGCCAGGACTGATCTCTGCAGTACCCCACTTAATATGCTCTTCCAGCTTGTTTGTGAACCACTGATAACTACTCTCTGGGAATCCATCCACCTTATAGTAGTTTCATCTAAGCTACATTACCCAAGTTTGTTTATGAGAAGGTCATGGAAGACAGTATCAAAAGCCTTACTAAACTCAAGACATACCACATCTACCACTTCCTCCCATATCCACAAGGATTGTTCCCCTCTTAAAGAAAGCTATTAGGTTAGTTTGCCATGGTTTGTTCTTGACAAATCCATGCTGACTGTCACTTATCATCTTATTATCTTCTAACTATTTGCAAATTGATTGCTTAATTATTTGCTCCATTATCTTTCTGGGTATTGAAGATAAGGTGATTGGTCTATAATTCCCTGGGTTGTTTTTATTTCCCTTTTTATAGATTAGCACCATATTTGTTTTAGGATGTGTTTCATCAGGTACTGCTGACGTGAAGACATTTCACTTGTATAAGTAATTTTTAACTTGTTCTTTCCCTATTTAAGCCTCTGATCCTACCTCATTTTCACTGATGTTCACTCTATTAAATGTCTGATCGCTACTAACATTTTTGGTGAAATCTGAAACAAAAAACCACTTCTGCCATTTCCACACTTTCTGTTATTGCTTTCCCCCACTCACTGAGTAATTGGCCTACCCTGTCTTTGGTCTTCCTCTTGGTTCTAATGAAGGATGTTGATGAATCACAGTTAATTCATGAGATTAACTAAAAAAAATGAATCAAGATTAAAAAATTAATTGTGAGTTATTGCAGTTTTATTCGCTCTGTTAAACAATAGAATAACAGTTGAAATGTATTCAGTATTTTTGGATATTTTCTACATTTTCTACATTTTCAAAGATATCTAGATATTTTCAAATATATCTAGACTTTTCTCAGTGGTACCAGATGACAGAACAAGTAGTAATGGTCTCAAGTTGCAGAGGGGGAGGTTTAGGTTGGACATTAGGAAAAACTTTTTCACTAGGAGGGTGGTGAAGCATTGGAATGGGTTACCTAAGGAGGTGGTGGAATCTCCTTCCTTAGAGGTTTTTTAAGGTCAGGCTTGACAAAGCCCTGGCTGGGATGATTTAGTTGGGGATTGGTCCTGCTTTGAGTAGGGGGTTGGACTAGATGACCTCCTGAGGTCCCTTCCAACCCTGATATTCTATGATTCTATAATATTGATTTCAATTACAAAACAGAATTCAAAGTGAACAGTACTCACTTTATATTAATATTTTTATTACAAATATTTGCACTGTAAAAATGATAAACAAAAGAAATAGTATTTTTCAATTTGCCTAATACAAGTACTGTACTGAAATCTCTTTATCATAAAAGTGCAACTTACAAAAGTAGATTTTTTTGTTACATATCTGCACTCAAAAACAAAACAATGTAAAACTTTAGAGCCTACAAGTCCACTCAGTCCTACTTCTTATCCAGCCAATTGCTTAGACAAAAAAATTTGTTTACATTTATGGGAGATAATGCTGCCTCTGTCTTACTTATGTAACCAGAAATTGACATGGAAAGTTATTTATATGCCAGATATGCTTAATATTCATATTCCCTTTCATGGTTCGGCCATAATTCCACAGGATATGCTTCCATGCTGATGACACTTGTTAAAAAAAATAATGGGTTAATTACATTTTTGGCTGAACTCTTTGGGGGAGAATTGTATGTCTCCTGCTCTGTTTTACATGCATTCTGCCATATATTTCATGTTATAGCAGTCTTGGATGATGACTCAGCACAAGTTAATTTTAAAAACACTTTCACTGGAAATTTGACAAAACGTAAAGAAGGTACCAGTGTGAGATTTCTATAGCTACAGCACTCGACCCAAGGTTTAATAATCTGAAGTACCTTCCAAAATCTGAGAGGGAATTAGTGTGGTGCATGCTTTCAGAAGTCTTAAAGGAGCAATACTCCATTGTGGAAACTACAGAACCTGAACCACCAAAGAAAATCAACCTTCTGCTGGTGGCATCTGACTCAGATGATGAAAATGAACATGCATCGGTCTGCACTACTTTGGATCATTATTGAGCAGAACCTGTCATCAGCATGATGTCCTCTGGAATGGTGGTTGAAGCATGAACATAAGAACATAAGAACATAAGAAAGGCCGTACCAGGTCAGACCAAAGGTCCATCTAGCCCAGTATCTGTCTACCGACAGTGGCCAATGCCAGGTGCCCCTGAGGGAGTGAATCTAACAGGCAATGATCAAGTGATCTCTCTCCTGCCATCCATCTCCATCCTCTGACGAACAGAGGCTAGGGACACCATTCTTACCCATCCTGGCTAATAGCCATTTATGGACTTAGTCACCATGAATTTATCCAGTCCCCTTTTAAACATTGTTATAGTCCTAGCCTTCACAACCTCCTCAGGTAAGGAGTTCCACAAGTTGACTGTGCGCTGCATGAAGAAGAACTTCCTTTTATTTGTTTTAAACCTGCTGCCTATTAATTTCATTTGGTGACCCCTAGTTCTTGTATTATGGGAATAAGTAAATAACTTTTCCTTATCCACTTTCTCAACATCACTCATGATTTTATATATCTCTATCATGTCCCCCCTTAGTCTTCTCTTTTCCAAACTGAAGAGTCCTAGCCTCTTTAATCTTTCCTCATATGGGACCCTCTCTAAACCCCTAATCATTTTAGTTGCTCTTTTCTGAACCTTTTCTAGTGCTAGAATATCTTTTTTGAGGTGAGGAGACCACATCTGTACACAGTATTCGAGGTGTGGGCGTACCATGGATTTATATAAGGGCAATAATATATTCTCAGTCTTATTCTCTATCCCCTTTTTAATGATTCCTAACATCCTGTTTGCTTTTTTGACCGCCTCTGCACACTGCGTGGACATCTTCAGAGAACTATCCACGATAACTCCAAGATCTTTTTCCTGACTCGTTGTAGCTAAATTAGCCCCCATCATGTTGTATGTATAGTTGGGGTTATTTTTTCCAATGTGCATTCGTATGTGAAGGGACATACGAATCTTTAGCGCACCTGGCACATAAATATTTTGCGACGCCAGCTACAACAGTGCCATGTAAACATTTGTTCTCACTTTCAGTGACATTGTAAACAAGATGTGGGCAGCATTATCTCTGCAAATGTAAACAAACGTGTTTGAGCGATTGGCTGAACAATAAGTAGGACTGAATGGACTTGTAGGCTCTAAAGTTTTACATTGTTTTATTTTTGAATGCAGTTTTTTTTTACATAATTCTAGATTTGTAAGTTGCACTTTCATGATAAAGTGATTGCACTATAGTATTATTTCTTTTTTTTTACAGTGCAAATATTTGTATACAAAATATAAAGTGAGCATTGTACACTTTATATTCTGTTTTGTAATTGAAGCCAATATATTAAAAAATGTAGAAAATGTCCAAAATATTTAAATAAATGGTATTCTATTACTGTTTAACAGCACACTTAACCACAATTATTTTTTAAATCACATGATTAATTGTGATTAATATTTTAATCACTTGACAGTCCTAGTTCTAATGTTGGGGTTTTTTTTAACCCCTTAAGTTTCTAGCTAGTTTACTCTTGTTTTGCACCTTGGACTTTCTAATTTTTTTCCTACATATTTGTGTTATTTCTTTATATTCATTCTTTTTAATTTAACCTAGTTTCCACTTTTTGTAGGACTCTTTTTTGAGTTTTAGATCATTGAAGATCTCTGGGTTAAACCATGGTGGTCTTACTAACAGGTTGTAGCCTGCTATCCTTTGTTCCATAACCCTTTTAGGATCTCTTGAAAATAGGGCGGGGGGCTAACTCAGAGAGAATAGGGGTTTAAAAAGCCAGGTCCTAAGCAACCAGACAAGCTGGAGAACAGGAGTAGAAAAGAGAGGAATTTAGAGAGGGAGTGTGAGAGGCAGACACACCTAACAAACATACTCTAAACTTCAGCCAAGAATCCTCTGTCACAAAAACAAACAAACAAATAAACCCAGCCCCTGCAAGAGTAAAAATAATGCAGGCAGAATTCCAGCAGCAGAGTGGCAGTTATACAGTTTACTGTGCTGAATGCAGCATGTACAACTACAGTAACCCCTCACTTAATGTTGTAGTTATGTTCCTGAAATTGTGACTTTAAGCGAAATGATGTTAATCAAATCCAATTTCCCCAAAAGAATTAATGTAAATGAGGGGGTTAGGTTCCAAGGAATTTTTTTTAACCAGACAAAAGAGTATAAGTTTTAAACAAACAATTTAATACTGGTACACAGTGATGATAATTGTGAAGCTTGGTTGGGGTGGAGGAGCCAGAGGGCGGTATATTTTCCAGGGAATACTTTACTGCTAAATGATGAGGCACTTATTTGACCTATTGACTAAGCCCGTTATCCTATCATACCATCTCCTCCATAAACTTATCTAGCTTAATCTTAAAGTCATGGAGGTCCTTCGCCCCCACTGTTTCCCTCGGTAGGCTGTTCCAGTATTGCACTCCCCTGATGGTTAGAAACCTTCGTCTAATTTCAAGCCTAAATTTCCTGACTGACAATTTATATCCGTTTGTCCTCGTGTCCACATTAGCACTGAGCTGAAATAATTCCTCTCCTTCCCTGGTATTTATCCCTCTGATATATTTAAAGAGTGCAATCATATCTCCTCTTATCCTTCTTTTGGTTAAGGAAAACAAAACGAGCTCCTCAAGTCTCCTTTCATACGACAGGCCTTCCATTCCTCGGATCATTCTAGTGGCCCTTCTTTGTACCCGTTCCAGTTTGAATTCATCCTTCTTAAACATGGGAGACCAAAACTGCACACAATACTCCAAATGAGGTCTCACCAATGCCTTATATAATGGGACTAGCACCTCCTTATCCCTACTAGAAATACCTCGCCTAATGCATCCCAAGACCGCATTAGCTTTTTTAACGGCCGCATCACATTGCCTACTCATAGTCATCCTACGATCAACCAGGACTCCTAGGTCCTTCTCCTCCTCCGTTACTTCCAACTGGCTAGCTTATAACTAAAATTCTTGTTAGTCATCCCTAAATGCATGGGATTTACACTTACACTTCTCACTATTGAATTTCATCCTGTTACTAATACTCCAGTTTACAAGGTCATCCAAATCTCCCTGGAGGATATCCTGATCCTTTTCCGAATTGGCAATACCTCCCAACTTGGTGTCATCCGCAAACTTTATCAGCCACTCCTACTCTTGGTTCCCAGGTCAGCAATAAATAGATTGAATAAAATCGGACCCAAAACCAAACCTTGAGGAACTCCACTGGTAACCCCCCTCCAACCTGACAGTTCCCCCTTCAATACTACCCTCTGCAGTCTCCCCTTTAACCAGCTCCTTATCCACCTCTGGATTTTCATTTCGATCCCCATCTTTTCCAATTTAACCAGTAATTCTTCATGCGGTACCGTATCAAACGCCTTACTGAAATCCAGATATATTAGATCCACCGCATTTCCCTTGTCTAAAAAATCTGTTACTTTCTCAAAGAAGGAGATCAAGTTGGTTTGGCACGATCTACCTTCCGTAAATCCATGCTGTAATCTATCCCAGTTGCCATCGGCCTCATGCTCCGTAACCACTCTCTCTTTTAAGATTTTTTCCATGATTTTGCATACTACAGATGTTAAACTAACAGGCCTGTAGTTACCCGGGTCACTTTTTTTCCCCTTCTTGAATATAGGAACTACATTAGCTAATCTCCAGTCAAACGGTACAATCCCCGATATTCTTAACCTTTTTCCAGAGGGTATGGCTGGAGAGTCTTGCCCGCATGCTCGGGGTTCAGCTGACCGCCATATTTGGGGTCAGGAAGGAATTTTCCTCCAGGGAAGATTGGCAGTGGCCCTGGAGGTTTTTCGCCTTCCTCCGAAGCATGGGGCAGGGGTCGCTTGCTAAAGGAGTGGGTGGATCGGCTTATGTGGCCTGCATCTTGCAGGAGGTCAGACTAGATGATCATAATGATCCCTTCTGATCTTTAATTCTATGATTCTATGAGCTAGCAATTGGTTGAGCCCTCAAAGGTTAACTCTCCCACTCTACAAGGCAGCAGAACTGGAGGGAGGGGAGACAGCATCACAGACAGAGACTGAGACACACACTGTGTGTGTGTGAGAGAGAGATGTGCATTTCCCCTTTAACTATACTGCCTTGTTAATTAGATCAGCTTGCTGAGACTGCAGCTGCTGCCAGCAAGCTCCCTCCGTCCTGAGCCCTCTTGTGTGTCCCCCCTGCTCTATGGAAGATGGGGTAAGTGGGGTGCAGGAGCAAGGGGGAGGGGGACACCCTGACATTAGCCCCCCTCTTCCTCCTCTCCACCCCACACAGCAAGCAGGAGTCTTGGGGACCAGCTCCAAGGCAGAGGGCAGGAGAAGCACATGGCAGTGCGGGGAGCAACAGCTGCAACTGCTAGCCTGCTGGGCAGCTGCTGCATAGGGAACTTAGGGGAGCGGGGAGCTGATAGAGGGAGCTGATGGGGGGCTGCCGGTCCACCCTGGTTCCAAGCCCCCACCAGCTAGCTGCAATGGGCTGCTCTTCCTGCAAACAGTGGACAACTTTAAATGAGCATGTTCCCTAATTGATCAGCAACATAACAATGAAACAACGTTAACCGGGATGACTTTAAGTGAGGAGTTACTGTACCTGCCTTGTTGTCACGTGGCATATATCTGCATTCAATGCAAGCAGCTCATGACCCTCAGGGACACAGTACAGGCTCTTGAGGCCAAAGTGGCTGAACTGGAGGAGCTAAGGGAGACTGAGAGGTACATAGATAAGACTTTCTGGAACACAGTAGAGCAGTCCCACCCTGTCTGACAGTCTTTGTACTGTTAAAAGGATGAAAGTCTTGGGGAAGGAGAACATCATAGAATCATAGAATCTCAGGGTTGGAAGGGACCTCAGGAGGTCATCTAGTCCAACCCCCTGCGCAAAGCAGGACCAAACCCAACTAAATCATCCCAGCCAGGGCTTTGTCAAGCCTGACCTTAAAATCCTCTAAGGAAGGAGATTCCACCACCTCCCTAGGTAACCCATTCCAGTTCTTTACCACCCTACTAGTGAAAAAGTTTTTCCTAATGTCTAACCTAAACCTCCCCCTCTGCAACTTGAGACCATTACTCCTTGTTCTGTCATCTTCTACCACTGAGAACAGTCTAGATCCATCCTCTTTGGAACCCCCTTTCAGGTAGTTGAAAGCAGCTATCAAATCCCCCCCTCATTCTTCTCTTCTGCAGACTAAACAATCTCAGTTCCCTCAGCCTCTTCTCATAAGTCATGTGCTCCAGCCCCCTATTCATTTTTGTTGCCCTCCGCTGGACTCTCTCCAATTTATCCACATCCTTCTTGTAGTGTGGGGCCCAAAACTGGACACAGTACTCCAAATGAGGCCTCACCAGTGCTGAGTAGAGGGGAATGATCACATCCCTCGATCTGCTGGAAATGACCCAACTTATACAACCCAAAATGCCATTAGCCTTCTTGGCAACAAGGGCACACTGTTGACTCATATTCAGCTTTTCGTCCACCGTAACCCCTAGGTCCTTTTCTGCAGAACTGCTGCCCAGCCATTCGGTCCCTAGTCTGTAACAGTGCATGGGATTCTTCCGTCCTAAGTGCAGGACTCTGCACTTGTCCTTGTTGAACCTCATCATATTTCTTTTGGCCCAATCCTCTAATTTGTCTAGGTCCTTCTGTATCCTATCCCTACCCTCCAGTGTATCAACCACTCCTCCCAGTTTAGTGTCATCTGCAAACTTGCTAAGGGTGCAGTCCACACTCCAGATCGTTAATGAAGATATTGAATAAGACCGGCCCCAGCACCAACCCTTGGGGCACTACACTTGATACCGGCTGCCAACTAGACATGGAACCATTGATCACTACCCGTTGAGCCCGACCATCTAGCCAGTTTTCTATCCACCTTACCGTCCATTCATCCAGCCCAGACTTCTTTAACTTGCTGGCAAGAATACTGTGGGAGACTGTATCAAAAGCTTTGCTAAAATCCAGAAATAGCACATCCACTGATTTCCCCTCATCCACAGAGCCCGTTATCTCATCATAGAAGGCAATTAGGTTAGTCAGGCATGACTTGCCCTTGGTGAATCCATGCTGACTGTTCCTGATCACTTTCCCCTCCTTTAAGTGGTTCAGGATTGATTCCTTGAGGACCTGTTCCATGATTTTTCCAGGGACTGAGGTGAGACTGACTGGCCTGTAGTTCCCTGGATCTTCCTTCTTCCCTTTTTTAAAGATGGGCACTACATTAGCTTTTTTCCAGTCGTCCGGGACCTCCCCCGATCGCCATGATTTTTCAAAGATAATGGCCAATGGCTCTGCAATCTCATCGGCCAACTCCTTTAGCACTCTCGGATGCAGAGCATCCGGCCCCATGGACTTGTGCTCATCCAGCTTTCCTAAATAGTCTCGAACTACTTCTTTCTCCACAGAGAGCTGGTCACCTCCTCCCCATACCGTGCTGCAGAGTGCAGCTGTCTGGGAGCTGACCTTGTCTGTGAAGACAGAGGCAAGTTGGAGCAGAAGGAAATAATGCCATAGCTGGGATCCTCCTTCCAGATGATGTCATGGTATCCTTTTGACTGAGGATATCCCTTCCTGGAAAGGACACCCTAGTTACTAGGAAGAGCAAGGTAATAGTAATGGGGGAGGGTTATTAATTATTAGAAATATAGATAGTTGAGTTTGTGATGACCGGTAGAACCACATGTGTAGTTCTGGGGAGGAGCCAGTGGATGTGGTACATGTATGCACCGATGATATAGGAAATGCAGAAGACAGGTCTGGAGGCAAAACTTGGTCTGCTAGGTAAAAGATTAAAGTACAGGACCTCCATAGTAGCGTTGTCTGAAATGCTTACAGTTCCATATGCAGAGCCAGAAAAAAAGGCAGAACTGTAGTGCTTCAATAAGCAGATGAGACAATGATCTTGGGAGGAGGGATTTAGGATTATTAGGAACTGGAGAACCTTTTGGGAAAGGAGAGTCCTATACAAAAAAGATAGGCTCTACCTAAACCAAACTGAAACCAGACTATTGGTATGTACAATTAAAAAGTTTGTAGAAGAAATGTTTAAACTAAGGGGTGTGGGAAAAGCCAAAAGGTGCAGAGGAGCACATAGTTCGGGCAGAGACATCCCTTACGAATGAATTTAGTAAAGGGTATAGTAAAGAGGATAGGAAAGGTTGGTAAAGTACAGGCAGAAGCTAGTGAGGAATAGATTTAAAAGACTCCCATTTAAATATAACCTATGAAGGCATGCCACTGAATATTGACAAAATATACAAGTTCTTACATACAAATGCTAGAAGTCTAAATATTAAGATGGGTCAGCTGGAATGCCTGGCACTAAATGAGGATATTGATATCATAGGGATCATTCAAACTTTGTGGAATGAGAAAAATCCATGGGACATGGTAATATCAGGGTACAAAATATATGGGAATGACAGAGTAGTTTGTGCTAGTGGGGAAGTGGCACTATCTGAGAAAGAAAATGTAGAGTCAAATAAATTAAAAATCTTAAATTAATCAAACTGTATGATAGAATCTCTATGTGATTCTCTTGTGAGATACTCCCTTCTCTTCATGTGTCATTGTATAATGCCTTCATCTGTAACTTTCACTCCATGCATCTGAAGAAGTGAGGTTTTTTACTCACAAGAGCTTATGCCCAAATCAATCTGTTAGTCTTTAAAGTGCCACTGGACTCCTTGTTGTTTTTATGGATAAAAATGCCATGCTTCAACAACAAAAGAATAGCAGTAGGAATATATTACTAACCACCTGACCCAGATAGTGACTGTGATTGTGAAATGCTCAGAGAAATGAGGCCACAAAGACAGAAAACACAATAATAATAGTGGATATCAACTGTCCTTATATTGACTGGGTACTTCTCACCTAAGGGAGATATGCAGAGATAAAATTTCTAGACACCATAAATGACTGCTTCTTGGAGCAGATTGTCCTGGAAACCAGAGGAGAGGCAATTCTTGATTTAGTCCTAAGAGGAACACAGGATCTGGTCCAAGAGGTGAATAAAGCTGAATAAAGCTCAGTAATAGCAACCATAAAATAATTAAATTTAACATCTTATTGAGGGGAAATGGAAAGAAACTTACCACATCAGCATTTAACTTTAAAAAAAGGGAATTACAGAAAAATGAGGAAATGAGTTAAATGGAAAGTAAAAGGAATGGTTGCACAGGTGAAATGCCTGCAAAGTATAGGGTGCTTTTAAAAATGCCATAACAGAGGCTCAAACTAAATATATACACCAAATATATTTAAAAAAAAAAACAGTGAGAGGAACAACAACAAAAAATGACATCCTGGCTAAACAGAAGAGTAAAAGAGGTGGTTAGAGGCAGAAAAGCATCCTTCAAAAATTGGAAGTCATAACCTAGTAAGGAAAATAGAAAGACCGCATAAACTCTGGCAAGTCAAGTGTGAAAGTATAACAAGGCAGGCTGCGAAGGAATCTGAAGAGCAACTAGCTAAAGATACAACAATTAACAATTTTTGAAGTACATTAGAAGCGGGAAGCCTGCTAAGTAGTCAGTGGGGCCACTGGACAATCAAGATGCTAAAAGAGCACTCAAGGAAGACAAGGCCATTGCAGAGAAACTGAATGAATGTTTGCATTGATTTTCACTGCAGAGGATGTGGGGAAGATCCCAACAGCGAAATCATTCTTTTTAGGTGACAAATCTGATGAACTGTCCTCGATTGCAATGTAGAGGAGGTTTTGGAACAAACTGATAGATTAAATAGCAATCAGCCACCAGCACCAGATGGTATTCACCAAGGATTTCTGAAGGAACTCAAATATGAAATTGCAGAACTACTAATCGTGGTATGTAATCTATCACTTAAATCAGCCTCTGTTCCAGATGACTGGAGGTTAGCTAATGTAACCCCCATTTTTTTAGAAAGGCTCCAGAGGCAATCCTAGCAATTATAGGTCAGTAAAGCCTAACTTCAGTACCAATCAAATTGGTTGAAACTATAGTAAAGAATAAAATTATCAGACACGTGGATAAAAACATTATAGTGAGGAAGAGCTAACATGGCTTTTGTAAAGGAAAATCATGCCTCACCAATTATCTGAGAGTGTCAACAAGCATGTGGACAAGGGTGATCCAGTGGATCTAGTGTACTTGGTCTTTCAGAAAGCCTTTGACAAGGTCTCTCATCAAAGGCTTTTAAACAAAATAAGCATTCATGGGATAAGAGGGAATGGTCTCTCATTTATCTGTAGCTGATTAAAAGATAGGAAATAAAAGGTAGGAATAAATGATCAGTTTTCACAATGGAGAGAGGTAAATAGTAGGATTCCCCAAGTATCTGTACTAGGACCAGTGTTATTCAACATATTCATAAATGAACTGGAAAAGGGGGTGAACAGTGGTGGTAAAATTTATAAATAATACAAAATTACTAGAGATAGTTAAGTCCAAAGCTGACAGCAAAGAATGACAAAGGAATCTCACTAAACTGGGTGAAATTCAATGTTGATAAATGCAAAGAAATGCACACTGGAAAAAATAATCCCAATTATACATACAAAATGATGGATTCTAAATTAATAGCTACCACTCAAGTCCTACTAGGCAGAGATGGCATTCACCTTTCGAGGACGGGCAGGGGCGACTCTATGTATTTTGCCGCCCCAAGCACGGCAATCAGGCGGCTTTCGGTGGCGTGCCTGCGGGAGGTTTGCTGGTAACATGGATTTGGTGGCATGTGTGCAGGAGGTCCGCTGGTAACGCGGATTTGGCGGCATGCCTGCAGGAGGTCCACTGGTCACGCACCTCTGGCGCTGAATTGCCGCCAAATTGCCACCAAAGCCACGGGACTGGCAGACCTCCCGCAGGCATGCCGCCGAAGGCAGCCTGACTGCTGCCCTCACGGCGACTGGCAGGCTGCTCCCTATGGCTTGCCACCCCAGGCATGCGCTTGGTGCGCTGGTGCCTGGAGCCACCCCTGAGGAGGGGAAAGACCCTATTTGGACACAGACTGGCTAACCCAGTGAGGAGGGCTTTAACCTAGGTTCGATGGAGACAGGTGAGCAAAGCCCACAGGTAAGTGGGGAACATGGAGACCTGGGAGATGGGTTGGAAATAGGAGGAAGCATGGGCTATAATAGCAGAGAGAAAGAAGGGTCAGGAAAAAACTGGGAGGCAAGATCAAATCAGTATCTTAGGGTACGTCTACACTACGGGATTATTCCGATTTTACATAAACCGGTTTAGCAAAACAGATTGTATAAAATTGAGTGTGCGCGGCCACACTAAACACATTAAATCGGTGGTGTGCGTCCACGGTCCGAGGCTAGCGTCGATTTCTGGAGCGTTGCACTGTGGGTAGCTATTCCGTAGCTATCCCATAGTTCCCGCAGCCTCCCCCACCCCTTGGAATTTCCGGGTTGAGGTCCCAGTGCCTGATGGGGCAAAAATCATTGTCACGGGTGGTTTTGGGTAAATGTCGTCAGTCACTCCTTCCTCTGGAAAAGCAACGGCAGACAAGCATTTCACGCCTTTTTCCCTGGATTGCCCTGGCAGATGCCATAGCATGGCAACCATGGAGCCTGTTTTGCCTTTTGTGCCTGTCACCGTATGTGTACTAGATGCCGCTGACAGAGGCGATTCAGCAGCGCTACACAGCAGCATGCTTTTGCTTTTGCATGACAGCAGAGATGGTTACCAGCCATACTGTACCATCTACCATACCATAAATTGGTAATAAGATGATCATGGTTACCAGTCCTTTTACACTGCACCATTTGCTGCTGTCATAAGTGCAAAAAGCCAAAATTGGGAATGACTTCCTGAGTCAATCCCTCCTTTTTGGTATCTAAAAATAGAATCAGTCCTGCCTAGAATATGGGCAAGTGTACTAGAGAACCACTGTATCATAGAACCAGAGAGCACAGCTGCTCTGTGTCAGATCCTGCTGAAATTATGAGCTGTATGCTATTCACAGGGGGTGCTCCTGCAACAACCCCACCTGTTCATTCCGTTCTTCCCCCAGCCTTCCTGGGCTACCATAGCATTGTCCCCCCACTTGTGTGATGAAGTAATAAAGAATGCAGGAATAAGACACAGTGACTTGTTAGTGAGAAATGAGTGGAAGGCAGCCTCCAGCTGCTATGATAGTCCAGACAGGACAGTAAGGAGTGTGGAGGAGAGGAGCACAGCATCCCTCTGCTAGTCCAGGGGCAATTGTATCTTTTCTTTACACATGAAGGGTGGGGGCTGATGGAGCTCAGCCCCCTGTTGCTATGATGACGATGGTTATCAGCCATACTGCACCATCTACCAGGAAAAATTAGGGCCAGGCGCCTTTGATTGACCTAACTGATGCTAGTCAGCATGGTTACCAGTCCTTTTGCACTGCCCCATGTGCCAATAGGCTGATGATGAGGACGGGTACCAGTCATATTGCACCATCAGCCACCCATGGCGGGGGGGGGGGGAGCAAGGATGTTGGTGTTGAGTGCTGCAGCATTGCATCTATCTGCAGCATTCAGTAAAGATAGGGTGACATGTTAAAGAGTCAAGAGAGGATTTTTTTTCCCTTTCACTTCTGGGGGTGGGGGGGTGCATAAATTGCCGAGCTATGCCCTGACCCACCACGGACACTGTGTTTGACCCTAGAAGCATTTGGAGCTCAGCCAAGAATGAAAATACTTTTCGGAGACTGCAGGAACTGTGGGATAGCTTGAGTCCTCCAGTCCATGAGCGTCCATTTGATTCTTTGGCTTTCCGTTACGCTTGTCACGCAGCAGTGCGCTGAGCCCCTGCTATGGCGTCTGTCTGGAGATTTTTTAAAAATGATTTTGAATTTCGTCTTCTGTAACAGAGCGCTGATAGAACAGATTTGCCTGCCCTTACAGTGATCACATCCGCATGGTCCATGCGGGAGCTCTTTCTTTATTTTGATTTTTAACTGCATCGCCACACGTGCTGATCGGAGCTCCACGCTGGGCAAACAGGAAATATTCAAAAGTTTGCAGGGCTTTTCCTGTCTACCTGGCCACTGCATCTGAGTTCAGATTGCTGTCCAGAGCGGTCAGTGGTGCACTGTGGGATACCGCCCGGAGGCCAATACCGTCGATCTGCGGCCACACTAACCCTAATCCGATATGGTAATACCGATATTAGCGCTACTCCTCTCGTTAGGGAGGAGTACAGAAACCGGTTTAAAGAGCCCTTTATACCGATATAAAGGGCCTCTCAGTGTGGACGGGTGTGGCGTTAAATCGGTTTTACGCTCCTAAAACCAGTTTAAACGCCTAGTGTAGACCAGGCCACAGATGCCTATATACAAATGCGAGAAGTATGCGTAATAAGCAGGAAGAACTGGAAGTGCTAATAAATAAATACAACTATGACATTGTTGGCATCATCGAAATTGGTGCGATAATACAAATGATTGGAATGTTGGTATGGATGGGTACAGCTTGCTCAGGAAGGATAGACGGAAAAAAGGGAGGAGGTGTTGCCTTATATATTAATAATGTGCACACTTGGACTGAGGTGGAGATGGACATAGGAGACGGAAGTGTTGAGAGTCTCTGGGTTAGGCTAAAAGGGGTAAAAAACAAGGGTGATGTCATTCTAGGAGTCTACTACAGGCCACCTAATTAGGTGGAAGTGGTGGACGAGGCTTTTTTTAAACAACTAAGGGCAGGTCCATACTCAGCACGCGGGTTGACGCGGTTACAGGGGCGGCTCTAGACCCCAGCGCGCCAAGCAGGCGCTTGGGGCGGCCGTTTCCCGGGGGGGCGGCATTTGGCTCCGGTGGAGCTCCCGCCGGCATGCCTGCGGCAGGTCCACCGGAGCCCGGGACTAGCGGACCTGCCGCAGGCATGACTGCGGCGGGTCCCCTCTTCCCGCGGCTCCGGTTGAGCTCCGCGCAGCGGACTGCGGCAGGTCCGCTCGTCCCGGGCTCCGGTGGATCTGCCGCAGGCATGCCGGCAGGACCTCAACCGGAGCCGCGGGAAGAGGGGACCCGCCGCGGGACCGGGGAAGGGCGGCGCAGCGCTCCGCGCTGCTTGGGGCAGCCTACTTTCTAGAGCCGCCCCTGCGCGGTTAGTTCGACTTCACGGAGTTCGAACTATCGCGTCTGATCTAGACGCAATAGTTCGAACTCCCGAAGCGCCGCGGTCGACTCCGGTACTCCACCACTGCAAACGGCGGTGGTGGAGTCGACAGGGGAGTCGCGGAGTTCGACCCCGCCGCATCTGGATGGGTGAGTAGTTCGAATTAGGGTACTTCGAATTCAGCTACGCTATTCCCGTAGCTGAATTTGAGTACCCTAATTCAAACCCCCTTTTTAGTGTGGACCAGGCCTAACAAAATCATCCAAAGCCCAAGATTTGGTGGTGATGGAGGGCTTCAACTATCCATATATATGTTGGGAAAATAACACAGCGGGGCACAGACTATCCAATAAGTTCTTAGACTGCATTGCAGACAACTTCTTATTTCAGAAGGTTGAAAAAGCTACTGGGGGGAAGCTGTTCTAGATTTGATTTTAACAAATAGGGAGGAACTCGTTGAGAATTTGAAAGTAGAAGGCAGCTTGGGTGAAAGTGATCATGAAATCATAGAGTTCACAATTCTAAGGAAGGGTAGAAGGGAGTACAGCAAAATAGAGACAATGGATTTCAGGAAAGTGGATTTTGCTAAGCTCAGAGATCTGATAGGTAAGGTCCCATGGGAATCAAGACTGAGGGGAAAAAGAACTGAGGACAGTTGGCTGTATTTCAAAGGGACACTATTAAGGGCCCAAAAGCAAGCTATTCCACTGGGTAGGAAAGATAGAAAAAGTGGCAAATTACCAGCTTGGCTTAACCATGAGATCTTGCATGATCTAAAAAATAAAAAGGAGTCATATAAAAAATGGAAACTAGGAAAAATTACAAAGGATGAATATAGGCAAACAACACAGGAATGCTGGGGCAAGATTAGAAAGGCAAAGGTACAAAATGAGCTCAACCTAGCTACAGGAATAAAGGGAAACAAGAAGGCTTTTTATCAATACATTAGAAGCAAGAGGAAGACCAAGGACAGGGTAGGCCCACTGCTCAGTGAGGAGGGAGAAACAGTAACAGGAAAATTGGAAATGGCAGAGATACTCAATGACTTCTTTGTTTCAGTCTTCACCGAGAAGTCTAAAGGAGTGCCTAACATAGTGAATGTTAATGGGAAGGGGGTAGGTTTGGAAGATAAAATAAAAAAAAGAACAAGTTAAAAATCACTTAGAAAAGTTAGATGCCCGCAAGTCACCAGGGCCTGATGAAATGTATCCTAGAATACTCCAGGAGCTAACAGAGGAGGTATCTGAGCCTCTAGCTATTATCTTTGGAAAGTCATGGGAAACAGAAGAGATTCCAGAAGACTGGAAAAAGGCAAATACAGTGCCCATCTATAAAAAGGGAAATAAAAACAACCCAGGAAACTACAGACCAGCAGTAGTCTGGGAACTGGACTAGCAGCAACTGAGATGAATGGGATATAACAATATTCTGCAGGTAAAAGAAAATGACCAGGATCTTAAGATAGGGACAGTTCAGAGCTGAATTGGCCCTCAAGGAGACATGGCCTTTGATGTATGGACTCTACTAATTGAAGAACAGATCCCCAGCAGAGCGTGAATTATGACTGAAATACAGACCCAGAATGAAGATAACTGATAAAAGGGTTGTATGAGGAGTGTGGCACATAGGTGCCAGGTGTGCACTACCTATACAGGTAAATGGGATGAAGGCTCTTGGAGTCTATCACGCACAGAAACCATCAAGTGGAGGATGCGTACTACCAATGCTCCTAGGCAGCATAGAGATGATATGAAGGGGCCTCAACATAGCCACCAGATTATTCTCATAGCAGAAGAACTAACTATGGTCCTGTGAGAGCAAAACTCTGATTTTTTTTTTCTAAATTCTCTCCAAGAAGGTGGATGTGAGGAAGCCCTGAGAGCCCAGAATAGTATCATATCTTCCTACTGGACTAACAAATAGATTAAAACTTTTTAATCTATTCTTTATTTTCTGGCCGCCTGAATAAATTCTTTGAGTTTGAGACCTATATGGAAATCCATCTCTGGCTTGAGCCTATAGTGCCTGGCACTTGGACTGTCAACATCACTTGCCCCAGTGTTAGCTAGCAGCTCAGTGTTCTTGGGGAACCAGGGCATAGTACCCAGCCTGTCTGACTCATGAAAGACCCCCACCCCAGCCTCTGCTTGAAACAAATTTGCATCAGAAGAAATACTTACAAAAAGCAATGAAAAGACAGTGGAAGACACCTAAACCCCTGGGATAAGGATGACAGGATTAAGGAAACTCCCCTAGACTCATCTGCATCAAAGATTAGCATACAGAATGGAGAACAGAGATTCCAAGGCAAGAACAGCATTGACCTCTGGGACCAGAAAAGCAGGGAAGCACTGCATGATGGGGGATCTCTGCTCCAGATGTTAATGAATCCAGGCCTGCACACACCAAGCTCAGTAGTGATCAGACCAATTCTAGTAATAAATCCTTTATTGGTATCCAAAATAGTGAAGTTCCCTAATTGCATTGTGAACCCCCTCCAAGGAACACCGCCCAAAGCCAGGAATGATCAGCTTCTATGATATAGCCTGAACAAAACAACTTTGGTATTCTCCCTTGTTTATACATAAACAAATCTAGTTTAATCTAGTTCAAAATTGAACCATCATTATTTCTCTACAAAAACCCCTATCCATGCTCAAGTCAGTGTTCTGATGCCCGGATCCAAAATCTGCATCAGTTCCATTGGGACTTCATCTTCTCCTGACTGATCGTGCTGGGGGCTTTGCCTGACTCCAGCACTCTGGATCCTCAGCTACCACCACCACGTGGGACCCCCCATCAATTTAAGCTTCATGGAGTGGTGAGAACCCAGCTCTCCCTTTCTCTCTCTCTCTCTCGGTATAGCCTTGTGTGATCAGTTATAGTTTTGTAAACCTGACTTTTATAATCAAGTATCAGAGGGGTAGCCGTGTTAGTCTGGATCTGTAAAAGCAACAAAGAATCCTGTGGCACCTTATAGACTAACAGACGTTTTGCAGCATGAGCTTTCGTGGGTGAATCCCCACTTCTTCGGATTCAAGACTCTTGCATCCGAAGAAGTGGGTATTCACCCACGAAAGCGCATGCTGCAAAACGTCTGTTAGTCTATAAGGTGCCACAGGATTCTTTGTTGCTTTTATAATCAAATTTAAGTTAGATTTAATATTATAACTGTTTTGTTTGTTTGGCTCCCCTATGGTTATTACCTGGCAATAAATAACTTTCATGATTAAGATAGTTGCTTCTCTCTCGCACTGTCTTCCCCTCTCCCCCATGGGTGTTTTCTGGTTTCCTCATTCACTCTGCAGCAACTCTCCTCGTACCTAAGCTAAAAGATCCCTGCAGTGCCCAAAAATCCTGTGGGGTTTGCTCAAGTGGGTTACTACCAGAACAGTTGTAACATGAAAATGGGGATAGAGATGTGCTGAACCTGGGACATATAAGGGTGGCAGCTTGAAAGAGCTGCTCGACCCAGTCTGCTGAGTCCAGGGGCATATAAGGGTGGCAAATTGAAAGTGCTGCTCAACCTAGCCTGCTCAGGCATGCTCTATTCTGGTGAGGTGCCCAAGGCATATGAGGGTGACAACTTGGAGGTGCTGTTTGACCCAGCCTGGTGAGTTGAAGGGCCTATGAGGATGCCAGCTTGAATGTGCTGCTTGATCCAGCCTTCTGAGTCCAGGGACATATAAGGGGTCAGCTTTGGAGTGCTGATTAACCCAGTCTGCTCAGATGTGCTCTGTTAATGTGTGTGTGTGTGTGTGTGTGTGTGTGTGTGTGTTCGTCTGATTCTGGGGCTGGAAGAACCCAGCTCTGGGGAACGTGGGTCCTGCAAGATAGCTCCATTGGGAGGGAACTTGCAGCAGGGAGAAGTAGAGCTCCAAATGAGAACACAAGTGACACAAGTGACATTGATAGACGTACAGAACCTCTTCCCTTTCCCCAGAAGAGTAACCTTAATAAATGAGCATACCCCAAAGTAATGGGCAAAGCTGGTAACACCAGAGTTTGTGGCACACATGACATGATACCAAGTCCTTGAAAGGGTTTGGTATGCCCTTCTTCTGGTAGGCACCCTGCATGTAGTTTAAATACAATAATATATAACTCAAAACTTCAGTCAAACTAGATTCAAATTTTCTTTAAGGGAGGGGTGTCAAAATATCATGAAAAGGGTCACGTTCCCAAAGTCATTGCCATGTTGCAAGAAAATAGAATGAAAGAGAAGAAAACACAAAACAAATAGTGATGCCAGTCAATGTTCCCTCTAATTTTTTCCATCCATGTGTGGAATGAATTTTGTTATGTGAGTATATTATCGAGATAATGTGAGGATATGCACCACAAGTAGAAACAAAAACCCTAGATAATATATATATTTTTAAAAAGTTACCATAGGGACAATTACTCCACCCAGGACAGGTTAGGTGTTTTAGAACTCACTACCCAAAGAATTAAATTTAAGCATTAGAGAGAAATAAAAATTAGGAAATGCATAGACCAGTCAAAAACTCAAATAACAGCACTTTGAAAGATAAAGTTACAGAGAATATATGTGTATTGCAGGAAGTATCAAGAAGTAACAACAACAACAACAACAACAACAACACAAGTATGTGTTGGGAGGGGAGTGTGAAAGACACTGTGTGTGTGAGAGAGAGAGACAGAGAAACAGTGTGCGTGTGTGTGTGTGTGTGTGTGTGAAAGAGAAAGAGAGGGAGAGAGAGAGAGAGGGACATGTGTTGCCCCTTTAAATACATTGCCCTTTTAAGTAGATCGGCACTCAAAGTAGACAAAGCAGCCGCCATCAGCGCCCTCCCCCTTCTTTCCCACCTCCTCTGCATAGCAAGCAGGAGGCTCCTGGGAGCAGCTGGCCAGCGACTCAAAGGCAGAGGGCAAGAGCAGCATGGCAATGGGGGGAGGGGCACCTGAAGTGTGCAGCATTTGATAGCCTACTGGGTCGCCGTGTAGCTTAGAGGGAATTTAGATGCCAGGGAAAGGTGCACACTAAAGCTGGGCAATTTTTTTGGATGGGTAACTTTGTAGTCTGGATCAACACATAACTACTCACAAATTTGACACGAATTTGCTGAATAGTTCTGGCCATTTTTTTCAGGTCTTTGATGCCATTCACAAAATGGTCAGAGGAGGCGGTGTCTTTATAACTTGTAACCTAGTGGTTATAGTACTCACACTAGGCAATGGAGATCCAAGTTTAATCTCCCCCTCTGCCTGAAGTGGAGAAGAGATTAGAACATGGGTCTCCTGCATTAAAGGAGAGTACAATAACTATTGTTCTAGAAGATATTCTAGTGAATGTGGGCTGAGGAGACTTTCACTCTTTGCTGTTGAAACTGTTCCACTTTTTATAACTGATTACTTGTAATTGGAGGGGGGGGCTTGGATTTGGGTTACCCACATCCAAGGTGAGTGCCCTAACCATGTGGCCATACAGTCATTCTCATTTACTCTCCCTCTCTCAATTCATTGACATTTATGTGGTTTTCTAAACACCTGAGGCCCTGCATTGGTAGCATTGTGCTTCAAGAGCAAAGTTTAGGAAACATCTGTGAGACTGTGGAATAGGGATATAGAGAAAGGTATCCTTCAAGTCTATTGATGTCATGCAGTCCCCTTTATTGATGGAAGCTAGCAAGTGTGGATGTTAAGGTATCCATCTAAAATTTTGATGGCTTTATGGCACTATTGAGATATTTGAGATTGAGAACTGCTCGTAGCCTTCTGACTTCTTGAGGAAGAGGGGCAGGACTAGAAACAATGTGGAGTGAGTGTGGTGTTCAGTGCCCAGTCAGTGATTATGGCACTTGCAAGAGCTCTGCTTTGTTCAGCGTCTGAATTCTTTCTAACTGGCTGTGTATAACAATCACAAGAGTTTCACAGAACCCTACCCAGACTCTCTGTCTGGAAAGCTCAGCCCTTAGAATCATAGAATAGAATCATCGAGTATTATGATTGGAAGAGACCTCAGGAGGTCATCTAGTCCAATCCCCATTCAAAGCAGGATGAACAACAACTAAATCATCCCAGCCAAGGCTTTGTCAAGCCGGGCATTAAAAACCCATTCCAGTGCTTCACCACCCTCCTAGTGAAATGGTGTTTCCTAATATCCAACCTAGATCTCCCACACTGCAACTTGAGACCATTGCTTCTTGTTCTGTCATCTGCCACCACTGAGAACAGCCTAGCTCCATCCTCTTTGGAATCCCCCTTCAGGTACTTGAAGGCTGCTATCAAATCCCCCCCTCACTCTTCTCTTTTGCAGACTAAATAACCCCATTTCCCTCAGCCTGTCCTCATAAGTCATATGCCCCAGACCGTAATCATTTTTGTTGCCCTCCGCTGGACTCTCTCCAAATTCTTCACATCCTTTCTGTAGTGGGGGGACCAAAACTGGGCACAATACTCCAGGTGTGGCCTCACCAGTACTGAATAGAGGGGAATAATCACTTCCTTCGATCTGCTGCAAATGCACCTACTAAGACAACCCAATATGCCGTTGGCCTTGGCAACAAGGGCACACTGCTGACTCATATCAGGCTTCTCATCCACTGTAATCACCACGGTATTTTCTGCAGAACTGCTGCTTAGCCAGTCGGTCCCCAGCTTGTAGTGGTGCATGGGATTCTTCCTTCCTAAGTGCAGGACTCTGCACTTGTTTTTGTTAATCATCAGATTTATTTTGGCCAAATCCTCCAATTTGTCTAGGTCACTCTGGACCCTATCCCTAGCTACCAGCCTATCTACCTCCCCCCGGCCAGCTTATTGTCATCTGTGAACTTGCTGTGGTGCAATTAATCCCATCATCCAGATCATTAATAAGATGTTGAACAAAACCGGCTCCAGGACCGACCCCTAGGACACTCTGCTTGATACTGGCTGCCAGCTAGACATCTTATAGTTCATTCATCCAATCCATACTTTTTTAACTTGCTGGCAAGAATACTGTGGGAGACTGTATCAAAAGCTTTCCTAAAGTCAAGATGTATCACATCCACCACTTTCCCCATATCCACAGAGCCAGTTATCTCATCATGACTTGCCCTTGGTGAATCCATGTTGACTGTTCCTGATCACCTTCCTCTCCTCCAAGTGCCTCAGAAAGGATTCCTTGAGGAATCCTTCTCCATGATTTTGCCAGGGACTGAAGAGAGGCTGTAGTTACCCGGGTTCTCTTTCTTCCCTTTTTAAAAGATGGGCACTATATTTGCCTTTTTCCAATCATCTGGGACCTCCACCGATGGCCATGAATTTTCAAAGATAATGACCAATGGCTCTGCAATCACATCAGCCAACTCCCTCAGCACCTCGGATGCATTAGATCTGGACTCCATGGACTTGTGCATGTCCAGCTTTTCTAAATAGCCCTTAATCTGTTCTTTCACCACTGAGGGCTGCTCACCTCCTCCCCATACTGTGCTGCCCAGTGCAGCAGTCTGGGAGCTGACCTTGTCTGTGAAGACCGAGGTAAAAAAAGCATTGAGTACTTCAGCTTTTTCCACATCCTCTGTCACTAGGTTATCTCCCTCATTCAGTAAGGGTCCTACACTTTCCCTGACCTTCTTCTTGTTGCTAACATACCTGTAGAAACCCTTCTTGTTACCCTTCACATCTCTTGCTAGCTTTAACTCCAATTGTGCCTTGGCCTTCCTGATTACACCCCTGCATGCTCTAGCAATATTTTTGTACTCCTCCCTAGTCATCTGTCCAAATTTCCACTTCTTCTATGATTCCTTTTTGAGTTTAAGCTCACTGAAGATTTCATTGGTAAGCCAAGCTGGTTGCCTGCCATATTTGCTATTCTTTCTGCACTTCAGGATGGTTTGTTCCTGTGCCCTTAATAAGACTTCTTTAAAATACAGCCAGTTCTCCTGGACTCCTTCCTCCCCTGCCCCATATTATCTTCCCAGGGGATCCTGCCCATCAGTTCCCTAAGGGAGTCAAAGTCTGTCTTTCTGAAGTCCAGGGCCCATATTTTGGTACTCTCCTTTCTTCCTTTTGTCAGGATCCTGAACTCAACTATCTCATGGTCACTGCTGCCTAGGTTGCCACCCACTTCTACTTCCCTTACCAATTCTTCCCTGTTTGCAAGCAGCAGGTCAAGAGGAGCACGGCCCCTAGCTGGTTCCTCCAGCACTTGTACCAGGAAGTTGTCCCCAGCACGCTCCAAAAACTTCCTGGATTGTCTGTGCACCGCTGTATTGCTCTCCCAGCAAATGTCAGGGTGATTGAAATCTCTAATTAGAACCAGGGCCTGTGATCTGGAAACTTCAGTTTGTTTTCCGAAGAAAGCCTTGTCTACCTCATCCTTCTGATCTGGTGGTCTATAGTACATGCCCACCACGACATCACCCTTGTTGATCTCGTCCCTAAACTTAACCCAAAGACTCTCAACAGGCTTTTCTCCAGTTTCAAACTGGAGCTCTGAGCAATCATACTGCTCTCTTACATACAGTGCAACTCCTCCACCTTTCCTCCCGTACCTGTTCTTCCTGATTAGTTTATACCCATCCATGACAGTGCTCCAGTTATAGTCCCCAGTACCACATCTGCCCTTCCATGCAAAAATGTAATAAATAATAATAATAATAATTAATTAATTAATTTCTAACAATATTTAATTAACATTTGAGGTGCTCTGTGCTGTGATTTGGACCTATGGAACTCCCCTGGAAGATCAACACTGATACTGTTAGGACGTGATCTGGCTGTTCCATGTCTTGGGACTCTATTGTCTCAACATAATGTGGATATTGCCTGGCAACATGGCCAGATCAGTGTCCTTTATCTCCCTCCCTTTCTCCCTCTGGGATTTGGAGAAGGTGTCACCTATTTCTCTGTGTTATGTGTCCATCTGGAATGACAAACTCATTCTACTGCAGGGCAATCCATTGTTACACCACTGCCATTTAAGACCATTGTTTCCCATCATAGAGACACAGTGTCATTTTCATAAAATAGAGGCAGTTCATGAAACCCCAAATCATACTGACATTTTTGTTTTGCCTTTCCTGTTTCTTTATACATCTGCAAGTCCCTGGTGACTTTGACATCAGGTTCCAACAGTACAGGCATTCTTGTTTTCAATTTTCTGTTGAACAAAATGTCAGTTGGTGACAACCCCATGCCTCACTGGTGCTGTTCTGAAATTTAACAGTGCTAAATATGGATCAGAGCCCAATTCCACAGACTTTGTCAATATTATTTTGGCATCATTTTCCATCATTAGATTGGGGATAATGGGAAGTAGTGGTTACATGTCTAAATCTGTACTTCACTGCAAACTGCTTAAACGCATGTCACTAAATTGTGGTCCACTGTGACACATTACTATGTCAGATATACCATGTATAGCAAAAATAGATTTGACAGGCACTCTCACTTGATTAGCTGTAGTATCTTCTAGTAAGTGAGAATAACAGTTTATAACAATTACATATTTTTTTCAGTCAACCTAGACAAAACTATGCCTACTTTCCTGTAGGAGGCCAATTTTTCCTGTGCCACCAACATGGGCTCTTTCACATGACTTGGCCAAAGTTTTTGGCATATGCAACAAGCCTTAACAGCAGTTTGCTCAATGTCACTGTTCATTTGAGTCCAACATGAAGCATCTCTGATCATTCTCTCAGACTTTTCAGGACCTAAATGACCTTCATGTATCCTTTTAAACATATTTTTTTTTCTGTAATGCCCTAGGAATCACCATTCTGGTGCCTTTAAACAAAGTTCCATCTAGTACTTAGAGCATCCCTTTAAATTGATAGTAGAGACTGGACTATGTTGTCATGGCCAGCCTGTGCAAATAGCCTTAATTATTTTCTGCAAGGTCTCTTCCTGAGCAGTAATTCTGGCAATCACAATCCACATTTCATCTGAGACAGGACAAATTTATTTATTTAATCAGATTAACAGGTATAAAATGTAGTTCTGGACTTTGCTTTACTGCACTTTTTTCAAATGCTGTAAAGATTGTGTCTGCAAACACCAAATCTGTACCAAGTTTTATTTTTGTTTATTCGATTTGCAAATGATAGAATTGTAACTGAAAAAAAACCTGGGGAGAGGATCTGCCAGGCTCTTTTTGCAATGGTAATAAGTGGTTTATAGTCAGTTTCAGTTAACACTAGTCTCTCATAAATGAAGACATGAAACTTTTTACATCCATAGACTAAGGCCAAAGCCTACTTCCCTATTTGAGCATACTGACACTCAACTTTTATTAGCATGTGTGTTGCACTAGTCTCCAGTTTTGACGGTACTGTTGTAAAAGGACTGCACCAATACACTCCTGTGCACAATTTAGTTTTGCACTTAATGTCTTAGTACCTCAGGATTGGGGCCTCTTTAATTCACTCCTTTAGTTTTGCAAACTATTTAGTAAAGGCCATGTCTACACTACAAACTTTGGTTAATGGAAGTTATGTTGGCATAAAACTGCTGCCGTTAGTACATTGCTCATGCAGGTACACACTTGACTCCTTTTGTCAGTGCTGCACACACACACAAGATATTCTTGTGTCAAAGCACAGTGTGGTGCACCATGGGTAGATATTCTAGTATGCAACTCACTATCATCCAGATCTCTGTCTTTTGAGAAATGTTGGCAATGAATGAAGGGACTGAAATGAGTCACACACGGTTGATTGGGAGCAAAGAAGCCATCATACAATTCTCTCTGTCCCATAAAGCCACTCATATCCCAAATTTTTGTGCCTTTTTAAAAACTCCAACAAACCTGCACAGTACTTCTCACTGTCCGCCATCTCTGACAGAAGTCTGAAGGTCACATGGCTCTGCACTATTGTCATGAGATCCTCCAGTATTTCCAGAACCAAAAGAAGATCATCATCAGCAGGGGACATGACAATTTCAAGGAGAACAGATTGCTGTGTGACATAGCAAAAACCAATTCAAGATTGTTGGTGGCATTCTTGGAACTGCTGCAGAGGGTGTAGTGCTGCTTCTAGCTCCAAGAAACAAGCACCGACTGGTAGGATTGCATCGCAATGAAGGATTGGGATGACGAGCAGTGTCAGCAGAACTTTTGGATGCACGAGGCCACATTCCTGGATCTGTATGCTGAGCTAGTCCCAGACCTCCCACACAGGAAGACCACAATAAGAGCTGCACTGACAGTGAAGAAGCGAGTCGGATCTGCACTGTGGAAGCTTGCAATGCTGGATGATATCAGATGATACTGGGAAATCATTTTGAGTGGAAAAATCAACAGTGGGAGCCATTGTCATGCAACTGTGCAATTAATCATCTCCTGATACATAGAACTGTGAGTCTCAGTGGATAAATTTGCAGAAATGGGGGTCCCAAACAGCAGTGGGGTGATAGATGGGATGGTAAATCTCTATTTTGTCACCAGCAACATTGGCACAGATATAAAAACAGAAAGTGCTACTCTTTTATGGCTATGTAAGCCTTGGTGGATCACTGGAGATGCTTTACCAATATCAGCATGGACTGGTCAAGAAAAGTGCATAACACTCACATCTTTAAGAATACAGGACTGTTCAGAAAGCTGCAAGCAAGGACATTATTTCCTGACTTGCAAATTACTATTGGCAATGTTGAAATACCAATAGTGATACTGGGGGAATCAGACTACCTCCTGCTCCCGTGGTTCATGAATCATACACCAGACATCTCAACAGCACTAAATAAAGATTTAGCTACAGGCTCAGATGGTGCAGAATGACAGTTGAAGCTGCTTTTGGTAGATTGAAGGGATGCTGGCATTGTTTACTCACAATTTTGGATCTCTGTGAGAAAAATATCCCAATGGCTATAGCTGCCTGTTGTATCCTGTATAATATCTGTGAGGCAAGGCTACAGTGGGATAGTTGCTGGACCTTCCTGACAGGTTTATCATTCCAAGAAAAGATAGATAGCCAGCAGAGGTATGCCAAGTTTTTCTCATTTCTGGCCTGAACTGGAAGCAGGAAGTATTAAATCTCACAAGAGAGAGGGTGTTTTCTTGTAGGATTTCTAGCATTTTTTGCATTTTGAAGAGATTTTGTATAGCACAGTTATAGTTACAGCATAGTTACTAGATATGAATAAGTAACATTTATTTGAACCAAACTTCTGCATTTTTAGGCTCTCCTGTATCTAAATCCTGCCAATTCATCTGCTATTAAGAAAATATTATTTTATTTTTATCCCTTGCTTTGTGCTTTCCAATCCAAAAAGGAAAGGTCTGTGCTGTGTAGAGTTACTATGTAAGGGCAAAACTAGTGCTTGGCCCTATGCATTGCTCAGGAGGATAAATACATAAGGTGCCTTCTTTGGCCCCTGTGTGTGCAACCTAGCCAGCAGGCCTCAGCACTGGGAGGGGAGAAGATTCTCTGCAGGACTGATACTTCTCTTCCCACATATCTGGATAGGGCCTGGGAAGAGCCTTGAATTTGTCCAGCAATACACTGTCACAGAAAGAGGGTAGTAATCTGGTACAGACCAGCAGAAAATTATTTCTCTCTCACTCCCTCTCCCCAACCTTAGAGCAAGTGGGGAGCCAGTCAGAGGATTGTGACAGAGTCCCAACTCTCTCCTGGGCTGCTCATTGAGGAGCTGCTATGTCCTGCCCCTCACTTAGGGTAGATCGTCACCTTAAAATCTAGCTCTAAAGATGTTAGGCTGCAAGGAAACAATAATTTAAAGAAAAGAAAGGAAATATTGAGGCTCTTTCAAAAGATAGTATTCACTTTGATCATTTGAACAGCTTGTGCCCCTGCAGTTTCTATGCTTCATTGGCATTTCAAATCCAGGCCTCGACAAGAACAACGTCAGAGATAAAATATTTAGCAAACATTCTCAGTGCATACATTCAGGAAACACCTTTGTGGATGGATATGAAACTGTGCAAATAAGTTGTTTCATTTTAAGAAGAAGAAAAGGAAAAGATATTCAAAAGAAATTTTAACAGTATCTGAATTAGATGAAAATAATTAAATAAATCTATACTGTTCCAATGTTGTTTATAAAATTGTGAATAAGCAGGAACATTTCTTGGATTTCATTACTTTCCAATGGAAAGATTTGTATTGAAGCACTTGTCTGAAGATGGCATCAATATTCATAATATAAAATATTATTACCACCATCTTATAATAAAGTAATGCTATTGATATATCTTATCAACAGTCATAATAAAACAATGACTTGTGGCATCTTACAATGGGTGTGTCACCCCACCCTAGTGTATCTGTGTACTTTAATAAACCAAGTTGAATGTGTTTTTTTAAATAGTGATGAAAAGCTGCAAAAAAAAATGCTCCCAGTGTTTACCAGAGATAAACTGATGTCTTTCTAGTCTTTTGATTTTATGAGATATTTAGCCATCTTCCCTAGTAAAATAAACATTTTTTTGTATTTTTAAAGAGGTCAGGTTATCATACCAGGGCTTTGCAAACAGATTTTCTCTCTCCCTGCTTATGTTAACTTAGCTCACTATTTTCTGCTTAGTTTTCAACGCAGTAGTACTAACTCATAAAATTAATTCCCATTTTGTGGGTATGTCAGAAATGAGGATTGTTCTGACCCCTGTTTGAACTCATCAGCTGAAATGAAGTTGTTCAGTGAGCTGGAGAAGACAAAGCTGAGTTCCAAGAAATTAATCAACTCCATCAGCCTTCGCAATAGGCCTGAAAATGGCACACATCAGACTGACCCTGAGCAGCTCTGGATTCCCTCTGTAAATGAAAGTCATCATTCCTGGCAAGGAAGATACTAAATTATAGGCTTTTAAATTTAATTTTCAGTTTACTTGTGTTTTCGATTAGTATGCCATGTTTCATAAAGATGGTAGTACCTTTAAGTAGTAAATGCCTTCATCCACCAGCTCAATCCCTGTTGTAATAAAAAGGTAAATTTGAACTAAAAACTGTTAGCAAATGAAACATGTGCCCAATTTTTTTTCTCAGTGACACCTTAAGCAACAATACCAAATTATTTTCTTCATACCAAAATCAATAACAGGCTTGGAAATAAAAAGTAGCCCTGCAGCCTGAGGCTACAGATTTTCATGACAGGCTACTAAAACTATCTTTCAGTAGCCTGAAGGTCTGCCAGCTAATCATTCACTTTCCTTCACTATTTAGTTGTCGGATATCTCTCCGGGCTAGTAAAACTTAAAGGCTATGTGACAAATTGTCTGCTAAAGAAACATTGTCCATTTTTATCTTCACAGAACTTCAATATGTAGCACGTAGACTGAAAAGTTCATGTTGCTTTGGAGAGGAAAAATTATAATTGTAACTGGTCTGAGAATTCCAACAGTAAAATACAGACTTGTTCATTATTATTAAATGTGAGGCATTATGAGCCTGATACTGCACCCATCAAAGTCAATGGTAAACTTCCCATTGATTTTCATGGGTGCAGGATGGAGATCTAAGTGAATGGAGATTAAGTGTTCACTATTAGGCACGCAAAGGTAAGTAGCTGTAAAAGTTAGGGTTGACTGCTCCATCCTAACTCTGCTCCCTTGTGCCCATACATGACAATATTATCTATAATTAGGCAATCAGAGTAATTCTCAGATACCACAATATAATATTGTATTACAAAAGAGTGCTGGGCAGCAACTGGAAGATGCTGAGTTCTATCAACTGTCCTTGACCTCAACAGACATTAAGGGTGCTCAGCAACTCACAGAATCCAGCTCTTAGATATGTATGCCTATCACCTAGCTGGACCAAATCCTGCTTGCCTAGCATAGTATTTAGCATTTAATTTACTAAGCTTTTTTAAAAGAACAAACAACTCTAATGGACAGCAGGCAGCTAAGGCCAGCTGTTGCCTACTAATCTTATTAGTAATTGTGCATGAGTAGGCCTAAGAGGCACCAGATAGGCAAGGTTGACTGGTATCTTTTGAAACTACAGGTTAAATATGAGTCTCCATAACTCTTCATGCCCTTTCAAGTGCACAGTTTGAGGCAAAATAAGAGCCATTGCTTTTTTTTTAGCCAATCCTCAACACGCTTTATGTTTGCCATCTCCAAATTGTGTGCCTTGGAATAGTTTTTGCAACTAAACCAAACTAAGGCTTTCAAGTTGCATCAGAATCCTAAACTATGCTAATCCTATACATCACCTGAAACAGATTACATTGATATAAGGCTTTAGATAACCATAAGAACCTCAAGCATATTAATTTGCACTCTTATGGCCTCTTAACCACATGTGTGTAAATAAAGAGTGAGTAAGGAAAGGACAAGTTGCTTAACTTTGGTCTCATTTCTCCAATTATTAAAAGGGACAAAAATACTTGTCTAAGTTATATATCTGCTGAGTTCTGATTATTAACATATTGTGGCCTGAAAGTGCCCCACCTGTATGGAGAATGGAATAAAAGGCAAGGTCCTCTCCTGGATCAATAACTGGTTAAAAGCCAGGAAACAAAGGGTAGGAATAAAACCATCAGTTTTGACAGTGGAGAAATGTAAATAGCAGCAGGGCTTTGGAGTGGAGCCTGGAGCTGGAGCACGGAACAGCTCTGGAGCAGTGGAGCTGCAGGTTTTTGCTTGGAGCTGGAGCAGAGCCGGAGCACAACTCCAAAGCCCTGAATAGCAGGGCCCCCCCCAGGGATCTCAAAAAAGGGCTAAACATTGATGTGGCAAAGTTTGCAGATGATAGTTAGTTCAAAGCAGACTGTGAAGAGCTACAGAGGAATCTCACAAAACTCAGTGACGGCACAAAATGACAGATCAAATTCAATGTTAATAAATGCAGGAGGGATATGACAAAAGTCTGTAAAATAATGAATGATGTAGAAAAAGTGAATAAGGAAGTGTTATTTACCCCTTCACATAACAGAAGAACCAGGTGTCACCCAATGAAATGAATCGGCAGCAGGTTTAAAACAAACAAGAGGTAGTAGTTCTTCACACAACACACAGGTAACTTGTGGAACTCAATGCCAGGGGATGTTGTGAAGGCCAAAAGTATAATTGGGTTCAAAAGAGAAAGAATTAGATAAGTTCATGGAGGATAGGTCCATCAATGGCTATTAGCCAAGATGGTCAGGGATGCAACCTCATATTCTGGGTGTCCTTAAACCTCTAACTGCTAGATGCTGGGACTATACAACAGAGGGTGGATCACTTGATAATTGCCCTGTTCTGTTCATTACCTCTGAAGCATCTGGCATTGGCCACTGTCAGAAGACAGGATATTGGGCTAGATGGACCATTTGTCTGACCCAGTAAGGCCATTCTTGTGTTCTTGTAATGTATCATGGTTAAGAGGCTACAGACAAGCTTCATTCAACTGTTTATTTGTTGTTGTTTCAGAACTTTTCTATACAAGAAGTATACACTTGTGTGTGCTAAGGATCTTGCAAGTCTACCTAAGTATGGTGGGGAAGTGGCTGAAGAGGTCAAATTTTCAGCAACTTCTGTGGTAGTCCTTTCTTAAAAATAAGGGAAAAATGTATATTTGGATTTTTTTTATACTGAGAAAAAATGTAAGTGTATTTTTATCACTCTTTGTTAACTGAAAAACAGCTAATGGGATTTTCCTTAAGTTTCAACTCCCTTCCATCTTCTCCTCCCACACAAAGGAACACAAGAAATCCTTTGTGGGACTTTAATCATGGAAAATTTTAGCCCTAAGGTGATTTGTTTGGAAAGTTATAACATTGTGAAAAAGGATTATAACTGAAACAGTTTTGCGCATGACCAAGACTTATAAGGTTTATATTTTAGAAGTCTTGATGCAGAAGAGATGCTCATTGTGTGAACTAGATGGAGAACAGCATATAAAATGTTATGTAAAATAAGAAAATGAAACCCCTGGTAAAATAAAGTATAAATACATACAATAAATAAAATGAAGTACTGAGAAAAGGCAAGAACTAAGATCCTGAAGCTGCAAACATCTATGCAGATCTATAACTTTATTCACGAGTTGTACTATTGAGTTCAATGGATGACTGGCACCTAGATTAGTCTAGTCCTGGGTTTGAGCAGCCACACTGAAAAACTGATCACTGGTGCTTTACTCGCCTTTGTGTTGATAGGACTTCTGGGGTCACATTCCATGATTCTTTTTACTGCCATAAGATGAGCCACTCTATGATTCTTTCCCAGTGAACTGTGGCAGAATTTGTCTGTCTTCCTGGGCACTCAGGAGGAATTGTGGGACGGCATTGGAGGACTATCTGCATTTGAGTTATTTAGCCTACATCCTCACTGCAAAGTGAGTTACAAGTCTGAGTGAAGTACCACCCAGGCTCTAGCCCATACCCCGC
Organism: Mauremys reevesii; assembly: GCF_016161935.1. NCBI lineage: Eukaryota > Metazoa > Chordata > Testudines > Geoemydidae > Mauremys > Mauremys reevesii. Next base: position 121,026,191 of record NC_052624.1, on the reverse strand, counting down.
TCTAGCCTGGGTTTGAAAGCACAATTAAACTTGTGTGAGAGAGTTTTGTGTGTCGATAGGAGGAGGCAACACCTGAGTTAACTTGGCAACAAAGCTATACTCTAGGGTATGCACTTCAATGTTTGCCAGTTTGGGGACTATGTTGGTAAGGATGAGGAAAAATGAGAAGGCTCGATCTTACAGTCCCTTCTCCGGAAAATTTCTCATTGACTTCAGTGGAAATCTTGTCTGAATAACAAATGCAATATGGGGCTCTAAAAGATGGTGATATTGGTTATTACTTTGAATTTCCTACTTTTTGTTGTTGTCTTTCAAAGTTTAGTATACTTTACTTTTATCTGAAATAAAAGTCAAACTGTATAATCAAGTTTGTTTGGGCTTGCCTTTAAAAAACAATTATTTATTTGAGAGATTAGAATAAAATCCCCCAAACAGCTCAATTCATATATAGCCAGTTATATATATGGGTTTTGTTTTGTTTTATTTTGTTTTGTTAGTGGGCTGTCATTCTCCTCTTACCTTCTGAAACCTCTCTAATCACACACAGCTGTTGTCCATCTTTCCTGTGGGCTCATCTCCAGAGGAAGGCTCCTGCAAGCCTAGCTAGGGAATTTCGGTATTAAATTCAAACCCGAGTTTGCAAATAGTCCAAAGTTTGAATGTCATGCCATGATGGATTGACGATATTTTTTCTGTACTGCTCATTCCCATCCACAACTCAACATCCAGGCCACAATACCGGTATGCTAAAAAAAAATCCTTATTTCTTTTTCTTTAATAAATCCTGCTACATTCTGGAAGCCACATGTTTATACAAATATTCCACTTCACTCTCTCCGTTGTTTTGATAAATTACTTTTTTAAATTGCACCCATTTCTCCCTATGCAAGCATCATTTGTTTTCTTTCCTTTGCTCATATTGGACCCTCAGTACAGGTGCCCACAATGATACATGCTAGTAGAAACACAGTGCGAACACCAGTGCAGATCTCTCCTGCTGTACATCAGTTGTATTGGCAGTTGATCTAGTGGTATGCATTTGTTTAATGATGCATGGTTGATTTAACCTTCTAGACTGTCCCTCCCTGAGGAACATGAGCTTTATCCTGGAAATTGAGTCATGTCAGAGTAACATGTTAATTATTATTGTAGTAATAATTCTCAACCCATAGTAGAGAGCATTTTGTTGCTGTTCAGTAACTTACAGTATATAAATGTTACAAGGATTGCAATGCATTCTCTTACTGCAGAAAAAAAATCCTTTTTAATCATTAGTGTAATTACAGTGAAGTTAAAGAAATCAAATTGCAGTCTTTTAAACCTGGGATCCATATCTTTGCCCCTTGCATGGTTGGAATCATCAATGAAATAGAGGATCATTTCCAAATAATACATATAATAATTATAACAGAATTTCCTTGACCAGATATGAACCCAAACTTACAGGTAAGAAAGATATCTCTGGATAAATGTTATTTACTTTGTAGATCTTAGTTAGAAACACGTAGATTTACACTAGCTAGTCTGGTAATATTTAATTGTAAATAAAAACTGTGACCTTTGCACACCAATAGAGATATGGAATTGAGGATATTGTATTAAGCAATGGCATAAGAGCATACTTATGTTAATGAAGTATGAAAAGGTTGTCTCATTGTTGTCCTAACATCAGTTAACATCAGCAGCAAACTGTAAACATCCAAATCAATAACAAGGAATTTAAATTAGACAGAATTTACAGTTAAAGATATTTAATTGACTAATTTTGTAGTTTGCCTCAAATTGGTTTTATTGTGCTTCAGATTTTTCTTTTGTTTTGCCTGCATGATTGCTTGCTATTGCAATGGATAGCTTGTGTGTTCTTAACACTAGGGCACATTTCCAAAACAGTTGTCTTTTCCAAAAGAGTAATTCCACGTGTGCTTTTTTAATATTTATTTGTATTTTCTGGCAACTTACAAAGCTTATAGTTTGAATAGCAACATAAAATAGAAAAGTCTTATGAAAATAATATGTTGTCAAGGAAGTCCCAGCACTATTAGGAGAACAGAGTTTGAGCTGAATGCAAATGTTTTTCTGTTTGCCCTCCTTTACATCTAACCCAGGCATTGTGGACTTAAAGATTACAGAACATAAAAATCTAAATAAAAGGTTGACTACTTCTGTGAGCCTCTTTGAGTTTGATATATTTTCTAATCAGGTTTTTAAACAAACGTTTTTGTGATACATTAATATTACAGCTTGTGGTTATGATGAAAGCTCGATGTAAAAAGAACTTCAAAGGCAAGGATTCAATATGAATTTCTCAGACTTAAATATTGTTGATAATCTTTGTCTAAGACACCAGACTGAAACACTTGTGTTATTAAAACTGTGCTGGACTGACCTTTCTCAAGATTTTTTGAGGTTGGATGCTTCAACATACCATACCTGCAACTGTATTGACTGGAATATTTTGCCTGTCAGGATTAAGTTAATGTTGTTATCTTTGGCTGTAATGGGTTTTTAGCCTGCTGTTGCCTGCCTGCAAATGCAACTATAAATTACTTTATAGTAAGACATGATGATTTGCTAAGTATCTTGATAGGTTCTCTAGTCAGATTTTGTGTAAAATGTAAGGTGAAAAAGTTTTAGGGAAGTGAAGTTCTGTATTGTAGCTAATGTTTCCAGAACCTACTGTGTCTAATATGCCAATGGAATTTGGTTTATTCACTGAAAATTACAGCAATCTTCAAAGCAGGGACAAAATATGAAAAAAAAATGTCTCTTTCAGTTAAGGAGTAAGAAAAGTATTAGTTTTTCAGTTTTATTATGAAAATTGATAGATGCTTTTAGGTCTTACGTAAAATTATTCCTTTCTTTCTAATTCAGTTCTGGTTTGCAGTGATCAGAAGAATGGCTGTTTGGCCTTTAGTATGTGAAATGAGCTGGTAGTCTCAATCCAATGTCAAGACAAATATGCAAAAGATTATACAATTACAGTGGGTACTAATTGATATGCTCTCTTCAGTTTTAGCAGAGAAGCCTAGGAGTGCATGGATATAGATCTTAAATAGCCACTTGCTTTCAATAGTAAATGTGTCCCTCAGGTGTGAGTGAGGACCAACTGGCAGAGCAGTGTGGAGAAGCTCACATTACTGCTATTCCTGCTGTACTTGTTTGCTTGATGAAAGATAACTGCAGTCCCCGAGGCCGTCACAAGAGCACCTTTCATGAGTCCATTCATGATAATATCCTTCACATTAAAAAAATACTTCCTACCCTGTTTTGGGGAGGATTCCCAAGACCTGAATGACTTCTGCCCTCATGTGATATTCCAGTATTAAATTTTATTATGAAAAAAAATTCTAAATTATTAAAATGTCACAAGAAGAGGAAAAGAAAAAAAATATTAAATACATAAAATGAGTCTGTAAATTAGAAGGTTTGTAGCCATCAGAGGAGTGAGGCTCTGGAACAGCCTCCTATAGGAATTGTGGGGGCAAACAGTTTTATGATATTAGTTTGTCAAGAAATGCATACTGTGACGTTACATCCAATATTCTTCACAGAAATATTGTTATGATATGAATCTGGCATAACTAAGATATGTTTTATGCAAGATGGGTTATGTGAGGTAGCATTGAAAAGGTTATGATTTACTGAATGTGTTTATTCAATTTGTATGCATATATCATTTCTGTATCTAAAGTTAGGAATACTGTCTATGTGACAATTACAACTGTGTGCATATTTGCTTGGGAAACGCCCACCAGACAGTAAGCAATCAGCCTTAATGGGCCATTAGGAAAAGACAATGAGTCTTCGAAGATGTGGATCCCCCATCGTCGCTGGAGTTCCTTCCTGTGGACCTTGCAAATAAACCTTGTCTCATGGTTGCCCTGACACTGCAAGGTCATGTGATAATGTAACCTGGTACAAAATATTACCTTACACACTGCTGGTACTTTTTTACTGGAAACAAAGGCTTCAATTTAAATTCTATTTAAGGCTGGGAAGCAAGGCAATCATGACTCTCCTCCATTGCTTGCCCAGGCAGGAAGACTGCTAAAAACACCTGAAGAGGAAGGCAGGGTTGGGTCCAGACTTACAGAGGTCCAGTCTGTAAAGAGAAATAACTGGAACTCTACGATACAGAAATGCTGCAACTTGCTTAAAACAACATTTAGAATGAGAAATTACATTTTAACCTGTTTCTTGAGTGTATTAAGCTTATTTTGCTTGTTTTGTTTTATTTGCTCAGTAATCTGCTTTGTTCTGTTTGCTATCCCTTATAATAACTTAAAATTTACCTTTTGTAATTAGTAAACTTATTTCTTGTTTGTAACATAACCCAGTTTGAGCATTCATATCTGGGGGAGGGGGGCAAAAAGCTGTGCATATCTCTTTCCACATTGAGGGAGAGGGTGATTTTTATGAGTTTGTGCTGTGCAGGTTTTTCTATACAGCACAAGACAATATTATTTTGGGTTTACTCCCCAAAGGGTGGGCACACATGAGTGCTGGGTGAATCCCCGAGCTGATTCCTGACACGCAGAGCTGATCTCAGTGTCTCTGTGTCCATTTGTGGCTGAGTGTGTCCCTTCCTGTGTGTGTGCTGGAGAAGGCTTGAGGGCCTAGCACAGCTAGGATAGGATGAGGAAACCCAGGCTGGTGGAACAGGCGGAACCAGTGGGACCCCAGTACATCAGGTGGCATCCTGCATGCGGGGGCGGGGAGGGGTCCAACCTGTCACTCATATCTCATTCTACTCCCAGCACCAGGAGTATCAACAAGAAGCAAACTTTGTGGGAGGACGTTAGTGAATCAAACACAGATATTGACTTCAGTTGAGGTGAAAAATGGTTACCTACCTTTCCGTAACTGTTCTTTGAGATGTGTTGCACATGTCCATTCCACTGTGGGTGTATGGGTGTCTTGAACACAACTGTTGGAGACTTTTTTCCCTCAGTAGTACCTGTTGGGGTGAATTGAGTGCCATCTGTCACCATGCACCTCTGTGAGCTAGTATAAGAGGGTGGGGCCATCTCCAACCCTCCTCATTCCTTCATACCAGATAGACTCTGAAAAAGACGGGAAGGCAGATGGATCATGGAATAGACATGTGCAACACATCTCAAAAAACAGCAGTTACAGAAAGGTAGGTAACCTTTTTTTTTGTTCTTTGAACAATTGCACATGTCCATTCCACTCTTAGTGACTCAGAAGCAAACACACATGGAGGCAGTATGACATTACCAAGGGAACAATATGGACTGTTGAACAAATGTGTCCCCTTAATTCTGTAGCCTGAGGTGCCTTTTACACTGCTTTGCTATGAGAACACCCACTCCTGGCCTGTTCACACAGCCTTCAGCATGCAAAATCATTACCAGCTATGTTACACAAATGTTCTGGCCAGCCACTCAGGAATTACATATAGCGCAACACCTGCAAATTCCTAGTCGCAGCCTTGTCTCCCAGAAATGTCCATCTTGTACTGATCAGTACCCTCCTGAACAATACAATATCATCAAAGGAAAATGATATGCACCAGCCTTATTATCACAAATGGAGTTTCTCTCACACTTTACCCAAACAGACTGGTTAAGATAAAAGAATAAGAGAAGTTTATGAACTACAGAAAGATAGATTTTTAGTGATTACAAATATTGATGCATAAAGTCAGGATTGGTTACAAAAGAAATAAAAGATAAAATGCAAGCTAATACCTAAGTTAACATGGTAAGTGAACTTAAAAGCAAAAATGTTTTGTCTCACCAGATGTTCACAGCAGTCTATACTGGCTGAAAAGCCTTCCAGATGGGACCACCACTCCCCAACTTCGATGATGCTTTCTTTGTCTTTCGAGCATTGTAGCTGCTGTGAGTAGAGATGATGGAAGGGAGAGGTGAACTGGAGGACACTGATTCTCATTCTTATACTACTCTCCCCTCTTTGAGTATTATCCCCAGTTGGAGTGCAAGAGACAAGCAGTCTCTTTTGGATGTGAGGTGTGAACCATCCCTGTGATGGAATGTAAATTTATTATTTACACTTTCCCCCTGTTGGAGAATGGCTGCTTAAGCAGGTGATAGTCTTTTAACATCTGGCTGGGTGTTGGTCTGTCCTTTGTTTCTGATAAACTGGCTTGGGCTTGCTTTTGTTAAACTTGGAGCATGTTACAGCAATGATACATAGTAGAATCTTATAACTGTCGATACACATATTTTGCCAGGACAATAATGTTCAGCAGATTATGACATTTCAAATGATATCTCACAAGCCATATTTGTACAAAATTTATCATAGTCTTGTAAAATTGCCCTATACTATATAAGAGAGACCAGCATTTTTCAAATTGGGGGTCCTGATCCAAAAGGGATTAGCAGGAGGGTCACAAGGTTATTTTAGGGAGGTCACGATATTGCCACCTTACTTCTGTGCTGACTTCAGAACTGGGCGGCCAGAGAGAGGCGGCTGTTGGCCAGGTGCCCAGCTCTGCAGGCAGCAGCGCAGAATTAAGGGTGGCAATACCATACCATGCCATACTTACTTCTGCGCTGCTGCCGGTGGTGACTCTGCCTTCAGAGCTGGGCTCCCAGCCAGCAGCTGCCACTCTCCAGCTGCTCAGCTCTGAAGGCAGTGTTGCCACCAGCAGCTGCACAGAAGTAAGTGTAGCAGTACCGCAACCCCCTCTACAATAACCTTGTGACCTCCCACACACGTACACAACTCCTTTTTTGGGTCAAGACCCCGACAATTACAACACCATGAAATTTCAGATTTAAATAGCTGAAATAATGAAATTTATAGTTTTTAATATCCTGATACTGTGAAATTGACCAAAATGGACCACGAATTTGGTAGATCCCTAAACATAATAGTATAACTATCACAGGAGGGCCCAGATTCTATCGAAGACAACCTGTCCAAAACTGGTGTTGTCTCTCAACTGAAGGGAAATGGCATGAGAAGCCAAAGTGTAGACTGATGACCAAGTCACTACTTTACAAATGTATATGTTCAGCACTTGTGCCAATAAAGCCTCTGAAGTTGCCTGCACTTTATTTGAATGCACCAGTATTCTAGCTGGTGAAGTTATATTAAGCCAATTGGTAGTGTAAATGAATGCATAGAGAGTCCCAGGATGAGAGTCTCTCAGTGATTCTTAGCTCTGTCTGTAATGGCAGTGAACAACTGTGTGGAGGACCTAAAGGACTTAATATGCTTCAGATAGAAAGCTAAACTCCCTTTCTAAGCTCCTCAAATCAGGAGGATTTGTCTGTGACTGGTTGGTAATGGGGAGAGAAAGGTAACCCCCAACAAACTTCCAGAGGGTCCATCCAGAGATGACAAAACTATTGGCATTTGAATCACTTTGTCCAAATATGTGATGAGTAGGGGCATACACTGATGCTAGCCATGTATGCAGCTTTCTGAGATGCATCCTGGCATGTTGAACTAAATAGATACATGCTGCCATATGACCCAGGAGTCTGAGGTATCTGTGTACTGTTGTGAGAGGGTTTGCTTTCAGTTTCAAACCTGGTTTGCAGTAGAAAGATCCTTTGTGGGGTCTAAGACTCCTCCAATGAACCCTATTGTCCGTATCAGTTTCAGGACTGATTTATGCCAAATTCCTAGGAGTCCCAGGATCCCAGCACAGTGAATTTTGACATAATGGTGAATACCTCGGATAGGACTTGAGCCTTCAATCAACCTCTGATCAAACACTCATACAGGTATGGGAACAGATGGATATCTAATTTCAGTAGATGTGCTGCTAACAATGTCATGTGTTTCATGAACACTCAAGGAGCAGCTGACAGTCCAAATGGAAGCACAGTAAACTGATAATGGCAACCATTCACCACGAATATGAGAAACTTCCAATGGTCATGGCGTGTTGAACATGTTAGTGAATCCCCTGCTCCTTGTCCCCTGACCACTCCTTCCCGAGACCCTCAACCCTAACTGCCCCCCAGGACCCAACCCCCTGCCCAACTTGCCCTGCTCCCTGCCCCCTGACTGCCCTGACCCCATCCACCAACACCCCAACAAACCCCCAGAACTCCAACGTGGTGCCTAGCCAACCCCCCCATCCCCTGACCGCCCCCCAAGAACCTCTGCCCCCCGTGCTCCCTGTCCCTGCCTTATCCAACACCCCTCAGCCCCGGCCTCTTACCCCCGCCGGGGCCGGGCCGGAGCCGTGCCACGCAGCCAAAGTCGGGGTCTGGGACGGGGACAGGTCGGAGCCGGAGCCGCACAGCCAGAGCCGGAGTCGGGGCCTGGGATGCGGCCCAGCCCGGAGCTGTGCCATGCGGCCGGAGTCGGGCCGGGCCATGCGGCGCCTGGAGGTCTCCTCGCCTTCCGTCCCCACCCCAGCTCACCTGCAGGAAGCCCTGTTTCCCGCGAATCTGCTGGAAGCAGGAGAGGTGGAGGAGAAGCTGGGGGGGAGTGTCAGGGGAGGAGGTGGAGCTAGGTGAGCTGGGGCTGGGGGCAGGGCAGGATGCTGCCACAGATTTTGTTAAATTTAAAAGCTCTTTTAGAACCGGGACAACTGGTTCTAAAAGGGCTTCTAAATTTAACAACCGGTTCCTGTGAACCGGTGGGAACTGGCTCCAGCTCATCACTGCCTGAGATCCCCTTTGGCTTTGGGGATAAGAAAGTAGCAGGAATAGAAGCCTTTCCCCCTGAGGTACCCTGAGACTTTCTCTGACTTCTGCCTGAAGAAAAGACTGGACCTCTTGTTGAAGGACAATCTCATGAGAATGGTCCCTGAAGAGGGACAGGGAAGGGGGGTAGGCTATAAATGAATGATGTTCATTTTATTGCAGGTAGGTTACAGTCCTTAATAAACTGGCTTTCCCTTTAAGCCTGGGACCAGTCTCCTCAGTTCAAGTCTTTGTCTTCCCAGCATTCTTGTTGCTTCCAGGAGAAAGGTAAAAGAATGATGCCACTGTTCCTTATTTTATATTCTTTGTCCATATTGCTGGAAAGAAACTAGCCAAGGCATGCCTGGCAGGCCTTGCTGAGTCACAGGATTGTGTGGTACTTCTTTTACAGAATTGCAAATCCCTTTACAACTCCCCTGATGATTAATGCTCATTTACACCCGCCTGGGTGTGGATCACCTCCTTTGTTGTCACTGGAGAACTAGCAAACTTACAACCACCACCACCATACAGCAAAATCTCATAACTTCATACACACTAATGATATACATACTTTGACAGAACAATGGGTTACAGCATATATGACCTTTCCTATGTTATCTTTAAAATGTAATAAGAAAAGCTAAACAGGAGTTTGAAGAACGGCTAGCCAAAAACTCAAAAGGTAATAACAAAATGTTTTTTAAGTATATCAGAAGCAGGAAGCCTGCTAAACAACCAGTGGGACTCCTGGATGATTGAGATACAAAAGGAGCACTTAAAGATGATGAAATCATTGCAGAGAAACTAAAAGCTTGGCTACACTGGAGAGTTGCAGCGCTGGTGGTGGCTTTACAGTGCTGCAACTCACTCACTGTCCACACTTGCAAGGCACATACAGCGCTGTATCTCCCTGGCTACAGCGCTGGCTGTACTCCACCTCTGCCTGGGGAATAACGACAGCAGCGCTGGTGCTGCAGCGCTGCTCCGCAAGTGTAAACAGTGATTAATCTTACTACGCTGTAACTGACCTCCAGAATTTTCCCATAATGCTTTTAACTAAAGAACTCTCTTTGTTTTGTTGTGAACTCGGGGCTCCCGGAGCTGCTTATCTAAAAAACAAACACAGCTACTGTTTGCTGTGAATGAGGCAGGCAGGGGGATGAATGTCCACAGCTAGTATTTGCTTGAGGAGAGAAACAGCACAGTGGGGGGGGGGGGAAAGAGAGTCCGTCGGAGCAGCTGCTTATCTGGTCTGAAGGCTATTTGCATTTAAGAGTGAATGAGGGGTCGGGGAAGTGGTCGGAATTTGCAAGGCAGGGAGCTGACAGCGTCGGCTCCAATAATCCACTCTCTCTCTCTCCCCCACACTCCCTGTCACACTCCACCCCACCCACCTCTTTTGAAAAGCACGTTGCACCCACTTGAATGCTGGGATAGCTGGCCATAATGCGCCACTCCCAACACCGCTGCAAATGTGGCCACACTGCAGCGCTGGTAGCTGTCAGTGTGGCCATACTCCAGCGCTTTCCCTACACAGCTGTACGAAGACAGCTTTAACTCCCAGTGCTGCACAGCTGCAAGTGTAGCCAAGCCCTTTAAATGAATTCTTTGCTTCAGTCTTCATGGCTGAGGATGTTAGGGAGATTCCTAAACCTGAGCTGTCCTTTGTAGATGACAAATCTGAGGAATTTCCACAGATTGAAGTGACATTAGAAGAGGTTTTGGGATTTATTGATAAACTTAACAATAACAAGTCACTGGGACCAGATGGCATTCACCCAAGAGTTCTGAAATAACTCAAATGTGAAATTGCTGAACTATTAACTATGGTTTGTAACCTGTCCTTTAAATCGGCTTCTATACCCAGTTACTGGAAGATAGCTAATGTAACGTGAATATTTAAAAAGGGCTCTAAAGGTGATCCCGGCAATTACAGACTGGTAAATCTAATGTCAGTACTGGGCAAATGAGTTGAAACAATAGTAAAGAATAAAACTGTCAGACACATAGAAGAACATAAATTATTGGGCAAAAGTCAACGTGGTTTCTGTAAAGCGAAATCGTGTCTTACTAATCTATTAGAGTTCTTTGAAGGGGTCAACAAACATGAGGACAAGGGGAATCCAGTGGACATAGTGTACTTAGATTTCCAGAAAGTCTTTGACAAGGTCCCTCACCAAAGGCTCTTACCTAAATTAAGCTGTCATGGGATAAAAGGGAAGGTCCTTTCATGGACTGAGAACTGGTTAAAGGACAGGGAACAAAGGGTAGGAATTAACGGTAAATTCTCAGAATGGAGAGGGGTAACTAGTGGTGTTCCCCAAGGGTCAGTCCTAGAACCAATCCTATTCAACTTATTCATAAATGATCTGGAGAAATGGGTAAACAGTGAGGTGGCAAAGTTTCCAGATGATACTAAACTGCTCAAGATAGTTAAGACCAAAGCAGACTGTGAAGAACTTCAAAAAGATCTCACAAAACAAAGTGATTGGGCAACAAAACGGCAAATGAAATTTAATGTGGATGTAATGGTTCCTCGCTCTCCTGCTCGAAGGGAGGCCACTCAGGCTTGTCCTGTTGGGCCAGGACCAGAGTCTGCAAGACAGACAAGAGCCTCCAATAGGGCTGGGCGATTAATAGTCCCTGTCAGGCTTTTGCCTGAGTTTGAGTGGCTCAAGCAGCCAGCCCTTAAACCAAGTTTATTCGGGCTGGCTTTCGCCTGGGCGGAGCTCAGGCAGCCAGCAAACAAAACAGTCTCTCAGGGCTGGCTTCGGCCTGGGTGGGGCTCCGGCAACCAGCAAACCAAAAGAGCCTCTAGGTGAGCCGGGCCTTGGCCTGAGGAGGCTCAGGCAGCCTGCAAGCAAAATAGTCTCAGAGCTGGGTTCAGCCAGCAAACAAACAGTCTTTCAGGGGAACTGGGTCCTGGGCTTGGAGAGGCACAGGCTACCAGCAAGCAACAGTCTCACGACTGGCTTTGTCCTGGGCAGGGTTCAGGCAGCCAGCAAACAAACCATCTTTCAGGAGTGTGGTAAGGGAAGCTCCTCTTTAAAACTAGAGCCTCCTTTCACAGTGTAGGGGATCAGCCACCCCGGGCTGGGGTAGCAGGGGGATGCAGGCCCACCCTACTCCACCACATCCCAGCCCAGGGCCCTGGCAGGGGCAGAATCAGCTGCCCCCACGTCGGTGGGGATCCAGCTGGAACACGCCTACTGGTCCACCCCTGTCTCTGCAGCCTGCTGCTTCGGCGATGCTCCTGGGCCACTTCCTGCCACCCCAGGGTTTGGTACCTTTAGCCTCCAGGCCTCTTCTGGCTCCTCGGGGTAGACGGCAGCAGGCACTCCGGGCCAATTCTCATTGGCGTCTGTGGATTGGGCACCGCCCAGTGAGGGTTCCTCTCAGGGACGCAGCCAAACCAGCAGAGCATCCTTCCCCTCTGCAGGCTCTCCCCCAGTTGTGCTGCAGGGCCAGCCTTTCATACTTCTGGCCATGCCCCGGTACTTCCAGCGAGGGGAGCGGGGTGATCTAGGCTCCACCCTCCAAGGGGAGTGTAATGGTCCCTCACGCTCCCACTTGGAGGGAAGCCACTCTGACTCGCTACAGTGGATAAATGTAAAGTAATGTGCATTGGAAAAAATAATGCCAACTATACATGCAATATGATGGGGGCTAATTTAGCTACAACAAATCAGGAAAGAGAGCTTAGAGTCATTGTGGATAGTTCTCTGAAAACGTCCACACAGTGTGCAGCGGCAGTCAAAAAAGCAAACAGGGTGTTAGGAATCATTCAAAAAGGGATAGAGAATAAGATGGAGAATATCTTATTGCCCTTATATAAATCCATTGTACACCCACATCTTGAATACTGCATACAGATGTGGTCTCATCTCAAGAAAGCTATACTGGCATTAGAAAAAGTTCAGAGGAGGGCAAGTAAAATTATTAGGGGTTTGGAATGGGCCCCATATGAGGAGAGATTAAAGAGGCTAGGAGTTTTCAGCTTGGAAAAGAGGAGACTAAGGCAGGATATGATAGAGGTATATAAAATCATGAGTGGTGTGGAGAAAGTGAATAAGGAAAAGTTAGTTCCTTTTTCCCATACTGTAAGGACTAGGGGCTATCAAATGAAATTAATGGACAGCAGGTTTAAAACAAATAAAAGGAAGTTCTTCTTCACACAGTGCACAGTCAACCTGTGGAACTCCTTTCCTGAGGAGGTTGTGAAGGCTAGGACTATAGCAGGGTTTAAAAGAGAAATAGATAAATTAATGGAGGTTAAGTCCACCAATTACTATTAGCCAGGATGGGTAAGGAATGGTGTCCCGAGCCTCTGTTTGTCAGAGGGTGAAGATGGAGAGATCATTTGATCATTACCTGTTAGGTTCACTCCCTCTGGGACACCTGGCATTGGTCACTGTTGGTAGACAGGATCCTGGGCTAGATGGACCTTTGGTCTGAGCCAGTATGGCCATTCTTATGTTCTTACATGGCATGCTTTGTATGAAATATCATAACCGTATATGGATGATGAATATTGTAACCATATATGAATGATGAATATGGAGGTTACAGGGCACTACTCTGAAGTATGATGTGTCACAGGGGGTATATTTCCATCCTGGATAGGATACAGATGAGCTCCCATCCCAGTACCACCACGACAGGCTGAAGAGCGGCTCTGTGCACCCCACCAGACAGTGCCGGGGCAGGAGCAGGGTGACTCGGGGTAGCTGCACCAGGGAAGGGCACAGTCGGGGGGAGGAGCCGTGCTGGTGGCTGCAGCAACAATCACTGTTACACTGCAACTTATCCAGGTCCAGGAGTGAAACTTTCTGCATCATCCATGTGAAGGGGGCGGGGGAGTTGGGCATCAGGGAGAGCCAGGTTGGGCAGGGGGCAGTGGGGGGCGGGGGATGGCCTGGGAACAGAGCAAGGGGGATACCCTGGATAGCTCGGCTGGGAGAGGGGAGAGCTGAGCTCAGGGGGTAGAGCCGGGCACAGGACTTCGGTGAGAAGGGTGTAGAGGAACCAGGCTGGGGATGGCTGTGAGGAGCCGGGCTGGGAAGGTAAAAGAGTGGGGCGGGGGCAGAGGTAGGCAGGGATAGCTTGGGGGAAGGAGCCGAGCTGGGGGACAGAGCCGGGCACAGGACCGCTGGAGGTAGAGCTGGGCTGAGGTGGGGAGGACTAGAACCTGGCTGAGGGGGCAGCAGCAGAGGTGGGCAGGAATGGTGGGAAATTGACAGAGGGATGGGGATTAGCCGGAACACAATGTTACAATGAATTTGGCTCAGGGAGATTAAATGATTTGTCTATGGAAACCCAATGAATCAGTGGCACAGACAGAGATAGAACCCAGTGTGCTACTCTAACGTTTACATAACATTATATTAAGTGTTCCCTAATTTTAGGCATAAAGGGTCATATTTTTAAAGGAAACAGCTTGGCCTCCTTTTTCAGATTGTTGCATATGCAAATGTATGTGCAGAATTGTGTGCCACAGATGTAGAGTGTGACATTCCGTACCTTGGGGGAGCATCCTGGAACCCCCATATTTCTCATTTTTATATAATTGTGATCTTACATATATAGCATGCCTTGTAAGGTATCAGGCAAAAGCTTATGATCTGCTGAAAGTCATTTCTCTATCCATATATGTATTTATTAATGTATATGAAGTTATGAGAATTATGTTGTATGGTTGTCACTAAAACATGCTGTAAATTGGGGAATCAGCCAGATATTAGCTCCCCAGAGGCAACATCAAGGAAAGTAAACAACGCCCGGGTGAGGTATCAAACAACCTATCAACAACCATTGTTCAGCAAGGCAGATACAATTCAATGACTCACCTGCATGAGGCCACACCAGGGGAATTGCTCAACCTTGCCTGGAGACTCAGCAATGCCCTCCAGACATGCCTGGACTTGTGCTCCCCAAGCACATGGACTGAAGGTATAAAACTGGATACAGGGGGCCCAAGCTTGGCCTTTCTCCTTCACCCACCTACGCTGCAAGCAACAAAGACACTCTGAAGTCTCCAACTGAGGAGACTGGCATTTCAAGGGTGAAATCTGCGTACTATGAACTGCACTATCCAGTAGGGTGAGAAAAACTACTTAATCTAGATGTTGCCCAGTCTAATAGGGTTGAGAGTTTAGACTGTGTGCTTATATTTTGTTTTGTTTTGGTAAATAACTCAGACTTTTTGCCCATCACTTAAAATCTATCTTTTGTAGTCTTACTGTTTATCTTTACCAGTGAGTTTGTATGAAGTGTGTGGCAAATCTGCTCAGGTTTTGCAAAGGCTGGTGTATGTCCACCTTCCATTGATGAAGTGGTGAACCAGTTAATAAATCTGCATTGCTAGTCTTGAGCAGTGCAAGATGGTATATTCCTGGGGTACAGTGCTGGGAGCTGGGCAGGGGGAGAGGGGGATTTGGCTCTAATGCCTTTTTCTGTGTGATTCATGAGTGGTTCTGGGAGCATTCATGCAGTATAGCTGGGAGTAGGGTTCAACATGTGGTTGTGCTGAGTGGTAACAGTGCCTGGAGGGGTGTGCTGCTGGTCACTAGCAAGGCATTGTGAGAGACAGCCCAGGTTGGAGAGAGTTCACAGGGAACAGTGGTGCCACAGTCCCAGACTGCACCCCAGAGATCCCATCACATAGAGTGTTGGGGTTCTTTTAGGGATTGGCTTGTTTTGGCCTTCTTTTGAAATGGGATTAGCTTATTTTTTGGTTTATTTTGAAAGCCAGGTTGCTTATTTACAGCATGAAAGTTGGTAGCTGAAGGAAAAAGAAGAATACAAAATTTTATTCAAATAAAAGGTAAATATTAGAGCTGGTGAGGAAATGGAATTTTTGTTCCATGAGAAATTCTAACATTAAAAAAAGTTCTGATTTGTAATGAAAAGATGAAATTTTGAAACAAAAATTCAGAAAAGCTTTGATTCAGGATCATGAAAATATTTTGTTTTGATTCATTTAAGTTTGTCTTTTGTATGATATCAAATATAATATCAAAATATTAAATATATGTATTAATACATTACATAAAATATATTTACAATATTATAAAAGTCAAACTAAAATGAATTAAAATGAAAACACTGTTGAAATTAAATGTATATGTAGTTACAGATAGTTGAATTTCTTCTCTCCAACTATATCTGAATCTCTCATTGATGGCAATAAGTTAATGTTTCAATGTGACATTTTTTTCTAAACTAACCTTCTGAATTGAGAATTTATAAATCAAGAAAAAAATCATATTGACTTATGAAAAGTCTTTTAAGAATTGGAAGTTTGTGTATGCAGACTGGTTGCTTGCATCATGGATTTAAGGGAAATGATTCTTCATTACTGAAAGGACAATCAAGATGCAGCATTTACACAGAATATAAAACTTAATAATATTCCAGTGTTCCAGACCTCAGTCAAAAATATATGACAGAATATTAAAAAAAAAAAAAGTCAAAATGTTCATGTTTTTGAACTCGTGGAGCTTCTGAGAGTTTGCTGTGTTTCATGCAAAACTTCTGCATGAATGAAAAATGCTGTTGAAGGTGGATGTTAATCTGTGTTTTGTACTATCTGATGTTTGTGAAAATACCATGGAAACATTTCAGCTGGGTTGGTTACTTGGAGATAGATAGTTGATTTCACAAGCAATTTCTTTAGGTTCCCTGGTTATATAAGCAGGGGGAAGGTAAATCCTAGGAAGAAATATGCTAACTCTGTAAGAGCTACGGGGTCCGCAGGGCAATCAGACCCAAGCAGACACCAGTTAAGGGAATGATGGATTGGGGTGGGGGGAGGGGGGTGGCGACAGAGGGTTTGTCTAACAGTCCAATGGGGGAGTAGGATCTCTGTAGTTTGAGTTTAGATAAGATGCATATTTTGGAAACTAACCTGATTCAAACTTCAAACATTTTGAGGTTCCATTGCCTCTACAGATATCTGTATTTTCCAGTACAAAAGATGATGTACTGTGGGGCTAATGTAATGCAAAAACATATATATAGTTTGACTATGTTAGCACTGGCATTTGCATATTTACTTGGTTTTAGTTATTTCTTTCATTGGGACAAGAGTTATTTGTAGGAGAAAAGGCTTCCCAAATGCACAAAGAAACTACAAGAGTAAAATCTTCTACAGGCCATAAATACAAAAATGAAATGTAGAATCTAGTAGGAATTTGCCTTTTGCTTGCAAAATCAAAATAAATGGAAAAAAACCCACCCTGAAACTTTGCCAAAACAAAAATTCTTGCCTCTTCCTATCTTGATACTTTACACTTAAATCTACCAGAATAACCAAGTCAGTAATATGCTCTCTGCATATAATCATCTTCACTTGGTTGGGAAGAGGAGGTTTGTATTTCATTATACTTTGTTTCTTTAATTTTCTATTACGTATCAGGATTTGGATCCTTGGCCCTCATGTTTCCTTTGTGTTGCTTCATTGACACAAAAGGGACTGGAAACTGCTTGTTAATTAGCGGTTGAGGATTACCCTAGCACTTTGCCCTTCACCAGCCCCTTCTTTTCCTCCTCATTATGGGGGGAATCCCTAGGCAGAGTAGGAGTATATCAGAGGCACACACGCATGTCAGGGGTGGATCGACTGCAGAATTAGAACAGGTTTGAGGCTTGTTCTGCTATGATCTGGAGGCCAATTCAGCCCCCAGAAGTCTTCAGATTTAGTGGAACAGAAAGGTGGCATAAAGCCTCCCTCTCTGAGGTACTGAGTATTGCTCTGTTGCACCTGGAATCTACCCCATGATCTGCCTCTGAAAAAGCCAACTACCCTGCTCTGGAGAAGGTCAGTTTATCTTCAGTCCCTGTCCAGGTATAGTTCACTATTTGCATAGGTTCCATTCAGTAATGTTTTGGCAACACATTTATAAGTATGGGAAGGGATCTTGGTTGGGGACCAGGCAAGATGTCTGTCTGATCATCTTCTTCTTCGCATCTCCCCCACCTCTCTTTTCTTGGGGAACCATAATATTGGACAGCTACAGCATAACTAACTACACCCTTAGTGAGCATGTGCATCTGAGGTGCATCAGCAATGCCAGTTTTCAAAAATGGGTAGTAACCCACGTCCATTCAAAGTCTATTAATGTGAAATTTGCAAAAAAAAATAATCATATTTTCACTTGTTTCTGTGTAAACGGTAACCACTGAATCACAACAGGGTAGAAAATCAGAATTCTAAGAGTGTCAGATTATCCAAAAGTAAATGAAAGAAATTATGAGCAAAACATTGTTGGGTAAAATTACACAGTTCTATCTGTATTTTAACCTCTGAATATAAATCAGACATTGACTAGTGTAAAGCTCTATTGACTGCATTGCAGTTATGCCAATTTACATCAGCTGAGGATCTGGCCTATTTACTCCTCTTACAGTATATATGCTTATATCTTCTCATGAGCTAGTTTTCTGCTTGTATGTATCAGTCTACAATGTGCACAGAAGGTGAACAGTATCACTTTCACAAAAGAAAGTCCATTTTTAAAAGATAAAAATAAGAAATTATTAGAAGTCACTATCAGTGGTTCTGCCATGGTAACACATGGAGCACATTGTTGGCATACGCTGACAGGACCAGCCGCAGCTGCGGCTCTCGAAGCACCAACCCGTCAGCCTCCGGCGGAGGAGACAGAGGAAGGGCTCGATCGCCAGCACATACAGGTGACCCGAGAGGGGACACCCCTGCCGTACTCCTCGCCCGAAGCTGACCGGCTCGGTCAGGGTCCAGTTGAGCCTGACCAGACACGCCGCAGAAGCGTACAGCACCTGGAGAAAACCCACAAACTGAGGTCCGATGCCGAACGCTCGCAGAGTGCTCAGGAGATACCCTGTCGAACGCCGTCTCCTGATCCAGGGACAAGAGGGCGAACGACAGACCATCCCTTCACCCTAATTCCAGAAGGTCCCGAACCAGATACTGGTTATCAAATATCGTGCAGACCGGGATGGTGTAGGTCTGGTCCGGGTGGACCACGACCGCCAGCACGGACCCTAGCCGCATCGAGATGGCCTTCGCAACGATTTTGTAGTCCGTGCTGAGGAGCGAGATGGGACGACAATTCCGTAAGTTGCGGAGGTCCCCCCTTGTCGGCAGTAAGGCGAGCACAGCTCGCCTGCACAAGAGAGGGAGGAACCTGCTCTGCAAAGACTCGGTCCAGACGGTGACTAGGTCCGGGCCGAGGACGTCCCAGAACACGCAGTAGAACTCCACGGTCAGCCTGTCCATGCCCAGAGATTTGTTGGTGCCAGGAGACGGAGGGCTTCCGAGAACTCTGTCAGAGTGAGAGGCAGCTCTAGGTGGTCCCGGTCTCCCGCGCTGACCATCGGGAGTCCATCCCAGAGCACTCTGCAAGCGTTAGGATCGGTCGGATCTGGGAAGAAAAGAGTCGCGTAGAAGGCCCTGGCCCTCCCGCACATCTCCGCCGGATCTGTGAGGGGGGTGCTGTCCTCTGCTAGGAGGCAGGTGATGTGCTTCTTGGCCCCCCTCTTTTTCTCCAGGGCGTAGAAGAAGCAGGAACCACGATCCATCTCCCGAAGGAGGTGGATGCGGGATCAAACAAAGGCACCCTGGGCTCAATGATCCTCCAGGGCCTGGATCTCCTCCCGCTTCTCCTGGCACGCTCCGCAGAGGGATGGATCTTCGGGGCTGGCGGCCAGACGCCTCTCCAGCTCCAAGACCTCCCGTTCCAACTGCTCTATCACCGCATCCCTCCGTCGGCTGGCGCCCCGGGTGTAGTCGCGGCAGAAGAGCCGGGTGCGCACCTTCCCCAGGTCCCACCACCGCTGCGCCGAGGGAAAGGCGCACCTCTGCCCTCACCAGGCCAGCCAGAACTCCTGGAAGGACGCCACAAAGCCCGCATCCTCCAGCAAACTATTATTAAAGTGCCAATAGGGTTGCCCTGGCCTCTCTGCGCAGAGAGAGGCCGTCACAGTGGCAAGGTGGTGATCTGAAAAGGGGGCCGGCCGAACGCTGAAGGAGTGGGCTTGTGAAAGGTGGAGACGTGACAGGTAAATGCGGTCTAGCCAGGTGTGGCGCGACCGATGGGCCTCCACCCGGATGAAGGTGAACGTCGAGACGTTGTCCAGGTGGTGGTCGCGCCAGACGTCCTCCAGGGAGTGGCGTTCGACAATCTCCCGGATGACGTCTACGGCAGCCGGGCACTGTTCGGTCCCCGAGCGGTCTCATTCCTCGAGGGCGGTGTTAAAGTCCCCGCCCAGGACCAGGCACTCACGAGGATCCAGGGAGCCGAGGAAGGCGGACGCCTGCTGATAAAAACGCAACCTCTCCGGGCCCGATGTCGGGGCGTAAATGTTGACGAGATTGACCACAAGCCCTTCCATGCGGACCCGGAGGTGCAGCAGGCGGCCGGGCACAGCCTCGGCGACCCCCAGCATCTCGGGCCGTAGGTCGGGGGAGAACGGGGTCGCCACTCCAGCCGTGCGAACCAAGAGATGTCTAAAGTAGACCCTGGCCCCCCACTCCAGCCGCCAGCTAGCTTCAGCGGCCGGATCCATATGGGTCTCCTGCAGGAAAACCACAGAGTACCCCCCGTCCCAAAGGAAGGAGAGCACCTGGCTCCTGCGGAGACCCATCCTACAGCCCCAGGTGTTTAACGTGGCAAAGATGATCGGTGCCATGAGGAGGGCTCGAGGGGATCCTCACCAGCAGACACGCCCACGGCCTCCATCGGGCCGCACAGCAATCCATGACCTAGCCCGTAGGTGAGTAAAGAGTCATGGAAGAGGCAGACTCGCTGGTAGGCCGCGGCGGCCTGCTTCCCAGTCCTCTTACCCTCCCCCCTGAGGGCCCTCGTGGCCCGGAGGATCTGATGGAAATCCCCCCACCGCTGGAGCGCAAGCTGGACCTTGTTATGGGAGCCACGGACATCCTCAAGGAACTCCCGCAGCTCCTCCCTCAGTGCATGGGGGGGCGGGGTAACGGATCGAGAACCATCCCCCAGCGGGGCCCCCGTCACAGCCCCGTGGCCCACCGAGGCGGGCAGGCAGGGAGCATATCCCCGACGTGGCATCCGATGGGCCAACGCCACACGGCCTGCCCCGCTCCCCGGTTCAACAGGGGGCGGCGGAAGAAGAACAGCAGCCCCTGGTGGGTCGGGACAGGGAAAAACTACTAAGACTGCTCCCTGTGGGGTATCCCCAGGGGCGGCAATGGTATCACAGGAGGCGGAGGGGACAAGGATGGGGCCGGCATCAGGGATAGGGCAGGAGTCAGGAGTAGGGGCGGGATCAAGAAGAGAATCGGGGAGAGGGGCAGAAGCAGGATCCTGAGCCTCAGTAATCGGGCCGCAGGAAGGTGGCCCCTCCCGGTCAGTTTCAGGGATCTTGGGAGCGGGAAGGGGACCCTCAACGATGCTGGGTTCAGCCACCATGGCTGGTGCGGCAGCCATGGAATCCGGAGACGGAAGGCTGTCAATGGGGTCTCCGCCCGGGAAGGAGGTCGGGTGCTCCACACCCAAGAGGTCCACCCCCTGGGAATCGGGTCCCAGCAGCGTGGCACCGGCCATCACCTCAATGGGCTCGGTGGCCATCAGCGGGGTGCCATCTGCAGCCGGGCTGATGGAAGACTCCAGACCCACAGAGGTGGAAGCAGAGGCAGCAATCAGGGGAAGGGAACTCAGGGACAGGGAACTGGGGTGAGGTCGCTCAGATAGAGGCCTGCCAGCAGATAGTCGTCCTCCCCCTGCGTGACCGGGGTCAGACCCAGGGCCTCGATCTCCTTGTAAATGGAAGGGAGATCACCGTCCGCCACCCCAGGGCTCTCCTCGCCAGCACCCGAAGTGACATTCACCTTGGCACTCGCAGGGGCTGTGGATGGTGAGGGGGTGAGAGGGGATCCCTCAGGGGCTTCTGCGGAAAGGGACCCCGGAGGAGGGGTGGTGTTACCTTCCAGTGCTGCCACAGTGTCCCCAGCTGGCACCACAGAACGGGAGTCATCAGGGGGCAAAGCGGAAGGCTCGTCATCAAAGACCCCCTTCCTGCTCTTCCGGGGGGTCTCCGAATCCGAAGGATGTAACGGGGCCTGAGCCTTCCGCTTGCCCCGCTTCCCCTGCACTAAGGACCAGCCCTCCATGGCATCATCCGGGGGCTGGCTAACAGGGATCGGGTCGGGGGGCAAGGGCAATGGCTCAGGGACTCGGGGAGGCAATGGTGGGGTAGCATGAATGAGGGAGGATTCTCCCTGGGTCAAGCCCTCTCCCACGCCCAGCGATATCCCTGCTGCACCCTCCTCCGCAGCGGTGGACCGAGAAGGAGGAGGGGCAGCTTCGGGTGCCGGGCAGCCAGGGACATCGGCGATGACATGGCCGGCGACCCGCTGGGACTCGGGGGTCCCGGACGCTCCTCCGTGCCGGGCCTCCCCCGTCGAATAATGCACCTGGTAGTGGGCACCCTGGTAGGGGACCAGAAAGGACCCCTCGAGTGCCTATCCGTCATGCACCGCCGGTGGCAGTTGAAGCTGCACTTGCCGGCGGAACGAGAGGATGTGACGGAGGGCGGGGTCCTTGCAGCCCAATGGGAGAGGGATGATGATGGAGATAGGGTGCCCCAGGGCAGAAAGGGCGGGCAGCAGGGTGGCATTGGGCAGGAAGGGAGGGATGGAGGTCAGGATCAAGTGGACCCCCAGGTTTTCCAACGGCTCCAGGGGGACAAACACGCCCCCCCACCGCCAAGCCCGTCTCGACCGCCTCCTGGGCGGCGGCCTCCAATGCCAGGAAGAAGACCACACTCCTGTACATTTTGGAGGCCGCCACGATGGCCGTGGGCCCCACCACCCTCGCCAACGCCGGCACGTAGGTCTCCACGTGGGGTGAGGTGGGCACCAGGAGGCAACGGATGCTGTGCTTCCTGGTCAAGGTGGGGAAGGAGCCCCGGCCGCTATAGATGGTAGCGGAAGCGGCGGTCGGAGGAGTAGCGGCAGGTGGGGGGGCTGTTACCACCTGGGCGTATGCCCTGGGGGCCGGGGCAGGGACACCCGCAGAGCTGGTGGAGGGAGCAGCGGGGAGGGATGCCGTGGCCGGTAGCAGGGCTGCGGCAGCGGGGGCAGTCCCTTCCATGGAGGGCTTGGTCTTTCTAGAGGGGCCTTTACCCTTTTTCCCACCCCGACCTTTCCCACTGGCTGGGGAGTCTCCCCCCGAATCGGAAGGGGCGAGGGACGTGGCAGCAGCGGAGGTCTCCCTGGTACTCGCCGCCGCCGGTGCCTCAGCGGGGGCGATGGCACGTGGAGTGGCAGTGGCGGTCGAGGTAGAGGCTTGGGGAATTGACATGGGGGCAGGTGGAGGAGGGGCGGTGGGAGCATCGCGAGGGGTCTCCCCCGCCGCGTCCCTCGCCATAACGAGAGGGGGAGGGGCACAAACAGCGAGGGGAGGGGAGGGGAGGGAGAGGAGGCAACTACCCCTCCCCGCTAGGCCGCAGGCAGGGGAGGAGGGTGCCAGAAAGGGAAGGCTAAAAGGGTGTGGGGAGCAATCAAGGACCCAGGGGCGGGAGGGTGTCAGGTCACCAACTCAGAGGGGAATTCCGGCTCCTCTAGCTGCACTAGGGGATCGGGGGGGATAACATCATAGGGGGATGCAGTGAATGAGGGCAAACTCAAATGGGGGAAGGGCACAAGCGCATGGGAGGGGGCATGGGCGCACGAGGGGAGGGGCCAATCAGGGCCGGGGGATCACAGAGGGGGGGGAAGGTCGAGCTAGGAACGGGGCAGAGGGACCACGGGGCTAACTGCAGGGCTGGGGCAGGAAAATCAGGGCCACAGAGGGAAATGGGAGGGGCAGACAAACGTGGCAAAGGAGAGGGGGCCAGGGGCACTTGTATGAAAAGTCAGAGTATGGCTGGCTGCTGCTACAGGCCCAAATGATGGAAGTGAGCGTGGTGAGCCAGGCGAGCAGCTCAGTCCCAGAGGCAGGAGGTTGAAGCAGAAGGAAAACAGCCAATGGGGGTGGTGGAGGGAGCAATAATGGTGGTGGGGGCGAAAGGGGATACGGATGGACTGGGAGAAGGCTCCACGCCACATCCCCGGCATCCCAACAGACACAGTCCAAACCCCCACCACAAAAGCACAGTTTGAAAAATACTCAGTCCAGAAAAGCTCCCTCCACAGTGGTCTTCAGAGCCATTACGCAGTCTCCCAGCAGCGGGTGGTCCACTTCTACTCCTCCTCCTCCTTCTCCTCGGGTCTCCAACAGCTCCCCAGCAACAGTCACAATAGTTCCAGCAGCTCCAGGTGGTGGTGGTCTGGTGTTCAGGCAGGAGGGACTCTGCTCAGATGGTGAAGCAACAAGAGCTGGGGTCCCTCACTCCCCTCCTTCCCTGGGAAGCAGGCCAGCAGCTTACCCCTCCCCCCGGGACTGTAGGTGGAGCAACAGCAGCAGTTGAGGATGGGGGGTGGTGAAGGGCTCAGCAGCCAGCCAACCAGCCAGTGTGTGGCAGAGAATGGGGTGGGGGTGGTGTCTGGCCCAGCCAGGGGAGCAGCTGGAACAGCAGCAGCAGCAAGGAGGGCCAGTGCTCAGCAGCAGGAACAGGAACAAAGCAGCACCCCTCTGCCTTTCTGCACCCTCCAGGCCAGAGGGCTACAGGAGAGTGATCCTATTGGTATCCAGGAAGTGGGTGGGCAAAGCCCGCCCACTACTAAAGGACCTCCCCCTCGCCTAAGGGGAGGATCCACAGGTCCGTGACACCAAATAATTACGTGGGACAACCAATGAAAAAGCAGGATCGGGAGTGAGATCATAGGGCTAAACAAAGGGAACCTGATGGGGACACCGAGCAGAGAACCCCAGACAACGCCCACTGCTCCTCGAAGGCGTCAAGGGAGCCAGTGGACGCTGCCCAGAGGAACTCTGCCCAGATGCACAAATGGACGGAGGAGCGGAAATAGGCCCCACAGTCGCAGGAAATCCCGTCGGCCAACCTCCTCTCCCTGGTTTTGTAGATGGCTAGTTTGGCCAGAGCCAAGAGGAGGTTGATAAGGAGATCCCGCGACTTTGTGGGGCCACAGATGGGGAGTGCATAGATAAACAGGTGAGGGGAAAAGTGCAACCAAAAATGCAAGAAGAGATCCAAGAGGAGCCGGAACAGGGGCTGCAACCTGGAGCACTCTAAATAAATGTGCGCCAGGGTCTTCTTCATGCTGCAAAAGGGGCAGGTGTTGGGGACAGGGGTAAACCGCGCCAAGTACACGCCCGTGCTCACAGCCCCGTGAAGAAGCCACCAACTGACATCCCCGGTGGGCCTCAGAACCAGGGCAGAGTATAAGCTGGCCCACCGGGGCTCCTCACCCTCAAGAGGTGGCAAGAGGTCCCGCCATTTTGTATCGGGGCGGGACGCAAGGGTGAGGTAGTGAAGAGTGTGGAGCACGAGCATGTACAGATGTTTCCTTGGCACGGTCTGGAACAGAACCGGCTTCAGATCTCCACGGTCAGCCCGTCCATGCCCGGAGATTTATTGGTGGGCATGCGACGGAGGGCTTCCGAGAACTCGGCCAGAGTGAGAGGCAGCTCTAGCCGGTCCGGGTCGCCCGCGCTGACCGTCGGGAGTCCATCCCAGAGCACTCTACAAGCGTTAGGATCAGTCGGATCCGGGGAGAAAAGAGTCGCGTAGAAGGCCCTGGCCCTCCCGCACATCTCTGCCGGATCTGTGAGGGGGGTGCCGTCCTCTGCCAGGAGGCAGGTGACGTGCTTCTTGGCCCCCCTCCTTTTCTCCAGGGCATAGAAGAGGGGGAGACGCGATCCATTTCCCGAAGGAGGCGGATGCGGGATCGAACAAAGGCACCCCGGGCCCGATGGGGGAAGGGCACAAGCGCATGGGAGGGGGCATGGGCGCACGAGGGAAGGGGCTAATCAGGGCCGGGGGATCACAGGGTAGGGGGATGGAAAAAGGTCGAGCCGGGAATGGGATGGGGGGACCACGGGGCCAGCTGCAGGGCCGGGGCAGGACAATCAGGTCTGCAGAGGGAAATGGGCGGGACAGACAAACATAGCAAAGGAAAGGGGCCAGGCCAAGGGTGGGGAATGTGTGCCCATGGGCACTTGTGCGAAAAGTCAGCGTATGTCTGGCTGCTGCTGCAGGCCCAAATGATGGAAGTGAGCGTGGTGAGCCA
Organism: Mauremys reevesii; assembly: GCF_016161935.1. Taxonomy (NCBI): domain Eukaryota; kingdom Metazoa; phylum Chordata; order Testudines; family Geoemydidae; genus Mauremys; species Mauremys reevesii. The sequence continues at coordinate 121,000,406 of NC_052624.1, read as the reverse complement.
GGCGAGCAGCTCAGTCCCAGAGGCAGGAGGTCGAAGCAGAAGGAAAACAGCCAATGAGAGTGGTGGAGGGGGCAATAATGGTGGTGGGAGTGAAAGGGGACACGGATGGACCGGGGGCAGGCTCCACGCCACACCCCTGGTGTCCCAACAGACACAGTCCAAACCCCCACCACAAGAGCACAGTTCAAAAAATACTCAGTCCAGAAAAGTCCCCTCCACAGTGGTCTTCACGCGGTCTGCCAGCAGCAGGTGGTCCTCTCCTTCTCCTACTCCTTCTCCTCAGGGCTCCAACAGCTCCCCAGCAACAGCCACAGTAGCCCCAGCAGCTCCAGGTGGTGGTGGTCTGGTGTCCAGGCAGGGGGGACCTCGCTCAGATGGTGTCCTCAGCAACAAGAACCAGGGTCCCTCACTCCCCTCCTCTCTGGGAAGCAGGCCAGCAGCCTCCCCCTTCCCCCGGGGCTGTAGGAGGAACAACAGCAGCAGTTGAGGGTGGGGGTGAGGGGATCAGAAGCCAGCCAACTAAAGGGTAGCAGAGAAGCAGGGAGGTGGTGGTGGTGTCTGGCCCAGCCAAGGGAACAGCTGGAACAGCAGCAGCAGCAGCAAGGAGGGCCAGTGCTCAGCAGCAGGAACAGGAACAAAGCAGCAGCCCTCTGCCTTCCTGCACCCTCCAGGCCAGATGTTAGAGTGTTAGAAGGCAGATATATTAGCCTCAGGTTAGCCCTGGGTAAGGTAACAGAGAAGGTTTCAGAATAATCAAGAAGCTGCTCAAATCAATTAAGGCAGGCTAATCAAGGCACCTAGGTTTAAAAGGGAGCTCTCTTCAGTTTGTGGTGCGCGTGTGAGGAGCTGGTGAGGCTACAGAAGGTGTTGGGAGGAGGCCATGGGGAAGTAGCCCAGGGAATTGTAGCTGTCGTGTAGCTGTTCCAGCAGGCACTCTAGGCAGCTGCAGTCCACAGGGCCCTGGGCTGGAATCCGGGGTAGTGGGCAGGCCTGTGTTCCCCCCAAAACCTCCCAACTCCTGATCCAACACAGGAAGATCTCTGAGGCTAGCAAAAATCTGCCAATAAGTGCAGGACCCACCAAGGTAGAGGAGGAACTTTGTCACAATATGCACAGGTGAGTCACAGTTTGTAATTCCAAATGGTGGCAATGATGTAATAAACGGCCAGTTTCCCAAAAGTCTTTTAGGGTACCCAGATTGTCTCTGGGGATCTCTGCTTTGCATCTGGTACACTTCCCTGTAAGAGTCCAAATAATCCAGAGATCCAGGATCTTTCCTTCAATCTCTATTTATAGCTTCTTCTCACAGAAAACAAGCTGACAGAGTTACTACCCACATTGGCTTTTCCTTTGATGACAGAGAGTGAGGAACACATTTTGAGTCTTTGACTTCCAATCATTACACACAATGACCACTTTCCTGTTAGAGTTCCTCATTTGCTTCCACAAGGCTTCTTTCTCATTTGGTGGGTATTTAGTTACAGGGGTGTACACAATGTAAATGTTTGCTACTACATTTGCTGCTAGATACGTGAAAAAAATGCAAGTAACATCCCATTAGTTTTCATGAACTTTAAACACCAAATACACTCTTATACATTTAACAATGACTTTGACCTATACTAATACACAAGTCAATTGACCTGGGGCTCTAGCATGAGCTGGCCACTGTCACAACAGGAAGAATGCCCTCCCCCCAACCCCCATCCTGGGAGTTACTGGAAGAGAAGCTAACCAGCACACTGTAATGCTATCAGCGAGGGTCCTCTGAAGTGTCGCATTGAGGAAGTGCTACAGAACAATTTCTGTTCAAGCTTCAAGGAATTTGTTTAGAACATATTTTTGAGGGGAATTAGGGATTAGTAACCAACCCACATGCAAAGACAAGGAACTCAGAACCAGGCTGGGGAACTAGGATAGTCCCCCTTCCATCTTTAGGAGAGGAGTTGCGGGAACTAGAAACTAGGTTGGTGGGGGAAGGGAATGAAGGGAGAGGGGTTACACCATGTGGAAGGGAGCCAGGTCAAGGTATGCAATGGTTTCATTTAAAGGAGTAGTGGGAATCAGGAACCAGCTTAGATGAGGCAAAGAAGTGAACAGTGTAGTAGGAATGATAAGAGTAAAGGCTGAGATCACAGTCCTACCATCATACTGTCCTCAACACAGACAAGAAAATTATTTAAACAATTGGAAATTGATTTTTAAGTTGACTTAAAAGTGGGGAACCTGAGCTCAGTATCAAAATCAGAGAGAAAACACAGAGATATATACTTGTTACCGGGCTGGATTCAGATACTAGGCATTATAGGCCCATGCTTATGGACCCAGTTCCTGAAGTCACATAATGACAGTCTCAACTGTCATTTAAAAACATATTTATAGTCCTCATGGTTGAAATGAAAAACCTTGAAAACATTTGAGTAATGCAATGACCCACCAACACCAACCCAGCACAAAACTCTGTGTGTGTTGTGGAGGTTTTGCCACTGCCTGGACACAGGGAGCAGTGACCCAAGGAGGTAGGGAGGCTCAGCCTGCCCAAAGAGGCATGGTATGGGTTCCACACCAGGTCAGCAGACAGTACTTGTGTCAGTAGTAATCCTGGAGTGGGAGTGGGGAGATAATGGGATATACATAGGTGGCCTGATTGCCTTAACCCAGACCTGACTTGGTTTGTTACCAAGCGGATTCGCTGCAGCAGTGCACAGCTGGCAGCAGACAACTGAAATTGACAAGTGAGAGTTGTCACTTGATTTCTGGCTGCCAATTCTCTTTCCATGTCTTTTTGATGGGAACAGATGTGAGTTTAGAAAAAGCAAGGTAACATTTAAAAATGAGAATTTTAACCCCCTACCTTTGAACCCATCAGTTGAGAATTGCAGCTCTTGTCAAACTTCAGCTCCTAGTTTCAGCTAAGAACTGAAAGAGGCGATTTCCAGAACCCATCTACAAAGGGATCCTAAAGCCCATCACACTACAATTTATTTATGTAGTCAGTTAGTTATTCAGTTCTATATAATTAGTTTGCCAGAAGAGTACAGGCAAATATGTCCCAATAAATGCAATTACAGTATAACCTGCACAGTCAGCTGAAGAGAATCCAATTTTCATAATGTTTCTGGTTCTATAGACAAGGGATGAGCAAATTGTTTAGAGAAAATCAGAGCCAGCATTATCCACCCATTCCTGGAACTGAAAACTATCCAGTTCAATAAGTGTCCCTGTTTCTCCTGCCTGCCAATGTGCTTCACCTGTGGCTATGGCTAATTTGAGTGGACTCTGGAGATTTCTTTAGTTGTGAGTATTGATTGAGCTGGTGCCTGGATTAGGTTCACACTAAGATTTTGGTTCAGAGATAATAGCACCAAAATATCTTTCTCTGTTCTTGCAAGATTTTGGTTTCAAATGGGTGGTGGAAATCTTTAGGCGACTTCTGAGATTTCAGGAAAAAAATTACATGTGAATGACTGTTTGTCTAATTGCCACAGAATCTAAACCAGAGGTGGAAAATAGGTTTCGGTTTAGATTCGCGGATTTAGATCTAAAGCCTAGTCATTCCGCCTCCCCGCCCGCCATCTCACCTGCCTCCCCCCTGCTCAGAAAGTGAAGGAGTTTCATATCAGAAGTTTCACTTTTAAACAATATCCAATTGAAAAGTACATACAAAAATAAATTGATTAAAATCACAACATTAAAGTGTATCAAATTTAAACAGAGAAAGTCATTAATTAATATTTATTTATTTTCTGATACTGCCTAAAGCCAGGTACAGGGATCCATTCTGCTAGGCAATGTTCAAACACCTTTTAAAAATAATCCATGCCCCGGAGAGATCACAATCTATGTTAGAAGTTGATTAAATACATAGGGTGGAGTGTGAGGGTGAATTGAGTGGAGCGGTGAAAGGATGGGGTAACAAGAACACAATCATATTTTAGCAGAGTGAACGTTAGATATGGCTCATCACCTGTCATCTTCCGGTATCAGTGCACCGGTGAGGTAATTCACATATTCCCAAAAGAGTAGCATCACATCCGTAGTGTATATAATCCTGTTTTTTAGGCTCACCTACTGAAGCCAAAGTTTTTAAAACTGTGTGTTTAAAGAAATATGCCTGGATCCATTTTTGTTGTTAATGTAAGACATGTCTACACTGCATACTCCTTTCCACATCCTGTAGAGTACATAAATAGCAGTCTAGATGCTGAGGCACTGCCTAGGTGAATAAAGACACGCCTGAACCCTGAGGGTATATACATGGATATGTACCCTACACTGCTCTCTGCTCACCCAAGCAGTGCCTCCCCCATCTACACTGCAATGTCCAGCTGCCTCACGGCTGCTGGAGTCTTTCCCACCACAGGGAACTGCCAGAGCCCTTCCCTGCTGCTGTGAAAGACTCCAGCAACAGGGAAAGGCTCTGGTGAGGGGAAGGAGCAGGGAAAAACTCTAGCAGCTGCCTCCCCACTCCCAGAGCCTTTCATCCATACGTGTAGATACACACCACAGTGTGTATCCAGTCCACTTTTCACTGTAGTGTGTAGTTACACATCCCTACATGCCACTGCATGTGGTGTGCAGTGTAGACATAGCCATAGAAGTGCCTAACTTCATCATTATATTCCAGACAAATGGAGAGTATGCAGTCAGCTGGTATTTAGCAATTAAGGCCCTAATGCTGCAATCAGATCCACCAGTGCAGTGCCCTGCACCTCTGTGAGTCCCACTGACAGTTCTGAGTGGGAGTTGGGGTATAACTGTTTAAATCAATTTCTAAGACTGTTGCCTAAATTCAGATTAAATATGCCCTTGATTTCCAGTAGGAATGTATTAGTGACAGCTTTTATTTAATTTTCAAGAAAAACTAAATCCTAGATCAAATTGCTTGATATTTAAAGAAATACACTTTACAAACTAAAGTAACTTTCAACAACTCTGTTTAAAGGATGCAGGATAAATGCAAAGTATTGCATTTAACTGAAACTAAGGCAAACAAGAGTGAAACACTATACTGAAGAAATGTTCACAGATGTACATTAACATTTAGATCATGAATTTTCACTCCAGTTGGCTACATGTCTTGAAACAAGAGCTGATTGTATTGTATTGTTGTTAGAAACATTATAGCCACAGTTCTTCCTTCCTACCTGTAGAGCCAGCTCTTAGTCTCCATCTACTGCTGAACCCGTTCACTGTTACTCACACCATTCTTGAAATGCATGCTAAAATTGTAGATTATTTCTGTTCACTGCACACTACATTGTTTTATCACGGTTAATGTTTTATTTATAAGGAAAATAAATTGTCAGAGTTAAAAAACACAGTGCATTTTGTTCTAGGCAACACATTACTTTTATCACACAAATAATTTATTGGTTCTGCTCCCAGACGAGTTCTGTGCTGACCTTTCCAGGTGTACTGCATATTACTGCATAGTTCTTCTTGTTTGGAAAATGTATTTAACTTAGCCATTAATACATGTTGTCACAGCCTTTGTGTTCAGAATTAAGTTTGCTATATAAAATCTTGACACATTATGCAGAGTTGGACCAAAACTAGAACCTCATATCTTAACCCCTTTGACTATTAGGAAGACAGATTTGAATCCTCATATCTGAACCCATCCCATCCTGTAACTAAAACCAGAAGACCCTATTTTCCAAGTCCAGATCAGATGCACTCCCATTCTGGTCTTCATGAGTTGTCAGCCCAATATGGCAGAAATCTCAGAACAGTTCACATAATTTTAGTACCATTGAATTAAAACCTTGAAATTGATCCCTCAATCACTTTTATACTATATTTTGTAACATTATACAAAATGCAATCAATATTGGTTCATCACCTCAACCCACCTCTAGGTGTATGTTTATTTTGCAGCTTCTGTGAGAGAAGATTCTGAAGGATTTTATTTATGTAGTTGTAAAATTACAAGTTACTTTTAGCACTTAAAAATGAAAGTTTCACAGAAACAATACAAAAGCCATTTATTATATATTTGAAGTTCATCCTATAAAATTTCTCTAGTTACAACTTAACAAAAATAGCTAATTCTGATTTTAGTTTTAAATGGAAATGACCTTTTAGGGAAAAAAACTCATTCCTCCTCCGTCCACCCCCAATTAATACAGATATGGCAAGTGAGATGAAGATTACAATGAAGATATTTGAAAACTATAACATTGACATCTACAGTTTTAGCATGCATATTTTTCATAGATTCCAAGGCCAGAAGGGACCATTATCATCATCTAGTCTGACCTTCTGTATAACACAGGCCATAGAACTTCCCCAAAATTATTCCTAGAGCATAGTTCTTAGAAAAAACATCCAATCTTGATTTTAAAATTTTCAGTAATGGAGAATCCACTACAACCCTTGGTAAATTATTCCAGTGATTAATTATGTCACACATAGAACTTCATGTAAACTGGCACAATTATATGTTTTTACAACTTTTCAATAATCCATTTTGAAGTCACCATTTTTGAATTATATCTGTCAGTTTCAAAAGTGTGAGCATTCTAAATATTAATTAATATCTAAAGATTAATTAAATAATCAAATAATGAATGGCAGACTTTTTATGGATAACATTTATGGAACACAGACTCCAAGTTATCAGGGGGAAACATGGATAGATGGCTAGATGCTACTCAGACATTCAGGATATCCTCTGGAACATCAGCGACAGAATTGGTTACTGGAACAAGTAGCACCTGTACAATACCCTGACAAGACATACTTTTTTAACTGTGGTATCTATTTTTTTTTAATTTGCAATATGTTACTGCCTTTTAAAATTATATTATACCTTAAATGCCATTGTTTTCCTTTCCAACCTTCTCAATAACAAGCAAATCTGGAATGGTGTCCTCACTTCTTGATAGTGGATCTTTATAGACTCTAGTTATGGAAAAAAGAAAACAGAAAAACTTATCAGATAATTTAGTCTATAGCATGGTCCATGTAGAATTGTTCCTTTCTGTAAAAAAGCTAGTGTTTTGTCCAATGCAGATTAAAATTTTCTAGAGGACATTGTTCCACCTCTTTCCTTTCCACAAGAATGTACATGTCAATATCAGGAGTTATTTCTGACTTTCATCCTTAATTTACCCTTTCTTAATCTGATACAGTTACTCCCAGACACTCCTCCTTTCAGTATTCTGAATTCTTCTACTCTCCCCTTTCTGCCTACATCTGTCAAATCTTTGTAGACTATTATGTTTCTTCTTAGTTATCACTTAACCTAGCTATACATATTTAACTCTGTTAATCTTTCTTCAGCCCATTCTGTGAACCTTTCAGCCCCTTCTATGAACTCCCACCAATTTGTCAATGTTTTTTGATCATGAGATGCTCAGAACTGAAAAGCAGACATACATATAGAGAGGCAGACATTATTTGTCCAGTGATGTGATCTCTCTTTGTATGGTGGCATTGTTTTTCATACTGGATGTTATTATTCATTAATTATTAATTGTTAATGGCAAAGATCCAGTGGCACTTTTATGAATAGGGCATCTTGAATAGTGTTGCTGTGTTCAATCTAGAAGTGGCTGTATTTCAGTGATGGTTGAAGTGATTTGTCTACATATATGGTGTAAAACGTAAGCTATAATCTTCCTTTAGAACATTATAGAAGTGTAATATTATTAAAATGCCTTTTAGCAAGTTGCATAAGTTATTCCTATAACACCATCTGGAAAGGATTGATCTACTAGGTAGGTTAGTTATTGTAAATTACAATTGACATTAAAAGGGATAATTTTTCTCCTGAGTTGCTTTTTCTGGATGGCCAATTGAGAGTTTTCTAGCCACACACGTTTTTATACATCCTTTGACTAAATCAAAAATCCAAATGTAAAATGTTGTACAACTTAACTGCTTCAGAACACCATGTCTGAGAATTGCAGAATAATGTTGCTTATGTAAATTATAGCAGCATTTAATGGAACACCTCTCAGTGAAGTGAAAGCATTGACACATGATAGTATTTAGGAAGAGCTGGCATATGTTATTCCTTACCTCTCAGAACATTTTCATGAAGTACTGTTTGATGATATAATACATAGTGATCAGATATAGTATTTATTGCTAGGTAGAATATATTTTGTACCTGTAAATATTACAGTTGGGCTATGAAATTTGGTTAAGTTAATGATTTCTTGTTCATAAATACAATGTACTGGATTTTCAATTAAACATTTTGTTCCTCATATGATATAATCAAATACTATGAGAGCACTGCACATATCTCTAGTAAAGAAAATATTAGGAGACCAGTTCTGGATTTCACAGTCAGAATGATGCACCACCATAGCCACAAACATTCTTCAAAGATGAACTGAAATGATTTTTTAAAGTATATATGCACACACAGGATCTTAAACTTTTCAGGGCCAATAGAGTTTTGTCATTGATTTCAGTCAGACTACAGTTTCTCAATAGCAATATATGGGTAGATTTAAAAATTACAAGTAAGTATACATTGAAGGCGAATATTGGGGAAACAAAAAAAAAGAAAACCTCAAGCCTTTTAAATTTACTATTTAAAATTCATATATTTTTATGCTGAAGAATCCTTATATATTCCCTAAACAGCTTAAGATAGGATTGATTGATTGCATTCATTTTAATTTACCTTTCACTCACAGATGAGCATAAGTAAAGTGCTGATTATGTTTAGCTGAGTGTAACTTTGGAAACTTCTTCCACAGCTAGTTCCATACAAACACCTCTATAAATTACAGGATTGAGTTCTACTCTTCTTCTTGTATGCAGAATCTGCTGAAGTTTTGAACTGTCATTTGATTATTACCAAGAAAATCTAGTTATATTTCCCATTATTCGAAACAATGTAAGCATTTGGGTTCTCAGAGTAGCATACACAATGATAGAGATTTTGTAGGGCATTGATTACTTTTCCATAAAAAAAAAAAATCCACCCTCGATAATTGTTGGAGAGGTTGCCTCAGCTATTCCTCTAGATACTTACTCCTGCCAACAGTCATCACTTGTATTATCTGGATTGAGTTCCAGCCAATTCGCTTTCATTCACATTCCAAACTCAGTCAAATGATAAGAAGTTCATAAAACTATATTTAATTTATTGTAGTTTACAATATATAGACCAGGCAACCCCATATGCTACTATGCACACTTATGACATTATTAAATATAGCGATACAAATATAAAACCAGCATAACCCTCCACACACAACATGTCCCAAAGGCAAGACTTTCCCCACCAAACCTCCATCTCTTATAAGCTATCAACCTTCACGTCCCAACCTCTTCAGCTACCTGGGCAAAAAGATGGGCCTTGCAGTATGCCTGAAGGTCAACACTCCTCAACTATTTGGGGGAGGAGGGGAACAGAAGCTTGTTCTACAGTGGGGGACCTTCCTGAAGCATGTTCTACTTCCAACCACCTCTCTATTAAATCAAAGGTGGATCCAGCACAAGCACCTCTTCAGACATGTCTGAAGTTATTTAGAGTAATATTTTCAAAAACACTTGGCATTGTGGAGTGCTTTTGAAAATCTCACCCTTAGCAATTTATAGGTCCAAAATAATACTTTCAATTCCATCTGGAAATCCAGGCAGCCAGTGTAGCGTGCAGAGCCCTGGTGTCATATATTCCCAGTGAGATGCATAGCTTTCCAAGTGTGATCCTATGTTCTGTAGCACCTTCAGTTTCCAAAGTTTTAAGCTGTGTAGCCCTGTGAAGCATGCATTCCACTGTTCCATCCTTGAGGTGACAAAGACCTGGATCATGATACTAAAGTCAGTTTCTGAAAGAAACAATCACATTCTCCTTGCTGGGCACAAATGGAAAAAGCTTTCCTGATCACTGCTGCTGTATGATCTTCTAGAGAACTTGTGTTTGATGTAAAGGAGATGTAGAACAAAATATAATCCGCATACTGATTGCATTGCTGCCCAAAATATATTTCACTGTTCCCCAGTGGCTTTATATACTCATTCAATATGAGGGATTACAAGGCCTTTGGGGATCATGAGCCATTATCTGGGATGTTTTTGGAAAAAAAATACTCAGTGAAGAGCCCCCATCCACCTTGTAAGATCCTAGAGCAAGGTCAACAGTACCATTTGGTCAATGGTAGCAGAGATAGGTTTTACTAAATTGACATTGATCCCTTCTTCCAGTCCATCACCAGGTCTAAAACCAGATTGGAAGCAATCCAGGAATGTGTGTAATGCACATGTTACTGACATTGTCCCATCATCACTTTTTCAATGACCGTCCCTAAAATTGGGAGCTATAGGTTGGCATATTCTAAGAATGGCTAATGCCCATCACCTGCCATTTTGCCCACCAGAAGAGTTATGTTAATAATCCTCATCAAAAACAAAGCTCAGAATTTCTACCTTAGGCGTAAGTAATAAAGAAGGGCATGGATTTATCTCATAAGTGGTAGGGTCACAGATGTCTAAGCATGCTTAGAACTTCAATCACTAAAATGGGGTGAAACCCATCTGATAATACCGAATTCCTCACCTTCCACTCCAATGCTTTTTCCGAAGAAGCATTCAGACCACTCCAAACCACACAGCTAGTTACTCAGAATAGTTCTGAGCACTGGTGCTAGTTGTAAATCATATTCCTTTCACATGATTTGGAATGAATTCTGTTTATTTGGCGTAAAAGGAGATCATGTGTTATATGTAGCGTATATGTTTATGACCTCAGGCTTCTGTGCAGTGCACTACCTTTAATGTCTGACATCTGTAGAAGCCATTATAGCACCCAACTGAAATCAAATAAATGGTAGCAAACAACATATGCACTTTCTAAGCCAGTTTGAGAATGTTAGTGTATCACAAAAAGAAATCTTTCCCCATTCTATGAGCTTTGTAAAATGAATATTAAAGCAGTCAAAATTATTCTATAGAAAGCAGTGATGAAAAATTAGCATTGCTTATAGTACCAAAGGAAAACATCCACTGTTTTGCACCAGAATATCATTGTTAAATTGTCTTTTAATCACTCTATTTGATATTTGATATGTGGCAATAAAAATGTTTATATTATGAATTGTACAGTAAACCTTCAGTTTAGGAGCAAATTAATAGTCTGGAACCGTGAGAATCTGACTATATCTGAATATTGATGATCTCACTTTCTGAGTCTCTCTGGGACTGGGGGTGTGAGGTGTTGATCATTGCTTCCCACTGATAAGCAAAATATTTCCAGAGCGTGAAGAATTCTGTGGTGTGTGAGAAGGATAAACCATAATCTGCATCAACACACTAACTTCTCCTCTCCCATTTGCATTGAAAATCAGGTAGAAGTTATGCTAAGCTCTCTATTATAGCCTCATGTATGTGAAAGGTCTTCCCCTTCATTTGAATAAGGCCTCTTATGCATGTGAAAAAAGCACATTTAAAAGGAACGTTCCTTTAATTAGGATGGCATTTAGAAGCAGAATCCTTAAATGTTCACTTTTTGTGATGCTAAATTGTGGAGTATTTTTAAATGTATTGTAGCAGTCATTTTCATTAAGCATTTTTATTTTTATTTATTTTTAAAAGGAAAGGACATGATTTACAATGTGAAGTGAAGGAGTAGATTAATATGACTAGCTAGATTAAGGAAAATTTAAATCAGAGTGTTTGATGAAATGTTGGAAGATGTTTAAATATAGGATTAGACTTACAATATAGAAAGCAGTCAAGGAGATCAAAAGAACTCTGTTCAGAAAGTCTTATTAAAAAGAGAGGAAAAACTCTATTGAATGAATTCTTATAACTAAATGATTAAAGAGTGTTTTTAATATATTACATTCAATCTGACTTTAAAATAAAAATAAACACTACAGACAGTGAATGAATTAGTGATTGTATTCATTTTTTATGAAAGCAAAGTGACTGGGCCTATACTGGATCTTGCATAAAACATATATATGAAACTATGGCATTTAACTTAAAAGTAGCCCCCTGGAGAATAAAGATAATCTAGCATGCAGCTTTATGAAGACAGAAGTTAACTGATTGACATCTATATGAATATGGATTTCTTAAATCCATATTTGATTCGCTACCTCTAAAAAATCAAATGAAACCTAATAACTGCATTTTAAGCAAACCTTTGGGAGAATATGCTTAATCTTTTGGTGTCCAATTCAATAAAAAATGCATCCAACTTCCACATTGTGGAAAACTAACCAAGATCATGGAAATGGCTTCCATAACCTTTAGTGGCTCCTGTACCTCTGCAAGCTAGAACATTTTTGTTGTGTGAAATTTTGTCCTTGGAATGTTCTTACTACACAATTCTCAAAGGACCATGCAAGCCTCTTTAGAGTCAGCCAAAATAGAAAATAACAATTATACTCAATCACAATCTGGGGAGAGTCTCACTTGTCCCAAATGGTTATCATTTTCGGTGTTGCTAACACAACAAAGGTAAAGAAAGAAAAAACAAACAAAACAATATCCAAAGGAAATGCACAAGACAATTTGGTCAACTATTTATGAGCCAATTCACCAAGGTCTCCTTCACAATGAATATATAGTAGTCAACCCTTTTAATCTACTTCCCCACAAGTTATATTAGCCCTAGGACCTGACTAATACTCCTAACTATCTAACAAATTCCTACATCTATGAGAGACTACACAGACTGAGTGCAGTTCAAGAGACTCATACACTTGGATAGTTTTATGTCTGTATGCACCTAGAATTTGAAAGGCTGTATGAAACCATTAATTATGATAGACACATGTACAGTGTTCTACAATTTAAGTTATTAAAAGTAATTTACCTAGTTTCAAAGATACTTTATAACAATCTTCACTGGAAACTGCAAAAGAAGGACTCACAATGTAACTCTGTACACTTCCTTACTAATTAAGAAGTTTCAAGATATGGTCAATTGGGTCATCACCCAGAGACAGTGGTGTGTTACTTCTCACCAGATTTTTGCTCAGCCATCAGCTTTCAGGTCCGTTATTATTCACAGCAGGAGCTGATGCTGCAAACACAGGTGTAACCAAAAGACTATGGTATTTTCCTGATGCACTAACAGGCAACCTGAATTGCTAAAAAATAAAGACAGTTAAAGGTACCTTCCTGAGACAGGTACCTGATATAACAGGAGGACTCCCAGGTGACAAGCCCAGAACCTCAGTCTTCTCCCTTACAGGTGTCTTCACCAGTTGGGAAGTGATGTATGGAAGGAAAAGGCCATTTTATCCCACTTCTGCTGAGTGGTTCAACTTTGTTCCTCTTCTTGGATTCTGGTGTGGACCAATCAGATGGTGACCCAGACTTCCGCTGAGGGTTTGAAATGTCCAACCAAAATGAGAGCCATCTTTCTCTATCCAATCAGGAAATGACCATCACCTTTTGAATTCTTGCAATTGAGACTGAAATATTCCAATCTCTTTGTGCTATACAGTGACAGTGTATACCTGCCCTGCACTGGACAGGAAGGAGTTAACCCCATACTGGGGGCTGAGGAAGCCATGCCTCTCACCCCTGATGTGCATGCTTCAACTTGAACCTCAGTAAAAGGGAGCCACTCAATTCATTCTACTCTGACCATGGAGGAGAGAGGGTATGTGTTTCAGGCTCCTGGCAGGAGCTGTTGGAGACCCAGACCATGGAGGTCCAAGCAAATACCCAGATGGTCGTGGAAGCCCGTGAGGAGAAGGAGTCATCAGGAGCTGTGCCTGCAGACCCAGAGCACCTGCAGACTACAGAGCAGGAAGACAGGGTACGAAGCAGCCTAAGGGACCAGATATTGATCCAGTTGTGGAACCGGGAACTGAGTATGCGTGTTTTGGATGTATTCCTGCTGACCCACTAGTTACTGATAGGGCTCTGGGCTGGGACCTGTTGGAGTAGGGAGGGACCAGGAACCCCCAGGAACCCTCTGGGTGGTGGCCGTCCAATGTTGGGCCATTAGGTCACACCACCCTGCAGATAAGGGCAACCCCACTTACTCTAGCCAATAGGCCACACCAATCTGCATATAAGGGCAACTTTATTGACTCTGATAGCAAAGGACAGTCCTAATGACTCTGGCCACTTAGCCTTATTGCCCTGCATTGAAGGGCAGTCCTATTGACTCTGGCCATTAGTCTGTACTGCCCTGACTCTAGGGGTAGGCCAATGGACGTTGGCCACTGGGCCCTACTGTCCTATACTGAAGTGCGGTCCTATTGACTCTGACCATTAGGTCATACCGCTCTAAGGAAAAGGGCGGTTTTTTGGACTCTGCAGTGGGGCTATAACACTCCCCCTCCCCCAAACGGTGACAGAGTATACCTGCTCATAAACAAACACATCTTGTCACACCAGCTTGTGTAAGACCAGTTAGGCCATGGCTGTTGGTAAACCCATCATGAGACATACTTTGAACACTGGAGTGTTTGCTCTAGTCAGCAACTCAATTATGCAAATTGCTTTCCATGGGCCGCTCTGAGGTGCATCCTTTGGCCAGCTTTGCAATTGTGTTTGCTCAAATTGCTGTTTTGCCATCAACATTCTTCTAGGTGCTGAAATCTCCAGTTTAAAGTTTATATAATATATGCAAAATCCCTCCATATTGTTTGATGCACTCTAAACTTGTTTTAACAGTCCATGATACAATGCAAAGTCCCTTCATCAACTCTTATTCTCCAGCAGGCTGTAAGAGCTGTATAAATCTTCCATTTCTACTCTCCTTGTTTTAACAACATTGATAGGACCTTGGTATGTGTGGCTGACCTAAGCCTGTGCATTATTAATCAAACAGTTACATTTCTGACTATGTCACTCTGTGATCAAGTGTCCTCATAAAACACACTGTTTGGTTTCAGTTCCTTTTATTTACTGCCTCTTTCTGCACAGGTGTTTTTCACTAACTTGATGGGATAAGCATGCTTGATTGCAGACACTAGCCTTACTTCACTTTGTCACTAAACTAAAAGAAGTCAATATGAACACAACCCTTTTGTTTTCCTAACAAAATTGGCCATGAGGTAAATCCTGTCATTAAAGTTTACAATATTCTTGTCAAAGCTGTATCACTTATGGTCAACTTCCCTTTTATATATATAACTTAATTTAATCAAAATATTGGATTTTATCAAGCTCCCAATGTTCATTATTATATTTGGCACATTATATATATTCTATATATAAATTCATTCACAGACAAGGAAAATACATTCTAGTGAAAGGCTGCAGATATTCTAATTTTTCCTAGGTTCGCCTAAAAAAATATTGCCATTAGACCTTGATTTTTTTCTCTCAGCCCTCTGTCCCACCTTTTCTAAACAGTCTTGATGCTGGCACAACTCTTAAATAATAATAAATCATAATTTTGGGGCTTTAGTTGCTACAATATCAAAGTGTAAATATTATTTCCAGTAGTTTCCTGTATCTTCTGATTATCTAAAGTAATTTAAAGCCACCTTTTTTCTTCCAAAATTCCTGTAAATTATGGCAAAACTCAGATGGCCTCTGGCCTAGCACATATGTGCAGAATAAAAAGTTCACAGGAAGACTTCTAGCCCCACATGGCACATCCCATGAAAGGGTGAGGGATAATTGCAGTCCCCGTGCTCTTAAGCAAGGAGGAACAAATGAAGGTGGGAACTGTTGTAATAATTAAGCCTACAAATTTACTCGAATTGTGAGCTGAACTGTAAAAAGTATGTGAACATTCATAAGATGCCATAATAACCTATAATAACAACTGTTGACAGGAAAATGTACAAAAAGGAGATAGAAAGACTGAATTAGTTTGAACAAAAAGACCTCCTAATATAACTCAAGGACTCTGGTAAACAAGAAAATATGTGTTGGGAAATTGATGAACCAAAATTATTGTGCTACATATTAGGCCTAATTGCTAGACAAAAGAATAAGAGGATGGGCTATTCAACCCATCAGTCCCTTTTTGGATCCTTAAAGGGGGAGACTTTGGTGGGAAATGAAAGGAAGAACACATGGAGGCTACTGGAGCAAACTTCACTATCATGACTTCAACCACTACTGTCTGCTCGGACCCCAGACCTTCTTTATCATAGTCTGAGAAATGTTCTGACCAGACCAGGCCAGAAAGAGGGACTGTCATAAACAGTTAGTTAAGGGTTAAGGTTTGTTTTTTACCTGTAAAGGGTTAACAAGCAGTACCTGTGAACACCTGACCAGAGGACCAATCAGGGACAAGATATTTTCAAATTCCTGTGGAGCGAAGTTTTTTTTTCTGTTCTTTGTGTTAGAGAGTCTCTCTTAGAAGTTAAGGGAGTCCAGACATCTTAATCCAGTCCTCCCAGGTTTCTGCAATACATTCTTCTATTCAAGCTAGTGAGTATTAGCAAGGAACTAGTATTTTTATACTTTTATTTTTGTATTTGCAATTCTGTGTTTTGCTATAGAATTTCTTTAATTCTGTACTGTTATTGCTTTTACTGAGAAAGAAAGGAGGGGGGATTCTCTCCAGAGATTGATAAGTTTAGACCCTGTGTATTGTTCCATCTTGGTATTACAGAGACAGTTACTTTCTTTTTATTCTTTAATAAATCTTTTCTGTTAAGGACTTGGTTGATCTTTCCTTGGGTGAATTCTCAGGGAAAGGGGAGGAGGGAGGAGGACGGCATCCCTCTGTAGTTGGATCCCGGTATCTCTCCTAGGAAAAGGGAGGGGGGAGGAAGCAGGGGGGAATGGTTTATTTCTCCTAGGTGTAAGAACTCCATGGATTTGGGGCTCTTGGGATCCCCAAGGATTTTGGGGAAGGACTGTGTCCCAATACACGTACATTATTGGTTGGTGTCAGCTTTTACCAGATCTAAACTAGGATTTTAGTTTAGAGGGGTCCATGCAGGTCCCCATTTTGGAACCCAACAGCTCTAAGTGGGGGTGAGACCTATGACAGGGACCCAGATGACCTCGCTACCTCCACCAGCTCCAGATAAATCCCAAACACCGAGATGACCATGTGCCCTTTTCCTTCCCTACCTTATTTATTCTCTTTCCTCTCTCTCTCTCTCTCTCTCCTTTTTCCTGGCCAAGGCTGCATGTTTTGCAACACTGATGTAAGCTTTGCCCAGAAAGATGCTATTATGAGTTTGCCAGGTCTTGGAGTGGCTGATAAGACTGTGGGCCATGCCTGTGTTTATCCAGCAGTGAGGCTGAAGTGAATGTCGACACCAAAGACAGAAACTGCATTTTCAATCTTTGTTCTTTTTTCTCACCCTTTTGTGCATATTTGTCTTATTTTGTCTTTTTAGGAAATGGGATTTGACTTCAACATCAACAGCACCAATGACAGTTCCAGCCCATCAACTAACTCCTTCTCTTTTTTTCCCCAAAAGGACAGTTATTATCATCTCTGATACCAGCTAAGAGACTGTCAAAGAAGGGTTTTCCAGCTAAAGCAAAAAGGAAAAAGAAATGTTGTTAAAAATGAAAGCCTTATTTAATACTTTACATTTCAAACGCTTTAACTGTTTTTTCTTCTTTTCTGTATCTTTAATAAAAGGATGTAACACTTTTTAAGGTTGGACAATGACTGGGGCCTTGTCTACACTACAAGACTATTTCGAATCAACTTAGTTCGAATTTGTGGATTCGACCTTATGAAGTCGAATTTGTGTATCCATAGAAAATACACTAATTCGAATTTCTGAGTCCACATTCACGGGGCCAGCGTCGACTTTGGAAGCGGTGCACTGTGGGAAGCTATCCCACAGTTCCCGCAGTCCCCGCTGCCCATTGGAATGCTGGGTAGAGCCCCCAATGCCTGCTGGGGGGAGAAATGTGTCGAGGGTGGTTTTGGGTAAGTGTCGTCATTGAACCATCAATCACAACCTCACTCCCTCCCTCCTTGAAAGCGCCTGTGGGCAATCTGTTCGTGCACTGTTCTGGTCAGTGACAGCGCGGACGCCACAGCACTGCAAGCATGGAGCCCGCTGCGATCATCGCCGTTTTCTCCTCCTCGCACTTTATCGTCCACCTCTTCCACAGTCAGCTGCTGAGAAATTGGGCTACTTTTCAATGGTGCTGCAAGCATTGGGGGACCATAGGGGACGTTTTACAAACATCAACGTCGGGTGGCCGGGCAAGGTTCATGATGCGTGTGTTTTCAGGAACTGTAGGCTGCTCAGACGCCTGCAGGAAGGTAGTTTCTTCCCGGACCACGAAATAACTGTTGTGGATGTGCAGATGCCTATAGTCATCCTCGGGGACCCAGCCTGCCCGCTAATGCACTTGCTCATGAAGCCCTATACAGGCGCCTGGGACAGCAACAAGGAACTCTTCAAATACCAGCGAGCAGCGAGCAGCATGACCTGTGACTGTTCAGTTTCTTTACAGAGAAGCTGAACCTGCCCCTGTTTCTTTACCCAGTTACTGTTGACTCTCCTCTTCGGTTACATACCCCGTTCACTCCGTTACCCCCACTTCCAGCACACGTGTAAAAATAAAATACATGTCCCATTATTACTTAACAAAGGTTTCTTTATTCATGACTTTTCGTGAAAGGGTTGAAACTGGGACGCAGACTGTGCTGGGTAGGGTGTGCGGTGATGTAAAGACCGCCTCTAAACTCAAGGAATGACAGGCTCCTGCTCCTCGAGCGGTCCGCAGTGCCGGAATGCTTCTTTCAACGGAGCCTGCCATCCCTCTTTATGGAATTCTGTGTGCGGGCGGATATGTGACCTTGTGGTGGAGGAGGACGGATACAGATTCCTCAGCTGCGTGACTCAGCGGTACAGGACAAGGACCGCTGTATAAGATCTGTAACCGCCCTCCCCCGCTGCAAAGTCACATCTCCCCCGCCCACACAGATCCTGGAAACCACCTCCAAAAACCGACCAGGGTGCCTACTGACTGCACCGTGTGTGTGACCCGCTGCTGATCCTGCCCCCGTGTCTGTACCCTGGGAAAGGTGACTGTCCTATGCAATTAACCACCCCCTTCCCCATGCCCCCCATTCAAACACAGTCTTCTTTGAAAAAACATAACGGAAACAGTAATTAACAGCAAAGCATTTTTATTAATTAAGTAGACATGTAGGGGATGGGACTGGGATTGGGACTACTGTGAGTCTGGAAGTGAAGGACTTCGGCAAATGTAGGGTATGAGAGCTTTTGGGTACTTGAGCACTGTGCTGTGGTGCAGTGACAGTATTCATGTCCCCGGCCGCCCCTCCTCCTGATTATTTTCGGTGAGGGGGGTATGGGACTTTGTGGCTGGGGAGTGCGGTTGCAGATACACTGCAGGGTGTCTCTGTCCTCCTGTGGTCCTGCAGAACATCCACAAGGCGCCTGAGCATGTCCATACTTTTTACAGTTCAGCTCACAATTCGAGTAAATTTGTAGGCTTAATTATTACAACAGTCCCCACCTTCATTTGTTCCTCCTTGCTTAAGAGCACGGGGACTGCAATTATCCCTCACCCTTTCATGGGATGTGCCATGTGGGGCTAGAAGTCTTCCTGTGAACTTTTTATTCTGCACATATGTGCTAGGCCAGAGGCCATCTGAGTTTTGCCATAATTTACAGGAATTTTGGAAGAAAAAAGGTGGCTTTAAATTACTTTAGGCGCCTGAGCATGTCCGTTTGCTCCCTCACTAGTCCAAGCAGCGTTTCAGTCGCCTGCTTGTCTTCCTCACGCCACCTCTCCTCCCGTTCGCTGTGTGAGCGCTGGCACAGAGAGACGGTCTCCCTCCACTGGCTCTGCTGGTCCACCTCTGCTAGGTAGCAGCCCATACGTTCCTCGAACATCCCTTGTCTTTTTCTTTCGCCGCATCTTTCTTTCTCTTTCTTTCGTCCCATCGTCAGAGTCCACGGTCACTGGTGGGGCAGTGGTGGCAGGCTCCGTAGCGTCCGTTTGCCGCTTTGATTTTTTGGTAGCCTTGTCTGGGGTCCTTGATTTTCACGCGGCGCTGTGTTGCATCCCGCCTGTATCCTCTGTCTCTCATGGCTTTGGAGACCTTCTCGTAGGTCTTCGCATTCCCTGTTTTGGAGCGCAGCTCCGAAAGTACAGACTCCTCGCCCCACACACCGATCAGATCGAAGAGTTCCCAGTCAGTCTATGCTGGGTCCCTCTTTCTATTCACAGATAACAAGAACTCCTCTGCTGGAGAGCTCTGCATCGTTGCAGGTGCTGCGGAGCTCGCCCCAATGTCCAGCCAGGACGTCAGATTCAAAGTGCCCAGACAGGAAAATGAATTCAAATTTTCCCAGGTCATTTCCTCTGTGGCTGGTCAGAGAATCCAAGCTCGGACTGCTGTCCAGAGTGTCAACAGAGTGGTGCACTGTGGGATAGCTCCCGGAGCTACTAAGTTCGATTTGCATCCACACCTAGCCTAATTCGAGCTAGCCATGTCGAATTTAGCGTTACTCCACCTGCCGGGGTGGAGTACCAAATTCGAACTAAAGAGCCCTCTAGTTCGAATTAAATGGCTTCCTGGTGTGGACGGTTGAGCGGTTAGTTCGAATTAACGCTGCTAAATTCGAATTAAAGTCCTAGTGTAGACCAGGCCTGGGTTATGTACCTTTGGCCCATTTATGCCAACTAAATAATTACAACAGTCCATGCCCATTCTAACAAATGGGATATATTCTTTCCTTGATATATTCTAATGTGTAGCTTCTCGAAATAACATTCTCTTAAACACCTGTGGTTCCCTTTTGTGTTTAAGACCATCATCTGCCACATCGACCCTATGAAATTATTTCATATGATTTTGATTTATCTTCCTTCAGCATTGTGTCCCTTGGTGTGCAATAGTGGGATTTTGTGAGCTCATGCACACTCACAGGCAGGGCACACATGGCATTTTTGCTTATGTGAACACAAACATAGGATTTTGTGTTTGCATGAACATGAACCATTTATAAATTTATGGTTTGAGATTTGCATATGCAAGTTCACACATGGTTCCCAACTGAATGAAGGAGTTTATGAAAAGCTCTGCAAACTACAAGCAGGAGGTTCTGTATAGTTCTGCCATTTTATTTATTTATTCATTCGTTTATTGTCTTTAACACTTCAACATACAGTACTCTTTTTCATTCAGATACATACACTGATACCCACTGAAACCTGTTTGATAAAAGTATGCACCTATTTTCTACACTTTTCATCAAGACAGTGTTCTAAATGGTATATATACTAAATATGTTGTGCTCAGATATGTAGGGCCAGAATTACTACTTCATTTACACCAGCATAAAACTCCATTGATTTCAAGTTATACTGGAATAAATCTGAGGTAATGTGTAGTGACACATGGTGAGGCCCTTTATTTCAAACAAAGATGGACATGCAGATAATGAGAAACCTAGGAATATTTAGCTCTCAAAGGAGAAAAGTTAGAGATTTAATTGACCTATTGAAGTTATTATGATGATTGACAAAGTTGATCAGTCCCTTTTTGTGTGCTCTCCTTCACTACAAGTTATTGGCATGTAAATATAAATTGTAAAAGCCAGTACTAACCCTAACTGTTATTTACAGTGAAGTTATAGCTGTGTTGGTCTCTGAGGAAGAGCTCTGTGTGGCTTGAAAGCTGGTCTCTCTCACCAACAGAAGCTGGTCAAATAAAAGATATTATCTCACACACCTTGTCTCTCGAGTACGTAAAACAGCATTTAGTAATTTTCACAATAGTATTTTGATCTGCAATAGAGAAAAGCTAACCGGCATGAAAAGCTCTCTTCCTCACCCTGATTCCCATCCCTGTGATGTGTGAGTGAGTGAAAGTAAGGAGGAAATGCTTCAGAGGAAACACTAGCTGTCAGGGCATGTGTACGTTCTCTGTGTTTAGATACAAATCCTGAATTCTATCTGCCTATCCAGAAAAACATGGTAACTTAAAACAAAACAAAACTACATTTATCTCCCCTGCCCGCCCCTCCAAAAGTAAATATGTGGTAAAACTTCTCCAAAGAGAGAGTTTAAAGTCAAGTGCTTTTCCCAATCAATGGGAATCAATGAAAGAGTTTCTTTTCATCTCAGTCAACCTTAATCTAAAAGGAAGATGGCAGCTTCCATGGAATGACTAAAAACAATGTTGTTTGTTTGTTTGTTTTTAAATCCAGTTGTATGGTTTTAAAACAAGATAGTATAACTCTAAAATTCTGAAAAATAACTAGCCCCTTGTTAAAAATTCTCCAAAAACATTAATTTTAATTATCAGAAATCTAGTCTCCTTATGATGAGTGGAACCCATACCTTCATAATGTATCATTTGTATTAATATAGCACTAAGATCTCCATTGTGTGAGGTGCTGTACAAACACAGAACAAAAAGCTTCAGAACATATCCTCCATTCCCCCAAAGGTTGCACAATACCTGATGAAATGGAATCTACACTCCTTTACATCATCTTCCTATCTATGCACTAAGACTTAGTATCCCTGTCAGCTGCTACTGGATATGCAACTGGAAGTACTTCAGAGAACACTACCTTATCAGCTCTAAACCATTCTTCTTTCATTCTGGTACCTTGTTCTTACATGAAACCTGCTACCTTTGAACTCTGTAAACAAGTCACACTTCAATTTCCAAGATCCTATATTCATAATAATAGAATCTTCTACCACTCCACTTACCTCTCCTAATTATTTAGCAATGTTGTTGCTTAAGTCTCTGGTGGGGCTCCCTGGCAAAAATGAAATAGGGATCCTTTAGGACTGCCAGAAGGGGAATCCCATCCAATGGAAATAAACTCCCCTTTGTTTCTGGGTGTTCCATTCATAATTAGCTTTACTGGCCTCCTTTGGAGATCATAGTATTCAGTTATCTCCAGAGGGCCCTTTCCAGGGTAGCCTCACATTTATTCACTGTACAGCTTACTGGCTTACTGTATGCTATGTATCCTAGAGATGTACAATATTAGTTTTGATGTGGCCCATTTTTAACTTCTAAGCCTCAATTGCTTCCATCTGGTATATACCTATCTCACTTATTCCTATGGAAAAATTACCATGCATATGACACCCAGCATCTCCACTCTGATTCAGCTGCCGCTGGTTTCCTAACTCCATCATTGTCCTTTAACTCTACTCACAGTCCTAACATACTACTTTGATAGCTGGGAAGCTACTAGAACAATGTATAAAACATGCAATTTGCGAATACCTGGAGGATGAAGGGGTAATCACCAGCAGCCAGCATGGATTTATCAAGAACAAATCATGCCTAACCAGCTTGATTTCCTTCTTTCATAGAGTAACTGATTGGGTAGATAGGAGGAATTCAGTATAACTCTAATATACCTAGAGTTCAGCAAGATTTTTGACACAGTTCCATATGACATTCTGATAAGTAATCTGGAGAAATGTGGGCTCAGCAGAACTACCATTAAGTGGATACATAATTGGTTAAACAACTGCAAACAAAGAGTGACTATTAATGGAATGATGTCTGATTGGAGGGAGTTCTCAAGTGGGGTTCCACAGGGATTTGTTCTGGGTCCGGTGTTGTTTAACATCTTTATTAATCACGTGGATGCAGGTATAAAAAGCATAACTGATCAAGTCTGTAGATAACACAAAGCTAGGGGATTACCAACACTTTGGAGGATAGAGCTAAAATTCAGAGGGATCTTGATAAATTGAAGAACTGGGCTATTGATAACAAAATGAAATTCAGCAAAGACAAATGTAAGGTGCTACACTAAGGGAAGAAACACCAAATGCATGAATACAGACTGGGGGAAAACTGGCTTAGCAGTAACACTCCTGAGAAGGATCTGGGAGTTGTGGTGGATTACAACCTCAACGTGAGTCAGCAATGCAATGCTGTTGCAAAAAAAGCAAATGCAGTTTTAGGTTGCATTAACAGAGGCATAGCATGCAAGTCATGGAAAGTGATAGCTGTTTAGGCCTCTACATGGTGCTGGTTAGGCCTCAGCTGGAGTACTGCATCCAGTTTTGGTCACCAATGTATAGAGAAGATGTAGAGAAATTGGAAAGGATCCACAGGCAAGCAACAAAGATCAAAGAGATGGACTGCAAGCCATATGAGCAAAGGCTGAAGGAACTGGGTATGTTTAGTTTGTAAAAGAGGAGATTAAGGGGGGGACATGATAGCAGCCTTCAAATACTTGAAAAGCTGCCATAAGAAAGATAGAGAAAAGTTGTCTTTTGCCACAGAGGGCAGGACAAGAGGCAAAGGGTTCAAACTACAGCACAGCAGATTTAGATTAAATCAGAGGAAACACTTCCTAACTGTAAGAACAGTAGGACAATGGAAGAGACTGCCTTGGGAGGTTGTGGAAGCTTCTTAATTGGAGGTTTTCAAAAGGAGGCTGGATAGCCATCTGTCTTGGGTGGTTTAGATACAACAAATCCTGCATCTTGGCAAGGGGTTAGACTAGATGGCCCTTGCGGTACCTTATAACTCTATGGTTCTAAGATCCTACTTTTCTGTAAAACTAAGCTCATTTTAAACGTAAAATATATGCACACACAAGCACTAATACGTGTACACACAAGCTCACAAGCACACTCCTTGCTAAGATAGAACACACAGTTGGACTTAAAGCAAACTCATACTTTGGAGCTAGTTCCACAGCCAGAACTATGAGCACCAGGTCCTTTGTACTAAGCCAGTGTTTCTCAACCTGGGGGCATCAGGGGATGGGTTTAGGAAGGTTGCAAGCAGTGCCAGTGTTAGGAAGCAGCGTAATTGCCTGGGGCCCCATGCCACAGGAGGCCTGTGAAGCTAATTTAAATGTTTCAGTTCCACACCCTGCACCGTGTGGGGACAAAGCCCTGACCTTTGAGCTTAAGATGGGGGTTGCATTTTTTCGGGGGGGCGGGAGGAGAGGATTGAAATTCTTATAGCCTGTTTCTCCAACAATTAAATTATTGCTTTTTAACAAAATGTGATATTCATTATTATTTATTTGTATTAATTACAGTAACACCGAGGAACCCTAGTCATGGACCAGCACCCTGTTGTGCTGTACAAACACAGAACAAAAAGACCATCCCTGTCCCAAAGGGCTTACCATCTAAGTAGCTGTAATTAGGCTCTTCTTACATGATCTGAGGTATTATGCAATCTATCATGCAAGGTGTGGCTGCTCAAGTACAATTTTAATGTGAACACTCAATTTTTCAGAAAAGTATTATATTAATAAATCCACATTGTTTATTTATTTGGGATTGTGCAAGGTCTCTGTCCTCATTACTACATCATTTCTATTTCTTTATTACCTCTCCCCCAATCCCCTCTAGCACTCTTTCATGTATATGAGTCAAGTTTTGAATTGGGAGAAACACAGATTGATAAATATTTGATTGTGTGACTATCATATTAGAATAGTTCACTGTATGTTTTTTTCATGGTATTGGGCCTTATGGGAACTATAAGAGAAATGTGATAGAGGTTTTAATTGTTAATAAGGTATTGTCTTAGAACTCAATTCTAGTTGTCTCTGTGCAGGTATACTCCAGGAGAGGGTGAAGAAGTCCTTTCTGAATGTGCACGGGCTTATGGCTGAAAGCATAGGTGATACACAGAGGGGACATGCAGAGTCATGCGCCCTCCCAGATAGTTGCTGGGATTGCTGGGGAGAGTGGCTCTGTCCTTCTCCCACTGCTCCTGCCCCTCGGCATGCTTGGCCTCTATCCCCGGCAGCTGGGCCTAGGCGGGGAGCAGAACAAGTAGGAACAATCACTTCTCAAGATGGCCACACAGGCTCACTGCTCTGAGCAGCACAGCAGCTGCCTGAGAGAGCCAGTCTAGGGAGACAGCAGAGGGCCACCCCCTGCCTGGGACTGGCTGCTGCAGACAGGGGCCGAGCAAGCCAGAGTCCCCTCTCCCACCCACCCCATGATTCTGGCTCACTCGGCCCTTGCCTGGGTCTGTGGCTGAAAGTCTGTGTTCAGAAGAACTACCCCTATTGCAAGGGTCACTGGTGAATGTCATCATCCCAGTAGGCCTCTATGCACTATGCATCATTCACAGGCGTAATGCTTCCAGACCCTGCTGATTGCATGTTATGCTCTTTCCCCTCAACAGGAGAGTACTCTAACACTCTGAGTACTTAATATTCAACTAATCTGCTAAATTAGTTATTAAGGCACAAAAGCCAAAACCTTACATTAAAATGTTTAATATAAAAGCAGTGGTTTCCTTAAGGTTCTTTGGTTAAAAATAAATTGTAGGCTCATTTTCCTTTGAAAGAGAGAAGAATGTGAGTTTAAAGCAACTGAAATGGCCATGTGTCTATCTCAGCTAGGAGGTACAGTATGAGAATGAAATTAAGGACAGAAGATCAAAACAGGCAATAACATTTTAGGAACAGGTAATAACATTTCAGACATCTACAAATTCAGTATTTTTTAAAAAGTGTTTCATTTCCTTTACAACATTATCCACCCTACTTTTAAAAAATCAGAAGTTCAAAAATGGGTTGAGGTTTATTTAATGAAAAATGTAGTCAGGAGATGAGACATTATAGTGATTTTTTTTCTCTTGGAGATGTTCTGAAGACTTAAAAAATGAATTGTTGGTTACAGTATGTAGTTATATATTCTACAATATGTGGTTACTTCAAAAATTTTGGAAGAAAATTAAATGTATATCACAGGTGTGTGAAAGGGGGAAACAAGTGGCCCTGCAATGGGGCTAACAAGCCAGTTTCATTAAGTTGGAAATCTTGTTAGGATTTGTGCGAAGTCACCTTCTGATATTTGTTTACACCATGATCAGTAATTATATTTTATTTATACCAAGCTTAAATGCACCAATTCTCTGCTCTGATACATTACTTAAATAGCTTTTAACTTAATTATATGGGCAAAAGAAAACATTTGTTGACTAACTTAGATATTTTTAAAAAACTAGACTGAATATACAACAACGATACTCAATTAGGAGAAAAGAAAAATGTGATTAGATGGTAATGCCATTTGTTAAATTTACTCTGTTCTGCTTCCCTAAATGATATATCATGGAAAGGTTGTCTGGGCTGTCATTGAGGCATCAGTAAGAGGATGTACACAACATCCTCCATTCAAATTACGTTTCAGATCAATCACTCTCATCAGGCTGTTATCTTCATTTGATAGCTGTAGGACAAATGTTTTGGCTTATGGGTAGGAAATGTTAGCATTTGAAAGAGCCCCGATCAGGATGGGTCAATCGTCAACTTTGATAAATTGAGTTAAGTAAAGAACGTACAGCCAATAATATGCTTGTTGAAATTTTTAATGCAAATGACCTGTAATTTAAAAAAAAAATAGAAAAAGCTGCTTTGTACATATTTTTCAAATGAGTCAAAAATTGATATTTGTGAAACCCAAAGCAAATATTTATTAGTTTCTCCTAAAGCTATGCTATTCAAAACTGCACAGTGTACATCTGCTCCATCCCAAATCATTTGGTTTACCCTAAGGACTTTGCATTTTCCCACCAACTTTACAAAAAATGGCATGAGGAAAACAGCTGGGGTGGTGTAGATGGCTGAATTATGTTCAGGTCAGATTAAACTATAAATCAAGAGCATGGGTGTTTTAATAACACATCAAATGTTCCCATTTTCTTCATGCTCTCAAAACCACAAAACTCTGAGTTAAACAGCAGCTTCAAAATATTCCTGAGGTACTGACATTTTCTTGTACAATAGCTTTGTTTGCATGATAAATGCTTTTCAGATTCTAAAGCATTATAAATACTGTATGCATATTAACATACACTTCAGATTTTCTAATCTTACTTTAACACATACATTATTATCAATTACTCTCAATATTTTAACGTAATGTAATATTTCTTTAAAAAGATACATTATTTAAACTCTATATCATTGACCCATAGATTACCTCGGTACATATTTATATATTTCAGTTACAATTTATCACTTTATGACATGTTTTTTTTTTATTCCTGGGTAATTGAAAATAATGACATAAAATCATCTACTGTTATATAGTAGTAATATGATGTACTATCCTGGTAGCTTAGTATAGTATATGAAACCAGTCTGTGGAGCCCTGCCTTTGAAATATGATTTAAAACAGAATTTATAATGTCGAAGAATTACATAAAACTGTGTGAAATTGTGCAGATAATCATTTAAATCTCCCTACATGAAAAGATAATTGCTCTAGAAATTAACTGTACCTGGGGTTCATTCATTTGGTCATGGCTAGTTTCTTATATAGTGATGATTTGATATTAGAGCTAATTAAGATCAGGTCAGAGTTGCTGAAGGTCAGACATTAATGCACAGGATCACTGAAATGATAATTATAAACAGATTAGGAAGCTACGGTCTTTTATAAGGGGTTATTAGATAATTACTGTGAGAGTGTACGGCTTACTGTAATAATGGATTATCAACTACTTACAGCGTTTTAAGGGTGAGAGTATATTACTTCCTCAAGGACTAAGAGGAATAATATTGTTGGAACGCAGAGCTCTGTAAATAACATAATTCCAATTGCATTTCAATTTTCCTCCAAGGACTCTCTCTTTATCAGCTCAAACTTCATCTTTTCGTCTTGACAATTCTTAAAATATGTTGTCCTATTGGGAAGGTTCCTTTATTTTAATTTTTGTTTGTTTATTTGTTTGTTTGTTTATTTGTTTTGGAGAGGGAAAAAAGAACAATGAAAGAAATAAAATGGAAAAAGTGAGCTGTTTTATTTTAAAAAACTTTCAGTGCTAATCCTTTCAGAAGGTCTCATAACAATAAAGCAGCTTAGAAGGATTTTGAGAACTTGAACAAAAGGTTTGTTTGGAAGCTTTGGTCAACACATTTATACTGAGATTTAACAATTGCGCATGGCATTTTTATTGTCACAAATATATTATTCACATACAACAGAACCCCATTTATCTGCACCTCCATTATTTAGTTCTCAGTATGAACCGAACAAACAGTGCACACACAGGTATATGGTAAATTAACGTCACCTCCATGGCAACACTACTGTAACCATCACATCTTTTCAGACTTGTAAAATGACTGTGACCACTAAGCAAAAATGTGTAGTACTGTCATTAGATGCTAAAATAGAAATTATTAATAAAATAAAAAAGGAGAGTGACTAGCAAAAATAGCCCAAGATTATAACACTGGAAAAAACACAGTATCAGACATTAAACACAATGCCAAGCAAGTTCTTAAATATGGCATTAACAACTGCATCCTGGAAGACCATGAATCAACCAAAGGACACGTGTCTATTCTATTAAGTAGATAAGGGCAGGGAGAGGTATGTTTTAATGCTTTTCCAGGAATCATAGAATCATAGAATATCAGGGTTGGAAGGGACCTCAGGAGATCATCTAGTCCAACCCCCTGCTCAAAGCAGGACCAATACCCAACTAAATCATCCCCGCCAGAGCTTTGTAAAGCCTGACCTTAAAAACCTCCAAGGAAGGAGATTCCACCACCTTGCTAGCTAACCCATTCCAGTGCTTCACTACCCTCCTAGTGAAAAAGTTTTTCCTAATATCCAACCTAAACCTCCCCCACTGCAACTTGAGAACATTACTCCTTGTTCTGTCATCTTCTACCACTGAGAACAGTCTAGATCCATCCTCTTTGCAACCCCCTTTCAGGTAGTTGAAAACAGCTATCAAATCCCCCCTCATTCTTCTCTTCTGCAGACTAAGCAATCCCAGTTCCCTCAGCCTCTCCTCATAAGTCATGTGCTCCAGCCCCCTAATCATTTTTGTTGCCCTCCGCTGGACTTTTTCCAATTTTTCCACATCCTTCTGTAGTGTAGGGGCCGAAAACTGGACACAGTACTCCAGATGAGGCCTCCCCAATGTCAAATAGAGGGGAATGATCATGTCCCTCGATCTGCTGGCAGTGTCTCCACTTATACAGCCCAAAATGCCATTAGCTTCTCCCACTGTAACCCCCAGATCCTTTTCTGCAGAATGGCTGCCTAGCCACTCAGTCCCTAGTCTGTAGCAGTGCATGGGATTCTTCCATCCTAAGTGCAGAACTCTGCACTTGTCCTTGTTGAACCTCATCAGATTTCTTTTGGCCCAATCCTCTAATTTGTCGAAGCCCCTCTCAGGGCCGGCTCTAGATTTTTTGCCGCCCCAGGCAAAAAAAAGGTGGCCGGACTACGGAAGCAAAAAAAAAACAACAACAGCAGCCGCAGGGAGCTCGTGGAGGGTGGTGAAGGGCAGCACCCGCCCGCTCCCTCTGCCCATGGGCAGCCAGGCACTGTAGCCCGCTCGCAGCCAGGCGAGAGGGGCTCCCCCCTCCAGCCTTGAGGTGTCTCTCCCGGCCGGGCAGGCTCCAAGGGGGCTGACACAGGCAGCACTGGCTGGGGTCTGTGACCTCCGCACAGGGCCAGCATTGCAGCAGTGCTCAGCACAGTGCAAACAGCACCAGGATCAGTCGGGCCCGCCCCTCCGCTGCCGGCCGGGCCACCGCAGAACATTCCCTTCCTCCCTCCAGTGCCCACCGGGCTGCCGCAGAACCGTCCCTGCCACCGCTGCCCGCCGGGCCGCCGCATAACCCTCCCTTCTTCCAGTGCCCAGGGGCTGCAGGAGGTGGTGGCTCAGCCGCTCCTTTAAAGGCGGCTCGGCCAGGCTGGGCTCAGAGTGGCGCAGGAGGCGGAGGCCGTTGCAGGCGGCAGGGAGTGGCGTGTCCCGGGGAGCCCGGGGACACGATGAGCAGCGGGGATCACTAGTTCTTGCCCTGCCCCCCGGGCCAGGGTCGGTGTCCCTGCAGGGCTGGGCTGGCCACTCCAAGATTGGCCGGAATGCCGCCCCTTTCAATGTGCCGCCCCAGGCACGTGCTTTCTCGTCTGGTGCCTGGAGCCGGCCCTGGCCCCTCTGTATCCTATCCCTACCCTCCAGCATATCTACCACTCCTCCCAATTTAGTGTCATCTGCAAACTTGCTGAGAGTGCAGTCCACGTCATCCTCCAGATCATTAATGAAGTTATTGAACAAAACCGACCCCAGCACCAACCCTTGGGCCACTCTGCTTGATACCGGCTGCCAACTAGACATGGAGCCATTTATCACGACCCGTTAAGCCCAATGATCTAGCCAGCTTTCCATCCACCTTATAGTTCATTCATCCAGCTCATACTTCTTTAACTTGCTGGCAAGAATACTGTGGGAGACCGTATCAAAAGCTTTGCTAAAGTCCAGAAATAGCACATCCACTGCTTTCCCCTCATCCACAGAGCCAGTTATCTTGTCATAGAAGGCAATTAGGTTAGTCAGGCATGACTTGCCCTTGAGAATCCATGCTGACCGGATCACTTTCCTCTCCTCTAAGTGCTTCAGAATTGATTCCTTGAGGACCTGCTCCATGATTTGCCAGGGAGTGAGGTAAGACTGACTGGCCTGTAGTTCCCTGGATCCTTCTTCTTCCCTTTTTTAAAGATGGGCACTACATTAGCCTTTTTCATCTGGGACCTCCCCCGATCACCAAGAGTTTTGAAAGATAATGGCCAATGGCTCTGCAATCACATCCGCCAACTCCTTTAGCACCCTCAGATGCAGTGCATCCGGCCCCATGGACTTATGCTTGTCTAGCTTTTCTAAATAGTCCTGAATCACTTCTTTCTCCACAGAAGGCTGGTCACCTCCTCCCCATGCTGTGCTGCCCAGTGCAGTAGTCTGGGAGCTGACCTTGTTTGCGAAGACAGAGGCAAAAAAAAGCATTGAGTATATGAGCTTTTTCCACATCCTCTGTCACTAGGTTGCCTCCCTCATTCAGTAAGGGGACCACACTTTCCTTGACCTTCTTCTTGTTGCTAGCATACCTGAAAAAAACACTTCTTGTTACTCTTAACATCTCTTGCTAGCTGCAACTCCAAGTGTGATTTGGCCTTCCTGATTTCACTCCTGCATGCCTGAGCAATATTTTTATACTCCTCCCTGGTCATTTGTCCAACCTTCCACTTCTTGTAAATTTCTTTTTTGTGTTTAAGATCAGCAGGAATTTCACTGTTAAGCCAAGTTGGTCACCTGCCATATTTACTATTCTTTCTACACATCGGGATGGTTTGTTCCTGCAACCTCAGCAAGGATTCTTTAAAATACAGCTAACTCTCCTGGACTCCTTTCCCCCTCATGTTATTTTCCCAGGGGATCCTGCCCATCAGTTCCCTGAGGGAGTTAAAGTCTGCTTTTCTGAAGTTCAGGGTCTGTATTCTGCTGCTCTCCTTTCTTCCTTGTGTCAGGATCCTAACTTGACCATCTCATGGTCACTACCTCCCAGGTTCCCATCCACTTTTTCTTCCCCTATTAATTCTTCCCTGTTCGTGAGCAGCTTCTATTTGGTTCCTCCAGCACTTGCACCAGGAGATTGTCCCCTGCACTTTCCAAAAACTTCCTGGATTGTCTGTGCACTGCTGTATTGCTCTCCCAGCAGATACCAGGGTGATTGAAGTCTCCCATGAGAACCAGGGCCTGTGATCTAGTAACTTCTGCTAGTTGCTGGAAGAAAGCCTCATGTACCTCATCCCCCTGGTCTGGTGGTCTATAGCAGACTCCCACCACAACATCACCCTTGTTGCTCACACTTCTAAACTTAATCCAGAGACTCTTGGGTTTTTCTGCAGTTTCATACCGGAGCTCTGAGCAGTCATACTGCTCTCTTACATACAATGCAACTCCCCAACCTTTTCTGCCCTGCCTGTCCTTCCTGAACAGTTTATATACATCCATGACAGTACTCCAGTCATGTGAGTTATGTTATTACAATCACATCATAATTCCTTGACTGAGCCAGGATTTCCAGTTCTCCCTGCTTGTTCACCAGGCTTCTTGGATTTGTGTATAGGCATGTAAGATAACTCGCTGATCGTCCTGCTTTCTCAGTATGAGGCAGGAGTCCTCCCCTCTTGCGCTCTCCTGCTCATGCTTCCTCCCGGTATCCCACTTCACCACTTACCTCAGGGCTTTGGTCTCCTTCCCCCAGTGAACCTAGTTTAAAGCTTTCCTCACTAGGTTAGCCAGCCTGCTTGCGAAGATGCTCTTCCCTCTCTTCGTTAGGTGGAGCCCATCTCTGCCTAGCAATCCTTCTTCTTGGAACACTATCTAAGGAAGGGTCAGCTTGTTTAACAGCAACTCCACTTCTTAAAATAACAGATAGAAATCTCTTTGCCCATTCTCCTGATTATCAAAAGTTCTGATTATCCAATCTGGCTTGAGTCCCAATTAGATTGGATGAATGGGATTCTACCATATACCTTTATACAAAACTTAAAACATTAAAATACCTGACTAAATACATAAGAAAGTACTTGGTATACTTATAGGATACCTTGGTTTCCTGACTGAAATCCGTTATTCTTGGGGTCTGGCATACCACTGCACAGGGTATAAATTAGGAATGGCAGATTTAAAATGATCTCTTAAAAAACCGGCATGGCATAATTTAAATGCTGCAGAAGCCACATAATCAGGTAGGGAAATTGGCTAGTGGTAAAAGAGGAACATTTGCCTTGTCCTCTTTCTTGGAGAACAGTGCTGTTTTTGTCATATAAGTCTGCTAATAGGAGCACTAAAGTAACATCCTTGATAAAGTTGGTATTGTATCCTGTCAGGCCGATATGATCCTTGATTATGGTCTTTCACTATTGCCTAGACACTGAAGTATACTTTGGTTCCAATTCTCTCTGAAGGTGGAAGGGACCAAAGCAAAAAAAGTTAGGTGGGAGAGGCTCAGAAGAGGGAGTACCACTTCTGCAGATCACGCTCCCATACCCTGATCCTAAAGA
The DNA here is from genome assembly GCF_016161935.1 of Mauremys reevesii. Lineage (NCBI taxonomy): Eukaryota > Metazoa > Chordata > Testudines > Geoemydidae > Mauremys > Mauremys reevesii. The sequence goes on along the minus strand of NC_052624.1, from coordinate 120,966,710 downwards.
AGCCTCTTTATAGAGGCTTCAGAGGGTTTGAGTTTCATGGTTTGGGAGGGGATAGAGCTGGTGGGACAGTCAGGTCTGTGGAGTCACCAAGGCATATTGCCAGTGCATTCTGGGATACTAGAAAGAGCGCTGAAGGATAACAGCTTTTTTCCACCCTCAGGGCTTGGCTACACTGGAGAGTTGCAGCGCTGGTGGTAGGTTTACAGCGCTGCAACTTACACACCGTCCACACTTGCAAGGCACATACAGCGCTGCATCTCCCTGGCTGCAGCGCTGGCTGTACTCTTGCTCTGCCTCGGGTATAACTATTGCAACGCTGGTGATGCAGTCCTGCTCCGCCAGTGTGGCCACCAAAAGTGCTGTTATTGGCCTCCAGAGGTATTTAGAGGTATCCCAGAATGCCTGTTCAGCCACTCTGCTCATCAGTTCAAACTCTACTGCCCTGGCCTCAGGTGACCCGCCCTTTAAATGCCCCGGGAATTTTAAAAATCCCCTTCCTGTTTGCTCAGCCAGGTGTGGAGTGCAATCAGTGAATCTTTCAGGTGACCATGCCTCCACACGCCAAACGAGCCCCAGCATGGAGCAATGGCGAGTTGCTGGACCTCATCAGTGTTTGGGGGGAGGAAGCTGTGCAGTCCCAGCTGCGCTCCAGCCATAGGAATTACGATACCTTTGGCCAGGTATCAAAGGCCATGCTGGAAAAGGGCCATGACCGGGACGTGGTGCAGTGCAGGGTTAAAGTGAAGGAGCTGCGGAGAGCCTATTGCAAAGCCTGTGAGGGAAACCGCCGCTCTGGCGCTGCCCCCACGACCTGCTGTTTTTACAAGGAGCTGGACGCGATACTTGGGGGTGACCCCACTGCCAATCCGACGACCACGATGGACACTTCAGAGCGGGGAGGGGGAGGAAGAGGAGGGGGGAGGAAACCGAGAGTGAGGGTACTGGGGTGGGGGGAGACACCCCGGAGTCCCAGGAGGCATGCAGTCAGGAACTCTTCTCAAGCCAGGAGGAACGTAGCCAGTCGCAGCAGCCAGTACTTGGTGAAGGAGAAGCAGAGGAGCGGGTTACCAGTAAGCGGCTTTTATTTTCAGGATGGAAATGTTTCGGAAGAAGGGGGGGGGGGTAGGGCTGCATGCATGCATGCCTAGATGTGGAATAGCCCATTGATGTGGTCTATCACGTCGCAGTAATCAGCCTCGGTAATCTCTTCAAAAGTTTCAGCCAGAGCATGGTCAATGCGCTTGCGCAAGTTTATAGGGAGAGCCACTGTGGTCCTTGTCCCAGTCAGGCTAACGCGTCCGCGCCACTGTGCCACGAGGGATGGGGGGGACCATTGCTGCACACAGGGAAGCTGCATAGGGGCCAGGGCAGAATCCGCATTGCTGCAGAAGAACCTCCCGCTCTTCCCAGGTGACCCGCAGCAGCGAGATATCTTCCAGGATTAACTCCTGTGGAAAATGTTGGAAGAGTGTTCAGTGCAGATGCCCCCTGTAGCTGTTTGCTGTCCCCAATGCACAGAAACCCCTGCACAGCCCTGAAGCAATCAGTCCCCCTTACTCACCATTTCGTGGCTCCTGTGGGTTATGTGTGCTCTGTTTGATATGGGAAAAATATGCTAAAGTGAAGACTGTAAACTCCTTCAGTGTGTGGGAATAACTGTCTGGATGAGATTATAAACAATGCTCCCTCTGTTAACTGTTGCCATTTTTGCCTTTCGAAAAGTGTCCTTGACTACTGGACCGCCAGTATGATCGACTTCTCAGAGGCTACAAAACCTCAGGAAGAAGCCGTGAAAAAGCAAAGAAGACATGCTGAAAGCAGTTATGGATCAGTCTGCCAGAGAGAGTAAGAAAGAGCAGGACTGGAGGAAAAAACTGCAGGACTGGAGGGAAAGGGAAAGCAGGATCCGCCAGAGAAATGCAGTGGCTAAGAAGAAAAGCACAAAGCAGCTGATAAGCATCCTGGCGCATCAAGCAGACTCTATCCAGTCACTCGTAGCCATGCAGGCAGAGCACTACCGTGCCGCCCCCCCCCCCCGTCCCAAAGCTCTTTCCCTTGTGCCCCAGTGTCAGCTCCAAACCCCCTTCCCCAGCATCCAGGTTCTTACCACCACCAGCTGCCCCCAACACCTGTACGTTCACCAACCAACTCTGAGAACTTCGACCCTTACCCTCTGCACTCAACCCCCATCACCATGCAGTATTTTCATCCTGAAGTGCAGCACTCTTTGCACAGCACTCCAGACAGGACATATTCAAACCTGTAACTGTACAGTCCCCCACCCCCCTGCCTTTTTAGGTTCCCAAAATGTTGTGTGTCTGTCAATAAAGTTATTTTCTTTTCAATAAATGAATTCTTGGCTTTGAAAACAATCTTTATTATTGCAGAAATTGGAAGATACTGTAGCCCAGGAAAGAAACAGGCACTGCAAATCATTTTAGGAAAAACAGATTCCTACTAACATTGTAACCGCTGCACTTCACTCCCGTGCAAGGCAACAAACATTACTGTTGGCTTTCAGCCTCAAATTCCTCCCTCAAGGCATCCCTAATCCTTGTAGCCCTTTGCTGGGCCTCTCTAGTAGCCCTGCTCTCTGGCTGTGCAAATTCAGTCTGCAGACGTTGAACCTCGGTGGTCCATGCCTGACTGAATGTTTCACCCTTCCCTTCACAAATATTATGGAGGGTACAGCATGCGGATATAACCGCAGGGACGCTGCTTTCCCCCAAGTCTAGCTTCCCATACAGAGATCGCCAGCGCCCTTTTAAACGGCCAAAAGCACACTCCACAGTCATTCGGCACCGGCTCAGCCTGTAGTTGAACCGGTCCTTGCTCCTGTCAAGCTTCCCTGTATATGGTTTCATGAGCCAAGGCATTAACAGGTAAGCAGGGTCTCCAAGGATCACAATGGGCATTTCAACGTCCCCTACTGTGATCTTCCGGTCTGGGAAAAAAGTCCCGGCCTGCATCTTCCTGAACAGGCCACTGTTCCGAAAGATGCGTGCAACATGCACCTTTCCAGGCCAGCCTGTGTAAATGTCAATGAAATGCCCACGGTGATCCACAAGCACCTGGAGAACCATAGAGAAATACCCCTTCCGATTAACGTACTCGGATGCTAGGTGGGGTGGTGCCACAATAGGAATATGCGTCCCATCTATCGCCCCTCCACAGTTAGGGAAACCCATATGTGCAAAGCCATCCACAATGTCCTGCATGTTCCCCACAGTCACGGTTCTTCTTAGCAGGATGCGATGAATGGTCCTGCAAACTTGCATCAACACGATTCCAATGGTCGACTTTCCCACTCCAAACTGGTTCCTGACCGATCGGTAGCTGTCTGGAGTTGCCAGCTTCCAGATTGCAATAGCCACCCGCTTCTCCACTGGCAGGGCAGCTCTCAATCTCGTGTCTTTGCGCCGCAGGGTGGGGGCGAGCTCAGCACACAGTCCCATGAAAGTGGCTTTTCTCATCCAAAAGTTCTGCAGCCACTGCTCGTCATCCCAGACTTCCATGACGATGTGATCCCACCACTCAGTGCTTGTTTCCCGAGCCCAAAAGCAGCGTTCCATGGTGCTGAGCATTTCCGTGAATGCCACAAGCAATTTGGTGTCATACGCGTCCGGCGACTCGATATCATCATCGTCGGACTCCTCACTGTCACTTTGGAGCTGAAGGAATAGCTCAACTGCCAAAAGTGATGTGCTGGCAAGACTCATCAGCATATTCCTCAGCAGCTCGGGCTCCATTTCCCACAGAAATCGCGCTGCACAGAAACCGTTGGGAGAGTCACAATGGCTCCAAACGTGGACAGAAAAACAGTGACTGCTGGGATGTGAAGCGATGCATCACGGGGCGTTGGGACAGGAAGCGGAATGACCCACACCCTTCCGTCCTCTTCCCACAACCCACAGTGCCAAAATGGGACGAGGTGCTCTGTGGGATAGCTGCCCATAATGCACCACTCCCAACAGTGCTGCAAATGCTGCAAATGTGGCCACACTGCAGCGCTGGTAGTTGTCAGTGTGGCCACACTGCAGCGCTTTCCCTACACAGCTGTACAAAGACAGCTGTAACTCCCAGTGCTGCACATCTGCAAGCCCCAAGTAACTCATAAAACAGCTTCCCCCGAGCAACCTAATAGGTAATTTGCTTGGTTTGTCTTATATGCAAAGAATGATGTTCAGCTCTTACTGAAAGGAATGGTTCAAGATATTAAAAAACAGACAAGAAGGTGGCAAAGAAGATTTCATCTTCATGAAATCTTTCTTTGTGTGGTGTGGTGGGCCAAATAAAAAAAGAAGCATAATTGGAGAATTTGTAAACAGACCGAACGTCAGTTTACTTGTTTGTGGTAGGGTGGCACTTTTATTTTATTTTGCCCAAAAGCAGGGTTGGAAAAAGTCTTCATAGTCTCACACATAGTCCCTCATATAGGCATCCATTTCAAAAGCTTTACAAAGAAACACAATTGCACAAAACAAATAAAGTGGCTTCATTTTCTCACAACTCTCAGGATAGATCATCAGCACAGTCTGCTTCCATTTGGTTCTCTATCCCTCTGTGGTAAGGGTAGAGATTTTATATTCCCTTATTTCCCAACATGTCTTGCTGTCTGGTTCACTTGTGGGCTTATATTAGTAAACTAGGTATTAGAATTGTAAGTAGATGTGTAGTGCAGGTGATTCATTGGGATGGTCCAGGTGTAGGGGGAGTTGGGCTTGTCGGGGGGTGGGGGTTCTGGATGTGGGGGGGTGAGGCTCATGGAGAGGGTCTGGGTATGAGGGGGTCTGGATGTACGGGGGTTGGGCGGATGAAGGAGCAGCTCCCTGTTCAGGGTCCCCTCCCGCTGCAGCTGAGGAGTGATGGGTTCAGGGAGTGCATGTGTGTAGAGGGGTAGCTTGCAGAACTTCCTACAGCTGTGGGAGAAATCTGGGGGTGGGTCTGACACAGCCCTGGATGCTGGGCTGTGGAAGAGGAAGTCCCATCCTCCCCAGCCTAGCTGGAACTAGCAGCTGAGCCCACAACAGGGTAGGAGGCACCAGTTGGGTCCTTCCCAGTCCTGCTTCCTGTGCCACAGTGATTTACTTCTCTGCCGGCTGCCCTGGGAACCCAAAACATACTGCTGAGGAGGGTCATACGACCACTCTTCTGGCTTCCCTTTTCTTCCCTGTCAGAAAGTCATTTTTCTGCGGCAAAGCAAAGAAATCTGTGGGGGACATCAATTCTGCACATATGCAGTATTCCTCCAGGAGTACTACATGAATGGCTACAAGCGTCTTTGGTGTGAGACTTAAAGCGCAGTTGGCCTGGGGTAAGTGACTGGTCCCTTTGGATCAGGAATAACCTGAATTGTGATTCCTGGTATAAAGGGCCATCTACCACAGAGATACACTCACCTGCGTGGTAAGACAGACATGAATACCCCAGGTGACAGTCTGTGATTCCATGTTAAGGCTGTTAAAGTACCTGAGGAGTTTGCACTTGGTGCAGCTGGTTGCTGAAATCTGAGTTTAGACCTCAAAACCAATTAAGGGGTTTTTCCCTGGTTTTTAATAGTCTGCTCTGAGGATGGTGTTCATGCTCTTGTGTCACCAATGGAAGAATCAGAAAAATATTCCATGTTTAACTTCTCAGTATATAAAATAGATTAGAAATGTCAATATCAGCAAGTGAACAAAGACAGACACTGGTAATCTTAGATTCAGGCAAATTCAGTGTCACTAGCTTAATTCACCACTACTGTTGGTGTACCTCTTTCCAGTACTCAGAAGGTCAAAGTGTGATCCACTGCCACACTCTAAAAGGTAAGAGCCCTTTTAGGTAAAGATTTGAGGGTTGTTTCCCCTTTATCTTCACAACCCACTGATGTGACTCACACAACAACAAATACTTTGCCCTATCCATGTACATCACATATTTAGCCATACTGGGGACAAATCCTCTGTCAGCTTTCTGATGCTCAGGACAGTTGATGTAGGAAAATCCCTATACATAAAACTAGCATAGCCCCTAAATATGATGGGGAACAGAAACACGGTGGACAGACACCTTTACTCCCCTCCTTTCCTCAGCTTTCTGAGTGTACATCTGAGAATCTAACCCATTAATTTTTAAATAAAAGAAGATTTAGAGTGTTTGTTTTGGAAGATCTATGGGCCTAATCTTAAAACAATGCTATGTAACCAGGGGGCAAAGGATGACATTCTGTTCAATTTGTTACTCAATAAAGCTAATGTTTTGGTTACAAAATATCTATTATAGTTATTAAATTTGATAATGAACAACGAATATTGATGTCACACTGCTTTTGAATATTTTTCAGGTTCTTTGCTTGTTTTTACTGTGTACCTCATCTACTACTCATTCGACAGTTATTTTAAGCTTCAACTAAATTTGTTCAATTGTCGAAAGTGGTACCACATTGATTTTTATTTTCCCCAGCAACCACTGCTGAAATACATTGCAATTTACTGACTATCATTTGCCTCCTGCATATCAACTGGTTATAGGTGCTGAAATATGATATATGGGCATGTGATACCAATAAAACTCTTTGAGTTAAGTTTTTATCTTTTGTTATTCAATAGCAGGTGTAAAGTGATTTCAATAAATAATTCTTTAAAGAAATGTTTTACCACAAATCAGAAATTTGATCATTATTGTGCAGCCCTTTCAGGCTTAATTCCAAACATGTTTTAAAACAAACACACTTTACTCTAAAGAAGAAACCTAATTATAGAAAATATTTTGTATGAAGCTTTCATGTTTTTGTGAATCACAGAAACGTAATTTAGGAGATACTGTTGTTTGTTGCTATTCAGTCATTGAGACCACACTTCACAATGGAGGTGATGAAAGAAGATTTACACAATCATAATGTTACGCTCTCTCTTTGTTCAGCTTTTGTGGAAGACAATTACATACATCTCAACAGCACTTGGAAGATTAAATCTACAGTTTTAATTTGCTGTTTGAACTCTGTATTCAAAACAGCATTCCAAAATTAGTGAACCACGCTGTGTGGCCTGGGGTTAACTAAATAAGAGAGAGAGCATGGGGTGTCTAAAACCAGTGTTTTCATCTAAAGTGTGTAAATAATTTGCTTTGATACCATGGTTCTGAAACTGCACAAGGCCTACTCAAATGTGCCCATTTTTGACAAATATGCAGGTCAGAAAGGATTCTATTCCATGGCTGAAAAGTGGCAGCACTTAGGAGCAGTATTACAGCCTGTCAAAGACAAGTAGAAAATCCGGGATGTTCAGATCTTTGCTGTCTTTCTTGCTTTGCATGAATGATAGTAAGATGGCCATGAAGTGATAGAAAAACAACTCTTTGAAGTCTAAAAAATAATAATAAAATAATAATATTCACCACAACCTGCAGTCCCTAAAATGCTATTGACCATGTCCGTTCTATCTGTTTATAAGCAGTGCAGACCAAAGTAGACCTTTGTGCATGATTCAGGGAGGTGTCTGTTACAGCTCCATTTTGTTTCTTAAAGCTGCCCCCTTACTCCATTTTGTTCTTGTTCTCCTCTGTGGCCGCCCCTCCCTGGCTGTTAAGTTGTTTACCAGGGCCTCTGCCCTTCTCAAAGGGAGGGCCCCCTAAGTTGTTTAACAAAAGCCATTGCCCTTCTCAAAGGGATGGCCACTTATGCTAAGTGGGACCACTGCCCTGTTCAAAGGGTTAGTCCTGTTATCACCTTGTTAAAACCTGGGCTTGGTGTAGGGTAGGCTCTGTCCAGAGCTGCAAGACCTATTGTGTTTTTAAGATCCTGGGCATGAGTCATACCTCTGGGCTCAGGACTAGTCCAAACATGTCTTGGTGGCTGCTTGCAGTTTTTTTTCTCTGCCTTCTCTCCTACCTGTAAGAGGGGGAGCCAATCAGAGTTACTGGCGGGAAGCTGCCAGGGTTTGCCTTTATAAACAGACATTTTTTGAACAGACTTCAGAAAGGTTCTTGCATTGCTGCCTGGTCTGATCAACCAGGGGTTCTGGGGGTCCTTTCTCCGCTCTCGTTTTATTTTTGAGCGTACCCCCGTTTTTGAATACCCCCCCCCCACGAAGAACGAATTGCTGCCTGAGAGATCTCCTGATTATCAAGACTGTACCGAGCCTTCTGATGTTCTTACTGCTTCTGCCTCTGCTGCTGCCTTGTGGGATGGTAAGAATCCCTCTGTGAAACTTTCTATACTTTTATTTTATTATTTTAGCTGCTGGCTCTGTCTCCCCAGCACACAGACTCAAGCTAAACCTTGGTCTGCATTTTAAAACCTCTCTCTTAAACTCTGTGGCACTCTGCCACTAAAAGTAAGTTGGTGCTGCTGCTAAGCTCTGCTCCTGTGGGCTTTGCCCTGGACTCACGGTTTTCAGCTGTATCCACTGCTGCAGCCACCTCCCTTGGCTTCCTTGGGGGCTGCCTTGGGAGCTGTATTCTGGGGCACATACCACTCTGCCCTCTGTAACTTCCCCATAGCATAAGGTGCACCATAGGTTTTGTTTCTTTAGTTTAATAAGTCATAGTTTGTTAAGATTGTAAAGCTTGTAAGTCTCACCTGCCTTGCTATAGTTCGTTGTTTTGTTGCTCCATATAAGCTGCTTGTCATTTTATATAAGTTTGATTAAGTTAGAAGATAGATAAGGTTTTTGCTGCCTTTTCCCCCACGTCTGCATCGCCCTCTGAACTTCCCAGAAGTCCTTGCTGCTTAAACTTACAGACTGCTTGTTCTCTGTGTCTTCCTAGCCTGCTTGTTGTCTGTGTCTCTGTGCTCCTACTGCCAAACCTTGATTGTATTGCTGAAGTCTAGCACAAAACCCCATTGGTTATTTTTTCCTCTCTGATACACCTCACATTCTACATTTACACCACTGTGACACATTTTACCTAAAATTGTTATTTAACATATTTTTCCATAACTGTTACTTGGTTATATGCTGCTGTGACACACCTTTTTACATAGAAATCGCTAGCTACCTGTTACATTTATACCTCAGTGTTAACTGATTACCCCCTGTATTGTATCCTACTGTGTTGTGCCCCACTATTGAAACCCCCTTACTGTTCACCAAAAAAGAAACCCCTCCCCAATTGTCTACCTTAACAACCCCATACCCCTCACTATTGAATTTTCCCTGTTTTTGTATTTTCTTAATAAAGTTTATTTTGCACCCCACCCGTGTGGTAATTGTTCCCCAAGATCCCATATACCTGCTGGCAGGGACAGGAGGGACTCGCAGATTCTGAGAGGCCGTCAAAGGAATTCAGGAACTGCACATAACACATTATTTCTGCAGAATCTTGCAGAGTTGTTTCTAAAAAAACACTATACTTTTCAATAGGTGAGTTTATGTGTTTGTCATGTATGCTGAGACACAGTAGCTTATTTTTATTGTGTTTATCTTCACTAGTAATGTAGCAGCATTAAACCATGTGCAGCAGACAGTATAAGAAAAAAGCAACTGCAGATGTATGCAACTGTTGCACTGAGATACAACTGGTGTTGGGTGAGGGGCATAAATAAGACTGCAGTACTCCTAAATTGGAAGCACACACATTATGTATATGCAGTGTTTTCTTGATGAAGGAATAAAGTAAATACTGAGCTAATTAATAAGGTCTAGACTGAGCCTTTAAGGGGTGATACATAACTGCTCCAAGCATCCCCAGGAAGGAATTCTGAATCAGTCACAATCCTTTCCCTGCTTATCTCTTGCTCTAAGCCTTAGAGTCTAAGGGGAAATAAACTACAGGTAGGCCCTGAAAGAGTTCAGCTTACTTCCTCCCCTTACACCTGTGATCTAGCAAGTATGGGGCCAAACCCATACAGTATTGCCAACCTCAAGCATTCAAAAATCACACGTCAGGCCCCTCAAAATCACAAGATTTAAAATAAATTAGAGTTTGGATTCTTTTGCCTTCTGGGTTTGAAGCCTTTAGTGTTCAGATTTTGAAGTTTTTGAAATAAAATCTCTACAACTATGAAATTGAGAAAGGTGCTTTTTTCTTTTTTTTTTAAATGAAAGCTGATATCCTCTGAGATGGGAATAGGGCTACAGAGTGCATGTGGAGAACGAAACAGGGAACAGGATGGACCGGGGAAAGGGAGAACAGAAAACAAGAGACAAAATGGATGGGAAACAATGGGTGCAGGACCAAGCTGGAAAGAAAGAGGAAGAGAACAGGTTAAAATTTGCAGACTAAAGATACTCGAAGTATGAATATCCAAAAATCCCAGCTGTTGCTGACAGCAGAAGTATCTGCAAATTAGAAATACTATGCATTCCATCACTCTAGCTCACTAGCCAGCAGGATACTATACCCCACACTTCTAACCATGCAGGATAGTGGGCAAAAAAATGAATGCAACCCTAGTCCTAATGAAAAGAGAGACACAAAGTTCCCAAAGTGCCAGTGTAACAGGAGGTGAAGATTCTAGCAGGGATCATTGCACCTCTTGTAAGGAGATGGTGAGTGCAGATCACACCTATTCCAATTCCAGTGGGAAAATGACACCACTTCAGAGGGGTCCATTAATTTTTGAAACATAAATATTGCATCTGGATATGAAATGGGCTGTTCACCCATCTGTTCCTCATCAAACCAGACCTTCACAGATTTGCCCATTACTATTTTCAACACATACTGCATATTCGTACCAGTGTTGTAATCCTTTGTAGAAAAATTAGTTGCTACCAAACACAGTTTATCTAAACTTTAAGATCTGGATATAGAAGGATAAAAAATCTAAATACATGGGTTTTCAGCAAAAAAATAAATAAATGTTTGTTCCACTTTCAACCATTAACTACTCTGTATCTCATGTAGCTGAAACATGGTAGAATTACATTTGTACAATGAATTCACTTTATCTTTTTTTTTCTGCAATATTTATTTTGCACTTACTGATTAGCATCCATTTATGTCCAGATATTTTCTGATAACTGCTGTTCACCACCCCACAGCATAATATATTCAGTGGGATAGTAAAAAGAATCCATTGACACTAAACAAAAAATGTGTGCCTAGCATGTATCTGTGACTGTCAAAAATATATTAAAAAAAGTGTGGTAGTATCAGGTGGAAAACTCTTTCAATCTGCTCATCAGCAAACACTTATTCACAGTCCCGGGAAAATGCTATATAGTGACATTTCTTACCTTCTCTAGATAGATTTAGTTACTCCCCTAGTTTTTGCTGTGACAAGGTGTCCTGAACAGAAGAACTGTAAGATCGGGAAAGGAGAATGAAGATTTCTTACCAAAAGGTTTAATAAAGACCCTGAACTGAAAGACTAAGCTAGATGTAGCTAACCACCTCCGATTCTATTTTTTTTTTAATCTTAAAATTCCAGGAAAGGGAAGGCTCCCTAGGGTGGATTTTTCTATCCCTTCTAAAAATGACCAACGCTCTTCTTGCAGTTTTCTATTCAGAGGCCCCGATCCTGCACAGAGGACTTTTATGCATGTGCTTAGCTTTATACACATGTGAACAATCCCACTGAAGTCAATAGAAGTACTTACAGTGTATAAAGTGGATTAGAGGATGGACTAAAGCCCATATAGTGCTATAATTTTTAATCTTTCCATATAGACTGCTTTTCAAAAATTGCTACTATATAAAAATTTTTATTTGTTTGTACATATATTTGATTGTTTGAAATGACAATAATTTATCAAGCAATAAAGGACCAATCCTGCTCCCATTTCAACGTTTTGATTAAAAATAGATAGATATAAAATTAACATGGCACACATTAAATGGATTAAAAACTGGCTAACTGATAGGTCTCAAAATGTAACTATAAATGGGGAATCGTCATTGAGCAGGTGTGTTTCCAGGGGCGACCCCACAGGGATCAGTTGTTGGCCTATGCTATTTGATGTCATTATCAATGACCTGGAAGAGAACATAAAATCATCACTGATAAAGTTTGCAGATTACATTAAAATTGTGGGAATGGTAAGTAATGAAGAGGGTGGGTCACTGATTCAGAGCAATTTAGATTGGGCACAAGAAAACAATATGCATTTTAATATGGCTAAATGTAAATATATATAACTGTGAACAAAAACTGTTGGGCACATTTACATGATGAGGGGCTCTACCCTAGGAAGCAAACACTCTGAAAAAAGATTTGAGGGTCATGGTTGATAATCAGTTGAACCTGAGCTCCCTGTTGCACACTGTGGCCAAAAGAGCCAATGCGAATGCATAACCAGAGGAATCTCAAGTAGGGGAAGAGAGGTTATTTTACCTCTATATTTGGTATGGGTGTGACTACTACTGGAATACTGTGTCCAGTTCTGGTGCCCACAATTCAAGAAGGATGTTGATAAATTGGAGAGGGTGCAAAAAAGACTCATGAGAATGATTAAAGGATTAGAAAACATGCCTTATAGGAGAAGACTCAAGAAGCACAATCTATTTATCTATTTATCTTTATCCTATATGGAGAACAAAGTATTTATTAATGGGCTCTTCAATCTATCAGAGAAAGTTATAACACAAGGATCAGCAACCTTTGGCCCGCGGCCCGCCAGGGTAAGCCCGCTGGCGGGCTGGGCAGGTTTGTTTATCTGCCGTATCTGCAGGTTCAGCCAATCATGGCTCCCACTGGCCACAGTTCACCGCTCCAGGCCAATGGGGGCTGCGGGATGTGGCAGCCAGAACATCCCTTGGCCCATGCCACTTCCCGCAGCCCCCATTGGCCTGGAGCGGTGGGTGCCAGTGGGAGCCGCGATCGGCCAAACCTGCAGATGCAGCAGGTAAACAAACCAGCCTGGCCACCAGGGAGCGTATCCTGGCAGGCCACGTGCCAAAGGTTGCCGATCCCTGGTATAACACAATCCAGTGGCTGGAAGTTGAAACTAGACAAATTCAGACTGGAAATAAGGTGTACATTTTTAACAATGAGAGTGATTAACCATTGGAACAATTTACTAAGGGTTGTGATGAATTCTCCATCTGAGCATGTTATATATATATATATATATGTATATATACTGCAATGTATATAAACATCAATGGCAAAGTGACAAGAGTGAGCTAACATATTTATGGGACAAACACCATTCACACTTTATTATGTTGTTTAACATCTGAATCTTAAGTAACTTGAATTTCTTCCCATATTTTAACTTGTAAATGCTCAAAAAGTTGAAATTAATAAATTAGATGTACCAGAGGAAAAATCTTGTGGGGAGGGGTATGGGTGTGTGTGTGTGGAAGAGAAGGTGGAAGAGCACAAGGGGAGAAAATGCAAAAAGATGCCCGTGTAAGTTTACAGAATTGTTACAACCATGTTTGATATCTGATCATATGGACCTTTCATCATAGTGGGTTTATTCCAGAACATGGACTTCCATTATAAAATCATGAGTGGTATAGACAAAGTAAATCAGGAAGTGTTATTTACTCCTTTTCATAATACAAGAACAAAAGGCCACCAAATGAAATTAATAGGTAGCAGGTTTAAAACAAATATAAGAAAGTATTTTTTTCACGCAACGCACTGTCAACCTCTGGAACTCCTTGCCAGAGGGTGTTGTGAAGGCCAGTACTATAATGGGGTTCAAAATGGAGCTAGATAGATTCATGGAAGATAGATCCATCAATGGCTATTAGCCAGGATGGGCATGAATGGTGTCCCTAGCCTCTGTTTGCCAGAAGTTGGGATTGGGTGACAGGGCACTTGATGATAACCTGTCTGTTCATTCCCTTTGGAGCACCTGCCATTGGACACTGTCAGAGGACAGCATACTGAGCTTGATGGACCTTTGATTTGACTCAGCATGGCCATTCTTATGTTCTTATGTTCAGACAGCAGTGCACCCACTGAAACCTTCTTCTGTTCTCATTTGATAGAATATATTTATTCAGAACATTTTCAGTGTGTTCAGAGAAGGAACTCAGTGACTCCCATACACTTGCTCCCAGTGGCTCTACCGTACTATAAATGTATGTGCAGTTGCAAGAACAGCTTCTTAAATGCATGAAATGATGCTGAATGATTCTGGCACTTCAAATGGGAATTAAATGAAAAATCTTGTGTGATAAAGTATACCACCAACTGTCTATATTAATTTATTATATCATTAAGATTTTCTTATAAGATAGACAGATAGATACACTATAAATAAATGGATTTAATAGGGGCTTTGGGTGCATAATAAAGTATTACATAAATGAAATAAATATAAGGTTTTTCATTCATATTTAAGTGTCTGTGCAGCACCCTGCCAGGAAGACATTTTATAAATAAAATCATTATTGTAGTCTTCAATTTTCTCTTTTACTTTTCTTTTTTTCTTACCTATTTATATCAAAATAGTCAGTGATATTGTTCAGCTATTTCTAATGACACAATACAGAAACTGAGGTTCACATGAAGCAAACTAACCAATACATTGAGAAAAACAACAGAAACTGAATTAGTCAAGTAATCTATAGTTTTTGAGTGTCCTTAAACCATAAGTAGAGCCCTACCAAATTCACGGCCATGAAAAATGTGTCATGGACCATGAAATCTGGTCTCCCCCCATGAAATCTGCTCTTCTGTGTGCTTTTACCCTATATTATACAGATTTCACAGGGGAGACCAGCATTTATCTAATTGGGGGACTTGACCCAAAAGGGAGTTGCAATGGGGGTTGCAAGGTTATTTTAGGTGGATCACAGTATTGCCACCTTACTTCTGCACTGACTTCAGAGCTGGGCAGCCAGAGAGTGGTGGCTGTTGGCTGGGTGCCTGGCTCTGAAGGTAGCGCCCTGCCAGAAACAGTGCAGAAGGGTGGCAATACCATACCATGCCACCCTTACTTCTGCACTGCTGCTGGAGCTGGCTCTGCCTTCAGAACTGGGCTCCCAGCCAGCAGCTGCCGTTCCCCAGCTGCCCAGCTCTGAAGGCAGCACCACTACCAGCAGCAGCACAGATGTAAGGGCAGCAGTACTGCAACCCCCCTACAATAGGGTGACCAGATGCAGGGGCGGCTCTAGCCACCAGCGCGCCAAGCAGGCGCTTGGGGTGGCCGTTTCCCGGGGGGGCGGCATTTGGCTCCGGTGGAGCTCCCGCCGGCATGCCTGCGGCAGGTCCACCGGAGCCCGGGTCGAGCGGACCTGCCGCAGGCATGACTGCGGCGGGTCCCGTCTTCCCGCGGCTCCGGTTGAGCTCCCGCAGGCATGACTGCGGCAGGTCCGCTCGTCCCGGGCTCCAGTGGACCTGCCGCAGGCATGCCGGCGGGAGCTCAACCGGAGCCGCGGGAAGAGGGGAGCCGCCGCGGGACCGGGGAAGGGCGGCGCAGCGCTCCGCGCTGCTTGGGGCAGCGTGATTTGTAGAGCCGCCCCTGACCAGATGTCCCGATTTTATAGGGACAGTCCCGATATTTGCAGCTTTTTCTTATATAGGCTCCTATTACCCCCCCACCCTCTGTCCCGATTTTTCACACTTGCTGTCTAGTCACCCTACCCTACAATAACCTTGCGACCCCCACACAACTCCTTTTGGATCAGGACCCCTACACTTACAACACCATGAAATTTCATATTTAAGTAGCTGAAATCATGAAATTTATGATTTTTAAATTCCTATCACCATGAAATTGACCAGAATGCACTGTGAATTTGGTAGGGTTCTAACCATAAGAATTGTGTATTCCCCAATTCAACCTTTTTGTAGTTATTTGTCCTTAAGTAGATTTATGATGTCATCCCTTAATGTTTAGGTTAATATTTTAGATTTAAGATTGCTTTACTAAATGAATTATCTAGTGATCAACAGCTTGTAGTTAATCAAGTGAAACTGTACAGAAGATATGGGCTCCTCTAATGCTCATTGAAATCAGTGAGAATCTTTTCCATGTAAGCATGATAGAAATGAAGGGGTATATACTAATCATATCTTAGAGAACTACAGCTGCTATTCATTTATAGATTCAAAGGTGATCAGTGGCTAATTTAAAAGGAAAATGGTCTCCAGGGTAGTGTTGTCTGTGTATTTAAAACAACAAGTCTTGAGATATTGGAGCATGAGGTATCCAGATTAAAAACTGAGTGAATTTTTCTTTTTATTTTTTTTCTTTTTCTGTTTTTTTTTAGTCTGGATTTCTTCAGTTTACTACCTGGAATTTTGTACTGCTTATTTAGAAATACACTGTGGGATGAAAAAAAAATTCTGATTTTGTATTTGGCAGCCTTTGTACACAAAATGGGCACTAGTAATTAAAAAAGTCTCATATATATATATATATATATATATATGTCTATTTCTCTCAGTTGAAATAAATTATATATACTTTATTTATTTAAATAATTATTTATTTCAATTGAGAATCAACTTTTACTTCCAAAGCTGTATTAAATGCTACATTTTCATGATTTACATTTTACTTATTTGCATGATATGAAACTCTTTTACAAATGTAAATTGAAATAGTTTGTTATACTTGTACCATGTGTGAAATAGACATAGAATTTAAAGATGAATGACTTGCAATACAAAGTGAAAATGCAAAGATTTGACAAGTTAAATGTGCGGCGTATCATTTCCACACATATCTGTGTGCAAACTCAAATTCTTTATAAATGTTTTAAAATAAACATTTCAATAATTTTCCATTAAAAATATAAATAACTAATACCAACAGCACAAGACTCATTAGCAATCTACAAGAAGAAACCATTATGCATCCACAATAGAAATAAAAATGCAATAAGGAAACAGATTTCAGTTTGAGGCTACTATTGGATTTTTAAACCAATGCAAGAAAGTTTACCAAATGATAGAATCATTTAAGTGCTTGCTCTAGAGTTGTGTTAACATTTAAAATAGAATTAAGTTCCAAGGACGAGATAATATATTCACTCTCTGTGAACTACTCAAAGGGAGTGGCATGCACAAATTGAGGTGATTATGTGTCCCTCATTGTTTTACTGAGAAGTAATCATTTAAATTAATTATATATTTACGAGTAGGGTAGACTTAATCAAGACAATAATTAATATAGGTATCATAGAAATTTTCAGGTCCAGATGTTCCTGGACTATGTGCGGATACAAAGATCTTCTGTAACCACCTATGGATTAGGATCTGCATTTGCAGAAGCCGCAGCAGTTGATATTTCCACAGTGCCACCAGGAGATCATCAAAAAGCACAGCTAGGGAGGACTGTGGAGAGTAGGCATCATAGGAAGTACCGCCTAAGAGACCCAGAGCGACAGTACCCTGTGGCCAAGCACCTCTACTTAACCCCAGGGGTTACCCAGGAAACCACATAGACTTTGCCTCGTCTCCTGATAGGGTGACCAAATGTCCCGATTTTATAGGGACAGTCCTGATATTTGGGGCTTTGTCTTATATAGGCACCTATTACCCCCGTCCTGAATTTTCCACACTTGCTGGCTGGTCACCCAATCTCCTGACCTCTGGTCTCTGACTGCGACCTCAATTTCTGCTTCTCGATTCTAACCTGGTTCTACCTCTCATCTCTAGTCTCTGACCCCGGCTTGACTCTGACCCCAACTCCTGTTTACAGGACCTGGCCTTGCAATTCCTCCAACTCTGGCCCGGCGACTCCTATCCCTATTCGGCAGACCTCAGCCCAGCTGTAACTACTAGGCCAGACCGCCTACGCTCCAGTCTCTTACAGCTTCTCTCTAATTGTACTCCTGCATAGAAATGTGACACCCTAGAATTTCTTATACTCCCTTGACAAGTATAAAGGGAGCTGGGGAGAAGAAGTAATCATGACAATGGGTTCTTTACCTGCTACAAGGGCAGCGCAATGGCTGTGCTACCTAGTAGCTCAGTAAGCATTGTACCTGCCTGAAACAATGTGCTTTCCCGTGCTCTCTCTGGGGCAGTGTGCCGCCACAGTTCTGTCAAGATAAGGCTGTTCCTTCAGCCTTTAACTGAGAGCTTAATCAGTTTTATACTCCCACCCTAGACAATGGGAGCCAGAATTTGGTATCATTGACTGTATGTCTTGATTTTTGACATTGCTTAAAATAATTATGAAGGTGTATGTTTTCTGTTTTTTACAATGAACGATGTACAGGATACAGGTTCAACACACATGTTGTTCCAAAGTCTATGTAAACTTAATGGAGTTATTAAATAGATAGTTGCCAGTGAGCTGCCATGTTTCTTTACCAGTAAATTTCATAGTCAGCTCCTGAAAAAAGTGTTACTATAAAGTAACTTTCAGATACCAGGTGGGAAAAACACGAAATCTATGAAGACTCTTCACTATTATCTGCCCAAGGTTTAGAAATAACTTCAAGAAATAGCAGAGGTTGTGAAAAGAAAACAAAGGGAGTGTAATCCTCTGATTTTATAAAGAATGGAGATCTCTTAAGTTAATTTAAAAATAATCATGGTTGTGGGAAAATGGTCCCTTTAGCTGACAAGCAGTCATATATATCTATTTTCAGTTTTCAGAAATCCAAGAAATATTTCTGTTGAAAAGTTTCATTCATAGTATTCTGCTATAAGTTACAACAGACATCTTCCCCTCACACAAATGTTCCTTGATGCTTGCTTTATATGGCTGTTTTGCTGTGTCCAAACCACAGTCCTATAGTAAGAAATTTTGTCATACAAATATATTGCATGGCTGTTTGTTCTGACTGCAGTCAGTCTTGACAGTAAGCTTTGTAAAATCTTTCTTCTTACTTTTCTTTAGAGTTATGGTACTAATTGGAGCAATTTACACATATGTTATATAAGTAAAGAGAACAGATTTGACTACGGAGTTGTTGACACTTATGAAGTACCTAGTGTATTTGACATAAAATGTGAATTTTGTTAAGTATGAAGAACCAGATTAGTCAAGCAGCTGTTTGAGTATGAGGCTGAAGATGAAACAGCCAAGAAGGCCGGGGGGGGGGGAGGGGGAGAGAGAGAAAGAGAATGGACCCTTTCCCTTTTCTTGATGGAACCATATTGTCATTTAATGAAACTTTCATCACCTTTGTGAATTTCTGGAGAGCTTATGATACTTCTCTCAGATATCATGTCTCTGCTAGCTTTCCAGTGGAAAGAACAAGCAATCTTTTAAACCATGAAAATGTAGCAATTTTTCATACAATAAGTCATTCAACAAGACTTTTCTTTGTATCTATTTGTATTATATACTGTATATAGATGTAGATATATATACTTAACTATCTAGAAAGGTAAACATCACAAATAAATTTTATCTTGGGGAAAAAAACATGGCCCAGGAACTAAGAAGCATTCACCCTCACTATTGAAGAGCCCAGACCACCATCCTGACTACCATATTGTGGTCAGACACTTGAAATATTCCATGTCAGCTATGGTGCCTCTTCTATCCCCTTCCTCCCTCAAGGGACAAAGTGACATAACAGATGCTGCAAACTTTCAAAGTGTGTCAGTCTGGCATGAGTAGCAAAATACTGTCTATAAGCCAAGGAGAAACTGAATGACCTCCTAAGAATACAAGTAACACCGATAAAGCACAGCCATGAGACCCTAATGTTATTGCACTGGCACCAACCTCTCCCTCTCTGCAAAGGACATTTAAGCCCCCCAAATGCCACCTACCTACCACTTTACTCTACATTACACAGTAGGATACCTGTACCAGTTATGCCCCTTCTCACTTCACCGTCTTCATACAGTGCCCTGGAGAGTCAAGTACACACGTCACATCCTAAGCAGCTGTCAAATCACAGATTGCTACCAGAACATGTCTTCATTGACCATACTCAATTCTGCCTAGCATCAGGTAGGAAGCAGTACAAATAATACATAACAGCACTGAGAACCCACGTGTAGCCCCACCTGCCTTAGCATGGGGGCTGTGACCAAAGGGAAGAGACACACCTTTTGGGCCCCTGGGGGTTCACGACAGAGTCCTGCACTGGTGACTTGCCTCAGCAGCTAAAGGGGAGAGGGATGCAACCTCCCCCCAGTCATCCTGGAAAAACTTCCTCCCTCAACCAATGGGAGGAGGAGAGAGGACAGCAGTCCCCGACAGCCAATAAGAGAGGAGAAGACGTTCAGAGACTTTCAGGCAGCACTGCAAGCAATCTTTGAGTTTGTGCCTAGGAAAGCAATAGGGAGGCTCAGGAGAGCATGAGGAAGGCTATGAACAGCCCAGCTTTCCCTCCACATGGGAGAGACCAGACAGGGAGTGAAGGGGAGAGAAGCTCTTCTCAAAACCTGCATGCACAGCAGTTTCAGGCCCACCAACTGGCCTGTCTTTAACTTCAGCCTGCAGAAAAGCCTCAGGAGGGGACAATCCACTAGCAATGGGAGGAGACAGCCCATCTTTCCTGCCACCAACTGCAGCCTGCTGTCTCTGCAGCAGGTAACATCAGATCTGGGATTTGGGATCTAGAGACCCAGACTGCTTGCATCTAAACCCGCAGGTTCCAAGAGTTAAAGACTGTTTGCACAGTTCCAGAAGGGAGTGTATGGTTAGTCTCTCTCCAGAGATCACCTGAGATTGCCTGCGCCAATCCCCTGATCACTCAGCCTGAAAAAGAACCTGAATTGGGTACCCTTTATTACAGTTAGACAGGTATTGAGGATTTAATCTTGTGCCATAAAGGGACATTGCTTCTGTGAAAGGACTTTCATCTACCTGGATCATCAAGACCTGTATCCCCAGTTCCCAAGATAATAAAGTGTGTTTCTAGCAGCCTCTCTTTATAGGCCTGCAGTGTGTCTCCATGTATACTGCCTGGGTACTTGAGACATACATAGATAGAGATAGACAGAACTGAGGGGAGAGACACTTTTGAATAGGAACACTGAGACGGGTGTGGTCATGTGACCGGATGTGCATGCCAGAATAGCCTTTAGCAATTAAAAAGCATTATTAATATCTCTAATCATTGCAATCATTTAATATTTTAATTGATGGTATATTTTTCTTTACTCATCTGTGTGACCAAGTAAGGGAGGGGGGCAATCTAGCCCATACTGACTTTCATTGAAGGCTCCCCAAATCCTTAGTCTTTAAAGGAAAGTTGAGATACATTTTAGAGAAGTTTAGAATGACCAAAAAACTCATTTCCAACCTCTATCTCTCAACAGTGTACCCAGATTTGATCACTTCCCTGTTGAAAGGTCATTGCTGAACGAGAAAGCATCCTGAATAGGGCAGCCATATGTTAAATGTTTTGGGAAGGTTTATGTTTGAGAAGAGCTGAAAGAAACTTAGAGTATGTCTACATTTCGAGCTAAAGGTGTAATTCCTAGGCAGCTCAAGGAAACATAGCTGTGCTAGTTCTGATCAAGCTAGATTACTAAAAATAGAGAGTAGCTGCAGCAGCCTGAGTGGCAGCATGAGCAGCAAGAGAGGCTGCCCTCCAGGAGTATGATCTTCTCTGAGACTCTAGGTACATACTCATGGTGGCCAGCCCCTCCAACTGCTGTGGCTGCATTCTGTTTTTAGCACTAGGGTGTGTCTCCTGGAGTTGGAATTTACACAGCCAGCTCAAAGTGTAGACATACTCTTAGGTAATTTAGAAAGAGGAGACATGCTAGAGGTGTACCAAATAATGAATTGTTTAATGGAGATGGATTGTTTGGTGCTCTTTAATTTAGTCTCATAATGTGAGAACAAAGGGACACTCAATTAATTGACTGGTAGCAACTCTAAAACTGATAAAAGGAAATAATTCTTTATGCAGTGAATAATAAATCTGTGGAATTCAATGCTATAGAAATCACTGACAAACAATTTAGCCTGAGTTAAAAGGGGAGCTCAATATATAAATGAACAAGCATAACATACATATGTGGTTACTTAAATTAGTGAATCTGGTGAAACACAGTCAATATATCTAGTATACTTTTCAGGATATTATATACATGTTTTTGGAGTTAAGAAAAAATTGTTTCCTTCCAGGACAAAGTTTCGCACAATTTGCCAAGTACATTTTTATTTTATTTTATTTTTGTCATTTTCACTAATGCATTATGTTCTAGGAATTATTTTGGGGAAGTTCTATGGGCTGTGTTATGCAGGGGGTCAGACTATATGATCACAATGGTCCCTTCTCTCCTTAGCTAAATACCAATGCCTGTTTGAGGACTCCAGACTGGACAGACCAGACTTCTGCATGTCATAGTGATGTTATATTTTATGACATCGTTGTTCATGTTAATGCAATTATGTGATTATGTGACGGAGAATCCCCATGTCATAATGTGCTGGACAATAATCCCAACTCTCTGAGGCTATTGTTTAGTAGCTGGTCACCCAACAGGAATACTTTAGTAGAAGATGTGAAATTCAGCATCCATGTAAATAAAAGGTGGAGGGAGATAAACTAAAAAGGTGGAGGTTTCAGAGTAGCAGCCGTGTTAGTCTGTATCCGCAAAAAAAAACAGGAGTACTTGTGGCATCTTAAAGACTAACAAATTTATTTTAGCATGAGCTTTCGTGAGCTGCAGCTCACTTCTTCGGATGCATAGAATGGAACACACAGACAGGGGATATTTATACATACAGAGAACACCAATTGAAATCTATTTCCCTATGTTAAGTTCTCCTCACACCTTCTATGGGCCATCTTAATTATCACTTCAAAAAGTTTTTTTCCTCCTGCTAACGATAGCTCATCTCAATTGATTAGACTCTGCCTGTTGGTATGCATACTTCCACCTTTTCATGTTCTCTGTATGTATAAATATCCCCTGTCTGTGTGTTCCATTCTATGCATCCGAAGAAGTGAGCTTTAGCTCACGAAAGCTCATGCTAAAATAAATTTGTTAGTCTTTAAGGTGCCACAAGTACTCCTGTTTTTTTTTTAAAAAAGGTGGAGGTACGTTGGAGGGAGATAAACTAAACATTTATGGCTACCGAAGAAAAACTTCAAAAAACATCACATGAGATTTTCAAAGAAACTCTTAAGGTTTTGCTGTCCAGGGACCACCAACTGTTCACTAAGATTTCAGATAGAGATATGCATGTCATTTTTTACTAAGGTTTCAGAGTAGCAGCCCTGTTAGTCTGTATCCGCAAAAAAAACAGGAGTACTTGTGGCACCTTAAAGACTAACAAATTTATTTAAGCATGAGCTTTCGTGAGCTAAAGCTCACTTCTTCGGATGCATAGAATGGAACACACAGACAGGAGATATTTATGTATAAATATATGTGTGTCTGTGTGTTCCATTCTATGCATCCGAAGAAGTGAGCTTTAGCTCACGAAAGCTCATGCTTAAATAAATTTGTTAGTCTTTAAGGTGCCACAAGTACTCCTATTTTTTACTAAGGTAGCTCTGGTTATGACTCCATAATTAAGATCATATAGAAAAATTCAGTTGGATCGATATGAAAACCAACATATTTCTTCTTTAATTTCAAACCACTAAGTAAAGGTGGACCCACATCGTTACTGAGTGGGTCCAGTTTCAAGTTCTGTAAAAAATGTGAGTTATTCTGCTGAACATACTATTATACAAGTTAGCTTTTAGAAATTACTAATTTCTGAAATTTTCCATTGGTTTCCAATTTCCCTTGGGTCTGTTTAGTTTAATATTTCCAAAACATAGAAACCTTAAACTTTGCACAATTATCCATTCCAATAACATCTACAAAGTAAAATTTTCCATAAATAAGGGAATTTATCACCTCTTGATGTTACATCAGATATCCCATTACCATAATGTGTGCTAAGTTTCAGATCAATTCTGCTCCTTCCCGTAACACCTGGACTTTACAAATAAAACTGACTTCAGCCGGGGTAGAAAGTCTTGCACTAGCTCAGTTTGAGTTAGTGTACCAAAAATAGCAGTGTGGATGGTGTGGCACTGGCAAAAGCTTGGGCTAGCTGCCCCAGTCCAAACCTAACTGGCTTCCCCAGTCTGAGGGTGGCTAGCTCAAGCCACCACCAGTGCCACTACATCCACATTGATATTTTTAGAGCACAAGCTTGAGCTGAGCTAGCATGAATCTTCCTATATGCACAGGGAATCACACCTCCCAGCTTCAAAATAGACATATCCTCCCTACACTTTACTGGTCAGTGTGGAATCTGTATATCCCACCACACAAACACAGAGGAGCATTACGGGTATTTGATGTTTGTATATCATATTTATTCATTTGTGGTTTTTTTTTAATATATCTCATTCTGTGCACCAGGCCCTTGCCCCTGCTGGAGGCCATGCTGCTCTGCTACACCTCACCCCAGAAAACAGTGAGGTGAAAGAAAAAGCAGCAAAGGGGAGTCCCACAGGCTGCCTAGGAGGCCTCACTGGAGCAGCCATCTTAGAAGCTAGAGAGATCTGGTCCTCCAAGGGATAGAAGGGCTAGCAACAGCCAATCAGAGCCCAGCAGACTCAGATAAAAGGAGCTACAGGGCCATAGCTCCTGGCTTAGAGGAGGGGAAGAAGGATGCCTTGCTCTGTCCAAAAGAT
This sequence comes from Mauremys reevesii, assembly GCF_016161935.1. Lineage (NCBI taxonomy): Eukaryota > Metazoa > Chordata > Testudines > Geoemydidae > Mauremys > Mauremys reevesii. The sequence goes on along the minus strand of NC_052624.1, from coordinate 120,942,308 downwards.
CCTGCTAAGTAGTTAGATTTTAAGATTGGCTGAATGTGATTGGTCAGAGAGAAGAACCAGAAGACAGTGACCCTGAGATGTGGCAGAAGATAAAAGGCCTGATAGGAAGAGGCTCAGGGAAATAGTAGCAGAGAATTGAAGTGGGTATGTAGCTGCTGAGTAGTGGGTGGCCCTGGGGCCCCTAAAAGTTGTGTAAATCCTAAGCAGGGGACAGGGCTTATTTAGGAACGCCAAAAAACCACCAGTCCATGTTGTAACTTCTGCCTGCACAAATCAAGCAAGTAAGCTTGAGGAGCCTTGGGGCACTGAAGGTACTGGCCTAGCAGTTGAGTGTTCTCCATAAAGGTTGTGTGGGACTCTCAATGTAGTCTTTGAGAAGACACCCTGGGTGAAAGGGTGGGCCATCTACTTTTGAGGGTACCAATTACCCCACATTGACCAGATGCTCCTATGCAGATCTAGTGCAGTGCTTCTTTTGCTAAGAGTGTCTATTATCTGGCTGCCCGTGTTGCATGCTCACTCCCCAGTACCAGGTCAGGAAACAAGTCTCTTTTCCAGTAAGCTTTGGTAGTGCAGTGTCAGTCCTGCAGCTCTAGAATGTATGGCATGGGGGGCGGGGGTCTGAGGCTGGGACCTTACGTTCACTGGAAGCAGAGTGGCATTGGGTAAGTGTTGTAGGAATGGCATTAAGAGCAGAGGAAGAAGAATCAGGATGGACATCCCCATTTGTCTCAGCAAGGGTCGGACTAGATGACATTGCAGGTAGAAGAGATTGGGTGCCACAGATCACACTACCACCTCCTTAAGGTGCTTTTCTCTTCCACAGACACCTAATATATCCTCCTGACCAAGGCATATTTTGACTGGAGGATATGAATAACCAAATTAAATAAATTGTGGAACTAATGATATTTGCTACCATCATGCTGGTCACTCTGCTTGTGTTAGATCCATTCTCTCTCCCTTTCCCTCCCACCCCGTGTCTGTTTTGTCTATTTAGAGTGTAAGCTCTTTGGGATAGGGACTGTCTTCTACTGTTTTTGTGAAGTACTCAGCACAATGGGACCCCATTCTTGGTTGGCTCTTAGGAATGGCTGTAATAAACATTATTGATTATTAATAATTGCTTCCACAGATGGGGCCTAATGTTCTGCAGATGTGCTTGAGCAAACAAGAGTAAACATTAAGGATATATATTGTCTCCATCTCCATATTTTTCATCCCTTTGATATAGTGTATACTGGACTGCAGAGGTGTCTAAGATATGCAAGCTTTTCATTAATACTGTGTGAGTGAGGGTGTGTGTGTATGAGTGGTGCTATGGTTGATGCTGGAAGATTGCTGACATGGGGAGATTCACAGTGGAAGGTTGTTTGCAGGTTGTGATTTGTTGCAGGGGTGATAGTGCTTATGAATATAGATATTTAATAAACATTTGCTCCTCAGAGGAATGGAGTCCAGATGCCTTCCAACTATATGATGGAGGTGAGGGTTATGGACCTATAGTCCTGTGGACAGCAGCTTGGGGGGGAGGGGGCTCTCTCATGCTTCTGTGATGTCCCCTCCATTGCAACTATGTGATCAGCCTTCTTTTTTGGGGTGGATATGAAGGACTTTCATTTTCACCTTTTGTGCAGTCCTTCTGTTACACCACTGAGCATTTACCCATTATTTGGTTTCACAACTTATGTTGCATGGCAATGGAGAGAGCTCTAGAGAATTCCCCTAGCAACTCCTCTTCAAAAGGAGTTGTCTTAGCTACAATGGAATCATTTTTCTATTGATAACATTGGACATTCTTGCTTCCCTTGTTCTCTGTGCCATCTACTCCTCCACTGCTGCTGGAAAAAGCACTCAAGTTGTGGCTACAAATTGTGGGGGGGTTGTTTTGTCGAGCTTCATGCTTTTGGGGGTGCATCAACATATGCTAATTATAATTTGCATATGTTAAGTAACCCCTTGGATACCAATCTGCCCAGGTTTGGACAACCAGGAAATGTGCATAGCCATTTTTGAAAATTCTGCCAAGCACTGAATGCTCAGACCCCTGGGTGCCAAGGCTGTGTCTATACCTTGTGGTCAGGGCATTAATTGGTTAGCCCACAGCATAAAAGCCTTTCAAACAGCTTAAGTAACAAAGGAAGCACTGTATATTTACTCTGATTATCTTGCTTTTGCCTAATGAAGCTGCTTTAAGGTTTCTTTCCTGGCAAGTGTCCAAAATGCTTTTATCTGTCTGTGTGCAGTAGGTAGTCAAGCTGAAATAGTCTCCTTTTGTGTGCACACTCTGTCTCTTTACTGTAAGAGAAGTTGTGGGGAGATGGGTGAATTTCTTCATTGGTTCTGTGACTTTCACATGTGGGAAGGGGCCTGTAAGGGCACTCTTTCATCACTGATCTGATTTTTTTTTTAATTTTGATCCCCATTAAGGGAATATGCTTTGAGAACAAACCAGCCACTCATTCTTTCTGGTCATGTAGTGCCTCCATTTGGATAACTTGAATGTCACCAATGAGAATATTTTAGACATACCCTACTCTGAACCTGTTGATCACATGGAACCCTAACACTCCCTCCACCTCACGAAATGGAATACCCATTGAGAGATTCTAAGGCAATGCTGATGGGAGTTTTTAAAGGTGAAAAATGAACGTGATGATGCCTTACTGGACATTGTTTTATCCCCCAGTGCCACGTGCAGCCAGCAGCATGCTGCATAATCCTTCCAGCACGGGAAAGGGAAATACAACTTGACATCAGAAGGGAGCAGGTTCAGGAGGAAGTTGGAGGCTGAGGTAGCAGCCTGGGAGCTGGCAGTGGAAGAAAGCCAGTCAAGGAGGAGGGTTGGAGACCTTGGAAATTGGGGCTTTTCACCATGCTGGACTGTCCTTAGGGGCTGAGTTAAGAAGCTTTTTTAAAAGCAGTCCTAGCAGTCCTAGCAAGGAAATCCTCTTAGCTGAAGTGTGCAAATATTCTTGGGAGCCACTGAGGGTTAGGGCCTGAAGAGCCCAGTGCTGGAAACATCTGCATTGTGTGATACAAAATATTTAGGAGCTGCTGTACCACAACACTCACAGCAACTCCCTACAGTGGGGTTGGTTAGTGCATACTTATCTGGCCTAGAATTTGTGAGGAAAGCTAGAGTTCTGAGACGCCTGCCCATCAGTGGTGTCTGGGGAAGGGGCACAGTTTAGCTGATTCTTGCTCTTACCTTGGCACAGTCCAATTTGATAAGCGATGCAAATGCATTACCTGTAGCTTTGTACTGAGCATTGCTGGCTGTGGGAAACACTTTTGAAAAGTTCCAGGGCAAATATAGCCAGTGACTCCTCACTAGAACTAGTTAAAAAATAATCAAGGCCTCTTAAAAATAATGAAATATTTGTGAAACAACTGACTTAAAAACTATGTAATTAAAAAAGAAAATTGAATTCTTTAAAATTCCTAACTGGCTTTTATTCTCAGTTATGCTGTACAATTAATCCTATGTAGCCATCGGTGCATGCAGAAGTTGTATTGGATCTGACCCACAGTTCTTAGGCTGCCAGCTTCCCCATGCCAGTAACAAACCTCTCAAGATTTCTCCCATTCTCATACCAGGCCTCTTTCCCACCCTTTTAATGGGATCCTTGCAGAGGTAACTGAATAGTAATTATAATAATGGGAGGACCTGCTGATTCTAATATGCTGCAGTGAGGGGGCCTTCTGATGTGTGAATGGCAACAGATGATTCATGAAATGCACTAGGTTATTAATCAAACTGTCTCAACGTGGAGTCAGAATGAAACTGCTGGTGCATGCTCTATGGGCTAACTAGTGTTTGGCAGTTTCCAAAGTCTCAACAAGAAGCCCCATTCTTTTTGGAGTAACTGATGTTCTTACAAACAGATTGTAATCCTATCAGTTTACTGGCTTCTATAAATCCAGCTGCTTCCCTTTGCTGTGGCCCACTGGACTTCAGAAGCTATTACACTCCAGTGAAGTCCAGGGTCTGAGTGAGATTTTTTCCCTGGGTGCAATGTGTAGTAGAGAGCGAGCCTGGAGCACTGGGACTGGTGCAAGATCTGAGGCCTGAACCAGAGGCTATGAACCAAAGTTGGGCCATCTATTAAAGCAGATGTTTACCAGTTCACTATCTGGTACATGCACTTGGAAAAGTTGTTGCTAGTGTACTAGACACTAGATATGTATGTAAATATATTCCAGCTAGTATAGAGACATCCCAATCTAGTACAATATAATACAATTTGACAACATAATGAATATGGATTTTTTTCCAAGATATCAGGAACAAGGGGAGGTAACATAGTGACGTTGTGTATTCCAGTTGTTTCCCTCAGACTATAAATGTCAGGGTACTTGGCCTAGGGGGCAGCGGAATGTCCCACCACTGACTGAGCTAAATCCATTGCAATAAGCATACATGTGTTAGTGTAACTGTAAACATTGATCCAGGAGCTAGTACCGAGCTTTGTTGACAATAAACCTGGCTGAGTGCCTTTGTGACTGAACAGTGCCTGTGATCTTCCTTTATTAGTAACATGAAGGTCTGTTGAACTAACACGCTGCACTATCTACTAATAACATTGAAGTTCCAAGGACAGAAGCACTGGGCAGCCTAAACAGCACTACCAGGACAACGACATTCCAGCCTCCAGCACTTAACTACATTGGGTAGTACTGCCATGGTCTGCTGAACCAGCTACCTCCATGGAGGTGGGGCCAGCACACTGAAAGAACACACACAGAAGCCAACTGACAACACGAGGTGCCCTCCTAAACTCTATGTCTCCTTGTTTTGTCAAAGTTATGTTGAAAAATAGTTACAAGATCCATCAACCCAAATGTGTTTGAAACCTTCAAAGTGGTTTGGAGCTGTAAGCTGAGTGAGTGGAGCAAGATCTTGCCTGGTGGCTGGGTTGACAGGTCAGGTAATGACAAGTGAAAATCCAGGGATCAGCCACTGAGCCAAGTGTGAAGTCAGGGTCTAGAGACCAAGCTGGAGGTCAGAACTAGAGTCAGAAGCCTAAGCTAAAGGGTAAGCTGAAGTTGTAGTTAGGGACATAGCTAAGAGTAAGAGCCTGGAATCAGAAACCAGAAGGGAGGCTGGAGGTGGATCATGTACAGGCTGGAGGGTAGGGGGTGGGGGTGCAGAAGAAGGAACAGAGTTGGGGGCAAGGCAGGAGCAGAGCTTAGAGCAAGGATTGGAAACTGGCTGGAGCAGGGTACGTGCAGCTTTGAGCATGGTACACGTTGAGCAGCTGTGCTGCTGCTGCTAGGCTCAAGTAGCAAGCCCCTGCCCAATGAGGAAGCACAACCATTTAGAGAGGGCTCATTGGGTTCTGTTGAGATGCCATCTGACCAGGCTGGAAGCCAGCTGTGCCCCTGATGAGAGCAGCCATGCATTTATTTATTTATTTTATTAAGCACTTTAATATAATGTAGCTGTACAATTTGTTAGGTAGCTTGCAGTTCATTATGATATTATTTCTCTGTCTGATCTGAAAACCTGGCCACTTACTGGGGTGCTGTAATAGGAGCTGAGCTCTTTGAAAATGTACAGCCATCTCACTTGGGAGGGCAAAGAGGGGCTCTTTCCTGAGCTCACTGCTGCACAATGTCTGTTACTCCATGTCAGAGCCTAGAGTAGCTTTCCTGGGATAGATCAAGCTCTGTGCAGATCAAGCATATAATAGGGGATGGAGATAAAGGAGCAGGAGTCAGGATATTCCTATTCTCTGCCTTAGCTCTGACCATTTTCCAAAACACATGTTCCATCAGAGGATGTGCAGTGGTGGCTCTAACTGAATGTGGAGTTTCTTTTACTGCATGCATCCCAGCTGTCTTGCTACAGGAAATTGAGCACATTACCCCTGCGTGCCGGTTATGCCATCTTCATTGCTGCATGACTGAATACTGAAATGTGCCATGGGCGAGATTTAAAAAATGCTATACTTGAAGTAATCATTGTTAAATCATATTAACACATTTTATAAAACAATATGTGCTTGGCTATGTTATTTCCATTGAGAGGTAGGCAAATAATATAGAAAAAAACTTTGAAAATAAAAAAAATGAAAAATAATAGAGAGGGAAACTTGCTTGCAAAAAGGCCTTTTTTTTTAATAATGCACATATATTTTATGAATGGTACAGGGAGCTCCAGAAGCAGAATCTTTCTATCCTTCTTTCCAGCTGCCTTGGAGAACGGGGCCCAGCCACTTTGGGCCATGTGGCCTCAGTTCCTACCTCTACCAGCCACAACGGGAATATCTTCATTTCTTTCCAGTGGTGATCGTGAAGAGACTCATGAGGGAGCAAGCAGAAAGGAGAAGCAGCTCCCAGAAGAGAAACAGCAATGAGCTTACCAAGAGCTGGGAGACTTCTGATATTAAAGCTACACATTTTTCTTGAGCTCTTCTTTTCAGCCTAGATTGGAAGGAGTCTTGTCTGGTTGAGAATGGAGGGGAATAAGCTGAAGGCAGGAGGTAAGGTAAAGAGAAGGGTCACTCTGTGGTGTGGACACACAAGATGGAAGGAATGACTAAAGAATATGGGTCAATCTTACTATGGAGAGAGCAGCTCCCCACTTTCTCCATTCCTAAAATAGAAATCAAAACAAAAGTCCAAGTATGCATTACTATTAAGCTAATTCAGGATCTTATGTTTGAACCCTTGTTCCCCAACATACCTCTTTTGGTTTGTCTTCCTTTGTCCTGTCACATAGATTCTGAGATCTTGGGTAAGAACTCTACCTTTTTTGGTCTGGATAGTGCCTAGCACATTTTGGTGTGTCTGTCAGTGCAGAAATAATAAATATTTCAATATAATTTTCCAGCTTTTGAAGACATCATTCAACAAATAAATGAATTAAAGGCTGTGTAATATAGCAAAGACAATTAATACTTCTAATTTAGATACATAAACAAATCACAGTTATAATTGCTTAACTAACCTTCCAAGTGTTGTAACTTTTATATATCATGCGATACCTGTCAAGTTTGGTTTGTAAAACTGTATTGATGTTTTTTTTGTCTAATGCAGATATTAGTTATCTATTTTACCATGATACACTTCCTTTGGGTCTCCACAGTATTTGTAATTACATTGTGGTTTTAAGAGGCATTCAGCCACCATAATGTATTTTGGTTTGAGATGCATGCAGTAGATGTTAATTTGTGTTTAGTGTGTGCCTATTCTAAGATACCAAAGGAGTTGAAGTAGGCTCATAATGGAAGTCATTGTTTGCTCTAGTTAAACAAATAATTTTTGATCCGCTGTGTATGAACAGAGAATGTTGTGTGACACATCCATGGATGAAAGACACATGCAGCTGTTGCTCAGTATCTCAAGCAGGGTACTGTGCAAATAAATATCAGTTTTCTTATAGGTTGGTAACAAGTCATGTATTAATGAGCTAAAGTCTGTTTCACAGCTACGTGCCATATAAAAATTTTACCTCTGAATCATAATGTGGTTGCTGGACAACCTGCAACATTTCTGTAGCAGTCAGTGTTCTGTTAGAAGTGTCATTGTTGAATTATTGATAACAAATCCAAACACTCAAAAAACATATGTCATTAAATCAACAACAAAAAATCTACACAAACTGTACTGTTTTATATACTGCAATCACAGCTCTGAAGTTGCCCTTATTGCATGCATTTACTTGTATTTTTAAACAAAAACTCTCACAATAGCAAATGTTACAGAGATGAGAAAAGTACGAATTATGAGAAGAATATAACTAGTTTACTTATTTTTGCATGTGTGTTAGCTGAATAGTGTAATGACATATTGGAACGGCAGCTGCTACTGAGCTGGGTCTACCTGAAAGGAACCTCTCAAGATCAGAGTAGAAAATCTGTACGAAACAAGACTGTCTGGGTGATAGAGTTTCTGGGGAAGCAGAAAAAGTCTGAACACAGCACGCTACTACAGGACTAATAATATGGCTGCTGTTTGCAGGAAGAACAAGTTGCACAATGTAGTGTTAAGATCTAGGGTGTGGGTGGTCTGACCTAGTGGGGTTGGAGCAGGAGTCAGGAACTGGGAAATGGAGCACAGGGTTAGAGTCTGAGCCAGGAAAAGGAGCTCAATGTTAGAACCGGAATCAGATGCTGAATTCCAAAGCCAAGGGTCAGAGCCAGAATCAGAGTCAGAATAGGGGCAGAGATCAGGCGCATGACAGGAAGAGAGGAACCAGGCACAAGGCAGGGAAGCAGTAACAGGGACAGGTCAGGTAAACAGGGCTCAGGAGTCAGGAAAGAAGGCAGAGTCTGATATATCAGTCATGCAGAAACTCACCCACTTCCACAGACCACTTCCTATGCATCTTTCTGGCTTAAATAGTGCAGCCGAATCAAGTGGTGGGGCTGGGCACTTCTCCAGTCCGGATTCCTGTGGGTGGTGCCTTTAGTGGGGTTAGGATTCCTTTAGCTATTCAGCCCACCAGCTACAAGCAAGCTGCCAGATGGTGGCTGAAAAATGAAGGTTGCCTGGAGAAACCCAGATCAGTGAACAAGATCCTCATATCACCCCCTCTTCCATGGCGCTCTCTGAGTGCCACTGGACAGAGCTTCTCAGGGTCAATCTCACTGAAGGATTTCATCAGTTCAGGGTCATGGATGTTCTCCATGAGCTCCCAGGAGAGTTCCTCAGTCCTATAGACCTCCCAATCTATCAAGTACCAAAGTTTTCCCCTTTAACCTTAGAAACAAGGACCTCATGGATGATATACTCTCATGACTTTGGACATGTATCAGTGAGGGGGAGACTGAATTCAGTGGGGAAATGGGTCCAGTTTAGGAGCAACATAAAAAACAGCACATATTCTGAGGATCGAGACAGGTGAAGCTCAAAAGTGACGGGTGATTTGTTGGTGGACTGAGATACAGTTTGTGGGATGGCCTGTTATGTGAAGATGTGGAGACTCACACCTTCATGTGCAGACTCACACCTTCCGGCCTACAGAGACGGTGGGACCCTCCTGCCATCGCTGGTCTGCACATCGCTTCTTCAAGATGGTTCTTTAACTTCTCTTGAATCTGGTAGATCTGTTGTATCCAATCTGAGGCTATTCGGTTGGGCAGGCCATGGATAACTCTAGGTGGAACTGAGGATGTAACCTGTAATTTGGGAAGAAAGGGCTTGCCTGGTAGAGGCATGTTCTGCATTATTATATGCAAACTCCACATAAGGTAACAATGAGGACCAGTTATTCTGGTGATGGCTGATGTAACAGCATAGGTACTGTTCTAGTATGTTGTTCTCTCTGTCCATCTGACAGTTTGTTCAGGTGGTAGGCAGAAAAGAGCCAGGAATTAACCCCTAATATTTGGAGAGCTCTACACCAGAAATGGAAGATGAATTGTGGACCAAGATCAGAATGATGTGATCTGGGAGCCTACAAAGGTGGACATATGAGTTCACCCTTAGTCAGGCAGTTTCCTCTGAAGAGGGCAAGTGAGTGTAGGGAATAAAGTGACCCATCTCCATGAAGTGCTGTACAACCATAAAAATCATTGTGTTGGACTCAGGTAGCTCCATGAAGAAGGGGTGGGCCAATATGGGAGCAGTGGTGAATGTGAGTTGTAGTTGCTCAAAAACATGCAGGGCCTTGTGGGCCTTGGTGCTCTTGTGCAGCAAAGAAGTAAGGAATGTGATTTGCTCAGAGAAAGTTTGAATGAACTGATGGTAAAAGTTCACAAAGCCCAAGAAGCTCTGTAGGTCACAGACATTTCAGGTATTGCCCAGATGCAGACCACTTCTACCTTACATGGGTCCATTTTGACAACCTCTGAAGCCAAGATAAACCCCAGAAATTTTATAGTGGTGTGGTCAAAGGCACACTTTTTTGAAATGTGATATAGAGGCCACGTTGGCTAAGTCACTCCAGAATGGTTCAGACACGTATAGCGTGTTGATCAGGGGAGTCCAACAAAACAAGTACAAGTCAAGATATACTACCACATATTTTGGGACATCCTGAACCGGTATGTCATTGATGTGATATTGGCATGTGGTGGGTGCATTTGTTAGACTGAATGGCTTGAAATGGCTGTAGCAGGTCCAAAAGGTAGTCTTCCAGTCATCTCCAACCTTGATACTTACAAGGTTGCATACTCCCAGGAGGTTCAGTTTTGTGAACTTTCAGGTGGCCTGCACACAATCCAGCAGTTCTGGAATCAGGTATAGCAGGTATCTTTCCTTATTGTTATCTGGTTCAGGGCGCAGTAGTCAACACAGCTGCAGGGATAGCTTTTTTTTATAAACACGAAGAGGACTAGTATGATGGTAGGTAAGGTGACAGGTGAATAAATCCCTTGGCAGGCTATTCTGGAGGTATGTGCATAGACGGGTCAACTCTGGCTCTGACATGGCATATTAGCCCCCGGTTGCAAGTCTGTAGGACAGTCATAGTCTCTGTGTATAGGCAGAGAATCAGCAAAGTCACCATATTTAGAGGGCAACTGGGATGCAGAATTGGCAGGCAGCCCTGCCATGCCAGTCACCCCCACTTGTACCTCCCCCACAGATGGCTAAATGCCCACCATTTTCTTTAACTAGGCAAAGCTCTGAGGGAAATCTGACTCTTTGTTCCTGACAATTGCTGAGAGGATTGCAGAGGATCAGTGAGGAGATGCCTAGGATCGGGGGAAAGTGCTGAGAGCACTTAGTAAACTCAGTATTAGTAACTCATTTAGTGGCCCCATATGCAAGCAACACCACAGGCAATAGTAGAGGCTATGTGGCTGTGATGACCCTGTTGTCTCCTTCCATTGTTTGCACAACCCATTGTCAATCTAAATAGTGAGGTCACTGAAGATGTCCAAACCTGCCAGTGTTTCTAGTCAGGCCAAGTCCTCCTTAGCCTCCTCTTGCCAGTCCCACTGTAAAAACTGGGCTTTCTCGTTCCACTCAGTGTCTGATGTGAGTTGACAGATATACAGATATACACCATGTGGGGGGCAGCTGTGCCTTGTCTCTGCCATTTTCCGTAGGACAGCCTTGGCAAACAGGCAGAAATGGGGGTTGTCTATAACTATTGAGACCCACCATAGGAAGGCAGTCCAGCTGGCTATCACTATGACTCTTTAGTATGGGGGGAGGCCAAGTTCAATGCTTTCCTGATCAACCGGATAACTACTAGGCCTTGTAAGAAAAGCAAATGCACAGGTGAAGTAGGAATAGGAGGCAGGACTGATTAATAAAACCTCTGAACCTCTGAAGGTTCCTATCAAGTGTTCCAGCAGGGGAATTGGGGTCCTTGTCTGGAAGGTGATGCTAGAAGCCGGGTCCAAAGTGCAGGATTCTCTGCATTAAGTTAAAGTACTTGTTCCTGAAAGTTCTCAGTTGTCAGTTATATAATTTGGGTCTGCATAGCTTGACTGTTTGTCTGAAGGTAGGCTAACTGCTATGGTGATTCCATTACCCCTTGGGGCAGGAGGAGCTCTGCTGATTCCATCTTTCCCCATGGAGCCCGCCTAAGGAGTTAAAGGGTGCATACAAATTGTTTGGGACTGGGATGTGGGTGGTTTGATCTAGTGGTCAGAGGAAGAATCAGGCCTAGGGGTTGGAGCAAGAGTCAGGAAATGGAGCCAACAGTTAGAACCAGAGTCAAAGGTTAGAGGGCAGAGCTAGGGGTAAAGCCAGAATCAGAGCCAAAGGTCAGAAGCGGAGTCAGAGGAGGAATGCCAAGGCCCTGGGTCACAGCTGGAATTAGAATCAGACAGTCAATCAAAGGGACAGAGCCAGAGTTGAAATCAGAGACCAGGGGTAGGGATCAGGAAGGCGGTAACCAGGGCTAAGTCAGGTAAACAGGGCTCAGGAGCCAGGTGAGAAGTCAGAGTTTGATGTAGTGGCCAGAAAGAAACTCAACCAGTTGCACAGTCAACTTCCTGTGCTTCTTTTCTGGCTTAAATAGCATACGGTGACCAAGTGTTGGGGCCAGGAGCTCCTCCAATCAGAAATCCTGTGTGTGGTGCCTCTAGTGGTCACTCAGCCCCGCCCCCCCTCCAAGCTACGAGCAAGCTGCTTGATGGAGCTTGGGATTTGAGGGTTGCCTGCAGACCCCTTAGTCCGACAATTAAGACCTGCATTAGTCTCACATGTAGACTATCTTTGATTTTTTTGAAATTAAAAGACTTTTTGGCTCCGGTATGTATCGAAAGAGGCTTACTTTGGTATTGGGCGCATTCCACGCTGTAGTTATAATTTTTCTGAAGTGTGTGTTTTAAGTAAATGTGTTGTTTTACTAGAGTTACACAGATACACTCTGAGTTCTGGCATGGCTTCAGGTAAAGCTTATTGATTTGTTTAGGGGACAATTAGGCCCCCGATTTTAGGGGCCTAAAAATTCATATTGCATTTTAAAACCTCTTACAAATGATCCAAAATAGCTTTTATAAACGTTACAGAGTCACAATTTTAAAGTGCTGCTGTTTAGAATACTGGAAAATTGGGAATGTCCACTTTCTGATGGTATATAGCTTGAAAAGCTAGATAAATGTTATTGTAGCTGTGTTGGTCCCAAGATGTTAGAGAGACAAGGTGGATGAGGTAATGTCTTTTATTGGACCAACTTCTTACACAGTGCTCTTCTTTAGGAATGGGAAACTTGCTCCCAGATCAGAAGAAAAGCTGTGTATAAATGTGAACGTTTGTCTCTTTCAACAGAAATTGGTCCAAAACCTCACCAACCTTGTATCTAGAAGCACAAGTGATCAGATCCAGACCTGAATAAAGCCTAACCTGTCTTTCAGGCTAGTGTAATTTTATGGGGGAAAGGAAGAAAAAAAATTACACTGTTTGAACTTGCTCAAAGATTTGGAGAGATAAATTGGAATAAGCCCAGGGAGCTGGATTGGTGAGAAAACTGTAAGTGAGGTGATCACATGTGCATGACAAATGCAATTTATCATGTATCTCTGCAGTTTACCACCTGGTTCTGACATCTTTTAAATGGCCAACATCATTACATATACACTTATGTATAAGTTACATAAAAATGTGCAATGGATTGATTTTTCTCACACCACTTTTACACTGGTGTAATGGAGTTACTCCTAATTTACACCAGTATGTAAGGAAAATCAGGTCCCACGATTGTGAGTGGGACATGTGCGGACATATGCAAATGTGTTGATAGTCTCTGAGGGCTGATAATCCTCCAGTACCCTTCCCACAATTCCCAGAACTGACTGGGAAAGAATCCTAGAGTATCTCAGCACATAGAACCATGGTATATGTGCCCAGACACACACAGGCAAGTGAAGAAACAATGAGGTCACAGCAATGATTAGGGATGTTCACACCAAGACTAGGCTAACCCTGTGGTGCCAATCACATGGGTTAACTGGGCAGTGTAGACATTCTAAGAGTCTTTTGCTTACCTAGGAAAAGGAAAGGTGGTAAACCAAGAGAAAACATTCATGGACCAGATCCTCAGCTAGTGTAAACCGGCATAGCTTCACTGATAAATAGACTTGCATCAATTTACACTAACCAAACATCTAGACCATGTCTCTGTTCTGTTCAAATTCCATTCAGTACATCGTGAGCTTCTGTTTATGAAATTCCTTGTGTGTTTCAAAATGTGTTCACGCTATTTCAACAGGTCTATTACTATTTTATTGAAGAAATAAATGTTCATCCAAGAGTTGCCTTGTAACTATTAATAAATGGCTGTGTTTGGAAAGGATACTGTACTAATTACATAGGAAATAAAATTAAGAAGCTAAGTGTTGAACAGTTGATTTGGCTGAATTAAACCAAAGTATTTAAGTAAATTGCAGAGATGAGATATCTATTATTCATAATCTACTAAACTAATCATTAGAGCTGGGGGAATAACTGACTTTTCAGTTTGCTGGCCAAGCTGAAAAAAATCAGAAAATATTTAGTTGGGTTCTGAAAATGTTCAGGATTTGCCAAAAAATTGGGAGAAACTAGTTTCTGAAATTAGCTTTCAGTTTTGAAATACTGGGGCACAATCACCCCTGCCCTGAAACCTTGGGTGCCTTATAATGCCTGTATAATGCTGCAGTAGTTCCCATGTGGGCTGTTCTCAAACAGCCTTCCAGTATGCAAGCCACACTCTGAGTGTGCATAGCTGCAGCCTGCTCTCACCAGCCTTAGTTATACTGCAGGGTGACCCTAATGCATACCCAGTCCCAAATCTTCCCCCCAGAAATGTATTCCCTGTACTGCCCAGCTCTCTCCAGTACAAATATTAAGTCTGCTATTCCTTTAAGGCAATAATATGCCAGTTTATTATTTTTAATAGAGTATTTTAGAATATCAGGGTTGGAAGGGACCTCAAGAGGTCATCTAGTCCAACCCACTGCTCAAAGCAGGACCAATCCCCTGACAGATTTTTGCCCCAATCCCTTAATTGCCCCCCTCAAAGATTGAATTTACAACCCTGGGTTTAGCAGACCAATGCTCAAACCACTGAGCTATCCCTCTCCCAGCCTCCAACATTTGAACTTAAATATACTGGATTAGATAAAATAGTAAAACAAGTTTATTAACTACAATTATGTTAAGTGAGTACAAGCAATGAAAGTTACAAATGGTGTGATGGGGGCCACTCAGCTCTTGTGAGAGCCTCCTGTCAGTTGAGTTGTACCTCCCCTCTCTCTCTCTCTCTCTCACTTCCTGGTGCCTCCTGTCTGCTGCTTCCCTCATCAGGTGGGTCTTCAGTGGCCCAGCCCTCCTGCCAAGTCACACAGTCTATATGTGAATGAACAAACCCTTTGGGGGTAAAAGGTCCAACAGGGTCTGTCCCTGTACCCTTGTTAAAGTTTTTTGCCCTATTTCTGGGTTCAGTCCTCAGCCCTTTTGGGTTAGTCTTAAGTGCGTGCCTGCCCTGGTATAGAGCAGTGCACCCAGGGCTTTCTTCCTGGAGACTCTTTGCCTTATTGCATTGGTTCCCAAACTGGGGAGCGTGCACTTCTGGGGGGTCGTGAAGAAATTCCAAGCGGGGTGCAAGGCTGCCTGGCCCTTGAGCTCCCAGCCAGGGAGGCTAGCCCCCAGCCCCTAACCTGCTGTCCCCCCTCCCCCACAGTCACGCTGCTGCATGGCTTGCACCTGCCCACCTCCCAGGCTTTCCAATAAGCCAGTCCTGCCACTCTGAGCGGCCTGGTAAGGGGGCAGGGGGGTTGGATAAGGGGGCAGTCAGGGGACAGGGAGCAGTTGGCTGGGGCGGAGGTTCTGAGGGGGGCGGTCAGGAGACAGCGAACAGCGGAGGGTTGGATACGCGTGGGAGTCCCGGAGGGCCCGTCAGGGAGTGGTTGGGCAGTTAGGGTTGAAGAGTCCCAGTCAGGGGACAAGGATCAGGAGGGGCGGGGGGGCTTGGATGATGGTAAAGGAGTCGGGGCATGAGGGTTTCTGGAAAATTAAAAAGGGGACCCCTTTCCTGGTAAATAAATGTTTAGGGAACCTGGGCAACAAATTTTGGACAAATAGTCCTAGTGCAGTACTATTATTGAAGCATGGAATTTCTATCCATAGAACTTCTATAGTATCGTTTGAGCCAATTAAGATTTTTACTATATTTGACTCTATGCTTTCTTTCACATATTATTCCACTCCTGCTCCAGCCCGACCTACTCTGTCATTCCTGTATATTTGGTACCCTGGTAATACCACGTCCCACTCATAATCATCATTCCACCAAGTTCCTGTGATGTCTATTACATAAATATCCTCATTTAATATCAGGCACTGAGATTCACCCATCTTAGTATTTACACTTCTAGAATATGTATACAAGCACTTATAAAATCTGTCAATATTTAGTTGTCTGCCTTTATGTGATGTAATTGAAATGGACTTCTTTTTGTTTGTCCATTTCTCTTCAGTTTCTACCTGTACTTAATCAATGTCTATCCTCTCCTTTTTCTTAGAGGTATAGAGTATCTCCTTAAAGGGATGTCTCTGTGCGTACCATGTGCGTCTCTGCACCTGCTGGCTTTCCCCCAGCCCTTAGTTTAAAAACTCTTTTACGACTTTTTTAATGGTTCATGCCAGCTATCTGATTCCCAGGGCCAGCTCTACTGTTTTTTCTGCCCCAAGCATTTTGCGCCCTTTTTCTCTGGATTGCCCTGGCAGACACCATATCATGGTAACCATGGAGCCTGGTTTAGCCTTTTTTCACTGTCAGCGTATGTGTACTGGATGCTGCTGACAGATGCGGTACTGCAGTGCTACACAGCAGCATTCATTTGCCTTTGCAAGGTAGCAGAGATGGTTACCAGCCCTATTGCACCGTCTGCTGCTTTGGAAATTGGTGATGACGGTTACCAGTCCTATTGTACCGTCTGCTGCTGTCATGGGTGCTCCTGGCTGGCCTCGCTGAGGTCGGCCGGGGGCGTATGGACAAAAATATTCTTTATGTTTTGTCTAAAAATTGAGTCAGTCCTGCCTAGAATATGGGGCAAGTCTACTAGAGAACCAGAGAGCACAGCCGCTCCAGGTCAGAGCCCCAGATATCCTGCAGATGAGCTGCATGATGAGCTGCATGCCATTCTAGGGGGTGCCTCTGCAGCAACCCCACCCGTTGCTTCCCTGCTCCCACACCCCTCCGAGGCTACCATGGCAGTTATCCCCCCATTTGTGTGATGAAGTAATAAAGAATGCAGGAATAAGAAACACTGACTTTTTAGTGAGATAAAATGCTCCTCCAGCTGCTATGATATTCCAGACAGGACAGAATCTCCATTACTCATTAAAAGGTGGGGGGGGGAGAGGAGCACAGCCTCCCGCTGATATGATAGTCCAATATCTCCATTAGACATGAAGGTGGGGGGAGAGGAGCTCAGCCTCCAGCTGCTATGATGAGGACGGTTACCAGCCCTATTGCACCATTTGCCAGGACTGAATCTCCAGGACACAAAGCTTAAAGAAGGGAATGACCGGGAGTCATTCCCATTTTTGCCCAGGCACCCCCGGCCGACCTCACCAAGACCAGCCAGGAGCACTCACAGGATGATGACGAGGACGGCTACCAGTCATATTGTACTGTATCGTCTGCCTCTGGGGAGGGGAGGGGAAAGGATGCTGCTGTTTAGTGCTGCAGCACCCCGTCTACCAGCAGCATCCAGTAGACATACGGTGACATTGAAAAGAGGTGAGAAACGATTTTTTTCCCTTTTCTTTGGGGAGCGGGGTAAATTGAAGACATATTCCCTGAACCACTGGCGACAATGTTTTTGACCCTTCAGGCATTGGGAGCTCAGCCAAGAATGCAAATGCTTTTCGGAGACTGCAGGAACTGTGGGATAGCTCGAGTCCTCAGTCCTCCCTCTCTCCCTCCATGAGCGTCCATTTGATTCTTTGGCTTTCCATTACGCTTGTCACACAGCACTGTGTTGAGTCCCTGCTGTGGCCTCTGTCTATCATAGCCTGGAGATTTTTTCAAATGCTTTGGCATTTCGTCTTCTGGAACGGAGCTCTGATAGAACAGATTTGTCTCCCCATACAGCGATCAGATCCAGTATATCCCGTACGGTCCATGCTGGAGCTCTTTTTGGATTTGGGACTGCATCGCCACCCATGCTGATCAGCGCTCCACGCTGGGCAAACAGGAAATGAAATTCAAAAGTTTGCAGGGCTTTTCCTGTCTACCTGGCCAGTGCATGCGAGTTCAGATCGCTTTCTAGAGCGGTCACAATGGTGCGCTGTGGGATACCGCCTGGAGGCCAATACCGTCAAATTACGGCCACACTAACCCTAATCTGACATGGCAATACCGATTACAGCGCTACTCCCCTCGTCGGGGAAGAGTACAGAAATTGGTTTTAAGAGCCCTTTATATCAATATAAAGGGCTTCGTTGTGTGGACGGGTGCAGGGTTAAATCAGTTTAACGCTGCTAAATTCGGTATAAACGCATAGTGTAGACCAGGCCTTCAAGATGACCCCCTGACTCACCTCAGTAAGTGGCCAGCAAAGCAGGCAGCGGAAAGGGCTGGGACACCAGCACCGGGGAAGGAGAAGCAGCCCCATATAGTGGGGGTGGGGAGTTCAGACTGCAGCCAGCCACCCTGCTGCTTCCTCTCTTCCCACACTGCACGGACACTTGGTGAGTGTGGCTACTAGGAGTCCCACTGCCTCCCTTATGCTTGGCATCCTGATGAGAGGCATCCCAAGAAATCTGGGGGGAGCACATGAGGACCCCACATGTCACCTCCGACTGCACATACATCTATATAGATATCTTGAGTGGTCTGCACCCTTCACACTGGGCAGGCAATTCACCATGTTATTCTCCTGGTCATCACAAACCCAACTATCTGTTTCTAATAATCAAATCCCTCATAACGATTACCTGTCTCTTCCTAATAACTTGTATCCCCTCCCACAGAGGAGTATCCTCAGTGTGAGAGGATACCATGACATTATCTTGAAGGACTTTCCCAACTATGGGATCACTTCCCTCTGCTCTAGCTTGCTTTTTCCTTTCCTGAGACTTTCCTCCTCCTTAACAGCAGAGAGGCAGTAAGGCTGGAGGTTTTGTGTGGTTCAGTGGATAAGACAGTGTTGTAATCACTGGAAACGGAGGTTCAGTTCCCAGCTCCACTAATGACTTGCTGTCTAACCAGGAGGCAAGTCACTTAACTCTGCCAGATTTCAGTTTCTCCATCTTTAAAATGAAGATAATAATATTCACCACTGTGTGCTTTGAGACAGCTGAATGTCATTATACAACATGTTAACACATGATTATCTTATTAGTATTAGCAGAAAGTTAGAAATTTTTGTAAACATACAAACTGAGAAATGCATATATTGCATAATAAATAAGCGGTGTATCAAATGTGATATTTACTGACATTTTCATACAGAAAAACTGGCTAGACCTGAGTAAAATTGACACTTTTTTTAGAAATATTACACTTGCATCTTCAAAATTATTATTGTTATTATTATTTATTGGGTTGAAATCAGTGATATAATTATTTTCTCATTGGAAATGTGAAAATGTGAATTTTTGCCTGTTTTCATTATGTCACTATTTTCAGTCAAATATGTTAATTTTAATCAACAATGAATTTTCTTTGGGGAGAGGGGCCTGTTACCCTCAAATATTTGTATATTCAAGCAAAATATATACAATTATGATATTATGGCTGAAACCTGTGCAAGTATGAAAGGCAAGGGAAGGAAGTTTTCTAGTACTCTCTCTTCCTTTGTGTGGCTGTGTATAGCCAGCCATAATGCAGCCCCAATAACAGTAACATAGCAGGTTACCGTACACACACACACACGCACGCACGCACACACACACGCACAATGCTGAAAACAATTATGTCTAAATCAACGGGGAGAAAGAATTTAAACAGAAAAGTGTGAATGATAATTGGAAACTGGTTAAGATCATTTTACTAGAGGCCCCCAAAGGCACAATCCCCTAATGAAAAATTAAGTTTACATTAGTTAAAGACCAACCTGTCTTAGATAGGAAACAAAAGCAGCTATAAATTTTAAAAAACATAACAAAACTAAACAAAAAAACCCATTCACTATATGATAAAATAGAAGAATGGGGAAGCTGATTGAAATGAATATAAATTATATAGTATAATACTGAAATAGGTTGCCAAGAGAGGTTGTCGAATTCCTACCACTGGGGATTTTAAGAATAGGTTAGACAAATTCCTGTCAGGGATCATCTAGGTATTCTTGGTCCTGTCTCAGCCTTCCAACCTGACAGTTCTAAGATTCTATAAAAATCACATCTTATTTTAAAAACAGAACCTTAACTCATGCATTGAATGGATGCTGGTTAGGGAACTGACTGAGCAATTAGCTCTCTAGTACATACGTCTCTTTTGTCTGCCACAGAAGTACTGAGATCTTCCTGGTCTATCAGAACTGTTCCTCCAGATATACCTTATAATGTTAGTGCTGTTTACAATGTGACTGATGCAGCCTTCATTGCTGCATAGCGAGGTATCAGACTGAATTTGGTGACATCCAAGTAGTCGTAGGATAGCCCCCATGTTTGCAGTGTTGTTATAGTTATATTGGTCCCAGGATATTACAGAGATAAGATGGGTGAGGTAATACCTTTTGCTGGATCAACTTTTGTTGCTGAAAGAAACAAGCTTTCAAGCTTACCAAAAGCTCTTCTTGGAGGCTGGGAAATGTACTCAGAGTATCACAGCTAAATAAACGATTGAACAGATTGTTTAGCATAAGTATTTAAAGTATATTCTAAGAGTCTATTTAAAATGAAGTTGCCTGTTAACACCTCTGCAGTCATAGGACAAAAAAGTGAGTTAGTTGGTTACAGATTATTGTAATTAGGTATAAATCCAGTATCTTTATTAAGTCCATGATTTTTTGTGTACAGCACAGTTATGCATTTAAGCTCCCAGACTCCTCTTTTGAAGGTGTTGTGCAGGTTTCCTTTGAGGATGAGGACGAGATGTCAGCTATAGAATGATTGCTTTGTGAAACATGTTCACTCACAGGTGATATGGTGGTTTTATTTTTTATCATTTTTATTTGTGAGTTAATTTGAGAGCATAGTGATTGTCTGGTTTCACCCTTCTGGAGGAAGTCAATTGTGTCTTGGATGAAGCTGGCACTTTGAGGATGTTTTCTGTGAGTCCTGATATTCCTTCAGTAAGAGTGTTGTAGTCAGGTATGACGGGTCTACCTGGGTTCCCTTTGTGTATCTTAGAAAGCATGTTGAAGGTCTTTGGGGAATGAGGTTGTAGAGTTTCTCTTGGGGTTTTTTGGGTCAGGATTTGATGACATCCTTTTAAATTCTTGGTGAATTGTGGTGTAGGGTATTCTCTAAGTTCTCCAAAGTAGATGGTGTTGGAGCATTGTCAGTCTTCCTCGTTGATATAGTCATCACGGTTGAGAACTGTCTTCTGGATTGATCACTATCTAATGCAGTGGTTCTTAACCTGGGGTGCACACACCCACTGGGGGTGCAAGATGCCCTTTCTGGGAGTGTGAGACATGCCATATTTTTTAGAAGGTAAATAATTGAAAATACAAATTAAGCAAAAGCATGTAAGTACAACCACTTTGTTTCATCAAACCATTGTATTTATTAACATACATTTTTAACAATTATTGAAATATACAAACAAAAATATATCTAGGTTTAAGAGGTGCAAGAACATATGTTTTAGGTTTAAGGGGTGTGAGAACATATTTTGATTTTTAATAAGGGGTGCAAGAACATATTTTGAGAACCAAAGGGGTGCAGGCTGCAGTAAAGGTTAAGATTAGTGGTTAGGTGGTTAAGATTAGTGTTTAGATTTCGGGGACTATATAGCTGTCTTCTCATTGGTGGAGAGATTGTGGTGGATGTCATGTTTGTTAAGGATTTCACAGTCAATTTTCTTTTTCCTGCAATCAATGTAATGATAAAGTGTGTATTTTCATCCACTGTGGGGTGTCCAGTCAGATGATTCTTCTTATGACTGTTGGTGGGGATGTGGTAGTTGTGGGTGGTATCATCATTTTTGTGAAAGAATTTTTGAGGTGGAATTGATGAAAGAATTCTTCTAGTTCTACACATGGTAGAATATGCTTATGACTGAAATAGTAAAAAGATTCTTTATTCATATACATAACAATAAAACAAGGAAAGAAGACATGACATCATTAAGCACAAAGATGGGGTGTAGATTAAAGATAATCTCGGTATGGCCCGAAACCTAAACAACTACTTTGCCTCAGTTTTTAATAAGGGTAATGAGGAAGTTGGGGGCAGGGTGGCTAATGGGAACAGAGATATGGAAGTAGAAATTACCATATCCAAGGTAGAAGGAAAATTTATACAACTTAATGGGACCAAATGGAGGGGAGGAGGGGGAGAGAGAGGCTGGATATTCTCCATCCAAGAATATTAAAGGAACTGGCACATGAAATTGCAAACCGAATAGCAAGGACTTTTAATGAATCTATAAACTGCGGGGTCACACCCTATGAACCTGGAATTTCATAAATGATACCTATATTTAAGAAAGGGGGGAAAAAGTGATCTGGGAAACTACAGGCCTGTTAATTTGGCCTCAACTTGTATGCAAGGTCTGGGATCAAATTTTGAAAAAGAGAGTAATTGAAGACATAGAAGTAAATGGTAATTGGGATAAAATTCAACATGGTGTTACAGAAGGTAGCTCATGCTAGACCAACCTGATCTCTCTCTTTGAGAAGATAACTGATTTTCTAGACAAAGGAAATGCCATAGAGTTAATCTGCCTGGATTTCTGTGAAGCATTTGATACAGTTTCTCATGGGAATTTTTTTGTTAAATTGGAGAAGATTGGAACAAATACAAGACTTGAAAGATGGGTAAGGTAAGAGGAGACCACAACAGGTCTACGGAAAGGTGAACTGTTAGACTGGACAGAGGTTATTGGATCTCTTCAAGGATCGGTCTTGGGACTCATTTAACACTTTCAAAAATGACCTTGCCACAAAAAGTGGGAGTTCGCTAACAAAGTTTGTGGATGACACAAAATTGGGAGGTACTGCCAATATGGAAGAGGACCAGAATATCATACAAGATTATTTGGATGACCTTGAAAACTGGAGTAAGAGAAAGGGGATGAAATTTAATCATGAGCTGCATGTATTGTAGGCTGGGGGAGGCTATGTCTCCCTAAAAAGCCCTGTGTAGCCCCACCCATGCTCCACCCTGAGGCCCCCTCCTGCTTGCCACTTCCCCCTTGGCCCCAGCCCAGGAAGGCTGCTCCTCTTCTGGAAAGCATGCTGGGTCTGGGTCTGGGGCTAGGGCGGCCAGCCTGTGGCCAGGACTTGGGGTTCACAGAATCATAGAATATCAGCATTGGAAGGGACCTCAGGAGGTCATCTAGTCCAACCCCCTGCTCAAAGCAGGACCAATCCCCAACTAAATCATCCCAGCCAGAGCCTTGTAAAGCCTGACTTAAAAACCTCTAAGGAAGGAGATCCCACCACCTCCCTAGGTAACCCATTCCAGTGTTTCACCACCCTCCTAGTGAAAAAGTTTTTCCTAATATCCAACCTAAACCTCCCCTACTGCAATTTGAGACCATTACTCCTTGTTCTGTCATCTGATACCACTGAGAACAGTCTACATCCACCCTCTTTGGAACCCCTTTTCAGGTAGCTGAAAGCAGCTATCAAATCCCCCCTCATTCTTCTGTCCTGCAGACTAAACAATCTCAGTTCCCTCAACCTCTCCTCATAAGTCATGTGCTCCAGCCCCCTAATCATTTTTGTTGCCCTCTGCTGGACTCTCTCCAATTTTTCCACATCCTTCTTGTAGTGTGGGGCCCAAAACTGGACACAGTACTCCAGATGAGGCCTCACCAATGTTGAATAGAGGGGAATGATCACATCCCTCGATCTGCTGGAAATGCCCCTACTTATACAGCCCCAAATGACATTAGCCTTCTTGGCAACAAGGGCACACTGTTGACTCATATCCAGCTTCTCGTCACTGTAACCCCTAGGTCCTTTTCTGAAGAACTGCTGCCTAGCCATTTGGTCCCTAGTCTCTAGCAGTGCATGGGATTCTTCCATCCTAAGTGCAGGCCTCTGCACTTGTCCTTGTTGAACCTCATCAGATTTCTTTTGGCCCAATCCTCTAATTTGTCTATATCCCTCTCTATCCTATCCCTACCCTCCAGCGTATCTACCACTCCTCCCAATTTAGTGTCATCTGCAAACTTGCTGAGGGTGCAGTCCACGCCATCCTCCAGATCATTAATGAAGATATTGAACAAAACCGACCCCAGCACCAACCCTTGGGCCACTCCGCTTGATACCAGTTGCCAACTAGACATGGAGCCATTGATCACTACCCGTTGAGCCTGACGATCTAGCCAGCTTTCTATCCACCTTATAGTCCATTCATCTCGCCCATATTTCTTAAACTTGCTGGCAAGAATACTGTGGGAGACTGTATCAAAAGCTTTGTGAAAGTCAAGGAATAACACATCCACTGCTTCCCCCTCATCCACAGAGCCAGTTATCTTGTCATAGAAGGCAGTTAGGTTAGTCAGGCATGGCTTGCCCTTGGTGAATCCATGCTGACTGTTCCTGATCACTTTCCTGCCCTCCAAGTGCTTCAGAATTGATTCATTGAGGACCTGCTCCATGATTTTGCCAGGGACTGAGGTAAGGCTGACTGGCCCGTAGTTCCCCAGATCCTCCTTCTTCTCTTTTTTAAAGATGGGAACTACATTAGCCTTTTTCCAGTCATCCAGGACCTCCCTTGATTGCCATGAGTTTTCAAAGATAATGGCCAATCGCTCTGCAATCACATCCGCCAACTCCTTTAGCACCCTCAGATACAGTGCATCCAGCCCCATGAAGTTGTGCTTGTCCAGCTTTTCTAAATAGTTCTGAACCACTTTTTTCTCCACAGAGGGTTGGTCACCTCCTCCCCATGCTGTACTGCCCAGGGCAGTAGTTTGGGAGCTGACCTTGTTCGTGAAGACAGAGGCAAAAAAAGCATTGAGTATATGAGCCTTTTCCACATCCTCTGTCACTAAGTTGCCTTCCTCATTTAGTAAGAGGCCCACACTTTCCTTGACTTTCTTCTTGTTGCTAACATACCTGAAGAAACCCTTCTTGTTACGCTTAACATCTCTTGCTAGCTACAACTCCAAGTGTGATTTGGCCTTCCTGATTTCACTCCTGCATGCCTAAGCAATATTTTTATACTCCTCCTTGGTCATTTGTCCAGTCTTCCACTTCTTGTAAGCTTCATTTTTGTGTTTAAGATCAGCAAGGATTTCACTGTTAAGCCAAGCTAGTCACCTGCCATATTTACTATTCTTTCTACACATCGGAATGATTTGTTCCTGCAACCTCAATAAAGATTCTTTAAAATACAGCTAGCTCTCCTGGACTCCTTTCCCCCTCATGTTATTCTCCCAGGGGATCCTGCCCATCAGTTCCCTGAGGGAAACAAAGTCTGCTTTTCTGAGGTCCAGGGTCCGTATTCTGCTGCTCTCCTTTCTTCCTTGTATCAGGATCCTGAACTTGACCATCTCATAGTCACTGCCTCCCAGGTTCCCATCCACTTTTGCTTCCCCTATTAATTCTTCCCTGTTTGTGAGCAGCTTCTATTTGGTTCCTCCAGCACTTGCACCAGGAAATTGTCCCCTGCACTTTCCAAAAACGTTCTGGATTGTCTATGCACCGCTGTATTGCTCTCCCAGTACATATCAGGGTGACTGATGTCTCCCATGAGAACTAGGGCCTGTGATCTTGTAACTTCTGTTAGTTACTGGAAGAAAACCTCGTCCACCTCATCCCCATCGTCTGGTGGTCTATAGCAGACTCCCTCCATGATATCACCCTTGTTGCACACACTTCTAAACTTAATCCAGAGACTCTCCAGTTTTTCTGCAGTTTCATACCGGAGCTCTGAGCAGTCATACTGCTCTCTTACATACAATGCAATTTCTCTACCTTTTCTGCCCTGCATGTCCTTCCTGAACAGTTTATATCCATCCATGACAGTCATGCGAGTTACCCAATTAAGTCCCTGTTATTCCAATCACATCATAGTTCCTTGACTGTGCCAGGACTTCCAGTTCTCCCTGCTTGTTTCCTAGCCTTCTTGCATTTGCGTATAGGCACTTAAGATAACTTGCTGATTGTCCCGCTTTCTCAGTATGAGACAGGAGTCTTCCCCTCCTGCGCTCTCCTGCTCGTGCTTTCTCCCAGTATCCCATTTACCCACCTACCTCAGGGCTTTGGTCTCCTTTCCCCAGTGAACCTAGTTTAAAGCCCTCCTCACTAGGTTAGCTAGTCGGCTTGCAAAGATGCTCTTCCCTCTCTTCGTTAGGTGGAGCCCATCTCTGCCTAGCACTCCTTCTTCTTAGAACACCATTCCATGGTCAAAGAATCCAAAGCCTTCTCTCTGACACCACCTGCATAGCCATTCATTGACTTCCATGATTCAACAGTCTCTACCCTTCCACAGGGAGGATGGACCAGAACACTACTTGTGCCTCAAATGCCTTTATCCTTCTTCCCAGAGCCACGTAGCCTGCAGTGATCTGCTCAAGGTCATTCTTGATAGTATCATTGGTACCCACGTGGAGAAGCAGGACGGATCCGAGGGCTTGATGAGTCTCGGCAGTCTCTCCGTCATATCGTGAATCCTAGCTCCTGGCAAGCAACAGACCTCTCAGTTTTCCCAGTTGGGGCGGCAGATAGATGACTCAGTCTCCCTGAGGAGGGAGTCCCTGACCAGCACCACCCTCCTCCTCCTCCTCCTGGGAGTGGTGGTCATGGTACACCCATCCCTAGGACGGTGCATCTCATACCTTCCAATCAGTGGAGTCTCCTTCTGCTCCCTTCCCTCAGATGTATCATCTAGTCCACTCTCCGCATTAGTATCTGTGGAGAGAACATGAAAATGTTTGCTCACCTATATCTGCATTGCTGGTACATGGACGCTCCTCTTTCTTCTGGAGGTCACATGCTGCCAAATTTCTTCACCATCCTTCTGACCCCGCTGCGCAGCCTGCTCTGATTCTTCAGAATGTTGTGCCCATAGAAGCATATCCTGACGTCTGTCCAGGAAATCTTCATTTTCTCTTATGCAATACAAGATCAATACTTGTTTCTCCAGACCTCGAACCTTCTCTTCCAATATGGAGACCAGCTTGCCCTTTGTACAGACAAAGTCGCTTCTGTCCTGTGGAAGAAAGACACACGTGGCACATCCTGTGCAGGTAACAACAGCTGAATGCTCACCATCCATATTATCTTCCTTCTAAGAGCTTCCTCAGCTGTTGAAGTAACTACTTCAGAGAAGCCTGCAAGATGAAAGCCTCAGTGCACTCTCCCTAGGCAAACTCCCTCTCTTAGCCTCCGCTGTTTACTGCTTAGCTGGTTCACTGCTAGGGTGACCAGACGTCCTGATTTTATCGGGACTGTCCCGATATTTGCTTATTTGTCCCGTGTCCCGACCTACCTTCGGTAGGGATGTGAATTGTCCTGATATTTTGCCTCCTCTCTGGGCTGGCGCACAGGCTCGCCCTTCCCCGACTCCACCCCTTCCTTCCCCCATTGGATCCCTCCCCAAATCCCCATCCTGGTCCCGCCTCTTCCCCAAGCATGCCACATTCCTCCTCCTCCCCACTCCCTCCCAGGCTTGTGCTGATCAGCTGTATGGCGGTGCAAACGCTGGAGTGACAGGGGAGGGGGAGATGGAGCGGAGGGGCAAGAAAGGTGTCAGGTTTTCCCCAGGAGATGAGGCAGGAGAGACACTGGGCTGGATGTGCAGCAAGTTGCACTGGTTTGCTGGGCGTTACATTCCGCCCCCAAAGAGAGGGGTATGGCTGGGCTACTGCTGCCTGAGACGGTTTCTACTGCAGGTAAGGGGCTGCGATCCCACTCCGTGCGCATCACTTCCTGCCTGGCAGCATTTTCATGGGCCCCTTGCTGCCCCCGGGCTCCTCAGCAGCAGCAGGCGCCAAGCCAAGCCCGGTCTGGCCCAGCCCCACCTCCCTCCTCCGCAGGCTGCATGCATTGAGCTGCCTTTGCCCGCCCTGCGCTCTGGAACCAGCTTCTAAAGTAAACAGCGCCCCAGCGGTAGCAGCCCCTGCTCGGCCCCGCAGTGCCCCCCGGCGGCCCCGGGTTTGCAGGGGATGGCAGAGGTCATGGAGGCTGCCCTGAACAGCAGCAGCAGCAGCCACCTATACCAATCCATCACCCAGTGGTGGGTGCTGGTGCCTGCCCCCGCCCTGCTGGGGAGGGAGCCTCCCTTTCCCCGCTGCATGGACTGACCCTGACAGAGCAGAGGCAAGCTGGTGTGGGGGGGCGGGGCGTGGAGCTCCGGCGGCCGGGTTTTGTGTTTTTTTTCCCACTGGAGGGAGGGGAGAAGTGGAGACAGAGCAGAGGCAAGCTGATGGAGGTGGGATGGGGTATGGAGCTCCAGCGGTGGGTTTTTTGGGGGTTTTTTTTTGCTCCGCCCCCCCCGCGTCCCGATATTTCACCTGTGTGATCTGGTCACCCTATTTGCTGCTGACTGCCTTATTATAACAGTCAAGCCCACTCAAAGCAGACCTGGAACAAAGCACTCCCAATTCACACTTTCCAAACAATCAAGCACACGGTTAAACTGACAAACTGTCCCCACAACAGACACTCATATACTCACCAACACAGCCCCCCAATGCAGCACTTAGTGTACGTCCTCTCGGACAGATCCCAGGCAAACTCCCTCTGTTAGCCTCCGCTGTTTGCCGCTCCCGAGGTCTCTTTCCAACCCTAATCTTCTATGATTCTATGATTTAGTGGTTGGAAGTGACATAGTATGTCAGGTATCAGGCCAGCTAAGACAAGCTACTGGCCTGTTTCCCTGCTAGTTTCTCTGCTAGGCAACTAACTGTCTCAGATGAACCACCCCAAAACTGCCTGAATAACCACTAGGTGCTATGGTTTAGTGATGATTTAGTAGGTGTTCATTTTAATTTTGTAGATTAAGTATCTGATACAGCAGGTAATTCACGTTTCATCAGGTTACACAACTGATTCAATCTGTGATGTATCTAGCAGTGTTTATCTTTTGTCCAAAGTGTGATTTGTCCATTTTAGGATGAACCATGTCACATTCTCCATGTGTTATGCTAATTTCAGTGTGTGAGGCAAGCATTTTTCCAGAAATGCATATTATAGTATTCATGTTAATGTATTAATGCACAGCCTTTCTGAATTTTTAACAGAACGGCATCTCATACTGAAATTAGATTGTGATGTTTACTTTCACCAAGTTTTTCATTTATTATTATTATTATTATTATTTGCCCAAAAGCAAGCTAGGTGATTTACAGACACAGAAAAAGAAAAATCATAGCTCTGAAGAATTTATAATCTAATCTTAGACCTAATATACTGAAAGGCTGACAAGCAATAGGAAGAGAGGGAAGGAAGGCTGAGGTTACAATGAAAAGAACATTTGATGATTTTCTTTTGGCAGGTGTAAATCTTGGGGTTCTATTCCTTATAGTTATTTTTGTTTGTTTTTAATTAATTTCTTATAGGTGATACAATAGAAGTGAATTTTGGGGGGAATGCAAATGAGGAATTGTTGGTGTCTTGGCAAACAGGAAAAGGGAGGGTATTCCTTGCTTAGGGCTTCTGGCATGGAAAAATGTGTAGAAGGGGGAGAAGGAATTGAATGGGGGGATTGGCATTCTTGAAGGCCTAAGGGGGCAGTAGTATGTAGCAGGATGTATAGGTACAGCAGAGTTGTGTATGAAATGTTTTGGTAACATGTAGCATTTTTTTATTTGCTTGCATGGTCAGCAGCTGCACATTAGAATGATTACAATCAGAGAGATGAATGCAGTGAACAGACTTTATTGGTGATATGCTTAGCATCTGAGAAGTGCACCACAGCTAACAAACAGCAGTTCTTCACCAACTAGCTCCTAAACACTTAATAAGCAGAGCTCATAACACCATCTGGTGGCCCCCAATAATATTACAACTCCCTTCGGGTAGAGGAAAACAAAAACATATCAAATTAATATAGCACAGATGCCAAACTACCCCCACATCCCAATTTTCCATAATCCTCCCAAGTTTTACCTTTAATTACAAACAATTAATTCAGGTTTAAATCTACTAATTTTCGAAGCACACACATTATATATGTAAAATGTATGTATGTCTCTCACTACCACTCAGGTCTCAGGAAAACAGCAAATAGCACTGCAGCCATGGGGTACCGTTCTTCTCCACTGCCCCTGTGGCACATGCTCCGAATGTGCAGTGAATGTCTGATAGGAGGTGATTTTGAAGGGGTTGGTTGCTGAATTCATTGCTCAAGCTACAGGATGTGTGTTGCACTCTAACTTCCCCCCGTGGACCCTGTTGGACTATGGTTCCCTCCTCACAGAGCAGTTAGAGCACAACATGCAGCGTATGACATGGGCAGTGAATCTAGTGCCCCAAGCCCCACAGACTGTCGCTGCAGCTTGCCTGTTGTCAAACCCTCACTGTACAGCCTGTGCAGTAGGAGAAGCCAGAGGGGCTGGAGGAAGCAGTGGTGGTGACAGTGGAAGACAAGAGAGGGTGTGTCACAGGATGGAAAGTAGAGGAGGAGGATCATCCTGGGAAGGAGGTCCAGGCTTGGGATTGGCCAAGATAATTAATAGTCCTAGGTGGCATAGAAGGACAGATTTCCAAGGGCTGATCCTCCCTTTCTTCCTGTTTAGTAGTGCACGTTAGGACACAACAAGGAAGAAGGTCCAGGAGGCCCATCTTACCTGCCCCCCATCTATAGAGGTGGAGGGGAAAGGAAGGGGATTTGTCCTGGTTTTTCCAGGGGGAGAAGTGGAGAGAGTTGTCTAAGCAACATCCCCGAATCCTCCTTTTTTTTTTTCATAAACATTCCTAAATGACTCAGAGTAAACTGATATCTCTGATATTCTGTTGAAATATGTGAAGTCAAATTATAGTCATAGTAAAACTTTCAAAAGCATTTAAGGGCTAGATTGATAAAGAAAGTTAACTAACTTTTAGGTGCCTAGACAATCAGTGGGATTCATGAAGCCTAAGTTCAGCACCTAGGCTCCCTGTAAAATGAATGAGGAGATACGCACCTCAGAATGGGATTCAGAAAGACCAGAAGACTAGGCATCTGTTTGTCTACAATAACCAATGGGAGATGCCAAACTGAAGAGTGTCTCTTGGAGATAGGCACCTAAACCCAGACTGCAGGGACTTCCTGGGGATTTTTAGATGCAAACCTGTCTAGGTCTATGCTGTTTTATCAAGAAGCCAATGGGGCAGGGGGTGAAGGAGAAGGAAAAGACACTCTCTCTCCATAATTTTTACCCATTGTTTAGGGTATGTGGAAGACCCAGGACCCAGGACCCAGGACCCAGTCCCCCTGCTCCAATGACTTTTTAAATGATTTAATCCAGAGTGGAACAGCGGCAGCAGTAGAGACTGAGAAAGTCCCCACATCAGAATGGATTACTGGTTAGGGCACTCATATAAGAAGTGATAGATCTCTGTTCAATTCTCTTATCCTCATGTCCCAGGTAAGTACCCTAGTCACTGGGCTAAAAATTATGAGTTGGCAGCTGCTGCTGTAATTTTTTGTGTAAACTTCTTTATAGGGGCCTGATCCAATAGGTGAAGTCTCAGCACGCTTACTGGATCAGGCAAGTTAGGCCAATGAACAGCCATCTTCTCCCCAGTTCTCTGGGGCTTAGGTGTCCAGATGACTAGTTCAGAGCTGCAGTGCTCTTGCACACAGGCAGAAACATAGGAATCTAGGAAACTTTTACTGCAAAACTGTGAGTGAGTTTAGGTGTCTACAGCATTCAGGGACAGCTGAGTGTAGAGTGACCAGACAGCAAATGTGAAAAATGGGGACAGGGGTGTGGGGTAATAGGAGCCTATATAAGACTGTCCCTATAAAATCAGGACATCTGGTCACCCTAGCTGAGTGGAGGTTTTGTGAATCCCAGTGAGGCCTCTGGGATTTATGCACCTGAAGTGGCAGGTAGGTGGCAAAGTGTTTTTGCAAATCAAGCCCTAAATTAAGTCCCATTTTCAAAAGTCACTTAAGCACCTAAGTCCCCCAATTGGCAAACTGGTTTAGTCATAAACTTTTCCTGTACTATAGCTTAAATGATTATTTTTGGCTTCAATTGTTGAAGACAAATGAAATGCGAGCAACAACTCATTAGTAGGATCCTCTGTCATTGGACTGCATATGCCTGTTTTCGAGCATAGCTAGCTATGGTTCTCCTTCACCTTGCCTGATATTTTTACTATGAGGTGTTTCACAGTCTGTGCTTCTTTTTCTAGTTGCCCATTGGCTGGCAGACTGCAGAGGCTATGAGCATGGTGAAAATCACAGCTATTTGCAAATAGCTGGAATGCTTATGAATTGTTCTAAAGACTGTTGTCCGATACCAACTCCTTTGGTATTCCATGTTGTTTATGTGTAACTGTAACCATGGAAGTGTTTGTGCTTCTCAATTTCAAACTGAAAATGATACTACAAGTGTGTTGTTTGCTACCTCTGCTTGTTACATCACAATTTCAAAGCATAGTCTAGTCCTTCTCTTTCCTCTGTAAAGTGCCTCACACAGTTTGGGGTGTGGTAAAAATAACAATTTATTCACAATAATATAATAAATAATAATAATAATAATAATATACATTCACATAAAACTTATGTGAAAACGTATGGTTAGGCTGAAATTTCTTTTCTTTAAATGTTTTATGCTGCAACGTTTACATTAATATAATTTTACATATCTACATGTACATGTGTGCACACATACTTGTACTATATTAAATACCATATCTGCACATGCACAATATAATCCTTCTTTTTCTCTCTCCTGTCACATAAAATGTAGTGGTTAATAGACAATCTAGACTTTGGGTTAAATATACTTTTTGTTTGTTTCAACCAAGAATTTTTAGAATCTCCTTCAGAGGCATTCAGATCAAGTTTGTGAATAAGTATTTATGATGTAGAGTCATAAACATGTATAAAGGTGATATGACATAGTGCTGAGCTATTGTGGTTAGATTATGCCAATATGGTGTTTTACTTTTTGTACATTTTATTCTATTTATTAACTGTATGACTGAAAATAAACATCATGAATACCAATCTGTTTTTGTACTCAAAATGACCCCTGGCTTTGTTAGTAATGGAATCTAATGACATCATCTTTTGACAGTCACGATCTTTAACCCAGTTTGATCTAAACCAGACTCCTCTGGAATGATATCATTAAGGTAAATCCCTGAAAAGAGAGCAAACCATTTTAGTATAAACCATTTAAGGGTATTAAGTTACTGGGAATGATTTCACTCATTTATTTTTCTTGTGAAGTACAAACAATTTCAAAATTTCAGTTAATGCCAAGACACAACTGAACTTTTAAAATGTTGAAGCAAAACTTACACAATATTTAAGAAGCTTTGTTTGTCTGTACAGTCTTTAAAATTTCAGAAAAGGACATATATTTATATTAGATTACGCAAGTATTACCATACAAATCTGTATAGATATATATAGATATAGATATATACCAATCTATATGACAGTATTTGGTGAAAGTTATCAAAATTAAGAGTAGAAAAAGAAAATTATATTGTTTTGCTATTTTGTGGGAAGAGGTTATAGATGAGTAGTTATTTATTTTTGTTTGTGTTTTAATTCAGAGTTCTTTTCAGGATTACACCACAGCTTTCTGACTAGGCAGCTGCTTCAGGGGATATAATACAGGCTTATATTTTGTAAAATATTAACTTTATTTTTTTATTTTTTCTCCAAAACTATCCTCAATAGTCTAATTTACTTCAATTGATTCAAAATTTTAATTAGTCAGCAGTGCTTTAAAAGAAAATTATTACCACAGGTCTTCTGAAGAGTGATGAAAATGGCCCAGAATTCTCACTGGAATCATCCCTGGATATTAAAGTGAAAGTGCAAGAAGATTCTAGATTAGATACCAAAAAACACTGCTTGGTCTATATTGCCCTTTACTACCATTGTGGGGGTGGAATGTTTTAGTAAAGTATGAGTGATTTGTGTCTGTGTCCCACACATGGACCATATCACAAAGGTTGGACACCTGAGTTCATCCAGGAGACAAGCCTTTAAATCACTGAGTTGAAATGTGAATTATAAATTAAAAATAAACTCTCTTGACAGCACATATAAACACATACAATAGACTAATTTTCCAGTTGCCCTCTGAAGTAAGCATTGGTTTTAGCTTGACTGATTAGTATTGTCAATGTTTTTCCTTGTAAACAAAGTATGTACTGAAGGTGTCAAAGTGTTATCCTCTTTAGCTTAACCCTGACTTTTTGTAGTTTTATTTTTTTAAGCCAGGTGTTTCTAATAGTTTTGACTGTGAAGTAACCTAACAATGAATGATTAATGTAGCCATCGTAAAGAACATAATCTCTGTCCTGGAAACAGAAATCAAAGTTCACATATAGATGCTAACACTAATTGCTTTTAACAAGTGCAAGAGAGGTGAGAGGAAACCTGGTATTGAATTTTGTATTGCCAAAGAGAAACTGGCCAGTGAAAACAGAAGCATCAGAATCAAAGTGCAGAGAGGTAGCACTTTGCACAGGAAGTATCATGAAACAGCCCATATCAGCCCACTAGTAATTGGCCCTTTGAAGTTTCAAATGTGAGATGAGATGAACATTCATCTTTAAAGTGTGCTGAGTCTCAGGGATTGCTTTTGGTTAAAGTCGGAATGTGCAGTTATTTGAAACCTGACCCTGAGGTCTCTAAAAAGTTTGGCTTAGGTTGTGCTAGTAGTGACCTTGTAAATTTAGACAGCTGCTAGACTACTGCTAGGAGCAAATTATTACAGCAATTGTGATTTTCATGACTAGCATAAAAGCAAAGGGCACGTATTTAAGCCTTGCAGGGTCAGCTTTCACATTTATAACATTGCTGAGAAACAGAAGCTGTTGAATCTCGCGAGAATAAGGTACTCTGAAGAACTTTGGGATTCTGCAAAAAACTAGGGGGAAACAAAACAAGAAAAGTGGGATTTTTCTTATATAAGTCTGACACATCATGGCTGTAAAAATGTTCAAAATATTATTTGTAAAATTAAATGTTTATATTAGAGATAGAAAAGATCTTGAATCATCTACCACCTTCCAACAGTCCGGCATCAAGATCCTAGACTGAAAGAACATTTCAAATGTATGTAAGGACATAACAAATATTAAAGGGATAACTTATATACTTCAACTGAGTATTTTTCTTGTTAATTTCTTGAAAGTGGTATGACAAATTTATTTCACAATTTCACCGTTTTATTTACATTACCAAAACAGATTGATCAAAACTCCATTTATATTCATTTGGAGCTTGGATCTAAACCTCAGATCTGGGTTCAGATCTGGTTTTGCAGTTTGAAACTTTTTTTATCACGGACCAAGCACCCTGGATTTTAGAACAGTTGGGATTTGAATCCAATTTTGATCTCCTCCCACAGATTTGGGTGTGTTGGATTTTGGTTCATTCTTTCATGAAAATATCTGTTATCAGAAGTTCAAGATCTAGTTTTAGGGGGTGAGAAGGAGAGCTCCTTTAATATTTTTGTTATCTTCTGCTCTCTAGGATATGCTCAATTCCTTTCCATTCTTCTAAGAATCTAATTAAATCTACTCCATAAATTGGAGAACAAGCATACCATCTGCACAGAAAGCCTGTTGTCTAGAGAATTGCCAAGTTGTTTTTCTTAAATTGCTTTCCTTTAGAGTTTTGGTTCTATTGGTGGAGACAATTGGATTCATGTATTTAGTATTTACTTCCAATTTTCAAATGATCTAAAGATAAGAGGAACAAAGCCAATGTATCTAATTAAAATGTATTATTTACTAGCAAATCACTGAATGTTTCTTTGTCAAGATTCTTACAATGTTTGCCCTACAGTTAATTTGAACCCTCCCTCCCCCCTGGTCAAATGATTTTTCGTGTTTGTAATGCCCCATGGTGCTTTCAAATATTTCCAAATATGCACAGCACTCTGGGATGTTTCAGGCTGACTGCAGCATAGCATGGGTAATAATCCAGATAGCAAGGGTAACAATAGCAGTAAAGACAGGTAAGTGCAGTCTTCAGAGTGGGCTAGCGAGTTCAGTATGTACCCAGGGTCCATACTGGGCTTTTACTACCTGGGGAGGGGACAGACCAGGGGCCAGAAGAGGTGGAGTGGGACGGAGTGGGGGCAGGGCCTTGCGGGAAGGGGCGGAGCCGGGATGGGGCACCCACTGGCAAAACTGAAAGTCGGCACCTATGAGGGAAGGGGGCTTTGAAACTTTCCTTTCCATGGTGACTCTGTATTCACTGGTAAACCTGTCTGGTTTTTATCAGCAGCATCTTGAAGGTTCCCCCTGTGAACTCACAGGATGCCGATCCTGATGAAGAGAAAGAAGAGGACATGTTGAATGGTGCATTGGACCATGAACAAACTGCTTGGATGTCTAATATGACTGACAGCATAGAAAAGGAAAGAGAGGACAGGAGAAAAGCCCAAGAGTCTCACAGGACAAACACAGGAAAATGCATCAGGACATAATGGATTTTCTCATGCAGCAAACCCAAATGCTACAGACCCTGGTTGACCTACAGATCTAAAAAATCCCAGACTCCCCACCCTTTGCTGTCCTTGGAGAACTCTATGGCCACTGCTCCCTCCACCCCACCCCCAACATACCAAGTGGGATCATGGGGTGCATCCCTACCCCTCCATGCTGGGAGACTGTAACAAAACCACAGCTTCAGATACACCACCTGTGGTTCTCACAGGTCAGTATATGTATAGTCACAATGGACTACATTTGTTCACTGAAATGGACAGAAATGTTTGCTGCCTTTTCAATTTTAAAGTTCCACTCCATGAATTAATATTAAAAATTTGTATTGTATTTCCTGTGCTCTTTTGTACATTATTTTTCTACACTGTTTTTCACGCTCAAAGTTTTATATTTGGAGAATATTTTTTTCTTTATTAATTCACAACACGTTGCAGAATGCATAGCAATTCTCAAAGCAAACAGTACTTGTAAATGTTCAGCAATCACCATATAATTCATGGCTTCAGGAAAACATCCAGTCATATTTATAAATGTACAGCAAGCACTACACAATTCTCAGCAGCATCCAAAGTGTTAGGCCCAGAGAACACTACAATGGCTAACTGTTAAAGTGCTCTTTCAAAGCTTCCCTCAACTGCATAGCTCCACACTAGGCTCTTGTAATGACTCTGGTGTCTGTCTGTTCAAACTCAGCAGACAGCTGCTCCATCTCTGCCCTCCACCTGGTGGAAGGTCCCCCCATTTGCCTCACAGATATTATGCAGAACAGAACAGAGAGTTATGATCATTGGGATGCTTTTCTCACTGATATCCGAACTAGTACATAAATACCACAAGTGTCCTTTCAATCTACCAAAAGCACATTCAACTGTAATTCTGTACTGCTGAGCCAATAGCTGAATCTTTCCTTTCTGCCCTCAGTGTATGGCTTTATGAGCCAGGGGAGCACAGGGTAGTCTGGGATCCCCAAAATCACTACTGGCAGTGGTAATCCTCCACAGAATGTCCCTGCTTGCAGCTTTCTGGCAGTCCTGTGTTCTTAAAGCTTTGAACAGCCAACACTGATATCAGTGAAGCATCCCCAGTGATCCAAAAGTGGTGGCCTAACCACAGAAAAGTAACCCTTTCTGCTGAGGTACTCTATGGCAACGTGGTCTGGTGCTAAAGTAGGGATATGTTTTCCGTCTATTGCTCCACTGCAGTTCAGGAACCCCATTGCTGAAAATCTATCCACTATATCCTGCACATTGCCCAGAGTCACAGTCCTGCATAGGAGACAATTAATGGCCCCCACTGTGGATTTTCCAATGCAAAAATGATTTCCCACTGATTGGTAGCAATCCAGCATTTCTAGCTCCCAGAGTGTGAGCTCCACTTGATTCTCCACTGTCAACTCTTTTCCATGCCCTGAGGGGCTTCAGTGAGCTTGGCACACAGGTTCAGTAACGTGGCCTTTCCCATTTGAAAGTTCTCCAGCCACTGCTCATTGCCCCAAAACTGCATTACAATGTGATCCCACCAGTCAGTGCTAATTTTGTGGGCTCAGAAGCAGTGCTCCACTATCTGCAGCTGCTCCATGAACACCAGCAACCTTGAATTGTTTTACATTATGTCACGTAGCAATCCTCAAAGAAATCATCTTGTCTCCCCTTGTTGTGGCTCTTCCTGTGGCTCTGCAAATATTGGAGAATTGTGCATCCTATATTTGCAATAGTCATAAGATTAGTGCAGAGGTCTGCAGGCTCCATGCTTCTGTCAAAAACGGCAGACACCAAAAAGTGCCATGTGGATTTGTGGGATGTAAAAAAGAAAAATATGGGCTATAGATGGCATTATGGGATGGAGAAAGTT
Source organism: Mauremys reevesii (assembly GCF_016161935.1). Taxonomy (NCBI): domain Eukaryota; kingdom Metazoa; phylum Chordata; order Testudines; family Geoemydidae; genus Mauremys; species Mauremys reevesii. The sequence goes on along the minus strand of NC_052624.1, from coordinate 120,904,350 downwards.
GCATGCTGGGAACTTGCTTTCTAGTTCCTAGAGATCCATGGGAAAATAATTTCTAGCCCACAACACAGTGCACAAATTTCCTAAAAGATACTGTACTGGATGCTGGTGAGTGGCATCTTCGGATACCTCCTGTGATGCACCTCAATTTGCTTCGACATGAGCACTTCTGGTATGTACACACAGCACTGATGGAAGCAGTCAAGTATATATGTGCCTCAGAGATACAAAAACTTTGGCAGCTCTATGCCAATGTAACCTATGTTGAACAAAGTTTGTAGTGTAGATGTGGACTTAGTGAATAACAGGAAGGTTCTTATGTTGCTACTTTCCCATGAAAACACTTTTTCCCCTATGATCCGGATTCTGATCTGGTTCTGGAGAGAATGTAGGCGAAGAGGTGAAAGGAAATCAGGCAGACTGGCTAAAAAGATTGCTAAAAAGCCAGAAGTTGCTTGCTTGAGGCTGTGGGAATGTGGCTTAGTGATATAAACAGACCAGATGGTGGGAATCGTGGGATTTACCATAGTACAGGTCTGATGACAGGAGCTATCTGGACTGATGATGGAGCAATGTGGAGCAGCCTTGGTCCTTCCACTGGAAGCTACTTAAAACTGTTTCTACTGCTAGGGGTAAGGAGATCATCTAGTCCAACCCCCTGCTCAAAGCAGGACCAATCTCCAACTAAATCATCCCAGCCGGGGCTTTATCAAGCTGGGCCTTAAAAACCTCTAAGGATGGAGATTCCACCACCTCCCTAATTAACCCATTCCAGTGCTTCACCACCCTCCTGGTGAAATAGTGTTTCCTAATATCTAATCTAGACCTCCCACACTGCAACTTGAGACCATTGCTCCTTGTTCTGTCATCTGGTACTACTGAGAACCTCCTAGCTCCATCCTCTTTGAAACCTCCCTTCAGGTAGTTGAAGGCTGCTATCAAATCCCCCCTCATTCTTCTCTTCTGCAGACTAAACAATCCCAGTTCCCTCACACTTTCCTCGTAAGTCATGTGCCCCAGCCCCCTAATCATTTTTGTTGCCCTCCGCTGGACGCTCTCCAATTTCTCCACATCCTTTCTGTAGTGGGGGGCCCAAAACTGGACACAGTACTCCAGATGTGGCCTCACCAGTGCCAAATAGAGGGGAATAATCACTTCTCTCGATCTGCTGGCATTGCTCCTATTAATGTAGCCCAATATGCCGTTAGCCTTCTTGGCAACAAGGACACACTGCTGACTCATATCCAGCTTCTCATCCACTGTAATCCCCAGGTCCTTTTCTGAAGAACCAGTCAGTACCCAGCCTGTAGCAGTGCATGGGATTCTTCCATCCTAAGTGCAGGACTCTGCACTTCTCCTTGTTGAACATCATCAGATTTCTTTTGTCCCAATCCTCCAATTGGTCTAGGTCACTCTGGACCCTATCCGTATCCTCCAGTGTATCTACCTCTCCCCACATCTTAGTGTCACCTGTGAACTTACTGAGGGTGCAATCCATCCCATCATCCAGATCATTAATATAGATGTTGAACAAAACCGGCCCCAGGACTGACCCCTGGGGTACGTCGCTTGATACTGGCTGGCAACTAGACATTGACCCGTTGAGCCCAAGGATCTAGCCAGCTTTCTATCACCTTATAGTCCATTCATCCAATCCATGCTTTTTTAACTTGTTAGCAAGAATATTGTGCGAGACTGTATCAAAAGCTTTGCTAAAGTCAAGATATATCACTTCCACTGCTTTCCCCATAGCCACAGAGCCAGTCATCTCTAGCTGATGGATTCCTTCACCAAGTAGTTGCTGAATCAACAAGAGGGAATGCCATTTTAGATTTGGTATTGGTGAGTAGTGAGGACCTCATAGAAGAAATGGTTGTAGGGGACAACCTTGTTTTGAGCGATCATGAGCTAATTCAGTTTAAACTAAATGGAAGGATAAACAAAAATAGATCTATGACTAGGGTTTTTTATTTCAAAAGAGCTAACTTTAAAAAATTAAGGAAATTAGTTAGGGAAGTGGATTGGACTGAAGAACTTGTGGATCTAAAGGCGGAGGAGGCCTGGATTTAATTCAAGTCAAGGTTGCAGAAACGATCAGAAGCCTGCATCCCAAGAAACAGGAAAAAACTCATAGGCAGGAGTTGTAGACCAAGCTGGATGAGCAAGCATCTCAGAGAGGTGATTAAGAAAAAGCAGAAAGCCTACAAGGAGTGGAAGATGAGAGTGATCAACAAGGAAAGCTACCTTATTGAGGTCAGAACATGTAGGGATAAAGTGAGAAAGACCAAAAGCGATGTAGAGTTGGAGCTTGCAAAGGGAATTAAAACCAATAGTAAAAGGCTCTATAGACATATAAATAAGAAGAAAACGAAGAAAGAAGAAGTGGGATTGCTAAACACTGCGGATGGAGTGGAGGTTAAGGATAATCTGGGCATGGCCCAATATCTAAACAAATACTTTGCCTCAGTCTTTAATCAGGCTAATGAGGAACTTAGGGATAATAGCAGAATGACAAATAAGAATGAGGATATGGAGGTAGATATCACCACATTTGAAGTGGAAGCCAAACTCGAGCAGCTTAATGGGACTAAATCAGGGGGCCCAGATAATCTTCATCCAAGAATATTAAAGGAACTGGCACATGATATTGCAAGCCCATTAGCTAGAATTTTTAATGAATCTGTAAACTCAGAGGTTGTACGTATGACTGGAGAATTGCTAACATAGTTCCTATTTTTAAGATAGGGAAAAAAAGTGATCCAGGCAACTACAGGCCTGTCAGTTTAACAGCTGTAGTATGTAAGGTCTTGGAAAAAATTTTGAAGGAGAAAGTAGTTAAGGACACTGAGGTCAATGGTAATGGGACAAAATACAACATGGTTTTACAAAAGGTAGATCGTGCCAAACCAGCCTGATCTCCTTCTTTGAGAAGGTAACAGGTTTGTTAGACAAAGGAAATGTAGTGGATCTAATTTACCTCAATTTCAGTAAGGCATTTGATACAGTTCCACATGGGGAATTATTAGCTAAATTGGAAAAGATGGAGATCAATATGAAAATTAAAAGGTGGATAAGGAACTGGTTAAAGGGGAGACTATAGTGGGTCATACTGAAAGGTGAATTATTAGGCTGGAAGGAGGTTACTAGTGGAGTTACTCAGGGATCAGTTTTGGGACCAATCTTATTTAATCTTTTTATGACTGACCTTGGCACAAAAAGTGGGAATGTGCTAATAAAGTTTGTGGATGACACAAAGCTGCAAGGTATTGCTAAGACACAGCAGGACCGGGATATCATACAGGAAGATCTGGATGACCTTGTCAACTGAAGTAATTGTAATAGGATGAAATGTAATAGTGAAAAGTTCAAGGTCATGCATTTAGGGATTAATAACAAGAACTATTGTTATAAACTCGGGAGGCATCAGTTGGAAGTAACAGAGGAGGAGAAGGACCTTGAAGTATTGGTTGATCAAAGGATGACTATGAGCTGCCAATGTGATATGGCCGTTAAAAAAGCTAATGCGGTTTTAGGGTGCATCAGGCGAGGTATTTCCAGTAAAGATAAAGAGGTGTTAGTACCGTTATACAAGGCACTGATGAGACCTCATCTGGAATAGTGTGTGCAGTTCTGGTCTCCCATATTTAAGAAGGATGAATTCAAACTAAACAGGTACAGAGAAGGGCTACTAGGATGATACGAGGAATGGAAAACCTGTCTTATGAAAGGAGACTGAAAGAGGTTGGCTTGTTTAGCCTAACCAAAAGAAGGCTGAGGGGAGATATGATTGTTCTCTATAAATATATCAGAGGGATAAATATCAGGAAGGGAGAGGAATTATTTAAGGTTAGTACCAATGTGGACACAAGAACAAATGGATATAAACTGGATACTAGGAAGTTTAACTTGAAATTAGACAAAGGTTTCTAACCATTAGAGGAGTGAAGTTCTGGAACAGCCTTCCAAGGGGAGTAGTGGGGGAAAAGACATATCTGGCTTCAAGACTAAGCTTGATAAGTTTATGGAAGGGATGGTTTGATGGGATAGCCTAATTTTGGCAATTAATTGATCTTTGATTATTAGCAGGTAAATATGCCCAATGGTCTGTGATGGGATGTTAGATGGGTGGGATCTGAGTTACTACAGAGAAATCTGCTGGGTGTTGGCTGGTGAGTCTTGCCCACATGCTCAAGGTTTAACTGATCGCCATATTTGGGGTCGGGAAGGAATTTTCCACCAGGGAAGATTGACAGAGGCCCTGGAGGTTTTTCGCCTTACTCTGCAGCGTGGGGCACGGGTCACTTGCTGGAGGATTCTCTGCATCTTGAGGTCTTTAAATCACGATTTGAGGACTTCAATAGCTCAGACATAGGTTAGGGAGTCTGTTCCAGGAGTGGATGGGTGAGATTCTGTGGCCTGCATTGTGCAGGAGAACAGACTAGATGACCATAATGGTCCCTTCTGACCTTAAGTCTATGAATCTATGAATCTATTGAAGTAACAGAGGAGGAGAAGGACCTTGGAGTATTCGTTGATCACAGGATGAATATGAGCCGCCAATGTGATATGGCTGTGAAAAAAGCTAATGTGGTCTTGGGATGCATCAGGTGAGGTATTTCCAGTAGAGATAAGGAGGTGTTAGTACCATTATACAAGGCGCTGGTGAGACCTCATCTGAAATATTGTGTGCAGTTCTGGTCTCCGATATTTAAGAAGGATAAATTCAAACTGGAAGAGGTAGAGAGAAGGCCTACTAGGATGATCCGATGAATGGAAAACCTGTCTTATGAAAGGACACTCAAAGAGTTTGGCTTGTTTAGCCTAACCAAAAGAAGGCTGAGGGGAGATATGATTGCTCTCTATAAATATATCAGAGGGATAAATACCAGAGAGGGAGAGGAATTATTTTCGCTCATTACCAATGTGGACAAAAGAACAAATGGATATAAACTGGCCATCAGGAAGTTTAGACTTGAAATTAGACAAAGGTTTCTAACCATTCGAGGAGTGAAGTTCTGGAATAGCCTTCCAAGGGGAGTAGTGGAGGCAAAAGATGTATATGGCTTCTAGACTAAGCTTGATAAGTTTATGGAAGGGATGGTATGAGGGGATAGCCTAATTTTGGCAATTAATTGATCTTTGACTATTAGCGATAAATATGCCCAATGGCCTGTGTGGGACACTAGAGAGGGTGGGATCTGAGTTACCACAGAGAATTCTTTCCTGAGTGTCTGTCTGGTGAGTCTTGCCCACATGCTCGGGGTTTAGCTGATTGCCATATTTGGGGTCGGGAAGGAATTTTCCTCCAGGGCAGATTGACAGAGGCCCTGGGGGGTTTTCCCTTTCCTTTGCAGCATGGGGCACGGGTCACTTGCTGGAGGATTCTCTGCACCTTAAAGTCTTTAAACCACAAGTTGAGGACTTCAATAGCTCAGACATAGGTCAGGGGTTTGTTACAGGAGTGGGTGGGTGAGATTCTGTGGCCTGCGTTGTGCAGGAGTTCAGACTAGAAGATCATAATGGTCCCTTCTTACCTTAAAGTCTATGAGTCTATGAGTCTATCTCATCATAAAAGGCAATCAGATTGGTCAGGCATGACTTGCCCTTGGTGAATCCATGTTGACTGTTCCTGATCATCTTCCTCTCCTCCAAGTGCTTCAGAATGGTTTCCTTGAGGACCTGCTACATGATTTTCCAGGGACTGAGGTGAGGCTGCCTGGTTGTAGTTCCCTGGGTTCTTCTTCTTCCCCTTTTTAAAGATGGGCACTATATTTGCCTTTTTCCAATCATCCGGGACCTCCCCCAATCACCAAGAGTTTTCAAAGATAATTGCCAATGGCTCTGCAATCACATCAGCCAGTTCCCTCAGAACCCTTGGATGCATTAGATCTGGACCCATGGACTTGTGCATGTCCAGCTTTTCTAAATATTCCGTAACCAGTTCTTTCACCACTGAGGGCGGCTCACCTCCTCCCCATACTGTGTTGCCCAGGACAGCAGTGTGGGAGCTGAATTTACTCTATGAAGACTGAGGGGAAAAAAGCACTGAGTACTTCAGGTTTTTTTCCACATCATCTGTCACTAGGTTGCCTCTCCCATTCATTAAGGGTCCCACACTTTCCCTGACCTTTTTCTTGTTGCTAACATACCTGTAGAACCTTCTTGTTACCCTTCACATCCCTTGCTAGCTGCAACCCCAGTGGTGTTTTGGCTTTCCTTATTACACCCCTGCATGCTCGAGCAATATTTTTATACTCCTCCCTAGTCATCTGTCCAAGTTTCCACTTCTTGTAAGCTTCCTTTTTGTGTTTAAGTTCACCAAAGATTTCACTGTTAAGCCAAGCTGGTCACCTGCCATATTTGCTGTCTTTTCTGCAGATCGGGATGGTTTGTTCCTGCACCCTCAATAAGGCTTCTTTAAAATACAGCCAGCATTCCTGGACTCCTTTCACCCTCATATTAGCCTCTCAGGGTATCCTCCCCATTAGTTCCCTAAAGGGAGTCAAAGTATGCTTTTCTGAAGTCCAGCGTCCTTATTTTGCTACTCTCCTTTTCTATTTTGTGAGGATCCTGAACTCAGCTATTTCAAGGTCACTGCTGCCCAGGTTGCCACCCACTTCTACTTCCCCTACCAATTCTTCCCTGTTTGTAAGCAGCAGATCAAGAGAATAGCCCTTGATTGGTTCCTTCAGTAGTTGCACCAGGAAGTTGTCCCCAGCCTGTTGGAATTGGAAAAAGTTCAGAAAAGGGCAACAAAAATGATTAGGGATATAGAATGGCTTCCGTATGAGGAGAGATTAATAAGACTGGGACTTTTCAGCTTGGAAAAGAGGTGACTAAGGGGGGATATGATAGAGGTCTATAAAATCATGAGAGGTATAGAAAAAGTAAATCAGGAAGTGTTATTTACTCCTTCTCATAATACAAGAACAAGGGGGCACCAAATGAAATTAATAGGCAGCAGTTTAAAACAAACACAAGATATTATTTTTTCACTCAACGCACTGTTAACCTCTTGAACTCCCTGCCAGAGAGTATTGTGAAGGCCATTACTGTAACAGGGCATAAAAGGGAGTTAGATAGATTCATGGAAGATAGGTCCATCAATGGCTATTAGCCAGGTTCAGGGCCGCCCAGAGGATTCAGGGGGCCTGGGGTCTTCAGTGGCGGGGGGCCCCCACCACCAAATTGCCACCGAAGACCCGGCACTTAGGCGGCGGGTCCCGGGGTGGAAGGACCTCCCCCACCACGGGGTCTTTGGGGCACTTCGGCGGCAGGTCCCGGAGCGGAAGGACCCTCCGCCGCCGAATTGTTGCTGAAGATCTGGAACGGAGGAAGCTCCGGGGTCCCGGGACCCACGAGAGTTTTCTGGGGCCACCAGAGCAAGTGAAGGACCCTGGTCCAGGGGCCCCGAAAAACTCTCATGGGGGCCCCTGTGGAGCCCGGGGCCTGGGGCAAATTGCCCCACTTGCACACACACACCCCCGGGCGGCTCTGGCCAGGATGGGCAGGAATGGTGTCTCTAGCATCTGTTTACCAGAAGCTGGTTTTGGGTGTTAGGGCATAGATCACTTAATGATACCCTGTCTGTTCATTCCCTTTGGGGCACCTGCCATTGGCCACTGTCAGAGGACAGGATACTGGGCTTGATGGACCTTTGGTGTGACCGAGTATGGCTGTTCTTATGTCCACAACACTCTACAAAAACTTCCTGGATTGTCTGTGCACTGCTGTATTGCTCTCCCAGCAGATGTCAGGGTGATTGAAGTCTCCCATGAGAACCAGGGCCTGAGTTCTGGAAACTTCAGTTAATTGTCTGAAGAAAGCCTCGTCTACCTCATCCTCCTGGTCTGGTGGTCTATAGCACACGCCCACCACAACATCACCCTTGTTGCTCTCACTTCTAAACTTAACCCAAAGACTCTCAACAGGCTTTTCTCCAGTTTCAAACTGGAGCTCTGAGCAATCATACCACTTTCTTACATATAGTGCAACTCCTCCAACTTTCCTCCCCTGCCTGTTCTTCCTGAACAGTTTATACCCATCCATGACATTGTTCCAGTCATGTGAGTTACTCCACTAAGTCTCTGTTATTCCAATCGTATCATAGTTCTTTGACTGTGCCAGGACTTCCAATTCTTCCTGCTCGTTTCCCAGGTTTCTTGCGTTCGTGTGCATACACCTAAGATAACTAGCTGGTTGCCCTGCTTTCGCAGTATGAATCAGGAACCCCACTGTTGCACCCTCCTCCTTGTATTTCCTCCTAGAATCCAACTTCCCCACTTACCTCAGGGCTTAGGTCACCGTCCCCCGGCGAACCTAGTTTAAAGCCCTCCTCACTAGGTTAGCTAGCCTGCCTGCGAAGTTACTCTTCCCTCTCTTCATTAGGTGGAGCCCATCTCTTCCTGGCAATCCTTATTCCCAGAACAACAAATCCAAGGAATCCAAAGCCCTCTCTCCAGCACCACCTGCATAACCATGCATTTACCTCCACAATTCGACGGTCCCTACCTCTGCCTTTTCCTTCAACAGGGAGTATGGATGAGAACACGACTTGCGCCTCAAACTCCTTTATCCTTCTTCCGAGAGCCATGGAGTCTGCAGTGATACGCTCAAGTTCATTCTTGGCAGTATCATCAATGCCCACGTGGAGAAGTAGGAAGGGGTAGTGGTCTGAGGGCTTGATCAGTCTCAGCAAACTCTCAGTCACATTCTGAATTCTAGCTCCAGGTAAACAGCACACTACTCGAGTCAATTGGTCTGACTGGCAGATGGATGACCCTACCACCACCACCTTTCTCCTCCTCTTGGGAGTTGTGGTCATTGAACCCCCAATCCCTAGGACAATGCATCTCATGCCTTTGAACCCCCATCCCTAGGACAATGCATCTCATGCCTTCTAGTCGATAGGGTCTCCTTCTGATCCCTTCCCTCTTCCAAATCATTCTCTGCAGTAGTACCTGTGCAGAGAGCCTGAAAATGGTTTCTTACCTCTATCTGCATAAGGGGGTACATGGGTTCTCCTCATTCTTCTTCTGGGGGTCACATGCTGCCAATTTTCTTCCCCATTCTGCACTGCACTCTCTGATTCTTTGGCATGTTGTGCCTCCAGAACCAAACGCTCACTTCTGTCCAGAAAGTCTTAATTTTCTCTGATGCAACGCAAGATTGATACTTGCGTCTCTAATCCTTTAACTTTCTCTTCCAATATGGAGACCCAGTTTGCACTTTTTACAGACGAAGTTGCTTCTATCCTCTGGGAGAAAGACAAACATGGCACATCCTGTGCAGGTCACAACAGCTGATCACTCACTATACACATCTTCCTTCTAAAAGCATCCTCAGAAGTTGTATTTACTTCTCACAGAAGTCTGAAAGGCAAAAAACACACTGTGGGAACTCCCCCCAGGCAAACTCCCTCTGTTTGCCTGTCCTCTGTTTGCCACTCACTCAGTTCACAACTGGCTGCCTTTTTATAAGGCTGCTGTCTCGAAGCAATTGGCCCAGCTCAAAGCCTTCCCTCCAATCAACTACTCAAGGCCCACCAGTTCACACTTTTTTCTTATTACCCTGTATGTCTCTAGCTAGTTTACTCTCATTTTATGTCTTGGCCTTTCTAATTTTGTCCCTACGTATGTTTATTTGTTTATATTCATCCTTTATAATTTGACTTAGTTTCCACTTTTTATAGGACTCATTTTGGAGTTTCAGATCACTGAAGACCTCCTGGTTAAGCCAGGGTGGTCTCTTGCCATACTTCCTATCTGTCCTATAAAATCAATTTTAGTTTTCAAGTTACTCAATTTGTAAAGCAAAATTATTTCAAGCTGTAGACCCTAAAATATTCTTAGATACTTAATCTGGGGACTTCCTGCATCTTCTGGAGGGAAAATGTATGACAGGATAATGTGGTTTGGAATACTACAGGTGGAAATGATAGAATCACTAATAGCTAAGGCTGTCTAACACTTTGCATTATAACATAAGGCCAGATACTTGTGTTCAATTACTTATTACTTTGTCAGACTAATTTTTCAGGATGAAATTTTCCATGCTTGTTTTCTGCCTCAAGCTATTTTTTTTAACAAAGGTTTCAGCAAAAATGATTCAACCCTTTCCAAAAACTAGATTACCATAAAAAGGTAATTTTGCTATTTTTTTTAAATCAGTTATTTGAAGAGCTCTCTAGTGCCTCCATGGTTTGGAGTTGGAACTTGAAATTTAGCAGGGAGGTGATGCTGGTCTGAGATAATTGATTTTCAGTGTTCCTGTGCAAATCCACAGATTAAAAGATGTCATAACACTGTGAAAATCACCATTTACACTTGTTTAGTAGAGTTCTTAGAAGCTTGCTCATAAAATTACTTGAATATTCATTAATGTAGTAGATTTACAAAGCCAGAAGGGAATATTATGATCACCTACTTTAAACTCCTGGATAACACAGAGGGTTTACCCTGTGATTCCTTCATTTACCCAGCAACTGGTGGTTGACCTAGAGCTTTCAGAAAGACATTCATTCTTGATTTAAAGACTTCAAGTGATGCAAAATTTACCAGATCTCATGTGCTTCAATTATTAACTATCCTTGTTAAATATTTTAATCTTGTTTCCAGTTTGAAGTTTTCTGATTTCAGCTTCCAGTCACTGGATCTTCTTATGGTTCTGTCTTCAAGAGCCTGCTAACACCCAAAATCTTCCTGTGTATTGCATGCTGTGATTAAATTACTGCTTAACTTTCTGCAGCTAAATAGATGTGTTCTGGCCCTGAAATAATTTTTATAGCTCTTCTCTGAATCTTCTCCAGTTGAACAACATCCTTTTAAAAGTATGTACACAAGACCAAGAGATAGTATTCTGGTAGTGTCTCACTGATGCCAAATACAAAAGTCATACAATCTCTCTATTCTTGCTTAATGTTTCCTTATTAATACATCTCAGACTTCTTACGTGATGTTGGGCAAGACTCTATTAATTCATATTACGCAAAAAGTAATCTTAATCCTGACACTTGCTAAATTCTGAGTGCTTAACTTTGTAATACTTCTCCTTAACGTAGCTGGTGTGAGGTTTTGTTTGTTTGTTTGTTTTTGTTTATGTAATGGGTATTAAATCTAGACAATATACCAAAGAAAGAGTACAAAATTCAGAAGTGCCTAAAGGAGTCAACTCACTCACTCTGAAGCCAAAAGATTTTGGTTGGGTGTAAATACATTTCTACAAATACCACTTGTGAAGGCTGAGAACCTAGCATATCTGAGGTTGGTGGGGCTTGGCTGTTGTGAACCTGTTAATTCCAAAGGTGAATCTCAGAGCATGGTCACATGTTCCTTAGGATGATATGATCCTCCCCCCAGTGCTCTTTGCTCTCCATTTTAAGGACGATTTAATTTCTATGTGAGGCTTACTCCTCCTTTCCACTGATGAAGTTATCACTCTGGTCTTTATGTGTGTTTTATATTTGTAAGTGACACTAAATAATATGTATTCATATTCTGCTGTTTATGACTGGCACTTCACAAACAGTCCTTTCACTCTCATCTCAGAAGTGTAACAACATTGTTCACTATACTTTGGTTGTCAGTGTAGATAAAAGTCATTCCTAGCAAAATCTGCCATCAAAGTGGCAGTCCGGGAATAGCTGACATCAAGCACAGGACCTTATCTGTCAAGGCTGTAGTAAGGTACTGGCTGAAAAACCTATTCTGATGCATGCCATCCACACCTTGTAGTTATGCCAGCTATTTTCTGGACTACTACTTGATATCTAATGCCAGTCTTGGGACATCTAGTTAGATGTTCCTGAAGGTGACGTACGCATTTTATTTTCAGGGAAAATTGGATGAGTAATTTCTGTAGTAAAAAGTGAGAATTTGTATCTCCATGTGTTGAAATTACATGCAGAAGTGTACTTATATCAAAACTTACATCATGCGATTTTTCTATCTAACTGTGTATATCCTTTGCATAGAACACCACCAGATCATATAAAATCTAGGTGTTGAACACAGTAAGAAGATGTAAGACTTAAACAAAAGTGGGCTGTGCTCTTGTTTCAGGTTTCAGTCACTTATAATTATTTAGAAAAAGGTGGCATTTGCATTATGTTATAACATTTTCCATTGTCAATCTAGAACACGCTCTGTTAGGGTGTTCGACAATGTAGGATCCAGCACCAAAAGTAGATTTGTGTGTACTGTTCTAGTTTCTGTGTCTTTGCTAAACTCAGTGATCCTGGGGAGTGGCTCATAAATGAGAATCTGTCTCTAACATAAACTGGTTGCAATCCATTAAAGACTAGGACTGCGATCTTGAATTGGACTGTGTTGGATGGGAGAACACAGATGGTTGTGGAGCACAGTGAGATGAATTCACTACTGTCAATCTAATCAAAAGTGGGCTGAGGCATGTTGGATAAAATGGAGTTTTAAGTGGCCTTGAATGATACCGAAGGTAGGAATTTGACATAGTCCAATCTGAAATTAACAAACCCGTGCACTATGGTTGCCAAGTCCAAGAAGAATGGGCAAAGTCTATTCTGAGGTGGAGGAAGACGTTACTGCTTAATAATTCTATCTGTTTCTCAAGAATAAGGGACAAGTGTAATAATACTCCAAGGCTGAATATAACTTGGATAATTGGTGGCTAGATGTCCTCAATAGACAGCACAGTCATGGTCTTTTCAAACTTATGGAACATTTTCCCTATCCCTAAAAACATCCCATCTGTCTTCCGTGGGTTAAATTTTAGCTAGCAGTTTTTATCCAAGTGGGTATATCTCAAAGTTATTGCAGGTTGTATGCAACAATGCTGCTCAACTTCCCAGAAAGCAAGTAATAAACTTGTGTGCAACAGTATACTGGAGGCTGTCAGGCTGGAAGCATCAGACAATTCCTCATAAGGATATAATGTACGTGTTTAAATAGAGTGGCAACAGGATTGATCCATGTGGCACTCCATATGTGAAGGATCTGATAAACAAGGAACGGTATTGCTTGTCAGGTCCAGGTGAGAGCCATACTGTCTACCTCATCAGTTCATGTAGACAAGTCAGTAGGAGCTTGTTATCCATTCTGTCAAAAGCGGAAGATAAATCAAGCAGGATGAACAAACAACAAGGAGAAGGTTGTCCATGAGTACTGCCAAAGCTGTTTCAGAATGGAATCAGCTGACACCTCACCTGATTCCTGATCGTGAGGAGTCAGAATGTTGGAAATAATTATGCTGCTGAAATAATAGTATTGCCATTTTTCAATTATTTTTAGGAACAAAAAGTTTAACATCCCATTAATGATAAATAATAATAAATAATTAGCATTTTTATAGGTACTACATAAGTCATCCATTTGGTTTTTTTTCTTTTTCTGTGTCTTTTTTATATTGCTTTTTTTTTAATATATAAACTAACAGCACAAATTAAATGCAAACTTCAAAAACATTTTCAAGTTCTAGTTTAAAATATCAGTGTTTATATTATGATCAATTAATTCATTCACAGGGGTGTGCATATATAATAAAAACATTTAGAGGTTCTGAATGGAACCTGGATCTTCCCTGTCATATAACAAAAACTGCTGAAAATTATATTTATTATTTTCTTGAAATTCAGGCCAAACTGTCCTGCAATGATTCAAGACCGTAGGTACCAATCTCAGGGCAGGCTGTTAAGAAGCAGGGCACGAAACACAAATTGGTTGTAAGTTCTGTACTTAGAGGTCATCAACCAATTATCAAGTGTACACTACTCAAACATTATAACAGTCTTAACATGAAGTCACAGATTGTTTCCCCTTCGGATCTACCTTGGCACCCAGGTAAGCTTGCCTTTGTGATCCCTCACACCGAAAATCATAATAATATTACAGTTACTCCCAGTCCAAAGGTTCACTTACCCAGGCTCAGAACCTTGGATCTCACCAAAGACAACGCTTGTAGCTAATCTTTTAGTAAATGATCTAAAAGATTAATTAACTAGAAAAAGTAAATAAGAGTTATTTATTCACAAGATTAAAGCAGATAAACATACATATGCACAAATGAGTTCCATTCTTAAGTTTCAAAAAATAATAGAATCTTCAATGATAAGCAAGTTCTATATTTGATAGCTGCTTTCAACTACCTGAAAGGGGCTTCCAAAGAGGATGGATCTGGACTGTTTTCAGTGGTAGAAGATGACAGAACAAGGAGTAATGGTCTCAAGTTGCAGAGGGGGAGGTTTAGGTTGGACATTAGGAAAAACTTTTTCACTAGTAGGGTGGTGAAGCACTGGAATGGGTTACCTAGGGAGGTGGTGGAATCTCCTTCCTTAGAGGTTTTAAGGTCAAGCTTGACAAAGCCCTGGCTGGGATGATTTAGTTTGGTTTGGTCCTGCTTTGAGCAGGGGATTGGACTAGATGACCTCCTGAGGTCCCTTCCAACCCTGAGATTCTATGATTCTATATGTTTTTAGGACTAACCCAGACCTAGCACTAGGGATCTTTTGCTTATGCTTAGTAATCATTGCCCCTCAGAGTCCAAGCAACATAAAATATACAGTTCCTCCTTGTTAGAGTTTTTTTCTTTCCCCTCTTCTGCTTTGAGTTGCAAATTCAGCTGTTGGGAGGAATTCATTTGCATGTCTTCTCTTCATGGGGCCCTGGAGAGCAACCAGCAAAGTCTTTTGTCCTCTGATATTAACACCTCCTGTTATTAACATTCACTAATGCTTCTCTCCTCTCTGGTGATTTACAGTTACAGAGCAAAACTACCTTATAACATAGGATTCAGGTATTATAAGTGAGATCAATGCATGCAGCAATTTACAACTATTCTATAATGTCTAATCACTAAACACATTTTTATAATTCTAATACCTATTTTAACAGTACTGACACATCCGTGAGCCAGACTAGTTCCAGCTATGTATTTGTTCAATATTCAGTTGAGACCCTTGGGCGCAGGCATGAGCTGGCATGCCTGCACCACATTCATCTTTTATTTTTTTTGTTTGATGTGCAAATCTCTATTGTTATAGGATGAGGATTTTTATTTCTCCTGAATTCCCTAGAAGTAGAAGAATCCAAAGTACTCCTAAGCTATCCTGCCTCCTAGACTCACCAGAAATTACATCACAGGCCTTCTCTATACCACACAGTTTTGTCAACAAAAGTCAGCTTTCTTTGACAAAACAGTGACAGAGTACACACTACAGTGCTCTTTCTGCTGACAAAACTCTCCTGCTTTAGCGACAAAATAAAACCACCTCGACTAGAGACATAGAGTTTTTTGTGGCTAAGTTATATCGACAAAATGTCAGTGTAGACACCACATTTGGTTATGTTGATGTAAATGGTCTCCAGGAGGTGCCCCACAATGCCCATTGTGAAAGCTCTGGTCAGCAGTTCGAATTCTGCTGCCTTGAAACACATCTTCCAAGCTGACCATGGAGGTTCCACGCAGTAAACACTCTACCACTTGAAGCACACCTGAGTTGGATCTGCTGTTACTGTGGGGAGAAGAGTCTGTACAGGAGATGCACCCTTGCATCCTTGTTTACCCTCAGGAATGAGAGATCAGCTTCAATGACACTCACCTGTGGAAAATGGTGGCAGAATTTACAGAATTGTCCCTAGTCACCTGCAGTGATCCTATATAAAACAACAACAACAACAACAACAAAAACACCTAGACCCTTTGCCTCATCTTGAATGCTCAAACCCCTGAAGCCACCCGCACTCAACTCAACTAACACTCAGGTGTTCTCCGAGATGTGTGCTTGACAAGCGACAGAGAGAAAGTGATTTGCATTTTAAAAGAGGTGCATTTTATTATATGATTTAATGCTATGTGTGAACTAATAATAAAGCTTCTGTGTATTGTTTCTTGTATTTGTGCAGATGTGGCCTTCAGGGGAACCCCTACACACAGTGGAGTGCCTCCTCCAGAAAAGGAAGTGAACAAGGTGGAGTAAGGAGGATATGTTCTGAGAGGTGCTCCAATCTCAGAGGCCAAAAAAAGAGAATGTGTGGAGTGGAGAGAGACCCTGAAGGAAAAAAATAAAATAGAAAGGCAGAACAGAAAGGGGAGTGAAGAGTGCATTGTAAAGGGTCAGGAGTGGAGGATAAAAGTGATGGAGAAGAAAACAGAGATGTTGAAGTCCCTAATCACGCTCCAGGTGGAACACGTACGTGTTCTTTCCCCCACCCCCACTGCAGCTGATACAGAACTGTTTTCCATGCCCTCCCCAAACTCCTCCCACACATTCCTTGCAACTTCCCAGAATGTCTCAGTACTCCGTTCACTCCACCCCTTCAAACAGCTTATCTCCCTTCTCACCAAACCTTTTCTGTGTGTTGTTAATTGGTACTTAATAAAAAAAAACTCTCTGAAAGATAGGCAGTCTTTATTTGTCTCCTACACATGGTGGTCACTGCTAGTACATAGTGTCAGTTTGATCATTTGCTGACTGCAAATCCTGGTCAGGAATCATCACAATTTTCATGCAAGGTGGCAAGTTAAGCAAGCATGAGAGAGTGCTGTATAGAAAAAACTAATTACTGGTGCTCATCTACATTTCCTTTAAGCTAAGGGCTGTGTGGGTGAGGAGAGGTGCCCCTCCCTCGGCCCACCCCAGCCCTGCTGGAGCTGCCGGGGAGAGGAGCCCTTCCCCTGGGCCAGCCCAGCTCCACCGGAATTGCCACAGAGAGGAGCCCCTATGCCAGCTCAACCCAGCCCAGCCCTGCTGGAGCTGCTGGGGAGAGAAGCCCCTCCCCTGGCCCAGCCCAGTCCTGCCGGAACTGCCGCAGCCTGGGAGAGGCGCCTTTCACCCAGCCCCGCGGGGGCTGCTGCAGTGAGAGAAGGCTGGGGTCAGTCCTCTCTCCCTTCTGCAGCCCCGGGGCAGCCTACATCCCAAACCCCTCATCCCTGACCCCACCCCAGAGCCTTCAACCCTAGCCGGAGACCTCACCCCCTTCACCCAACCCTCTGCCCAAGCCCTGAGCCTCCTTCCGCACCTCAAACCCCTCTGTCCCCCAGACTGATGATTGTAAGGTACAATATCACTGAAAAGTCTTTAGGCAACTCAAAGAATATCAATATATCACTTGAACATTGTAAAAAGTCTCTTTTAGATGTCATGGGCTAATTCTAAAATGACATGGTTATTGCACTGTATATTTGTCACACATTTTACTAGTTCATACTTTTTCCTACATTTTAGGAAGCAGCTTTGTTGTTATGCCAGGTAACCTATATCTGACCCCTCCCTATCAATTATTAACACTATGGTAATTTAAAGAAATATTTGATGTTACGGTTTCACTATTTGTACACCACCTGAAAGCATGTTTATATGGTTCCATTTCAAAAGAAACTTAGTTCTCTATGAAATATTTGAGGTTGACTCTATTCCAGTCAGGGTTCATATAATATCAAAGCAAACAACTTAGTTCTGTCTTTTACTGGGGGACTTGAAGGAATAAATGTACCAGTATACCTTAGTGCTGCTGTAACTTTAAGATTATATGCTAATGAAATGAAGCAGTCTCTTGGAACACAGTAAATTAAAAAAAATGCAAATGAATATTTATCATCACCATTAGCCACTGTTTCTTCAAAATAAACATGTTTACCAGTTACAGCAAGTAGATGCAATTGTAAAGATTGATGGTACATTTGCTAAAAGAGACTAAGAAATTCTACATGGAGTACAGGACATTGGCTTAATGAGTTCCAATGTAGAGGGCAGTCAGTACAGTATTTATTGTGTAGAAAGACATTATTTTATGATGTCTGCATTCCTGTGTAAGACTAGGCATGTGGCTTTGTAGTAACTTTATGGTAAGGAAAAAGGATGTATTTGCTTTGGCTTTGCAGAGCAAAGAGTAATTGGTAACTTGATGTTTTACCTTTTAGCTACACACATCTGTTCCCTAATTAGTGATATTAAGTTTGTGAACAACAATGATGTATTTAAGTACAGGCCCAGAAAAATTAAATTGATAAAGTAATATTAAATGATCAGGTAAATGTATACAACTCTGGAGGAAACTTGCAACTCTATACTCTGTGGCTCAAGATCCCTCCTGAAACTTGGAATGCAGTGTTTTGGGCATGTTCCAAAACAACTTAATCAGCCCTCTACTCTAAATATTATTATAGCCCTGTAACATTTCATATTAATTTCCTAATTGCACAGTTATTGAAAACTGATCAAGTTCCTTGTGATGGTTTGTGATGTTAACTGAAATACTGAATAGAAACAGGTATTTAATATTAATTTACTTTTTACAGTGCGTAGGCAGGAAATGCAAATGGGGGAAAATGAGTTTTGTAGTACTTTATAACTCAAAAAGAAGGCCTGACAGGGGGTGTGTAGCAAGGTCTCAGTTGGTCCGCTGAGCCGCTGGGGGGCGGTGGGGAGCTACTGCCTCGCCAAAAGGCCTTGGTCACACCTCTCCGTCAACGAGGAATTAGTGGAGGGAGGTGTGCTGCACAAGAGTACTGGCTGGAGTCTGTGACATGCCCCTCAAGCCGGGGAGCACTGGCAAGAGTCAGTGGCCTGACCCTCAGGCAGGGGAGCACCAACAAGAGTCAGAGCTCTTTATCGGGGTTCTGCCACCCGAGGCGGGATGGCAAGGTGGGATACTCAGGCCCACGCAACTCCACTACGTTCCAGCTCAGGGCCCTGACAGTGGCAGGAGGAGAGGGTCTCACCACTGGGTCAGTGGGGATCCATCTGCAACACACTGATCAAATACTGACTCACCGCACTGTCCAATTCTACCCATGGGCTACTTCCTACCCAGTCTCTTGAGTGGGTCCCTCTGGGTCCTCCAACTCATTGGGATATTCAGCCGCCAGTAGCCCCAGTAGCTCCAGCTCACCCTCAGCATCAGGCTCACTCAGGCTCGGGTCGCTGCCCGGCTCCTCCAGTTCCTCAGGATACTCTGCGGCCGGCAGTCCTGGTAGCCTGAGTCCTTCCTCAAGGTCAGGTTTCCCCTGGTCCAGGGCATCCCCTGGTTTGGCAGCAGAGTCTACAGGGAACAGCCAGCAATCTGTGTCTGTCTCCCTCCCTGGTGCTGCCCTGACTGGGTTAAGGGCCCCGCATTTTGTACTTCCTGTTCCACCCCTCCCCTTCTGGGGGGTGGAGTAAGGTTGACCTGGCTCTGCCCACTCAGGCTAAGAGAGTGGCTCTTTACCCTCTGCTTCAGAGGGAGGCCACCTCCGGTTCCCTACAGGGTGACAGAGCGAGGAGTAATTGTTGGGATCCTTTTGGGCTTTTACCTTAAAAATATCAGGGCTATCAAGTCTTGTCTTCCTGGGTTTTGCTTGAGAACAGCTGTGAGCTTTCTTTCTTGATCCTTTGTGTTAAATAGATGTTAATAAAAACAAACAAAACAAAAAATCTTTAGGCAGTCTGATTGAAAATCGCTTTTCCTAATCCAGTTCCACTCACATAGGTTCTCTGATGTCAGAACCCTTCCAGTTCAGTTTCTTACTGAATACCGTTGAATACACTGGATAGAGATGCTATTCTAAATCTGATGTTTCACACACAAAAACTTCATATATTCAGAAAGTTTAAGAAATAAGGAAAACTCTATTAAGATTCAGACAGTTTTATAACACAGCTAAAACAGTTCTAACAACAGCAGCTGAGAAACTTGTTTGAACTCTTTTGATTCTATTTCCTGACATTAGGAAATCTGTCATCATGATATATTTTGAAACGTGGCATAAAATATAGTGCAGGCTGCTTGTGTGGAATGAAAGTTTCAGTTTTATGACTATTCTGTTATTTATCCTTTCATCTGCCCTACAGATCAACATTTCTGAATTTATTGCATACATATGTCTGAACTCTTGCAGCTCAGTGGGGAACAACAAAATTTGAAAATAGGAAACTGGGACTGCAGTTCTGGCAGGAGACAAGTTCTATTCCAAGTAATAAGAAAACATCAGTAGTCCAGTTTCAGGGAGGTGATCTGAAAAAAAAGAAAGAAAGAAAGAAGGACCCAGTGAGATTTCAGTGTGTAAAGTTTAACATTCACAGTAAAGATCTGTTTTGTGATGACAGTTTTGGTTTTGGAAGATTTTGGAGGTCAATCAACTATGGTATACTTAATTGGCTTCCCATGAATTTTGTGAAAAAACCTTCTGAAATTTTGATATACTTTTTCTCTAATTTTCAGTTGATTTGCTGAAGATAAATCCACTTTTAAAAAAACCATAAAGCTGAACACATTTTGTCATAAATGAAATTATGTAAAGTTCATGGGAAAAAAGATAACGTAAATTTAGAAGAACCTTCTATAGGGCCTGAAGACAAGTTTGTCTTTTTCACCAACAGAAGTGGATCTGATAAAAGATATTATTACCTTATCTACCATGTCTCTCTTCTACAGCACCTCATTTATGTGCTCTATAAAACTTTGTTATTTGTGTTACTTGCTCTATGGTATTTATGTTAATTAACTGCAAAGGCGTCCCTACAAATTTCAGACTGGATACTCAGTTGAAATTGATGGAGCTATGCTGATTTACAACAGCTGAGAATCTGACAATAACACATTCTCCAGAATGGAGATTTCACAATCCTTAAACAATATTTAAGAAATATAAAACTGAAATTTAAACAGGAAATTTCTGATCTCTCTTCAATTGAGTTTCTGGCAGCTCTGAGGAAGAATATTGTTCAGCTGATGAACCGCTTTAGTGATGGCCTGCTGGACTATAACAATCTTTTAACTTGAACTACTAGAAAAGTGTAATTTAAAGTAAAGATGAAATTCAGTAAAAATAGGCTCAAATTCTGCAAATATAATCTTCATGTGCTGAGTAAGTGGGACAGAAGCTGTGATTCCATGCCTGGGAGAAGAGAGGTCTTGGATAGTCTGCTAAAGCCAAATTTACAGATGAAGCATCTTCTCAGAATGTGTGAAAGTACATTTTGGTTGTACAGAGCCCTTTGAACAAAGGGTTATAGACTTCAGATGGACTGAAACACAAAAATCAGCCTTACACATACTGCCAGCCAATCTAAATAAACACATTAAAGAAAGGGAAATTTCATTATTTTGTTCTTGCTTCTTTAAGAAGCTAATGGCTCAGAATTCATAAGGAAATTATCGATCAGAGAAAAAATGAAAAGAATTACAATAGTTAAGTATCAAAATAATGAAATTATGAATTGAAATAAAGGAAGAACTAATTGTCAATACTTTATATATTTGCAATTTTAAGTGTGCATGTATAAATATATACATAACACACATACATACAAAATCCCTATGTTAAAAGGACATTATTAATACTGCAAAGTCAGTCACTCAAACTCAGTGTTAATTTGGCCTCCTTGTACACATGCGTTATAATACAGTCTTTAAAAATACACTTTCTTTTTTCACAGGACCTCTTCCTCATTGTCTACCTAGCACCTGATTTTTCAGAGTACTTAGCATTATATATGTTCAAAGCACTGCTCTTGTTGATTTCATTTGCAGCTCTAAGTATTCAACATTTCTGCAAATCAGAAACCAGGGTCTCAAGTCAGGCGGCAGAAGATGTGGAACACACAATCAGTGATCATTATAAAAATGTGGGTTTAAGTGAGTTGCCCAGCATCTCACAGGAACTTTGTGGCAGAGGCAGGAATACAATCAAATTCCCTAGGGAAGCCTTCAACTACCTTAATCAAGAGACCAACCCTTCTCTTCCTTCCATCTTCTGCCTTGTCTGTTTCATTGTTTTCAGCTTCTGCAACAAATAAAGCAGGGGTCCTAGAGATAGTTTTCTTCACTACACAGCCTGATTCATCCCCAGAGCAGGGGTCTTGTGGGGGAAGAGAGAGGGAAATGTAAAAGTGTAATTCAAGATTGGCAACTTTAAGGCTGACATTTCCTGAGTGCTTGACATTTCAACTTCAATATTTTTTTTGACATAGGTGAGTTCCTAATTTCCTAGGTTTTTATAAAGCAAACTGAAAAAAAAAAGAGAAATAAATTCCAACATGTGGCATCATATTAACAGCTACATGGGTCTTCAATAGGGTTAGATCCATTGCACAGACTTCTGCCTTTTGAACTAATGGATTAACTGATAGCAATAGTGATTGTTATCATCTATGTGGAACAGCAGTAGAAGGGGACAAGACACTTTGCCTGTTGGAATCATAGATGTTCGCTGACAGCAGAGGACTGGTAAGACTAATTGGCACCTTAAAGACTAACAGATTTATTTGGGCATAGGAGAAGTGGGATATTTTACCCATGAAAGCTTATGCCCAAATAAATCTGTTAGTATTTAAGGTGCCACCGGACTCCTTGTTTTTGTGGATACAGACTAACACAGATACCCCTCTGATAGTTGGTAAGACTAAGGAATCCTGTGTTCCATTCCAAGTCCTGGAGATAAATATGCTGTAGGGACCACAGGCCTTTCTGCCTGTTCTCACCATGTTTAACATAAGAACATAAGAACGGCCGTACTGGGTCAAGGTCCATCTAGCCCAGTATCTGTCTACCGACAGTGGCCAATGCCAGGTGCCCCAGAGGGAGTGAACCTAACAGGTATGATCAAGTGATCTCTCTCCTGCCATCCATCTCCATCCTCTGACAAACAGAGGCTAGGGGCACCATTCTTACCCATCCTGGCTAATAGCCATTTATGGATTTAGCCACCATGAATTTATCCAGTTCCCTTTTAAACATTGTTATAGTCCTAGCCTTCACAACCTCCTCAGGTAAGGAGTTCCACAAGTTGACTGTGCGCTGCGTGAAAAAGAACTTCCTTTTATTTGTTTTAAACCTGATGCCTATTAATTTCATTTGGTGACCCCTAGTTCTTGTATTATGGGAATAAGTAAATAACTTTTCCTTATCCACTTTCTCAACATCACTCATGATTTTATATACCTCTATCATATCCCCCCTTAGTCTCCTCTTTTCCAAGCTGAAGAGCCTAGCCTCTTTAATCTTTCCTCATATGGGACCCTCTTCAAACCCCTAATCATTTTAGTTGCCCTTTTCTGAACCTTTTCTAATGCTAGAATATCTTTTTTGAGGTGAGGAGACCACATCTGTACACAGTATTTGAGATGTGGGCGTACCATGGATTTATATAAGGGCAATACTATATTCTCAGTCTTATTCTCTATCCTCTTTTTAATGATTCCTAAAAACCTGTTTGCTTTTTTGACCGCCTCTGCACACTGCGTGGACATCTTCAGAGAACTATCCACGATGACGCCAAGATCTTTTTCCTGACTCGTTGTAGCTAAATTAGCCCCCATCATATTGTATGTATAGTTGGGGTTATTTTTTCCAATGTGCATTACTTTACATTTATCCACATTAAATTTAATTTGCCATTTTGTTGCCCAATCACTTAGTTTTGTGAGATCTTTTTGAAGTTCTTCACAGTCTGCTTTGGTCTTAACTATCTTGAGCAGTTTAGTATCATCTGCAAACTTTGCCACCTCACTCTTTACCCCTTTCTCCAGATCATTTATGAATTAATTGAATAGGATTGGTCCTAGGACTGACACTTGGGGAACACCACTAGTTACCCCTCTCCATTCTGAGAATTTACCATTAATTCCTACCCTTTGTTCCCTGTCTTTTAACCAGTTCTCAATCCATGAAAGGACCTTCCCTTTTATCCCATGACAGCTTAATTTATGTAACAGCCTTTGGTGAGGGACCTTGTCAAAGGCTTTCTGGAAATCTAAGTACACTATGTCCACTGGATCCCCCTTGTCCACATGTTTGTTGACCCCTTCAAAGAACTCTAATAGATTAGTAAAACACAATTTCCCTTTACAGAAACCATGTTGACTATTGCTCAACATTTTATGTTTTTCTATGTGTCTGACTCTTTATGCCCTGTCTCCTCCAACCTGTCCCTGTCTGAGTCCTGTCTCTTCCCCACTCCTGGCTTCTTATCCCAGTTTCATTCTCCTCACCTAGTCAATCCCAGCCTCCACTTCTCAGGTCACTCATCCCAATCCCAGTCTCCTTGCCTAGCTAGTCTTAGTTTTCCCATTCTGACTCTTTCAGTTCTCTCTCTCTCTCCCTCTCTCTTTCCTCCAGCCTCCCCATCTCCACTGCCTCTCAGTCCCAGTCTCCCTCCCTGGGCTCCTCATCCAATATCAGTGTCCCAACTCCAGCCTCCTTGTTCTAGGTGCTTGACCAGACAGTCCCTATACCTTGATTCTTTGACAGATGTCTCCCCTCACCTGCACCTCCTTCTCTAAGTCTCACTGCTTTCCAGTTCCATTCTCCTTGCCTCACCAGTTCCCCGACACCTGTCTCCTCATCATCCACTGGCTCCCAGGCCTCACCCTGCTTCCCAATCCCTTCTCAGTCAAGGTATCTTTGCCCAATCAATCTCAGTCTCCCTTGAACCCAGTCCTAACCTCCATGCCCACCCAGTCCCACTATTTCCCCACTCCCTATGTCCTGTCCAGACCGTCCCAAAGAATAGGTCAACACCATTTTTAAAAATGGACAAAACAACATATTTTCCCCTAATTTTGTTCTCAAAAATGTCTCAACTTTTTTGGTTGAAAAAATCAAAGTTCTTGAGCTTGAGGCAGACACACAACTGGAAAATTTCAGAGCAAATGAATTTTGGCAAAGTTATAAGCACCAGAAACAGAGTCTTATAATGGGATATGTCAGTAAACATTAATAAAAGGTGGTGCTACCAGTCCTGCCTGTAATATAGATGTGGGTTTAAACTACTATTTATGTTTGATCTCTAATAGGCATTTTCAAATGAATATGTACAGTTGTCAATTAATGTTTCCTAATTCTTAGTTAAAAACAGTTAAGGTTGCTCAAATTCAAACACAATAGAACCCCTCAAAAGCCAAGAATTTTATAGATCAGTCGTCACCCAACTCTTGCAGCATATAGTGTCCTTTTTCACATCAACCACCCACAATACATGCCTTCACCCAGCAAACACAATGTGCATCCCTTTTCTCTGACCATGTGGAATAGCTACACATGGCCATTTTCTAATTATTACTTATTTGTACTCTCCAAGCTCCCACAGGCTTCAGTCAAAATTGATATCCTTGCGCTAAATAAGTTTACACTCCAAACAGACAAGGGGGAGAAGGGAAATAAGGCAGCAATACAAAAACAGTAATGGGTAGCATATTTCTGTTAGTCCTGTGTTGTTTTTTTCTTTTTTATTTCTTATAATATGATTCATCATTATTTTATTTAAAATTATATGTAAAGTGGAAGATGGGTGTGATGGGATCCCGCAGCCTGGGACTATGGGACCACTGTGCCCCCTTAACTGTCCAGCCTGGGCTGTCTCTCACAATGTTTTGCTAGTGACACTATCATCACTCAGCACAACAGCATGTGGAGCCCCACACCCAGCTAGATAGCATGAAAACTCCCAGAGCCACTCATGAATCAAAGAAAGGCACCAGCCAAATCCTCCCAGCTTCCAGCCTTGTACCTCAGGAATATACCATCTTGCACTGCTCAAGACATCAGTGGAAAGTGTATATACACCAGCCTTTGCAAACCTAAGCAGATTTACCAAACACTTCAGGCAGACTCGTTGGTAAAGATAAACAGTAAAATAAATTTATTGATTACAAAAGGTAGATTTTAAGTGATAGGCAAAAAGTGGTTACCAAATTAAATTAAATTTTAACTATGCCGTCTAAACTCTCAACTCTATTAGACTCTGCAACATTTAGGTTAAGCAGTTTTTCTCACCCCATTGGATATTGCAGTTCATAGTACACAGGACACATAGTACACCCTTGAAACCCTGGGCCTCCTCTGTTGGAATCTTCAGTCTTCTGAGCGTCCTTGTTGCTTGCAGCATAGGTGGGGGAAGGAGACAGGCCAAGCATGGGCCACTATGTTCTGTTTTATATCTTTAGTCCATGTACTTAGAGAACACAAGTCCAGGCATATCTGGTGAACATTGCTGAGTCACAAGGTGAAGCAATATCCCCTGTGTGTCTTCTGTGAGTGAGTCACTGAATTGTAACTCCTCTGATCGACAATGGCTGGTGGTGTCTGTTCAGCACCCACCTGGGCGTTGGTTACCTCTTCCTTTGTCATTGTCTCTGGAGAGCTAGTATCAGGATGCTTCCCAAACTCACAGCATATTTTAGTGGCAACTATACAACACATTCTCATAACTTTATATGTACTAATGATATACATATTCAGATAGAACAATGACTTTCACCAGATCATAACCTTTCCCCTGACACCTCACATGACATGCTTTATATGCAATATCACAATTATATATACATGAGGAATATGGGGGTAAAAAAGTACTCCCCTAAGATATAAATGCCAAAATGGGGATTTCGGTTGAAATGTAGGAAATAAGATGAGAGGACCTCTGGAACAGGAAAGGAAAGATGATATTGTGGAGGAGAGTGGGAAAAGTAGACCAGGAAAGGAGGAGAGGAGGGTTGGGAGAATGTAGCTGAAGTTGAAGGACCACGAAGGCTGGGGTGGGAATGAGTTGGAGTGACCAACCAAATTAATAGGAGGGGAAAATGTGGAGGATCAGAACAGAAATAGAGTCTGGTGACATCAATGGTGTCCAAAGGTGCTTCATCTCCAAGCTTCATCTGCTGCTATCTATCTATCTATCTATCTATCTATCTATCTATCTATCTATCTATCTATCTATCTATCTATCTACCACAGTATCCAAGCACCTACCTAGATGTTAATTCTTTCAGTGCTTCCCTTAGCCTTCCTACTCCCTCACCTCTTCCACTGTCTTTTGGGGTTTCCTCCTGTTTACCCTCTACAACTCCCAAAACTGCATCTCTACCATGACCTCTCCCTACATTTGACCTCATCTGCAATTGTTTATAAAACAGCTCTTCCTCGATGTCCTGCCTGTAGCAAATATTCAGCATGGGCAAAACAGAACTCATTTTCTCCCCCAAATTCTCCCCAACTCCTCTCTTTATCACAGTAGAAACTCTACCATCCTCTCTGTATTCAAAGGCCCAGAGTCATCCATCATTGACTCCTTTTTGCTGTTCACATCTCACATCCATGTCATGGATAAATCTTCTTACTCTGCAGGATCTTTAAAGTGTCCTTTTTTTTCATTTCTTTTGCCAAAATCCTCACCCGTACCTTGGTAATCCCCTGCCTAATTATGGCAATCTCATTTGTTTCAGTCCTGCTTCATCCCTGACCAATCTAAAATGCCACTGCCACACTCATCTTCCTCTTCTACTGCTTTAACCATGTTATTCTCCATTTATAGAGATCTTTCCTTATCTCCTTCCATATCAAATTCAAACTTTGCTATCCTCCCCTTCAAAACTTTACAATTATGATCCTACTTCTGTTTAATCTCATCTCCTACCAAACTAACCCCCTGAGCTCTGGAATCCATTTATTCTGCTAACATCACTATCCATCACATCACTTTCATAGCCTTTTCCACAAACTGACTTTTTTATTTTCTTCCACTATACCATTCTGGCTAGAAGGTCCTAACTCTTCCACTACACTACACTCCCACCCTTTCCTCTTTTGAATCTCTCAGTAAAACCCTTTATTTCCACAGTCTTTACAATAATTATCCCTCACTCCCAGTAACAACGCCAAACAACTTCATAACCTTAGTCTATGCCTTCCTGTTTTGCTGCTTCTTGCTTAATGTAAAATCACTCCCCAGTCATGTCTAACCTCAATTGCAAATCTCCATGCAAAAACCATGGGCTAGATCCTTAGCAAATATAAATCAACATAGTACCTGGTCTGAAGTCTTTTTTCTTTCTGTTAAGTGCCATCCACACCTACAGTACAAAAATTAATAATAGTGATAGCATCCAACTGGCCATATTTGCCCTGCCTATTGTGGATGATGGATATGCAGTGATGCCCCTTTCACATGATCTAAATTACACTCCTGGAAATCCTGGCTGCGGAAACGAATGGTCCAATTGGTACCAACTGCAGAACACACTGAGAAGAAAGAAGTGAACCTGATAGTCTGTCAATAAAGAGGTGGCACCTGTTAACATTAAATGTATCCCTGGAAGAATCTCAACCACAGCTGACAATGATTTAGACCTCCTCATCTGAGAGTTTAGCCAGGCAGCAGGTGAAGCAGCCCTGTTGTACATGGAATCAACTCCTAGCCACTCATGGAAAGGCTTATGAGAACAAAGATCCTGGAAAGGTTGGCCCTGGCCAGATACTGGTATTAGGTAAAGAAGGAATCCTATCCCCATGGAAGCATAGAAACTATCAGGACATAACACAGTATGATCAAAGGGATTCTTTAAGTATTTTAATCAAATATACAGACTTGCAAAGGACCTACCAAGGGATAACACACCAAGCTACCACTCCTTTGTTCAGCCTTCAAGAAACAAAGATAGCACTTAAAGTAGTCATAGTACATGCATATGTTGTTTTTATGTGTACCATCCTCCCATGGACAACTCACTCACCTAGAAAGTCCCAAGGAAAGAAGTGGTAAAGGTAACTCTGAAGGTGACTCATGATTTGAGAAGCCAGCAAGAAGTGGAATGAGAGAGCAATGAAAGAATCAAAACTCAGGAACTAAGAAATTAATCTGAACGCCCATTAGATTCTGAATAGTAAATTAAGGAAGCAGTTAATAGAAGTGTGAGTTGCTAAATACAGACAATTCAAAAGTTAGCTTAGCAGAGAACAAATAATGCAAACAGAGAAGTTAACAAAATTCTATGTCATGAACAAGTTCT
Organism: Mauremys reevesii; assembly: GCF_016161935.1. NCBI lineage: Eukaryota > Metazoa > Chordata > Testudines > Geoemydidae > Mauremys > Mauremys reevesii. The sequence goes on along the minus strand of NC_052624.1, from coordinate 120,875,618 downwards.
AACAAATAAGGAGACATACTGAAGTAATCTGAACATGACCCTTAATAAGTCAGTTGAGGAATACACTAAACTCAAACATGCTATGTTTATACCATTCATTTAATACAGAAATTGTGTGAAATTAAATATACAGAGAGATGAAAAAAGATAATAAGTTACATGTGATATACCACTACTGTCATATTTACGTAAATTTGTATTTATTTTTACATTTTGCTGTAGTATTTTATTTTCACATTTCCTTATTCCTCCACAATAGATCAAGAATAGTGATGTTTTGCTTTCCTCAAACAATTTTATACAAAATATAAAATTAGCCTAAAAGATTCATGAAATCCAACACCAATACTTTCATTTTGAATATGGACATTGCTCAGGTTTTTACCCCAATTCCCAACCATCATACTTTCAGGGATAGTCTCCGTTTCTAGAACAGAAGGTGAGCAGCTTTCTCCAAATTACTGACTACCAGAATACTTCTGCAATCGGTCTTCAGGTCAAAATTCCATGGCCTGAATATACGTAGGGTATATCCCCAAGAGACCAAACATGTCTCCATTTGGAAAAACCTCCATAACTATCAAAATTGTATTTCTGAATATGTCTCCTGCATGACTTTCTAGTGTTATTTTTATAAGACCAGCTAAAATATCCTTGTGCTTTATCCTGTTATTGCACATTTCTATTTGTTGATGGAACAGGATCCAGGTGAATTTATGTGGACATCATCATACTTGAGCAGGGTTAATCTACTTAGGCTCAGGTGAGTTACTTTTAGTCTTGATTCACTACAATGCACATCTATAATGGTTATTAACAAGCTCAAGGACCTTTGGGAGCTTATGAATAACAATGCAGCACCATGGAAGGTGGGAAATCATTATGCTAATAAGGTTGGTGTAATAATTTGCAGTCACACACAGTTTCCATACTAATCCTTGGGGTTGGGATAGGTCAGTAGGTCTGTAAACCTTTCATTAACTTCATACTTTTGGGGGGGGGGCTCTTGCTTTTTAATGAATGTATAGTATCATAAAAGTATATGTAAAGAGGGTAACGTGTAAGTTTTTCATGCATCACTGACACATTTTAATAGCCTTAAATGTGTATTCATTTTAAATACCACCTTTACAGTGAAATTTCCTTGATTCCCTCTTATTTATTCACTTTTTACCCTTTGACTTGATAATTACTATATAACATCTAAAATTGAATGTGATAGAACTCCACAAATAATCTTATAAGATTAGCTATGACTTTTTGTCCTATTTCACAGCATATAAAATTAGTTCAGCCTTCTTTTATATTTAATTATGTAGTCACAGTTATAGTCAGAAGTCCTATGGAGTAAGTACATGTTTAGATATATAGAAATTCTAACAAAAAAGAATTAAAAGATTTCCATGGTACAGAAAAAATCTCAGTATAGAAATTATTTTGTAACAGTTTTTGTTTATCTAGAATTCAGAACACACTCACATGCAGTACAGTACAGTATTTCACCACAATCATGGTGGCTGAACAGGGGCTGCTAACAGGGAGTTTCGCAAGGAAGTTCTCCAGGTGAAGGAGGAGCAAATTCAGCATCTGTAGGGTAAGTGACTGTCTGTAGTGTGTGTTTGTGTTTGGAGATTACTTGCTGTGGGTTGAGCTTGTGTTTGTCTGTCTGTCTGTTTGTTTGGCTGTTTGAAGGACCGTGTGCTGTGGCTGGCAGTTGGAGGCTGTGAGCTTCAAAGGAAGGTTTGAAAGCTAGAAGCCTCTGGTAATTGGCTGAGCCTTAATCAGTGGGCGGGGCATTCACATAGGCCAGGGCTTTATAAAGCCACGCACAAGTGACCAGGGGCTGCTAACAGGGAGTTTCGCAAGGGAGTTTGGAAAGGGAGTGGGAAGGGAGCAGGGGTCCCTTGTCAGTCCTATCTGTGCCCCTTTAGTCCCCTTAAAACCCATAAACCAAACTACATTCAAAGCTTCTTGCTTTAAACAACCCTTTAAACAACACTTCCATTAACTAGGAGACAATGCAGGCAGAAGCCCAGCAGCAGAGTGGGGGCTATCCAGTTTATTGCGCTGAGTGTTTCATGTATGATTACCTGCCCTGTGGGCGGGTGGCGTATGTGTACAGTCGGTGCAAGGAGCTCCTGGCCCTCAGAGACCACGTACAGACTTTGGAGGCCAGGGTGGCAGAACTGGAGGAACTAAGAGAGGCAGAGAGGTATGTTGATGAGGCTTTCCGGGACACTGTAGAATTGTCCCACCTCTGGTCAGACAGCCCCTGTGCTGTTGAGGAGGATGAAAGGCCCAGAGAAGCAGAGCAGTCAATGGGAGCAGAGGGAAACCTTCCCATAGCTGGGACCCTCCTTCCAGATGATGCTGGGGTTGTCTCTCGCACTGAGGTTACCTCTCCAGGGGTGGGAACTCCAGTTTCTAGGAAAAGGCAGGTGTTAGTAATGGGAGATTCAATCATTAGAAACATAGATAGCTGGGTTTGTGATGACCGGGAGAACCATATGGTGACTTGCCTGCCTGGTGCAAAGGTTGCGGATCTCTCAAGGCATCTAGACAGACTTATGTGTAGTGCTGGGGAGGAGCCGGTGGTCATGGTACATGTAGGTACCAATGACATAGGGAAGGGTAGGAGAAATGTCCTGGAAGCCAAATTTAGGCTGCTAGGGAAGAGACTGAAATCCAGGACCTCTATGGTGGCATTCTCAGAAATGTTCCCAGATCCACACGCAGGGCCACGTAGGCAGGCAGAGCTTCAGAGTCTCAATGCGTGGATGAGACGATGGTGTAGAGAGGAGGGGTTTACGTTCATTAGGAACTGGGGAAACTTTTGGGATGGGGGGAGCCTATACAGGAGAGATTGGCTCCACCTAAACCAAAGTGGAGCCAGACTGCTGGTACTAAACATTAAAAAGGTGGTAGAGCAGTTTTTAAACTAGGAGATGGGGGAAAGCCGACTGCTGCAGAGGAGCATGTGGATCAGACACAGACTTCTCTTAGGGGAGAGTCTAATGATAGAGAATCTTCAGGTTATAGTCAGGAGCAGAGGATGGAAGAGGATAATGTAAGGGCCAGATCAGATGATAAACAGTCACATAAAAAAGAATCTGACACATCAGAAAATGGCAGACAAATAAACAGGGACAAGATTTTAAAGTGCTTGTACACAAATGCCAGAAGTCTAAATAATAAGATGAGTGAACTAGAGTGCCTTGTGATAAAGGAGGATATTGATATAATAGGCATCACAGAAACCTAGTGGACTGAGAGCAATCAATGGGACACAATCATTCCGAGGTACAAAATATATCGGAAGGACAGAACTGATCATGCGGGGGGGGGGGGGGGAGTGGCACTATATGTGAAAGAAAATGTAGATTCAAATGAGGTAAAAATCTTAAGCGAATCCACATGTTCCATAGAGTCTCTATGGATAGAAATTTCATGCTCTAATAAAAATATAACATTAGGGATCTATTATCGACCACCTGACCAGGACAGTAATAGTGATGATGAAATGCTAAGGGAAATTAGAGAGGTTATCAAAATTAAGAACCCAATAATAGTGGGGGGATTTCAATTATCCCCATATTGACTGGGAACATTTCACTTCAGGACAAAATTGGCCATTATCTTTGAAAAATCATGGCGATCGGGGGAGGTCCCGGATGACTGGAAAAAAGCTAATGTAGTGCCCATCTTTAAAAAAGGGAAGAAGAAAGATCCAGGGAACCACAGGCCAGTCAGTCTCACCTCAGTCCCTGGAAAAATCATGGAACAGGTCCTCAAGGAATCAATCCTGAACCACTTAAAGGAGGGGAAAGTGATCAGGAACAGTCAGCATGGATTCACCAAGGGCAAGTCATGCCTGACTAACCTAATTGCCTTCTATGATGAGATAACCGGCTCTGTGGATGAGGGGAAAGCAGTGGATGTGCTATTTCTGGACTTTAGCAAAGCTTTTGATACAGTCTCCCACAGTATTCTTGCCAGCAAGTTAAAGAAGTCTGGGCTGGATGAATGGACGGTAAGGTGGATAGAAAACTGGCTAGATGGTCGGGCTCAATGGGTAGTGATCAATGGTTCCATGTCTAGTTGGCAGCCGGTATCAAGTGGAGTGCCCCAAGGGTCGGTGCTGGGGCCGGTTTTATTCAATATCTTCATTAACGATCTGGAGGATGGTGTGGACTGCACCCTTAGCAAGTTTGCAGATGACACTAAACTGGGAGGAGTGGTTGATACGCTGGAGGGTAGGGATAGGATACAGAGGGACCTAGACAAATTAGAGGATTGGGCCAAAAGAAATATGATGAGGTTCAACAAGGACAAGTGCAGAGTCCTGCGTTTAGGACGGAAGAATCCCATGCACTGCTACAGACTAGGGACCGAATGGCTGGGCAGCAGTTCTGCAGAAAAGGACCTAGGGGTTACGGTGGATGAAAAGCTGATGAGTCAACAGTGTGCCCTTGTTGCCAAGAAGGCTAATGGCATTTTGGGTTGTATAAGTAGGGGCACTTCCAGCAGATCGAGGGATGTGATCATTCCCCTCTACTCAGCCCTGATGAGGCCTCATTTGGAGTACTGTGTCCAGTTTTGGGCCCCACACTACAAGAAGGATGTGGATAAATTGGAGAGAGTCCAGCGGAGGGCAACAAAAATGATTAGGGGGCTGGAGCACATGACTTATGAGGAGAGGCTGAGGGAACTGGGATTGTTTAGTCTGCAGGAGAGAAGAATGAGGGGGGATTTGATAGCTGCTTTCAACTACCTGAAAGGGGGTTCCAAAGAGGATGGATCTAGACTGTTCTCAGTGGTAGAAGATGACAGAACAAGGAGTAATGGTCTCAAGTTGCAGAGGGGGAGGTTTACGTTGGACATTAGGAAAAACTTTTTCACTAGTAGGGTGGTGAAGAACTGGAATGGGTTACCTAGGGAGGTAGTGGAATCTCCTTCCTTAGAGGTTTTTAAGGTCAGGCTTGACAAAGCCCTGGCTGGGATGATTTAGTTGGGTTTGGTCCTGCTTTGAGCAGGGGGTTGGACTAGAGGACCTCCTGAGGTCCCTTCCAACCCTGAGATTCTATGATTCTATGAAAATGCAGAGATAAAATTTCTCCACACTTTAAATGACTGCTTCATGGAGCAGCTGGTACGGGAACCCACAAGGGGAGAGGTGACTCTAGATTTAATCCTGAGTGGAGCGCAGGAGCTGGTCCAAGAGGTAACTATAGGAGGACCACTTGGAAATAGTGACCATAATACAATAGCATTCAACATCTCTGTGGTGGGAAGAACATCTCAACAGCCCAACACTGTGGCATTTAATTTCAAAAGGGGGAACTATTCAAAAATGAGGGGGTTAGTTAAACAAAAGTTAAAAGGTACAGTGACTAAAGTGAAATCCCTGCAAGTTGCATGGGCGCTTTTTAAAGACACCATAATAGAGGCCAAACTTCAATGTATACCCCAAATTAAGAAACACTGTAAAAGAACTAAAAAAGAGCCACTGTGGCTTAACAACCATGTAAAAGAAGCAGAGAGAGATCAAAAGACTTCCTTTAAAAAGTGGAAGTCAAATCCTAGTGAGGCAAATAGAAAGGAGCATAAACACTGCCAAATTAAGTGCCAGAGTGTAATAAGAAAAGCCAAAGAGGAGTTTGAAAAACGGCTAGCCAAAATCTCCAAAGGTAATAACAAAATGTTTTTTAAGTACATCAGAAGCAGGAAGCCTGCTGAACAACCAGTGGGGCCCCTTGATGATTGAGATACAAAAGGAGCACTTAACGATGATAAAGTCATTGCGGAGAAACTAAATGGATTATTTGCTTCAGTCTTCATGGCTGAGGATGTTAGGGAGATTCCCAAACCTGAACTGGCTTTTGTAGGTGACAAATCTGAGGAACTCTCACAGATTAAAGTGTCACTAGAGGAGGTTTTGGAATTAATTGATAAACTCAACATTAACAAGTCACCGGGACCAGATGGCATTCACCCAAGAGTTCTGTAAGAACTCAAATGTGAAGTTGCGGAACTATTAACTAAGATTTGTAACCTGTCCTTTAAATCGGCTTCGGTATCCAATGACTGGAAGTTAGCTAATGTAACTCCAATATTTAAAAAGGGCTCTAGAGGTGATCCCACCAATTACAGACCGGTAAGTCTAACGTTGGTACTGGGCAAATTAGTCGAAACAATAGTTAAGAATAAAATTGTCAGACACATAGAAAAACATAAACTGTTGAGCAATAGTCAACATGGTTTCTGTAAAGGGAAATTGTGTCTTCCTAATCTATTAGAGTTCTTTGAAGGGGTCAACAAACATGTGGACAAGGGGGATCCAGTGGACATAGTATACTTAGATTTCCAGAAAGCCTTTGACAAGGTCCCTCACCAAAGGCTCTTACATAAATTAAGCTGTCATGGGATAAAAGGGAAGGTCCTTTCATGGATTGAGAACTGGTTAAAAGACAGGGAACAAAGGGTAGGAATTAATGGTAAATTCTCAGAATGGAGAGGGGTAACTAGTGGTGTTCTGCAAGTGTCAGTCCTAGGACCAACCCTATTCAATTTATTCATAAATGATCTGGAGAAAGGGGTAAAGAGTGAGGTGGCAAAGTTTCCAGATGATACTAAACTGCTCAAGATAGTTAAGACCAAAGCAGATTGTGAAGAACTTCAAAAAGATCTCACAAAACTAAGTGATTGGGCAACAAAATGGCAAATGAAATTTAATGTGGATAAATGTAAAGTAATGCACATTGGAAAAAATAACCCCAACTATACATACAATATGATGGGGGCTAATTTAGCTACAACGAGTCAGGAAAAAGATCTTGGAGTCATTGTGGACAGTTCTCTGAAGATGTCTACGCAGTGTGCAGAGGCGGTCAAAAAAGCAAACAGGATGTTAGGAATCATTAAAAAGGGGATATAGAATAAGACTGAGAATATATTATTGCCCTTATATAAATCCATGGTACGCCCACATCTGAAATACTGTGTACAGATGTGGTTTCCTCACCTCAAAAAAGATATACTGGCACTAGAAAAGGTTCAGAAAAGGGCAACTAAAATGATTAGGGGTTTGAAGAGGGTCCCATATGAGGAAAGATTAAAGAGGCTAGGACTCTTCATCTTGGAAAAGAGAAGACTAAGGGGGGATATGATAGAGGTATATAAAATCATGAGTGATGTGGAGAAAGTGGATAAGGAAAAGTTATTTACTTATTTCCACAATACAAGAACTAGGGGTCACCAAATGAAATTAATAGGCATCAGGTTTAAAACAAATAAAATGAAGTTCTTCTTCACGCATCACACAGTCAACTTGTGGAACTCCTTACCTGAGGAGGTTGTGAAGGCTAGGACTATAACAGCGTTTAAATGAGAACTGGATAAATTCATGGTGGTTAAGTCCATAAATTGCTATTAGCCAGGATGGATAAGGAATGGTGTCCCTAGCCTCTGTTTGTCAGAGGATGGAGATGGATGGCAGGAGAGAGATCACTTGATCATTGCCTGTTAGGTTCACTCCCTCTGGGGCACCTGGCATTGGCCACTGTCGGTAGACAGATACTGGGCTAGATGGACCTTTGGTCTGACCCAGTACGGCCGTTCTTATGTTCTTATGTTAATCAAGAGTCAGGTTGTGAAGAGAGTGTAAATGAAATTTTGATAAATTAATTTTAAACCTAAAATCTGTTAAATGAATAAGAACAAACATGTTCATATACTTTTTATAATAATATAACTAACTTTAATACAGAATTAAGGGACTATTCTCCAAATTAGTGTGTACAATTCCTTTAACATTAATGGGAGTTGCAGGAGCCAAGTATCATAGAAAAAATAGGTTCCAGTTGTTTATAATGACTTTTTCCAAAAAAACAAAGGCATTAGAAGTCTTTTGTAAATCTACAAATGTTTACTTTGTAAATATTTGTGTGAAAATATGGGTTTTGAACAATTAATAGAAAATGCGAACCAGGGCAAAATTTTGCATATCATTTCCAACAAATCAGGACAATTCTTTTGGTGCAAAAAATCAGAGACATTCTTCCTTGTGGGTAAAACTGGGAGGCAGTGCAATTATTGCTTTTCTGGATGTCTGAACTCATGGGCTCTGCCCTGGATTTTCCTCCAAGGGAATGAGTGAATTTGCTTCAGTTACCCGACCTGTAAAATGGGAATGATAATGATTACATTTATGTGCCTCACTAGGATATTGCAATACTTTATGAGTGAATTCCTAAATTCTTTGAGCTCCTCAGGTGAAAGGCATAGTAAGCCATGTCATATAAATGCAAGATATATTTTCATTTCAACACTATTACAGTAATGTACCGTGTAAAACATTTTTTGCATTAAAATTTCCTATTTAAATTGTCTTACTCCAAAAATTTGGACCAAGAATGAAGAATATGTAGCTTTCATGTGAACCCATATAAAACCATATTTTTCACCTATTACCCCAACATTTAGAAGTTTTTCACATCACTCTACATAAAAGATAGCCCAATTCCAAGCTACCAAGGAAGCCAAACTCCCTGCCCCTGCAATTTTCACCCTAGGTGCAGTCAGCTTCAGTGACTGTGTGGAATGCAACTGTTGTGCTAGGTCACTATCATGGAGAGGAAAGCAGCCTCTTACATTATATAGCCTGGCCCAATTTGGTCTTTTAAAATCTGTATCAGGTCATTATATCAGATCAAGTAAAAAACAAGGAATAGTGTGTTGTGCAGACCATGGGGACAATTTGTTTTTATTGATCTGTGTTATTTGGAAGACAGCCTGCCACATCTTGCACCTGTGATGCTGGAAGACCAGGTGCCAGCTCATACCAAGACATCAGGACTCACTGAACATTGACAAATGCATAGCTGGAAACCAGTTTGGCTCATCTGTATGTTAATATTGCAAAGATAGATATTGGAGTTGTAAGAATGTGTTAGCTGTTTAGACCTCATGAATAGCTAGTGGGATTCTGCCTGTATTAGTCTCACTTATCTGTATCCCATGTTATAAAGCAATAGAAAATGTTTAGATTATAAACATCTGCAACTGTGTAACTCATCAAAAAGGAAAGAAGCCTTTTCTAGTGCAAATGCTGGCTTCCTACAGAAGCTATTAGGTCCTGCCTAAAAAGAAGGACTTTGAAACTAAATGAGTAATTGTGAAACATCAGAAGACTTTGTTAGCTGCATTCCTTTTCCAATCTATGAAGAGAACTTTTCCTTTTCCAATCTGCTCATGAACTCATGCCATCAGCTTGGGTTCTGGGAAGATGGGGATAAAAATCCTTGACAAGGAGAAAATTCATTCTTTTTGCTACCTGCACTCTAAAAAGGCAATAGTCGCTAAGCAATAAGCAAAAGACCCCAGCTGTGTTAGCCCTAAATGACATATGGGTTTCTATTATCTTTTGGAATCTAAGATTGTAACTCATTTGTATGTGTATGTTACCTTCCTTTTCCTAGTTAATAAACCTTTAGTTAGCTTATTATAGAATTGGCTACATGCATTGTCTTTGAGGTCTGGGAGCTGAGGGGGGGCCATGTCTGCGGACGATCAATGTAAACAAAATGTCTCATGGCCTGCCAGCAGATTATTCTGATGGGCCACATGCCAAAGGTGGTCGACCCCTGGACTAGTGGCAGTAGACAGTCTTAGACTTGCTGCCCTGCACTACAAGTGCACAGAGTGGAGGTGGTGGCCACCGCAGCAGGGAATCAATGGATTGTGCTGAGTGGCGGCAACTGCAGCTTCTCCAAGGCAATGGATGGCTCAGAGTGGTAACCACACCTTCCAAGGATGGATGGCAGAGAGCAGTGGCAGAGTTAGACAACTTGGGCTGGAACCACAGAGAAAGCAGTCTACCAAACTGGTGTGGGCTTCCCTACACATTAATGACTGATGACCAGAAGTTGGCAATCCTGGGTTCTTTTAAAAGAGGCAATAATCACTAAGCAATAAGCAAAAGACCCCCAGCTGGGTTAGCCCTAAATGACATATAGGTTTCTATTATCTTTTGGAATCTAAAACTGTAACTCATTTGTGTGTGTTACCTGCTTTAACCTTGTAAATAACTCTCTTACTTCCTTTTCCTAGTTAATAAACCTTTAGTTAGCTTATTATAGGATTGGCTACATGCATTGTCTTTGGTTTGAGGTCTGGGGAGCAACTGATCTGCTGTAAGTGGATATTGTGATTTTTGGTATAAGGCACCATCTGCCACAGAGGCAGGCTTGCCTGGGTTGATAAGATAGACCAGTGTGCCCAAGGATGCTGTCTGTGATTCCACAGTATGACTGTTATAGTGCTTTAGGAATTCACACTTGTTACATGGTTGGTGAAATCTAGTTATAAAACATACAGCTATTTTCACGCTTTTGACCTTCTTCTTGACAGTCTGCCCTGAGCTTGGCACTCATTGTCGTGAGCCACTCCAGACAGTATGACAGTACCATCTGGAGCTTCTTCATGCCATTCACTTTCTGCCTCTGAGACAATGAATTGCAATTTTCAAATTTGTGACCAGGTCCATATCCAACTGGAAAAGGCAAAGTCTCCTGGGCTGCAAAGATGGTGAAAGGTATTTTTGACTAGTGTAATGATGATATATAAAATATGGATTTTATTAATAACATTAGCTAGCAAAATTATTATTTATAATAATAATATCTACCACCATACAATTATCAGGACCTTTGGCTTAGTTAGGCCTAAGTCTACAGCAGATATTTCTTCTGTGTTTCACACAAGAGGCTTAGGCTGGCTAATATAACATCTAACTAACAAAAGTAAATCCATTTATTTATATGTGAATATCAGTAACAACATAGCAGAATTTTCAGAAGCCTTCACAATCCATTATTATTTCTAAGCACTCAGCAGCTAATCTTCGAGTGATCTGCCATGCAACATCTTTCCATCTCCTTGCTGGCCAACCCCTATTACGATTAATCTCCACCATTCTTTCTATGATAGAATAATAGAATAATAGAACTGGAAGGGACCTCGAGAGGTCATCTAGTCCAGTCCCATGCACTCAAGGCAGGACTAAGTATTATCTAGACCATCTCTGACAGGTGTTTGTCCAACCTGCTGTTAAAAATCCCCAATGATGGAGATTCCACAACCTCCCTAGGCAATTTATTCCAGTGCTTACTCACTCTGACAGTTAGGAAGTTTTTCCTAATGTCCAACCTAAACCTCCCTTGCTGCAATTTAAGCTGATTGCTTCTTGTCCGATCCTCAGATGTTAAGAACAATATTTTTACTCCCTCCTCCTTGTAACAACCTTTTATGTACTTGAAAACTGTTATCATGTCCCCTCACAGAAGTCTTCTCTTCTCCAGACTAAACAAACACAATTTTCAATCTTCCTTTATAGGTCATGTTTTCATTTTTGTTGCTCTTCTCTGAACTTTCTCCAATTTATCCACAACTTTCCTGAAATGTGGTGCCCAGAACTGGACACAATACTCCAGTTGAGGCCTAATCAGCGCAGAGTAGAGCGGAAGAATTACTTTTCATGTCTTGCTCACAGTACTCCTACTAAAACATCCCAGAATGATGTTTGCTTTTTTTGCAACAGCATTACACTGTTAACTCATATTTAGCTTGTGATCCACTATCTCCTCCAGATCCCTTTCTGCAGTACTCCTTCCTAGGCAATCATTTCACATTTTGTATGTGTGCAACTGATTGTATTTGTCCTTATTTAATTTAATCCTATTTACTTCAGACCATTTCTCAAGTTTTTCCAGATCAGAACCAGACACAGAACCGATCCCTGCACAACCCCACTCGTTATGTCCCCCTTCATAATATCCCCCACTTCATAATATCTACCTCCATACATATGTCAGAACCGTTGGCATAGTTAGGCCTAAGTCTACAGCAAATGTTGCTTCTGTGTTTCACACAAGAGGCTTAGGTTGGCTAAATATAACATCTATCTAACAAAAGTAAATCCATTTATTTATATGTGACTATCAGTAACAACATAGCAGAATTTTCAGAAGACTTCGCAATCCATTACTAACTTTGAGCACTCAGCAGCTGATCTTCAAGTGATCAGCCATGCAACATCTATCCATCTCCTTGCTGGTCAACCCCTATTACAATTAACATGCACCATTATATGATAATTTTCTCAAGATGACTTCCAACTCTATGCCTAAGGTTAGGCTTTGCTTCTCTCCAATACCATTTCTAACATAAGTGTTTATATTTTTCTCCATCTAGGAGATACACAAGAGTCTTTGCCAGCACCAAATCTCAAAATATTCAATTTTCTTCTTGCCAATAACATTAAATTCCCATGATTCACATCCATAAATCACTATGGGAAAAATGAGGTTTTTCACCAGCCGCACCTTTATACATTTAGAGATGTCACTAGCTAGCTAACAAATTCTTGCTAAATTATGATGAAGTAACTTTCTTTTTTTCTCTTTATTTGAAATGCTGTTGTAGCCATGTTGGTCTCAGGAAAGAAAGTAATATCATTGATTGGACCTACTTCTTTTGGTGGAAGGTACACATTTTCCAACTACATGGAGTTCAAGTGTGGGAAAGACATCAGAAACACATTCCCCAGACCTGAAGAACTCTATGTAGTTCAAAAGCTTTTACCTTCCACTAACAGAAGTTGGTCCAGTAAACGATATTCCTTGTTTATTTTGCCTCTCCTTTTCCTTTCTTTTTTTGGTCTCAGAATTGTATTCATAAATTAATAACAACAATATACAGTAGATCAAACTATTGTGTCTGTTGCATTATTATAATATATAATTTTATTAGTAGATAAAAGGATATAGAAGGTATCAGTTAAAATTTAAGAATTTATACACACAAAAAAAGTTATCTAAACTATTCAGTAAAAGAACCCTTCAATCTGAGGAAATATTGCTGCCAAGACAACCTGACCACAAAGAAGACTGCAAATAATTTTGACAGTAGTGACTATTTTAAATAGAAATGTGATCTATAGCTATATATATAACAAGAATATATATAAAACACTAATAATTAGTAAAGGAATACTAAGATACTTGTTTTTATTAAAGAAGTTGATATGTTCAATTGGTATGCTGAGAAGCCAATGTAAAGTGTAAATCTAGAAGGTGATCCCAATCCTGTGTAAGAACTAAATTATGATAAGGTTTTATAGACTGTATGATTGGTAGTTGCACAGAGACAGTCTAACATATGAAGTGATGCTAGTAACCTTCCTGAAGTGTGGGGAGCAACAAGGTATGATACAGAGGAGTATACATGACAGCTGTTCCATCTTATTATTTCACTGACTACTACAGGTATTTGATCAAGCAAATGAGTCAAATGACTTTATATTGCTGCATTGTGAATCACTACACAAATACAGAATCATCAACAAATGTGACTTGACATAAAGAGTCTGTCCTAACTTCAAAGTGGACATTTCTGGAGAGAGCTCAAAGTGCTGATTGAGGAAATGCAACTTAGGACAGAACAGTCTCATAAAGTTGTTCAAGGACTACACCACATGAAGGTCTAAGTGGATTGCAGAAGGAAATTGCTGAGCAGAGCTAAACCAGCATGTGTTCAGCTTATGTACCAAAATATTTTACATAGTATGCTATGGCCTAACACATCTTACATAACTGGGATGGCATAAGATGTTTGCACATGAAAATTCATGGAATTTGAGTCCTGGGAATAAGAACTGCAAATAATGGTGAACAATTGCAAAAATAAAATGCCAAAAAGGAGTTGCCTCATTGTCTTACAAGATGATGAAAAGTGACATAACTCAGATTCTGGTTGGATGTTTCAAAACTTCACCAGAATAATGGGTCACTTTCTAATTGTAACACATCCACTTTGCCAAGAACTGGAAATAAGTCATGTTGTCCATCAGCAACTGTATAAAATGGAGCTGTTTTGCTCAGACAAACTAAAAACCAAAACATCTGGACAAGGTAGACTGAAAGAGGGAGCTTCATCTGCTGGCCACTAAGCATTCCTCTTGTCTAGCGACAGCTAAAATCATATCAAGATAAGCATCCGAATAGCTCTGTCTTTTTTGAGTCCTATTTAAGAAACCTTTTGTGAAATCCAGAAAGGGAAAAACTTTCATAACCCCTTGAATGAAAATTATTTTCTATCTGTCTTGGGAAAACAGTCATTTCAGTTGTGAAACTGAGCTGGAGAACCCATCTTCAGACAAATGCCAACTGATAAGAAGCTAAAAAACTTTATATATATACTTTGTTTACCCACTGGTTGACTTTGTTATTTTAAACTAAACATTTCTGAGCAGGTACATAGGTGACTTAAAATTCTGTACCTGCATACTTGTGTTTCACTAACAAATTTAACTTCAGTTGTCTAAAAATAATGCTAAGTCAATGAATAGAGAGTGTTAAAGCTGGAGAAACTCATTATACTAACTGAGCTAGTATATTTGTAATCATAAAGTGTGCTTACTTACAGCATAAAACAGCTGAGAGAAACCCTGAGTATTTCAAGATCAACTTAGAAATCACACACAAAAATTGACAATTTCTCAGATAAGAGAGAGAGAGAAGTGTGCACTGGATTGTAAGCTAATGATTTTTACCATTGTATGGACACTTGGTTATGGTAGCATAAGAGGCTATAGTATTAATGAAATTCAAGAGATGTTAGAATAGTTTTTAAATCCTTAGCTGAAAATTATATTTGAGGTGTGTGATAAATTTTGTGTGTGAAAGAAGAAAAATCTGGTTATAAGTATCACCTGGGTGCTGTGAATTTTAGTTGAACTGGCTTTTTTATATAATTAACTGGTTTGCATTTTTAAATTTTAACTTTAGAGTGGTTTGGTTGAACTGCCACGACCAGTGCTATATTGTTGTTGGCACTCTGATAAGATTATATATTAAAAGATCCATAGTTCCATGTTGCTACCAAAATCACCTGCCCAGAATAATATAGATTTAGGATAAAGTTTGCCTACATAACAAGACTGTGATAGGTCCACATAGATTCATAGATCTTAAGGCCAAAAGGGATCACTGTGTCCATCTTATCTGTATAAGACATCCCTGAATTAATTCCTGCTTGAACTAGGGTATCTTTTTTTTTTAAAATCCAAACTTGACTTAAAATTTTCCAGTGATGTAGAATCCACCACAACTCTTGTTAAGTTGTTCCAATTATTAATTACCCTCACCATTTTAAAAAAAAGATTTTTTTTCCCAATATGAATTTATCTAGCTTCAGCTTCCAACTTCTTATTATATCTTTGCCTGATAGACTAAAGAGTTCATTATAAAATATGTGTTCCCCACATAGATACATATAAACTGTGATCAAGTTGACCCTTTGACTTTTCTTTGGTAAATTAAATAGATTGAGTTCCTTGAGTCTATCACTATAAAGCACATTTTCCAAACCTCTAATAATTTTCATGGCTCTTCTCTGAACCTTCTCCCACTTATTAAATACTAATACCAAAACAGAGGTAATATAACTGCTCTAGTAATACTCAAGATTCCTATTCAAGGATCACATTAGCCCCTTTGTCCTCACCATTTCACTGAGAACTAATGTTCTGCTGATTAGCCATGATGATCCCCAAGTCTTTTTCAGAGTCACTGCTTCCCAGGATAGAGTCCCCCATCCTGTAAGTATGAACTACATTCTTGAATTAATTGATCTGATTTATTATCTTTTAATGAATGCTAAAATCCCATGTTAAGTTCATTCTTGTAAACACTATCATTTAAGGTTTCAGAGTAGCAGCTGCGTTAGTCCGTATCCGCAAAAAGAACAGGAGTACTTGTGGCACCTTAGAGACTAACAAATTTATTTCAGCATAAGCTTTCGTGGGCTACAGCTCACTTCTTTGGATGCATAGAATGGAACACACAGACAGAAGATATTTATACGTACAGAGAACATGAAAAGGTGGAAGTACACATACCAACTGGAAGAGTCCAATCAATTGAGATGAGATATCATCAGCAGGAGAAAAAAAACCTTTGAAGTGATAATTGAGATGACCCATAGAAGGTGTGAGGAGAACTTAACATAGGGAAATAGATTCAATTAGTGTAATGACCCAACCATTCCCAGTCTCTGTTTAAACCTAAGTTAATTGTATCTAATTTGTATATGAATTCGAGTTCAGCAGTCTCTCTTTGGAGTCTGTTTTTGAAGTTTTTTTGTTGCAAAATTGCGACCTTCAAGTCTGTCACTGAGTGGTTAGAGAGGTTGAAGTGTTCTCCCACTGGTTTTTGAATGTTATGATTCCTGATGTCAGATTTGTGTCCATTTATTTTTTTGCGTAGAGACTGTCCGGTTTGGGCAATGTACATGGCAGAAGGGCATTGCTGGCACATGATGGCATATATCACGTTGGTAGATGTGCAGGTGAACGAGCCCCTGATGGCATGGCTGATGTGATTAGGTCCTATGATGGTGTCACTTGAATAGATATGTGGACAGAGCTGGCATCGGGCTTTGTTGCAAGGATAGGTTCCTGGGTTAGTGTTTATGTTGTATGGTGTGCGGTTGCCAGTGAGTATTTGCTTCAGGTTGGGAGGCTGTTTGTAAGCGAGGACTGGCCTGTCTCCCAAGATCTGTGAGAGTGAGAGATCATCTTTCAGGATAGGTTGTAGATCTTTGCTGATGTGCTGGAGAGGTTTTAGTTGGGGGCTGGAGGTGATGGCTAGTGGTGTTCTGCAATTTTCTTTGTTGGGCCTGTCCTGTAGTAGGTGGCTTCTGGGTTCTCTTCTGGCTCTGTCAATCTGTTTTTTCACTTCAGCAGGTGGGTATTGTAGTTTTAAGAATGCTTGATAGAGATCTTGTAGGTGTTTATCTCTGTCTGAGGGATTGGAGCAAATGCGGTTGTATCTTAGAGCTTGGCTGTAGACAATGGATCGTGTGGTGTGTCCTGGATGGAAGCTGGAGGCATGTAGGTAAGTATAGCGGTCAGTAGATTTCCAGTATAGGGTGATGTTTATGTGACCATCGCTTATTAGCACAGTAGTGTCTAGGAAATGGACCGCTTGTGTGGATTGGTCTAGGCTGAGGTTGATGGTTGGATGGAAATTGTTAAAATCATGGTGGAATTCCTCAAGGGCTTCTTTTCCATGGGTCCAGGTGATGACGTCATCAACGTAGCACAAGTAGAGTAGGGGCGTTAGGGGACGAGAGCTAAGGAAGCATTGTTCTAAGTCGGCCATAAAGATGTTGGCATACTGTGGGGCCATGCAGGTACCCATAGAGTGCCGCTGACTTGAAGGTATATATTGTCCCCAAATGTGAAATAGTTGTGGATGAGGACAAAGTCACAAAGTTCAGCCACCAGGCTGTTCCTGACAGCTTGTAGTCCATCTTTGTGTGGAATGTTGGTGTAGAGGGCTTCTACATCCATAGTGGCTAGGATGGTGTTTTCTGGAAGATCACCGATGGATTGTAGTTTCCTGAGGAAGTCAGTGGTGTCTCAAAGATAGCTGGGAGTCCTGGTAGCATAGGGCCTGAGGAGAGAGTCCACATAGCCAGCCAATCCTGCTGTTAAGGTGCCCATGCTTGAGATGATGGGGTGTCCAGATTTCCAGGTTTATGGATCTTGGGTAGCAAATAGAATATACCCGGTCAGGGTTCTAGGCATGTTTCTGTACAGATCTGTTCCTGTGCTTTCTCAGGGAGTTTCTTGAGCAGATGGTGAAGTTTCTTTTGGTAATCATCAGTGGGATCAGAGGGTAATGGCCAGTAGAATGTGGTGTTAGAGAGCTGCCTAGCAGCCTCTTGTTCATATTCCAACTTATTCATGATGACGACAGCACCTCCTTTGTCAGCCTTTTTTATTATGATGTCAGAGTTGTTCCTGAGGCTGTGGATGGCACTGTGTTCAGCAAGGCTTAGGTTATGGGGCAAGTGATGCTGCTTTTCCACAATTTCAGTCTGTGCACATTGACAGAAGCAATCTATGTAGAAGTCCAGTCTGTTGTTTCAACCTTCAGGAGGAGTCCATGCAGAATCCTTCTTATTGTAGCATTGGTAGGAAGGATTCTGTGGGTTAGTATGCTTCTCAATTCAGAAATATTGAAACAACTTTATTACAATGTTTCATTTTGATAATGTGGAAAGATTATAATATAACATTAAATGTGCATATGTATTAAATATAATATCAATATAATATTAAAACTTTATATAAAAGTGAAAATGAAATATTTTAACACCATCAAAACCACCATCTTGAATTATCGGAATGTAATGAGAAAGTTTAAATGAATTGGTTTGAAAGTTTTCAATCAAAAATTTAATCAAAATGGACATACAGATGTGGCCTAAGCCCTGTCCCTCAAAGGAAGTTAAAGTCCCTCGCTCTAGATTGAAGGGTGGTATATCCTGCCGACTGGGATTCTCAGCTGTGAGTCCTCATCTCGAGCTGGGTACCTAAGCCTGGTCAGTCCTTTCTCCCCACACCACCTCCCAAAAAGGCAATTCCCTTTTACCCCATAGCCCAGTAGTAAGATCAATCACCCAGGATGTGGAAAACCCTAGCTCAAATCAACCTTCTATCTGAGAGAAGCAGAGAGTTTAACCCAGGTCACCCACCTGCCACATGGATGCCCTAATCACTGTTCCCTTGGGTATCCTGTTGAAGCTGTTCCACTTTGTATAAAATAATTAAATATTCATTGAGCAAGAGAGGGTGAAAACAGCTCTATAGTGTAGTGGTTAGGACAGGCAGAGGAGGCATTTATTATTTTTAAAGCACTGTAAGAGTACTTGGCACCATGGACAGTTAAGATACTAGATAGATACCTAGACATTCTGGGTGAATGTTGTAACCATGGAGCTTTTCCTCTTCCGGGGTGGTCTTGCAGGACCCAGTCCAGTAGACATGTTGTAGAGCAGTCTTTGAGCATACCTACCAGATCAGGCCTCACAGGTGATATAGGCAGTGGAATGCCTAGTTTGTGAATTCCACAGGGCTTAGATGTGAGCTTCGCATCAGGATTTAGGTGGTTGTGTTGTGCACATAACCATGAGCAAATTTTTAAGTGCCTTAGGGATTTTATCTGCGGGAATTTAGGACCCTAGGGAATTGAGGTTCCTTCAGGTTTAGGCAGCAGCTGAACAGGGGATTTGAGGATCTACATTTTGGACTTAGGTGTCTAAAGTGGCAGTTAGGCACTTAACTCTGTGTGTGGATCAAGCCTACAGGGACTGCTCCTATTGGCAAAAATACCATTGATATCACTGAAAACAGGATCAGTCCCAGGATGAATGAAAATAAAAGTTAGAGCACCTCTTCTTCCCCAATGCAGAAGATATAAATGTATTCAACTACTGTAGGTCTCCAGGTAAGACATGAACCGTAAAGTATTTATACTTCTAACATATTTGGAACCAGCTCACTGATTTCCACAGAGTTTCTGTAAGATCATTTTTACAAGTTCTGCAGCACCTGGCAGGAACTCTATTATAGCAAAAACTCAAATTAATCAAAGGGCTCTCATAAAACCGGGTGACTGGCAACAATATGGCAGATGAAATTCAATGCTGCTATGTGCAAAATAATGCAAATTTAGGGGAAGAAATTCCAACTATCAATACAAATTGATGGGGTCTAAATTAGCTGTTGCCACTCAAGAAAGCAATCTCGGAGTCACTGTGGGTAGTTCTCTGAAAACATCTGCTCAATATGCAATGGCAGTCAAAAAGCTAACACAATGTTAGGAAACATTAATAAAGGGATAGATACACCTCTACCCCTATATAAAGCGACCCGATATAACACAAATTCAGATATAATGCTGTAAAGCAGTGCTCCGGGGGCCGGGGGGAGGGGGGCTGCGCACTCTGGCGGAAGAAAGCAAGTTCGATATAATGCGGTTTCACCTATAATGCGGTAAGATTTTTTGGCTCCCAAGGACAGTGTTATTTCAGGGTAGAGGTGTAATAAGACAGAAAATATTATAATGTCACTATATAAATCCATGGTATGTCCACATCTTAAATACTGTGTGCTGTTCTGGTTGCCCCATCTCAAAAAAAGATATATTGGAATTGGAAAGGGTACAGAGAAGGGCAACAAAAGTAATTAGGCATTTTGAACAGTTTCCATATCAGGAGAGATTAAAAAGACTTGGACTTTTCAGCTTAGAGAAGAAGCAACTAAGGAGGGATATGACAGAAGTCTATAAAATCATGAAGGGTGTGGAGAAAGTGAATAGAGAAGTGTTATTTACCCCTTCACATATCACAAGAACTATGGGTCACCCAATTAAATTAATAGGCAGCAGGTTTAAAAGGTGCCAGCATAAGGAATAACTTAATCACACAACGCACAGTCAGCCTGTGGCACTTCTTGCCATGGTATATTGTGAAGGTTAGAAATATAACTGGGTTCACAAAAAGAATTAGATAAGTTCCTGGAGGATAGGTCCATCAATGGCTATTAGCCAAGATAGTCAGGCAAGCAACCCCATGTTCTAGGTGTACTGAAACTTGATTGCCAGAAGCTGGGGGTGGATTTGCCCTGTTCTCTTCATTCCCTCTGAAGAATCTGACACTGGACACTGCCAGAAGACAGGATACTGGGCTAGATGAGCTATTGGTCTGACCCCGTATGGCCATTCTAATGTGCTTGTATAATGACATAACAGCAGGCTTAAGAGTTCAGGTGTCTAAAATATGGCTTAACTGTTCAGTTCACAGTGTAAACGTCCAGACCGTAACAATTGGAGCTTTGTACAATGATCAAGTGTTGACTAGGTCCCTTATGTAGTAACTCAATTTTTAGTTAATAAAGTCTCAGAGGTGTAGCCGTATTAGTCTGGATCTGTAAAAAGCGACAAAGAGTCCGATGGCACCTTATAGACTGTTGGTCTACAGGGCTCTTTGTTGCTTAGTTAATAAAGTTATTGTTCCACTGAGCATCACTCAGTGGAATATAATTATGTCAGGTGCATTTGGGATGACTGCTATTTCTGCTCATTATTTATTTGCATTTACCTCATTCACACACAAAATTACAGTAAGTGAGCAAATTCAGCATACCACTGCACACCTACATTATTTGAAAATCATCATTTTGTGGAGAAGTTTCAATGTTCTACAGAGATGACGATAACTCTGCATTAGTTTTGCATTCATTTATACTCAGTTCAAATTTGCAAAGTTTTCTTCACAACTTTTAAAGCTAAGTAATACTTTTTTAAAAAATGAAAAATTGCACTCTTCAGAATTTTAACCCCATCATCCCAAGGATCAAAATTTATACCATAGCTTACATATTTGAAACCATATCTATGTACATGCAATGTCACTGGTATCAGTGTGTAAGAGTTAAAGGAAAAGCAACTTCCAATATTTTTGTTGAATAATATATATGTTAATATTAGAGATACAGTGAGCTTCTCCTAATAACCTCCTCTCCCTAACCACATTTCTCACCTGCTGCGCCACTAAAAAAAACCAAAAAACAAAAATAAAGTTGGCAGTTTTGGGAGGACTTTGGCTCTTCTATTTTCAGTTAGCAAAATAAAATTAAGTGGAAATGTGAATTACTTTAGCAAAGTCTGACCTTTTTGGCATTTTGGGCCAGTGTCTCAGCTTGTGTAACTCAGAACATCTCTATTAACTTCAATGGAACACATAAATTTATGTCAGCTGAGAGTCTGGCATTTAGTATCCATTATAATTTTCAGCATAACATGCAACATCTCTCTTCTTATAGTTAACTACAGACCAACCTGTAGAGTACAAATGTTCAATGACACTTTTTCCTTGCTATTGGAATTTAGACTGGATACAAATATAATTTAATTGGTACTTTATTTCACAGCATGACGAATTTACTGAATGCTTACTATAGCCAAAAACATTTAGTTTAGACATTGACACCATCAACACTATCTCTTTGCAGAGCACTGTAGCATAATAGTACTTAACATAATTATATTTGGGAAATAAAAATGAGTGTAGGTGTAAAATATGTTCATGGGTGATATTTTAAACAATTACAGATGGTGGCGTACTAGCCAGTTATTGACAGCAATATCAGCTTTAGAAAGGATTTTGACAGGTCTCATCATACAATGATTAATTACTGCAAGACATTCCAATTTCCTCTCTCTTTCAGCTCATGGCTCAGGGTAAAATCCGTAGCTCTTATTACATTATACAACACAGGAAATGTCTTTTCATTGCTGTATCCAAGGACCAATCCAAAGTGCAAAAGTCAGTCATATAAGGCCCAGTGTGATAAGTCAATGTTGGAAAGGCATTTCCTCGAGGGATCAAGGAAGGAAGGAAGTTAATGTGGTTTTCCTCTCCATTCTGTATTTGTTTCAAATGACCAATGCCCAGCTTATTTTCTGAGCATCAAGTCAGCTCTCAGTTATCTGTAGAAAGGCAAGACTGCAGTCAGAGTAAAGATGAGTATAAGAGAAGTATGTAAATCCCCATTTCTTGATGATTTCACCTCCACTAGAAAAAGAATAAGCAAGAAAACATGATCATAAACAAGGGACTGTATATTTTGAGATGATTATTCTTTAATGAGAGAAATTAAGAATAAAATGTGATCCAAAAACTTCAGAACCATAAAAAATATGTTTTCTTCTAACAATGGGTGAAGCTTGGTGGAGCTTTTATTTTGTGTGGGATTATGTGCTGCTTCCTCATGTGAAGGAAAATTGTAACTCAGCACTACTTTTTCTTCCTATATAAACCAGGATAGGCAGTAGGCAAAATATCACTGGGTTAGTTTTCATGGACTTCTTTAGTGTGGAAACACTCTAGTAACAAGAGGAGGAGGAGATGTGAAGCCTGAATCTTCTCTCATTGAAAATGGGCTCTTTGTGTCTTCTAGATGAAAGGTGAAATACAACTTGAGTTAGTATTTTCTGTCAGAGGCATTGACTCTTGTGTAATGTCAATGTGGTTAAGAGACAGCAGTAAGACTGGCATACATTACTACTGCATTTATTAATTGCATGCAGAAGAGGCACTACCCCGCAATCATGCTTCAGTTTAATTCTGAGGAAGGGAAGACAGAGATGGAAGATCAGAGAGGCAGGTGCAGTGACCAAGAAAGTCTTGCTGGTGATGGGCTCAGCCTGAAGTTTATTTGTGTCCAACAAATAAAATAGAGCACATCTGCCAGGAACAACTAAAGAGAAAAATAATAACCTAAGAAATAGGTGGATAATTTCTTACTACTGAAGGGACAATACAAGACACTGGGAGGAGAGGGAGGGAGATAAAAGCAAAGGTATAAAAGGAGAGTGGTTTGTGAAAGTCACAAAAATAATTCTTGGAATAGTGACCAACAAAAAATTATGGAAACAACAAGGAGTCCGGTGGCACCTTAAAGACTAATGGATTTAGCACGGGAACAAATCTACCTGGACACACCCCAGAGCCCTGACCAGGAGTATTATATCTCCTACCCAAGATCCATAAACCTGGAAATCCTGGACGCCCCACCATCTCAAGCATGGGCACCTTAACAGCAGGATTGGCTGGCTATGTGGACTCTCTCCTCAGGCCCTATGCTACCAGGACTCCCAGCTACCTTCGAGACATCACTGACTTCCTGAGGAAACTACAATGCATTGGTGATCTTCCTGAAAACACCATCCTGGCGACCATGGATGTAGAAGTGCTTTACACCAATATTCCACCTGACGATGGACTACAAGCTGTCAGGAACAGTATCCCTGATGAGGCCACAGCATAGAATCCCAGCATGCCTGGTGGCTGAGCTTTGTAACTTTGTCCTCACCCACAACCATTTCAGATTTGGGGACAACTTATACCTTCAAATCAGCGGCACTGCTATGGGTACCCGCATGGCCCCACAGTATGCCAATATTTTTATGGCTGACTTAGAATAATGCTTCCTCAGCTCTTGTCCCCTAGCACCCCTCCTCTACTTGCGCTACATTGATGACATCATTATCTGGACCCATTGGGAGGGAGACCCTTGAAGAATTCCACCTGGATTTCAACAATTTCCACCCCACCATTAACCTCAGCCTGGAGCAACCACACAAGAGATCCACTTCCTGGACACTACGGTGCAAATAAGTGATGGTCACAAAAACACCACCCTATACCAGAACCAACTGACCGCTATACTTACCTACCTGCCTCCAGCTTCCATCCAGTACCCATCACATGATCCATTGTCTATAGCGAAGCCCTAAGATACAACCGAATTTGCTCCAATCCCTCAGACAGAGACAAATACCTACAAGATCTTTATCAAGCATTCTTAAAGCTACAATAACCACCCGGGGAAGTGAGGAAACAGAATGACAGAGTGAGATGGGTACCCAGAAATCACCTACTACAGGACAGGCCCAACAAGGAAAATAACAGAACACCATTGGCCATCACGTACAGCCCCCAGCTAAAACCTCTCCAGCATATTATCAATGCTTGGGGGAGGGATAGCTCAGTGGTTTGAGCATTGACCTGCTAAACCTAGGGTTGTGAGTTCAACCCTTGAGGGGGCCATTTGGGGATTTAGTTGGGGATTGGTCCTGCTTTGAGCAGGGTGTTGCACTAGATGACCTCCTGAGTTCTCTTCCAACCCTAATGATCTACAACGTATCCTGGAAAACAATCCCTCACTCTCACAGACCTTAAGAGGCAGGCCAGTCCTTGCCTACAGACAACTCCCCAACCCAAAGCAACTACACACCACACCAATCCCTGTAGCAAACCTGGTTGCCTATATCTGTCCCCATATCTACTCTACCGACACTGAGGGCTGGTCTACACTAAGGGGAAAAATCGATATAAGATACACAACTTCAGCTACGTGAATAACGTAGCTGAAGTCGAAGTATCTTATATCAATAACTTACCCGTCCTCACGGCGCAGGATCGATGTCCAGGGCTCTCCATGTCGACGCCGCCACTGCCGTTCGCGGAGGTGGAGTTCCGGAATCGATAGAAGCGCGTTCGGGGATCGATATATCGCGTCTAGATGAGACGCGATATATCGATCCCTGAAAAATCGATCGCTACCCGCCGATACGGCGGGTAGTGTAGACGTAGCCTATCATAGGACCCAACCACACCATCAAGGGCTCATTCACCTGCATGTCTGCTAATGTTATATATGCCAGCAATGCCCCTCTGCCATGTATATTGGCCAAACAGGACAGTCCCTACATAAAAGAATAAAAGGTTACAAATCAGACATCGGGAATGGTAACATACAAAAGCCAGTAGGTGAACACTTCAATCTCCCTGGACATTATGCAACAGTAACTATTCTTGAACAAAAAAAACTTCAGAAACAGACTTCAAAGAGAAACAGCAGAACTAAAATTCATTTGCAAATTTAACACCATTCATTTGGGCTTGAATAGGGACTGAGAGTGGCTGGCTCATTACAAAAGCAGCTTTGCCTCTCCTGGAATTGACACCTCCTCATCCATTATTGGGAGTGGACTACATCCACCCTGATCAAATTGGCCCTGTCAACAGTGGTTCTTCACTTTTGAGGTGCTCCCTTCTCTTCATGTGTCATTATATAATTCCTGCATCTGTAACTTTCACTCCATGCATCTGAAGAGGTGAGGTTTTTTACCCACAAAAGCTTATGCCTCAAAAAATCTGTTAGTCTTTAAGGTGCCTCCAGACTCCTTGTTGGTTTTGTGGATATAGACTAACACGGCTGCCCCCTGATTAAAATAAATAAATAAATAAATAAATAATAAAAATTGGGTATTTTGGGGGGAGCAATAGTTGTTTTGTTTTCAGTGGTGTAAAATACCCTGAATAATGTGGTTCATTGTTTGCATTATGAGCTAGTAGTGGTCACACCTGAACATAGCCTGGGGCTTAGATGCCCAAGCTAGTGCTTATTTCAGAACAGAAGAAGACAATGCAATTTTGCCTTCAATTTGAATGGAAGCAGGCTCAGGTCCACTGACTTCCATACCATGTTTGCTCACACTTGTCAATCATAAACAAATGTCTAACCTGGCTTCATGCTGCATTGTCTTAACAACAAAGGATCTGCACTTAGCATTATGTGACAATGATATTGATACATGTATTTTAGTTCTTTAATATATTGAATATTTTTTCAAATGCATAGGGAATCCTCATTTAGATATTAGATAGATCATAATCCCGTCATGGAATCAGCAAGAACTTTTGGAATCAGGCAGAGGGGTAGCTCAGTGGTTTAAGCATTGGTCTGCTTAAACCCAGGGTTGCAAGTTCAATCCTTGCAGGAGGCCATTTAGGGATGTTGGGGGGAAATCTATCTGGGGATTGGTCCTGCTTTGAGCAGAGGGTTAGATTAGATGACTTTCTGAGGTCCCTTCTAACTCTAACATTCTATGATCCTCTCTATCCAGAAAGCTTCTAGCAGTCTCTTGCTCTAGTTAGTCAGGGTTTCCTCTCTGTCTGGAGAGATTTTTACAGTCCTGGCCCCTTTTAGTGGGGGTTCCCTCTCAGGCTTGTCTACCTGGAGAACTATTCACAGTTCAGGTTCCCTAGGAGCTCACTTGTTTCAGAGTCAACCTATTTCAAAGGTGGGCTTCACCAAAGTTACTCCACCAGGGGGAATTTCTTGTTTGGCTTACACTAGGAAGTCAACCAGGTCCTTGCCTATACCCATATGTTCCTCAGAGAAATATGAAGTGACCATGGCTCACAATCCCCCTTGTTGTAGGTAGCCCATACAGTGCACATAACCCCCCATAGTCAGTGACATGTCAAAATTTAAAGACAGAATTGAAGACACATGGCAGTTTTTCAAAGAGACATTATTAAGGACACAAAAGCAAACTATCCCACTGCATAGGAAAGATAGGAACTATGGCAAGAGACTACCCTGGCTTAGCCAGGAGATCTTCAATGATCTAAAAATCAAAAAAGAGTCCTACAAAAAGTGGAAACTAGGTCAAATTACAAACATGAATATAAATCAATAACAAAAGTATGTAGGGACAAAATTAGAAAGGCCAAGGCACAAAATGAGATCAAACTAGCTAGACGTAATGGGTAACAAGAAAACATTCTGCAAATACATTAGAAGCAAGAGAAAGACCAAGGACAGGGTTGGCCTGTTACTCAATGAAGGGGGGAAACAATAACAGAAAATGTGGAAATGGCAGAGGTGCTTAATTATTTCTTTGTTTCTGTTTTCACCAAGAAGATTGGTGGTGATTGGAAGTATAACAGTGAATACCAATGAAAATGGGGTAGGATCAGAAGAGGCTAAAATAGGGAAAGAACAAGTTAAAAATTACTTAGACAAATTAGATGTCTTCAAGTCACCAGAACCTGATGAAATGCATCCTAGAAACTCAAGGAGCTGACTGAGGAGATATCTGAACCATTAGCAAATATCTTTGAAAAGTGATGGAAGATGGGAGAGATTCCAGAAGACTGCAAAAGGGCAAATATAGTGCCCATCTATAAAAAAAGAAATAAAGACAACTACAGACCAGTCAGCTTAACTTCTGTTCCCAGAAAGATAATGGAGCAAATAATTAAGCAATCAGTTTACAAACATCTAGAAGATAAAAAAGTGATAAGTAACAGTCAGCATGGATTTGTAAAATTGTGTCAAACCAACCTCATCGCTTTCTTTTACAGGGTAACAAGCCTTGTGGATGGGGGGAAGCAGTAGACGTGGTATATCTTGACTTTAGCAAAGCTTTTGATACTGTCTCACATGACCTTCTCATAAACAAACTAGGGAAATGCAATCTAGATGGAGCTACTATAAGGTGGGTGCAAAACTGGTAGGAAAACCATTCCCAGAGAGTAGTTATCAATTGTTCACAATCATGCTGGAAGGCTATAAGAAGTGGGGTGCTGCAGGGATCAGTTCTGGGTTCTGTTCTGTTCAATGTCTTCATCAATGATTTAGATAATGGCATAGAGAGTACACTTATAAAGTTTGCGGATGATACCAAGCTAGGAGGGATTGCAAGTGCTTTGGAAGATAGGATTAAAATTCAAAATGAGCTGGACAAATAGAAGAAATGGTCTGAAGTAAATAAGATGAAATTCAATGAGGACAAATGCAGAGTACTCGATTTAGGAAGGAACAATCAGTTGCACACATACAAAATGGGAAATGACTGCCTATGAAGGAGTACTGCAGAAAGGGATCTGGGGGTCATAGTGTACCAGAAGCTAAATAGGAGTCAACAGTATACTGCTGTTGCAAAAAAGCAAACATCGTTCTGGGATGTATTAGCAGGAGTGCTGTAAGCAAGCATGAGAACTAATTCTTCTGCTCAGCTCTGCGTGGATTAGGCCTCAACTGTAGTGTGTCCAGTTCCTGGTGCCACATTTCAGGAAAGATGTGGAAAAATTGGAGAAAGTCCAGAGCAAAGCAACAAAAATGATTAAATGTCTAGAAAACATGACCTATAAGGGAATATTTTAAAAAATTGGGTTTGTTTAGTCTAGAGAAGAGAAGACTGAGAGGGGACATGATAACAGTTTTCAAGAACATAAAAGGTTGTTACAAGGAGGAGGGAGAAAAAATGTTCTTCTTAACCTCTGAGGATAGGACAAGAAGCAATGGGCTTAAATTGAAGCAAGGGAGGTTTAGGCTGAACATTAGGAAAAACTTCCTGTCAGGGTGGTTAAGCACTGGAATAAATTGCCTAGGGAGGTTGTGGAATCTCCATCACTGGAGATTTTTAAGAGTAGGTTAGACAATCACCTGTTAGGAAATGTCTAGATAATACTTAGTCCTTCCATGAGTGCAGGGGACTGGAGTAGATGACCTCTCGAGGTTTTAGAACATACAGAGCATTCAGATAGTTGAAGCCTTCTACCACCTCTAGTGTGGTTAACAGAACTGGAATTTCCCCATAAAATGACTCTTCTACTGTGGCTTCCGGATCTCCTTGAGAGGAGTGCCTCTGGATGCATCTGCATGTACACCCTCAGAGTTAAGGATCTCTCTATCCAATACAGATCTCTTCCAGCCTTTCCAAAGACCAGAGGCCTGGTCTACACTACGCGTTTATACCGAATTTAGCAGCGTTAAACCGAATTAACCCTGCACCCGTCCACACAACAAAGTCCTTTATTTCGATATAAAGGGCTCTTAATATCGATATCTGTACTCCTCCCCGACGAGGGGAGTAGCACTCAAATCGGTATTGCCATTTCGGATTAGGTTTAGTGTGGCCACAATTCGATGGTATTGGCCTCTGGGAGCTATCCCACAGTGCATCATTGTGACCGTTCTAGACAGTTATCTGGAGTCGGATGCACTGGCCAGGTAGACAGGAAAAGCCCCGCAAACTTTTGAATTTCATTTCCTGTTTGCCCAGCATGGAGAGTTCATCAGCACAGGTGACCACGCAGAGCTCATCAGCACAGGTAACTATGCAGTCTGAGAATCGAAAAAGAGCTCCAGCATGGACCACATGGGAGGTACTGGATCTGATCACTGTATGGGGAGAGGATTCCATGCTAACATAACTCCATTCCAAAAGATGAAATGAAAAAACATTTGAAAAAATTTCCAAGGCCATGATGCAGAAAGGCCACAGCAGGGACTCAGTGCAGTGCCGTGTGAAAGTTAAGGAGCTCAGACAAGCCTACCAGAAAACCAAAGAAGCAAACAGAAGGTCTGGGGAGAGGCCGCAAACATGCCGCTTCTACGCTGAGCTGCATGAAATTCTAGGGGGGTCCGCTACCACTACCCCACACCTGTCCGTGAATTCCGAGGTGGGGGTGGCAATCGCAGCCATGCCTGAGGATTCTGCAGACGGGGAAGATGAGGAGGAGGAAGAGGAGGACGAGCTTGCAGAGAGCACACAGCACTCCATTCTCCCCAACAGCCAGGAGCGTTTTCTCACCCTGATGGAATTACCCTCCCAGCCCTCCCAAGCCACTATCCCACACAATGAAGCCATGGAAGGGACCTCTGGTGAGTGTACCTTTGTAAATATAAAACGTGGTTTAAAAGCAAGCATTTTTTAATGATTAATTTGCCCTGAAGACTTGGGATGCATTTGCGGCCGGTACAGTTACTGGAAAAGTCTGTTAATATGTCTGGGGATGGAGCAGAAATCCTCCAGGAACATCTCCATGAAGCTCCAAAAGCCTTTGCAGAAGGTTTCTGGGCAGGGCAGCCTTATCCGTCCTCCATGGTAGGACACTTGACCATGCCATGCATGTAGCAAGTAATCTGGTATCACTGCATGACAAAGACTAGCAGCGTATGGTCCCGCTGTTTGCTGGCATTCAAGCAACCTCCGTTCTTTATTTCGCTGTGTTATCCTCAGGAGAGTGATATCATTCATGATAACCTGGTTGAAATACAGGAATTTAATTAAGGGGACAGAGATGGCCATTCCTAGTGGCTGTTTGCCTGTGGCCTAAAAGAAATCCTTCCCTGCAGTTAGCCAAGCAGAGCGGGGGGGAGGGGGGTGATTGGCGCTGAGCTTTTTCGCGTTTGGCTAGCAGTGATCTTCCATGATACTAGCCATGCGGTAGGGGGGAGGGGTAAAGTGATCATCCCAGAGAATTGGATGGGGCGATTCTGGTACTGCACGTTAACAGGAAAGAAGCAGCACTCAATGGGCTTTGCTTGCTATTTGGGAAAGGAGGGCGCTGGATATATGAAGGCTGCAGAAACCGAAAGACAATGGCTTACCATGGCCGCATGCAAGCCGAATTCTGCTGCCCAGACCTGCGCCTGTGATCTCTAACACCAAAGCCGCAGGCACTCAATATTAAGATGCAAAATGTGACCTTGTAGTGAAATCACATGTGCTATGTAAGGTGAATAGTGTTGTTCACTGTGAATGAGTATAACCATTGTTCTGTAAAATGTATCTTTTTAAATACTTCTCTCCCTTTTTTCCCCTCCTTCCTGCAGCTGCAAATTTTTCAAGTCTCCCTCCTCCGTCCTGAAGGCTATCTCAGATAAGGCGGCGGAAAAAAAAGACATGAGATGAAATGTTCTCGGAAATCATGGAAGTGACCCGCAATGAAAGAGCTCATCTGAATGAGTGGAAGGACGTGGTATCAAAGTACAGGAAACATGCCAGTAACCATGAGGACAGGAGGGACGAACGTGAGGACAGGAGAGACGCACGTGAGGAGAGGAGAGACGCACGAGATGAGAGGTGGTGGCAGGAAGATCTGAGGTGTCAGGATGCAACTCTGGGGCTGCTGCGTGATCAAATTGACATGCTCCGGCATCTGGTGGAGCTTCAGGAACAGCAGCAGGATCACAGAGTGCCACTGCAGCCCCTGTATAACCACCCTCCCCCCTCACCAGGTTCCTTAGCCTCCTCACCCACCAGATGAGTAACGCATGGGGGGAGGCTCCGTGCACCCACCCATTCCACCCAGTGGACAGCCCAACCAAAAGGCTGTCATTATTTTGAAATTTTTTTAGTGGCCTTTTCCTTCCCTCCTATCCTCTTCCCAAACCCCACCCGGGCTACCTTGTCAGTTCTCTCCCTCTTTTTATAATTAATTAATAAAGAATACATGATTTTTAAACAGGAGTGACTTTATTTCCTTAGAAAGCAAGCGGTAATCGAAGGGGGAGGGTGGGTGGCTTACAGGGAATGAGTCAATCAAGGGGGGCGGGGTTTCATCAAGGAGAAACAAACACAGCAGTCACACCGTACCCTGGCCTGTGATGAAACTCGTTTTCAAAGCTTCTCTGATGCGCACCACTTCCTGGTGTGCTCTTCTAATCGCCCTGGTGTCTGGCTGCGCGTAATCAGCGGCCAGGTGATTTGCCTTAGCCTCCCACCTGCCATAAAGGTCTCCCCCTTACTCTCACAGAGATTGTGGAGCACACAGCAAGCAGCAATAACAAAGGGAACATTGGTTTGGCTGAGGTCTGAGCGAGTCAGTAATGTGCGCCAGCGCACCTTTAAACGGCCAAATACACATTCTACCACCATTCTGCACTTGCTCAGACTGTAGTTAAACAACTCCTGACTACTGTCCAGGCTGCCTGTGTACGGCTTCATGAGCCATGGCATCAAGGAGTAGGCTGGGTCCCGCAGGATAACTACAGGCATTTCAACATCCCCAACTGTTATTTTCTGGTCTGGGAAGTAATTCCCTTGCTGCAGCCATTTAAACAGAGTAGTGTTCCTGAAGACGTGAGCGTCATGAACACTTCCCGTCCATCCCACATGGATGTTGGTAAAACATCCCTTGTGATCCACCAGTGCTTGCAGCACCATGGAAAAGTATCCCTTGAGGTTTATGTACTGGGTGCCCTGGTGCTCCAGTTCCAAGATAGGGATATGGGTTCCATCTATCGCCCCACCACAGTTAGGGAATCCCTTTGCAGCAAAGCCATCCACTATGACCTGCACATTTCCCAGAGTCACTACCTTTCGTAGCAGCAGCTCAGTGATTGCTTTGGCTACTTGCATCACAGCAGCCCCCACAGTAGATTTTCCCACTCCAAATTGATTCCCGACTGATCGGTAGTTGTCTGGCGTTGCAAGCTTCCAGAGGGCTATCGCCACTCGCTTCTCAACTGTGAGGGCTGCTCTCATCTTGGTATTCTGGTGTTTCAGGGCAGGGGAAAGCAATTCACAAAGTTCCATGAAAGTGCCCTTATGCATGCGAAAGTTTCGCAGCCCTTGGGAATCGTCCGACACCTGCAACACTATGCGGTCTCACCAGTCTGTGCTTGTTTCCCGGGCCCAAAATTGGCGTTCAATGGCTAGAACCTGCCCCACTACCAGCATGATCTCCAAAACACTGCAAGACTTCATTGCCCACTTGCCAGCACACAGGTATACAGGAAGACTTACAGGTAAAACACAGCCATCTGCAGACAATTGTCCTGGTTAATGGGAGTCATCAAGATTCCAAACCACCATTAATGGCCCACACTTTGCTCCGGGCTGGGGCGGGGGACCCCGGAGCCCCCTCCCGCATCTTGAATTCCTCATTTCTGGCCCCACCCTGGAGTCCACACCCCGAACCAGAGCCCTCCCCTTCCCAAACCTCAACCCAAATTTTGTGAGCATTCACGACCAGCCATACAATTTCTGTTCCGAGATGTGACCTGTGACATTGCAGTCTATATGGTTTTATAAAAATATGCTAATAAGTGAATATAATGTAACTGGAATATGCTTCATGCAGAAGGTCTCTTGTAAGGTATTATTACAAAGCTTATAATCTACTGAGTGTGATTATCCTATTTGTATAAATGTACCACTCTTGTATCTGAAACTAGAAATATGAAATATAACTCTGAGGGCCTATTGTAATTTTGCAAAGTGTGGGCCATTAATGGTGGTTTGGAATCTTGATGACTCCCATTAACCAGGACAATTGTCTGCAGATGGCTGTGTTTTACCTGTAAGTCTTCCTGTATACCTGTGTGTGTGAGTGCTCTGGCTGGGGGTGCGGGCTCTGGGGTGGGGATGGGAATGAGAGGTTTGGGGTCCAGGAAGGTGGTCCAGGCTGGTAG
Source organism: Mauremys reevesii (assembly GCF_016161935.1). NCBI lineage: Eukaryota > Metazoa > Chordata > Testudines > Geoemydidae > Mauremys > Mauremys reevesii. The sequence goes on along the minus strand of NC_052624.1, from coordinate 120,842,149 downwards.
CAAGGGGTTTGGAGGGCGGGAGAGGGATCAGGGCTGGGGCAGGGGCATGGGGGAAGTCTCAGTGGTGAAGGCTCCGGGTGGCACTTACCATGGTCCTCCCGTTACTCTGAGTCCCAATCCCGGAATCCTATGAACAGCAGCCATGTACTGCTTCCCTTAATAGTTGCTGCTGCACTCTCTGGGACCTGGTACTCGTTATATACCTTGCAGTGTTCTAGGTACACTCTCAATTGGCTATTCATGCCTGTTCAGTAGATTCACTCCCTGGCTCATCTCATGCCTATATACTCAGGTGTGAAACATGTATCCATTCATGATATCAGCTCTCAAATTTGCTGTGTTTACTGCTTAGGCCCCTTATAATAAATGAAGTGGGGGACTCCCTTTTATGGACACCCAGCCAGCCAGTTACCTATAAAATTCCTGTTAGTAGCTGTTCTCTACTTGCTTTACCTGTAAAGGGTTTAAAAAGTCCATAGGTAAAAGGAAGGGAGTGGGCACCTGACCAAAAGAGCCAGTTGGAAGACTAGAACTTTTTTAAAATTGGGACAAAACTTCCCCCTTTCTCTGGCTGGTTATTCTCCCAGAGAGCAGGGACAGGGTTGGAATGATGCTGTAAAACCTTGTGTCAGGTATGAAAATCATCAGCTCATACCTAAAAACTACTCATTTGAAACCTCAGATATGTAAGTAGATCAAGAAATGTCTAGAAAGATGCAATTAGGTTTATCTCTTTTATTTCTTTATGGCTTGTGGACTTCTCTGTGCTAACCCCAGGTGCTTTTGTTTTGCTTGTAACCTTTAAGATGGACCTCAAGAGAGCTATCTTGATGCTTAATTTTTGTAATTGTTGGGTTTTTTTAATCTAGCAAAAAGCCTAAGTTCCAAATGTATTTCCTTTCTTTTTGTTTTCATAAAATTTACCGTTTTTTAAGAACCAGGTTGGATTTTTGTGTCCTAATTGGTTTGTGCATGTTGTTTAATTAGCTGGTGGAAACAGATGATTTCCTTTGTTTTCTTTCTCAGCTCTTCCCTGGGTTATCAAAGGGTTTTTTGGCACTTGGTTGGTGGCAGCATCTATCCAATCAAGGTCAGAAAAAAAGCTGTAACCTTGGGAGTTTAATACCAGCCTGGAGTGCCCAGTATTAATTTTTAGAATCCTTGTGGGCCCCACCTTCTGCATTCCAAGTTCCAGCGTGGGGAATCAGCCTTGACACCCCTTTAAACAAAATTTCATCTTGCATACAGAGCTCATCCCTCATCTGGTAATATATGGTGACCTCCTCTGAGACTTGCTTCCTGGAGTAGGAACTGTTATTACTATTGGTAGCACTATGATCTGTCTTATGTTGGATTTCCTGGAGCCTTTCATCTGAAATGTGAAGGTATTGTAGTACATTGGTAAACTATCTCCTGTTCCATAGATCCACTGGTGGTGTGCTCTGGAAGGTATGTCTTACTCAGTGTATCTGCTACCAGTAGTGACTTTCCTGGTCAGTAACTTATGTTCATAATACAGTGCTGGATTCTCGTTAACATGTATTATGGTTGCATGGGTGCACTCAGCAGTGACTTAATCATGATGCTTTCTAATGGCTTGAGTCCAGACTGCATATCCACTTAATACTCAAAGATGAATTGGTGGAATCATTCCATACCAAAGAGCACTGCCAGTAGATCTTTTTCTATCTATATCCTCTTTTTGTGTCTGTCAGTCACTGGAATTCCTTCACATCCTTTGGTCTGGACATTTTTTAATGACTCTCAGTTTCTCATAGTTCTAGCCAGAGTCCATCAGAAATCAAGAGATGTTTGTAGGGAACCTCAGTTCTTCTCAGCTTCAGCTTGTTGTCATTCAGCCTAACATTCCACTTCTGGCACCTGTTTAAGGAGTTGTCGTCACAGCTTGGTATCCTGATTCTGGATTGCTTCTTTCTTGACCTTTCCTACAGTACTACAGTATGTCATCAGCAAGAATGTCCTCAGCTACTGGGAGTCCCTCTAGTGCCTGGCTTGCACTGGAACATTTCTGGGGCCAAGCTGATGTGCCTAGGCATTTGTAGCCATTGGTACCTGTCAAAAGGTGTGGAAGGTTGTCAGGTGGCTGGATGGCTCATCTAGCTCAATATGCCATAACCCATTCTTGACATCACATACAATGAACACTTTTGCCCTGGATAAATCAGGTAATATGTCCACAAACATTGGTGATGGGTTGTGATTTCTTTTCAATGCTCTGTTAAGGCTGCTGTGAATTCTGTGCTATTTTCAACAGGTGCAATGATTATTCATCTTTTCAAGTTGCCCTCTAGGTGTCCATCTCCTTGAAATATGTTCTTACACTCTGTTAGAATCCTGGATAGGGCCCTGTAGCAGGGTGGTCACCTGCTCCTGCCTTTCAGGGCTCGAAACAGCCCAGGAGAGGGCTGTGGCTGGGTCAAGAAGCCTGGGCTGACTGGGGAAGGTAGGCTCAGCTGTGGCCATGCCCCAATCAGGCCCAGCTGGCCCCTATAAAAGGCTGTGAGCCAGAGGCCCAGGGAGTCTCCCTCTGCCTGTAGAGGGAGATGGGCCTGGCTGCAAGGAGCTAGACACAGGGTACCTGAGTGGAGCAGGGCTGGGGAAAGGCTGAGGAGCTCCTGCCTGGAAAGCCCCAGGTTGCAGCCTAGCATAAGGCCAAGAGGTACTGGAGGTTGCAGGGGGCAGCCCAGGGGTAGGCAAAGGCAGCAGGTCCAAACCCCTTTGCCTATGATGAGTGGCTGATACTGCAGACTTCCCCAGTGAACGGAGGCTAGATGGAGACTGGGCAGTAGCCAAAACTGAGGCAAAGTGGGGATAGTGGGTTGGGGGTTCTCCAAGGAGGGGAGACCCAGATTGGTAGGGTACTGCCAGGGGGCAGCACCCCAGTTAAAAGGGCACTGGGGTCCAGGGAGGGACAAGGGGACCAAGAGGCAAGGCAGATCACGGGCCTGCAGAGGGCGCTCCAGAGGTGGGACAAGCTAATTCCCGGAACAGACCAGCAGGAGGCACTGCAGAGGTGAGTCCACTCTTCTACAGGCCCATGGTGACTGTTCACCTTACTCTCTTGCATTGAGGATAGTCTAGTATTGCACTGTGAACTCGTGGCTTGCACTGCCTTGCAGACCAGCGTGTGATGTGCTCCTGTGTGTCACCTACAATAAACTCCAAGTCTTTGGTTTCTTATTGACAGCCTGCATTTGCCCAGTAGCCTCAGAATGGTTTTGTTGTGTATCACCGGCATTTCATCACATTTCTCCAGTCTAATATTGCCGCTTATCAAAATTGTTGGGATTATACTGCAGCTAGCTCCACAATCCAGCTAGAATTGAATTGGTCATTGATCTAAGAGCATAGTGCAAGTGTGGCAGTTGCATGACTGTCAGACTTTTTCCGCAGTGTGTGTATATGGAGAGTGTTTGTATCTGCTAAAGTCAAACTACAGATATTCTTTTCATTAGAATTTCTGCATCATCCCACCACTCTAGTCCAAATGTTGCAGATTGTGTGGATGGTTTTATCCAGTTGAATAGAAAATTATATTCAGCTAAAACAAATGGTTGACTTTTCAAGCCTTTAACTAAAATTGATATATTTCGTTATAAAACATGGTGTCACTTTTTCCTCATGAAGAATTTTTATTTAGTTCTACAAAATTTGAGTTTCCCATGGACTACAAGTGTGATAAATATACAATGTCCTCATACACAGTACATCTATGAATTGTATCCAGCTATAATTCTAATAATCTTAATACTTTTGTTTCACTTTTGAATATGTTTTATACTACCACTTTTGTCTTATAGCTTTGTTGTTTCAAAAATAGAACTAATTTATGTTACATAATGATAACAGACTGATATAACTTGGAAAATTGCTAAGCACCTGCTGTTTTACTTATTTATCAAATAAGGAACTGCTCTTTAATGGCTTGCTGTCGAAAGGATTATAGTTTCCTATCTCTTTACAAGCAAAGACCAGTAGCCATTTGTCTCCAGAAGACAGGGGAATTATAAATTCCTGGCTCTGCGCCTAGTGTTGGTGAATGAATGACTACTAAATATATACAGCTGAACTCTGAAATCTAGTGTACATTATTTAGCAACAGCTATAGGGCTCTGTGTCACGGTATCTGGCAGTGGCTACACAGAGAAAAACTTCCAAATCATTATTTTTTCTAAAGTGATGACCCCCTTGGGAGTATATTGGAAAGAATTCTGTCTGAGTAATGGGTATTTGGGGTTTTGGTACCATTCCCACCCAGATTTTAAGAAAAATATACATGAATGACCTTGCATACCTTACTGTTTTGCAAATGGAAGTAGACGTTGAGAAGTTCTTCAGAGAATCTTCAAAATGCAATAAATGACTTTGTAGTTACTATACTTTTAATCTTTGTCTTAATATTTTTATATGAATTAAAAAGATTTGTTTCCAGGTTTGAAAATATTCAAGAAACAAAGGGATTCAGGAAGGTAATATAAAGAATTGAGCATTAGCATCAGTTCAAAATTTAGTTTTATTAGTCAAATTATCAGGCTGAGTGTTACTCATTAGCCATGGAGTTCTCAGTTTGTGCCTTCTGTCAAATGGGAGTCTTCACTTTTGTATTTCTGATGGAAATGTTTGTGCCTAAAAGATTGAATACTGTAGGTCTCATTATACTTTGAAGTACTTCCTGTCTGTGTCACTTCTGGACAATCACTAATAAAACACCTCCGTTGCAGTCACATGCAGCTGCCAGCTCTCTGTGCTCTCTGCTGTGGCCTGAACCATAATGTGAAATATGGTCAGAACTGTATCCCAGCTCTAGGAGAAAACAAAGGGTAAGGAAGAAAGAGTACGTGAGTGTTAGTAGTGAGTGTTTGTTCTGATTGTACATGTACACTAGAGCAGTCCTCAGAACAGGCTATGACATAGAACAGAATCATAGGATTGTTGTAGGAATGGGAGAACGGAAAGAGACTGTTTTGGAAATTGTCAAAGAAGCCTAAAAAATCAAGGAAAGTTAGCCACATTGCAACATATAGGTGTAATTTATTAGACCTTCACACATTTCCATGTTGCCACGTGTATACTTTCTTTTCTGCCCAGCAAAAAGAGCTGTCTATCCCCATTTCTCAGCAAATATTTATTAGCAGAATCCATAAAAAAACCATAAACAAAGTACATTTTATGCCTTTCTTTTTTTAATTTTTGTTTATTAACTAATACATGAAATTCAGAAATTCCCAATAAACCTCTAAGTCATTAAGGCAGATTGGATAGGTTCTTTTGTACAAGATTACTGCTCTAGTAGCCTTAAATAAAAAGCTGCAAAAGTGGCAGGAGAAACTCCCAGAGTAGCTATCACATGAAGAGAAAGACAGATAGGAGAGCCTTCAACAAAGGAAGTCATGGTGATAGTGACTGTGAAATGCTCAGGGACTGGGTACATGTCACCTCAGGACAGGATGCAGAGATAAAGTTTCTTAATACCTTAAATGACTACTTCTTGGAGCAGCTGGTCCTGGAACCCACCAGAGGAGAGGCAATTCTTGATTTAGTCCTAAGTGGAGCACAGGATCTGGTCCAAGAGGTGAATATAGACTCATAGACTCATAGACTTTAAGGTCAGAAGGGACCACTATGATCATCTAGTCTGACCTCCTGCACAATGCAGGCCACAGAATCTCAGCCACCCACTCCTGTAACAAACCCCTAACCTATGTCTGAGTTATAGAAGTTCTCAAATTGTGGTTTGAAGACCTCAAGCTGCAGAAAATCCTCCAGCAAGTGACCTGTGCCCCATGCTGCAGAGGAAGGAGAAAAACCTCCAGGGCCTCTGCCAATCTGCCCTGGAGGAAAATTCCTTCCCGACCCTAAATATGGCGATCAGTTAAACCCTGAGCATGTGGGCAAGACTCACCAGCCAGCACCCAGGAAAGTATTCTCTATAGTAACTCAGATCCCAGCCCATCTAACATCCCATCACAGACCACTGGGCATACTTACCTGCTGATAATCAAAGATTAATTGCCAAATTAATTGCCAAAATTAGGCTATCCCATCATACCATCCCCTCCATAAACATATCAAGCTTAGTCTTAAAGCTAGATATGTCTTTTGCCCCCACTACCCCCCTTGGAAGGCTGTTCCAGAACTTCACTCCTCTAATGGTTAGAAACCTTCGTCTAATTTCAAGTCTAAACTTCCTAGTGTCCAGTTTATATCCATTTGTTCTTGTGTCCACATTGGTACTAAGCTTAAATAATTCCTCACCCTCCCTGATATTAATCCCTCTGAGATATTTATAAAGAGCAATCATATCCCCCCTCAACATTCTTTTGGTTCGGCTAAACAAGCCAAGCTCTTTGAGTCTCCTTTCATAAGACAGGTTTTCCATTTTTCGGATCATCCTAGTAGCCCGTCTCTGAACCTGTTCCAGTTTGAATTAATCTTTCTTAAACATGGGAGACCAGAGCTGCACACAGTATTCCAGATGAGGTCTCACCAGTGCCTTATATAATGGTACTAACACCTCCTTATCTTTGCTGGAAATACCTCGCCTGATGCATCCTAAAACTGCATTAGCTTTTTTAACGGCCATATCACATTGGCAGCTCATAGTCATCCTGTGATCAATCAATACACCGAGGTCCTTCTCCTCCTCTGTTAGTTCCAACTGATGTGTCCCCAGTTTATAACAATAGTTCTTGTTATTAATCTCTAAATGCATGACTTTGCACTTTTCACTATTAAATTTCATCCTATTACTATTACTCCAGTTTACAAGGTCATCCAGATCTTCCTGTATGATATCCCGGTCCTTCTCTGTCTTAGCAATACCTCCCAGCTTTGTGTCATCCACAAACTTTATTAGCACATTCCCACTTTTTGTGCCAAGGTCAGTAATAAAAAGGTTAAATAAGATTGGTCCCAAAACCGATCCCTGAGGAACTCCACTAGTAACCTCCTTCCAGCCTGACAGTTCACCTTTCAGTACAACCTGTTGTAGTCTCCCCTTTAACCAGTTCCTTATCCACCTTTCAATTTTCATACTGATCCCCATCTTTTCCAATTTAACTAATAATTCCCCATGTAGAACCATGTCAAATGCCTTACTGAAATCGAGGTAAATTAGATCCACTGCGTTTCCTTTGTCTAAAAAATCTGTTACCTTCTCAAAGAAGGAGATCAGGTTGGTTTGGCATGATCTACCTTTTGTAAAACCATGTTGTATTTTGTCCCAATTACCATTGACCTCAATGTCCTTGACTACTTTCTCCTTCAAAATTTTTTCCAAGACCTTACATACTACAGATGTCAAACTAACAGGCCTATAGTTACTCGGATCACTTTTTTTCCCTTTCTTAAAAATAGGAACTATGTTAGCAATTCTCCAATCATACGGTACAACCCCTGAGTTTACTGATTCATTAAAAATTCTTGCTAATGGGCTTGCAATTTCATGTGCCAGTTCCTTTAATATTCTTGGATGAAGATTTTCTGGGCCCTCTGATTTTGTCTCATTAAGCTGTTTGAGTTTGGCTTCTATCTCGGATGTGGTAATATCTACCTCCATATCTTCATTCCCATTTGTCATCCTTCCATTATCCCTAAGCTCCTCATTAGCCTTATTAAAGACTGAGGCAAAGTATTTATTTAGATATTGGGCCATGCTTAGATTATCCTTAACCTCCACTCCATCCTCCGTGTTTAGTGGTCCCACTTCTTCTTTCTTTGTTTTCTTCTTATTTATATGGCTATAGAATATAGCTGGAGTGCTTGGTAATAGTGACAATAATATAATTAAATTTAATATCCCTGTGGCTGGAAAAACACCACAGCGGCCAAAAACTGTCGCATTAAATTCAGAAAGGGGAACTACACAAAAATGAGGAGGTTAGTTAAACGGAAATTAAAGGGTACAGTACCAAAAGTGAAATCTCTGCAAGCTGCGTGGAAACTTTTTAAAGACACCATAATAGAGGTTCAACTTAAATGTATACCTCAAATTAAAAAACATAGGAACACTCAAGGACGATAAGGCCGTTTCGGAGAAACTAAACAAATTCTTTGCATCGGTCTGCACGGCTGAGGATGTGAGGGAGATTCCCAAACCTGCTGCTTAGTGATTCATCTGGGATATGGGATACTCAGGTCAAGTCCTTGCTCTGCTTGATTTAGAGCAGGAACTTGACTGTACATCCCAGCTGAGTGCCTTAACCACCGGGCTATAGCCCCATCAATAGTTAATTATTTATACGGAGTGGAACAGCAGATCTCAAGGCTTTATATCATAATGGCTAAGGCACTCAGCTGCAATTTTGAAAATACATGTCCCAAGTTCCTATTCCAAATCGGGCAAAGCAGCGCCTTGAACCTTGGTCTCCCAAATCACAGCTGGCATCTCCTGCATTTTTGCTCTGATTTTCTGTGAAATTTTTTAGAAGATCTACTTTTCATTCCACCGTGGAATGAAAACAAATGTTGAAGATATTTGTGAAGCAGAATTTTTGTTTTCCATCCAGCTGTACCTATTAACATTTTAGAATGGTAAACGATACTGGATAAAGAGTTACAGAAATTTGGGACAAACTAGATAAAGAATCTATTCCTTGCCTGTATTTGCAGTGTTACATAATAACTGTAGTGATTATAAGAGTAAAATAATTCATAATGAAATGCAGAGAGAATAATAAATGCTCAGAACTAAACCAAAGTGCACAGGCCTGTGTGCAAGCAATGAGAGAAGATTAAAAGTATCTGGTTGAATATAATTTAGTCAAGGCAGAAGTAATGCTGCTGGGTAGAACATCATGTTCTGGAAAACTGGTCAAACCCGCAATTTCATTATAACCAGACAACATCTGTCCTCTGACTATTAAGGGGCAGAAGATTATGGTTTAGTTTGCACAGCCATGCAAGGTAATATGGGGCATAAGGCACCCTATACTCCCTTGCACTAACAATTTAAATTGCAAGTAACAGCATGGGAAAGAGTGGCTTTATGTGGCTGCTACGTCTTCCCCATCCTGAGTGCAAAGAGATGGGTAGTGGGTGGAGTTTTGATTCCATTTCCCCAAAACATGCCAGCTATCATAGTATGACTATTATAACTACACCGGTGTGCCGTTGGAAGTATGCCACGCTAATTACAAACCTAGAACTGGGTGCAGGAGAAGAAGACACTCAAAAGGCAGACTTACTTAGAGTGATTGGTTCTAGGGGCTCATGGCAAAGCTAATAATTGAGCACTGAATTTATAAGTCATCTAAATGCTCATATTCCACTAAGATCTCTGGAGGATGTTAAATTGAAGCTATGAAAGTTAAATATTTTTAAATGAGCAGGTCCAGATAACTTCCTTCCAAGAGTTTCAAAGAGCTGGCTGAGAAGCTTGTTGTACTCTTAATACTGATTTTCAATAAGTCTTGGAGAACTGGGGAAGTTCCAGGAGACTGGAGGATAGCTAATACTGTGCTAATTTTTAAAAAGGGTAAATGGGATGGCCTGGGTAATTATAGGCTTGTCAGCCTGGACATCAATCCCAGGCAAGACAATGGAACAACTGAAATGGGACTTGATTAATAAAGAATTAAAGGATGGTAATGTAATTAATGTAAATCAACATGGGTTTATGGAAAATAGATCTTGTCAAATTAAGTGGATTTTTTTATGAGATTACAAGTTTGGAAAATAAAGATAATAGTGTTGGTGTAATAGACGTCTGTGAGGAGTATGACTTGGTGCTGCATGACATTTGATTAAAGAACTAGAAAGATATAAAATTAACATGGCATATGTTAAATGGATTAAAGATTGACTAATTGATAGGTCTCAAAATGTAACTGTAAACCAGGAATTATTGTTGAGTGGGTCTGCTTTCAGTGGTGTCATGCAACTATCAGTTCTCGGTTCTACACTATTTAACATTTGTTATCAATGATGTGGGAAAAAACATAAAATCATCACTAATAAAGTGGGTGGCAGGTTGGAACTCGCTCTCCTGCCAAAGGGATCTGTGGACCAGCGTTCAAGACCCCCATTCCTGACAGTAATGCAATCCTGGTGTGTTTAAACAGGGGAATCTTGAATATTCCCACTGGGTGCTACTGCTACTGGAATACTGTGTCCAGTTCTGGTGCCCACAATTCATGAAGGATGTTGATAAATTGGAGAGGGTTCTGAGAAGATCTGTGATAGTGATACTCTCAAAGAGCTCAATCAAAGAGCTCAAAGAGCTAATTAATTGGTATGTTTCCATAATTGTGGTAGTATTCATACACCCTATTAGTCGATAGATAGATAGATAGATAGATAGATAGATAGATAGATAGATAGATAGATAGATAGATAGATAGATAGATAGATAGATAACAGTGTTACTGTATAATACAACCAGCATGGGTATGTCATGATGGGTCTACTAGGAGAGGTGTTTGCTGAATCCTCATATGTCAATATCGTCATAAGAATCCATCATCACCATGTGAGGCAACACCATTTTAAAATCAGTTTATGTGGCGCTAAAAGACTAGGTGTGATCATGTACAATCTATTTCTTGTGTATATGCTTGCTGCACAGTACTAGACATGTTCTTTCAAATGATGTAAGTAAGTGATGGAAAGAAGAATTACAGACATCCTGCTATGAAGTGACAAAGATATTCATTTGATACTCTCTATACACATGAGGTAATATTGATATCAGTCTGAGAAAAAAAATGATAATAAGAATTGACAAAATGATTGATGTGGTCTTTGAGAGACAGGTCTGAATCAAAGGCTCCAAGGGCTAGGCACTTGCTATGACGATGCAATGGGATTTTAACTGAGGACTATAGAAAAGAGGACAGCTAAACCAATAATTAGAAGTTCATTTTTTCTCCATTCACCTGAATTTGAAAAAAAGTATTTTTTCAGAGGAGTTAAAGTAGGCTGATAAGGAATGTGTATGTATTCATGAATGATGTGGATGCACATGATGTCACCTACAAGAAGTTTGGAGCCAGAAAAGATCACTAGGTAATCTGATTCATGCTCTCTCTAGTTGTTGCTGCTGGGGCCCTTCATCCTGGTTTATGCCAACTGAAAGCCAGTATAAACCAGGCATCACTCTAATCCAAAGTACAGAGCTCTTCAGTCTCAAATACAATGTTACTAATATTATAAACTAAGATTATAATTTTTCATTCAAATACTGTAATTTGTTCAGAAATGTTTCTGATGCTGTGTGGAAACTACTTTCTTAATGATCTTTGACAAGTAGGTTGGCGAGTTATGACAGGAAAAATAACACGTCTTTTCTTGGAGATGATAGGGTTCTTAAAGGTTAAGTGGACTGGTACTGTTTGCTACTGTTTGCCTCTCACCAACAGATGCTGGTTCAATAAAAGGTATTACCTCACCCACCTTTTCTTGCTTCTCTTTGAGTCAGACTAGAAGAGTATCAGCAATGCTATAGCATTCAGACAATCCTTAAGGAGCTGTTTTTTATTTGTTTTGTTTTGTGTTTGTGCAAAATGTCAAGTGTAAAGTTGGTATTTGGTAACGTCTATATGACCTCCTCAATCTCTGCAGTAGTTAGTCAGAAGCCAGGCAGTAGTAGTAGAACGAAATGAGGGGGAACAAAGAAGGGTGACCAATGGGAGATAATTGAGTATGGATATTGGAGATTTTGTTCATACTATACAATAACTAGGGATTTTTTTCAGATACATTTGAGAAATTGTCACAGGAGACAAGTGTCTACTGCTCAGGATATAAGAGAAAATAGTTGTACAAAAACAAATTTGCACAGCAGGTGAAACCAATGAAAATCCTAGTTTTGTGGAAAAGCAAAAACCTCCCACCCCTAGGCTCTTATCTTACCCAATTTGCTGTAAGAGAAAGATATGCAATTATCTGGGTGCTTGTCCACATATCTGTTGTAAAATTCATGACTTTACTTCTAGTCTATCTGAGAGATTTCTACTTTGCGACTGTTATACACAGAGCTAGTAGTACCATCTACTACTAAGGTTTGCCAACACTTCCCACTATAAGACCCTGTTTTCAGTTGCTTATAACTTTGAAAAACTTAAAAAAAATTCCAAGCCAGGTGTCTGCCTCAAGCTAATTTTTTTTTAATTTAAGCCAAAATTGTTCAGCCATTTCTGAGAATGAGACTAGATGAAAATGTGGTGTTTTTCCCATTTTAAAAAATTCTTGCGAACTTTTCCTCTGAATAACTGTACCACCTGTATGTTTTGAAACAGGGATATGAAATTTGGCAGGGCTGTGGCCTTTGTGTCTGGGATGTGCCTTTTCCTTTCCCTGTGATTTTCTCCCCAAATTTAGCTAAATTATCAGCTCTTGAAAAAGCTCTGTTTGCACGTGTTCAGTAAAGATTTCTTTGATTTTAACAGCTAACATCTGAGAAGTTTCTGTCCTCAGTGAGCATGGTTGAGCCTCCCACAGCTTCTGTGTGTAACTGGACTGTGGCTACACCAACCCCACAGAGCATTTGAACATGTTCCATCCCCTGACGGCTCCTAGCACTGGGATGGAGCATGGCCAGTTGCTTGGAGCTACAGGGGTGCTCAGAAGAGCTTTCCCTAAAATTGCTGCTTCTTGGTTGGAGTGGGGCCAGACACTGGATCTGAAGGCAATAGTTAGCTTGAATCAGTACACTCAAGCTAGCCTAGCTTTAGTGAGAGTGACTACACTGTGAAACAATGCTCCAGCTACACAGAGCTATTGGATTAGCAGCTGATGAGTTGTTGTAACTCAAGCTGCTGCATCCCCACTGCATTACTAGCTGAAGAGTCAGCAGAATTTGATCTTCAGCCCATGACCCCAAAAGGTCACTGCTCAAACTTAAAGTAACATTTAACTTGAGCTACAGATTTTTGTGTGTGGAAAGGAGTCAAGTTAGTAGCAACACTTGATTTATAGTTCAAATTAACAATTTAATGAAGACAAGATCTGAAGCCCACCCATCTCCCTAGGCTTCAGAGCCCAAGCTCTAGCTAAAGCCATAATTTCAAAGAGCTATCTACACTCTTTTTCGAGTGCTAGTGTGAGCCTCATTAGCCTGAATTTGCAATCTGAGGTGGGAAGCCTGTTCCCATGGGCTCCATATATAGACTGTATAGACATGCCATCAATGAGCTCGCCCTCCCCGCTGGCACCTAGGCAATGTGGAGAAGGATCTGATCTGATTAAATGCCGAGGGGATAAAAGCCAGACCAGGCGAGACATAAAGGAGCACCTTACGGCAAGGATTCTGGTGAAATTAGGACTGGAGAGGAAAACTGTGACAAGAGTTAGAGGGGCAGATTGGAAGTGACTGGATAATGAAACTGTGACCCGATGGGACCACAGGCTGGGATTGGGTGGGAAAGGAGACTGGAACTGGGAGCCGGGGTGGTAACTGTGGTGTGCAAGGAAAATTGGGCCTGGCTGGACAAAAGACTAGGACAAGACAGGAGGGAAGAGACCAGGGCAAGGAACAAAGTAGAGGTGGATGGAAAACTAAGATTGGATTAGGAGCTCATGGAAGAAGACTGGAACTGCAAGCCAATGGAGAAGGCAGAAGAAAGCCAGATAGGATGAGGAGCCAAGAAATGGGAACTGGGACTGCCCAGGAAAGGAGACTAGGCAATGGGGAGGGAGAGAGACTGGGATTTGGGATGGAAAGTGGGACTCAGACAGCAACTCCAGTTGGAGAGACTAGCAGTGGCTGGACAAGGAGACTGGGACAAGGAGACTGGGACAAGGAGCTGAGGTGGGGAAGAGACAGGATAGATTTGGATGACACAGGACAGGAGGGTCTGTGCCCACGAGAGCATATGGCATCCAGATCCTGGAGTGGAAACCAAGATTCCTGAGTCTCAACATTCCTCGGCTGTCAGCAAATATCTGTGGAGCCCACTGACAAAGTGTGTCTCTCATCCCCCTGCAATGCAAAGGATGATACCCTACTACTGCTCCTAATTACTCCATTAGCTCAAGTGGCAGAAATCTCTGTGAGGGTTTAAAGGTGAAAACTCTGCTGATGACCCTTGTACGTGTCAATATGATGCCACAGGATGGAGTTTATTTTCAGTATGTTTTTTTTTAAAACCCTAGGAAATTACACACAAAACATCAATTTTAATAGAACTTTATTAAGGTCATAAAGTCAAGCACTCAAAAGTTTGGAAGGGCCAGAATCAAAGTTGTCTGTGCAACATTAATTCAGTTCCCTTGTGTGTGTGCATTATGATACTGTCTTTACTTACATGATCACAAATTTTTTCCCTGCCACATTCAGGAAGGACTTGTTCTAGAATAAATCAGGGTTGTATAGTAAAGAAGACTGTTGTCCATAGGATTGCTGACACATTTGTTGCAGAAGGTGGTAGGTGTATAGAGCTGTGTGAGTAGCTGATATTTTCAGTTCACTGGCAGTTCTGAAAAATCAATGAAAAAATATTCAGTTAAACCAAAACTGAAATTGTTTTGGAACGTTCTGTTAATTAAAAGAGTTGGAAAAAAATCATAGGTTGGAAAAAAACAACACATTTCATTTCAAGTATTTTTAATAAAAGCGAAGGACATGACAGGATAGATTCACAAAAAACAAGGATAAGCCCCACCCCATCTGCATAAACTTTAGACCAGTACTTAGAACACTCACCTGCAGTGTAGGAGACTCAGGTTTTAATCCCACTCTGTAGCAGGGAGTAGAACCCAGGAGTTCCCCGCCTGGGCGAGTGCCTGTCACCATGCCTCAGTGGATCAGAATACCAGATTCAGGCCAAACTGCTAAGAAATACAGCAAACACATCCCTAAGCTATATCAAACTAGCAACAAAAGTGGACTTCTGTCTCACCACACTGGCTAACAAGAAGTCAGAAATGCAGTTTCCTTAGGCCTGGTCTACACTATGATTTTAGGTCGAATTTAGCAGTGTTACCTCAATTTAAGCCTGTATCCGTCCACACAACAAAGCCCTTTTTTTCGACTTAAAGAGCTCTTTAAATCGATTTCTTTACTCCACTTCCGACAAGGGGATTAGCCCTGAAATCTGCCTTGCTGGGTTGAATTTGGGGTAGCATGGATGCAATTCGATGGTATTGGCCTCCGGGAGCTATCCCAGAGTGTTCCATTGTGACCGTTCTGGACAGCGCTCTCAACTTAGATGCACTGGCCAGGTAGACAGGAATAGGCCCGCAAACTTTTGAATCTCATTTCCTGTTTGGCCAGCGTGGCAAGGTGCAGGTGAGTGCAGAACTCATCAGCAGAGGTGACCATGATGGAGTCCCAGGATCGCAAAAGAGCTCCAGCATGGACCGAATGGGAGGTATGGGATCTGCTCTCCATGTGGGGAGATGAATCCATGCTAGCTGAACTCCGTTCCAGTAAACGAAATGCCAAAACATTAGAAAAAGTCTCAAAGGGCATGAAGGACAGAGGCTATAACAGGGACGCACAGCAGTGTTGTGTGAAAATTAAGGAGCTACGGCAAGCCTACCAAAAAAACAGAGGCAAACGGCTGCTCCAGATCAGAGCCCCGAACATGCTGCTTCTATGATGAGCTTCATGCCATGCTAGGGGGTGCAGCCACCGCTACCCAACCTGTGCTTTGACACCGTCAATGGAGAATCACTCAACATGGAAGTGGGTTTTGGGGACGAGGAAGATAGCTCACAGCAAGGAAGCGGAGAAATCGGTTTCCCCAACAGCCAAGATATGTTTCTCACCCTGGACCTGTAGCCAGTAACCCCCGAACCCACCCAAGGAGTGCTCCCGGACCCTGAAGGTGGAGAAGGGACCTCTGGTGAGTGTACCTTTGTAAATATTACACATGGTTTAAAAGCAAGCATGTTTAATGATTAATTTGCCCTGGCATTCATGGCCAGTACAGCTACTGGAAAAGTCTGTTATTGTGTATGGGGATGGAGTGGAAATCCTCCAGGGACATCTCCATAAAGCTCTCCTGGATGTACTCCCAAAGACTTTGCAAAAGGTTTCTGGGGAGGGCGGCCTTATTCCATCTGCCATGGTAGGACACTTTACCACACCAGGCCAGTAGCACATAGTCTGGAATCATTGCATAACAAAGCATGGCAGCATATGGTCCTGGTGTTTGCTGGCATTCAAATGACATCCATTCTTTATCTTGCTGTGTTATCCTCAGGAGAGTCATATCATTCATGGTCACCTGGTTGAAATAGGGTGCTTTTATTAAGGGGACATTCAGAGGTGCCCGTTCCTGCTCGGCTGTTTGCCTGTGGCTGAACAGAAATGGTCCCCGCTGTTAGCCACGCGGTGGGGGGAGGGGTGAAGTGTGAGTAATCTCTCATACCAAACCGGCAGGCCCTCAATACAAGAGGCAAAATGCTACCTTGTAATGAAAGCACATGTGCTGTGTAATGTGAACAGCAAGGTTTAACGTGAAAGTGTACCCATTGTTCTCTGAAATGTGTCTTTTTAACTACCACTCCCCCTTTTCCTCCACCAGCTCTAAATGTTTCTCCTTCACAGAGGGTAGCAAAGATTAGAATGTGAAAAAAACGCACTCAGGATGAAATGTTCTCTGAGCTCCTGCTGTCCTCCCACACTGACAGAGTGCAGGAAAGCACGATAAGAATGCAAGGAGAGGTGGTGGGCTGAAGAAAGTAAGTAGAGGGCTGAAGAGAGTAACTGGACTGAAGATGATAGGTGGTGTCAGCTTGCTGACAGAAGGCAAGTGTCGATGCTCAGGCTGCTGGAAGATCAAACTGATATGCTCCAGCATATGGTTGAGCTGCAGGAA
This sequence comes from Mauremys reevesii, assembly GCF_016161935.1. NCBI lineage: Eukaryota > Metazoa > Chordata > Testudines > Geoemydidae > Mauremys > Mauremys reevesii. Next base: position 120,825,365 of record NC_052624.1, on the reverse strand, counting down.
AGGCAGCAGGAGCACAGACCGCCACTACAGCCCCTGTGTAACCAACAGCCCTCCTCCCCAAGTTCCATAGCCACTTCATCCAGATGCCCAAGAACGTGGTGGGGGGAGGCCTCCGGCCACCCAGACACTCCACCCCCAGAGATTGCCCAAGAAAGAAAAGGCTGGCCTTCAATAAGTTTTAAAGTGCAGTGTGGCCTTGTCCTTCCCTCCTCCCACACCCTGTGCTTCCCTCCTCCCCCACCCCTCCCGGGCTACCTTGGCAGTTATCCGCCCTATTTGTGTGATGAATTAATAAAGAATGCATGAATGTGAAGCAACAATGACTTTATTGCCTCTGCAAGCGGTGAGCGAAGGGGGGAGGGGAGTGTGGCTAGCTTACAGGGAAGTAGAGTGAACCAAGGAGGGGAGTTCATCAAGGAGAAACAAACAGAACTTTCACACCATAGCCTGGCCAGTCATTAAACTGATTTTCAAAGCTTCTCTGATGCGCACCACGCCCTCCTGTGCTCTTCTATCTGCCCTGGTGACTGGCTACGTGTAATCAGTGGCCAGGCAATTTGCATCAACCTCCCACCCCGCCATAAACGTCTCCCCCTTACTCTCACAGATATTGTGGAGCGCACAGCAAGCAGTAATAACAATGGGAATATTGGTTTTTCTGAGGTCTATCCGAGTCAGTAAACTGCGCCAGCATGCTTTTTAACATCCAAATGCACATTCTACCACCATTATGCACTTGCTCAGCCTATAGTTGAACAGCTCCTGACTACTGTCCAGGCTGCCTGTGTATGGCTTCATAAACCATGGCATTAAGAGGTAGGCTGGGTCCCCAAGGATAACTATAAGCATTTCAATGTCCCCAACGGTTATTTTCTGGTCTGGGAAGCAAGTCTCTTCCTGCAGCTTTTGAAACAGACCAGAGTTCCTGAAGACGCAAGTGTCATGTACCTTTCCCACATTGATGTTGATGAAACATCCCTTGTAATCCATCAGTGCTTGCAGCAGCATTGAAAAGTACCTCTTTCGGTTTATGTACTCACTGGCTTGGTGCTCCAGTGCCAAGATAGGTATATGGGTTCCATCTATTGCCCCACCACAGTTAGGGAATCCCATTGCAGCAAAGCCGTCTACTATGACCTGCACATTTCCCAGAGTCACTACCCTTGATATCAGCAGCTCTTTGATTGCATTGGCTACTTGGATCACAGCAGCCCCCACAGTAGATTTGCCCACTCCAAACTGATGCCCGACTGACCGGTAGCTGTCTGGCCTTGCAATCTTACACAGGGCTATCGCCACTCGCTTGTGAACTGTGAGGGCTGCTCTCATCTTGGTATTCTTGTGCTTCAGGGCAGGGGAAAGCAAGTCACAAAGTTCCATGAAAGTGCCCTTATGCATGCGAAAGTTTCACAGCCACTGGGAATCATCCCAGTCCTGCAACACTATGCAGTCCCACCAGTCTGTGCTTGTTTCCCGGACCCAGAATCGGCGTTCCACAGCAGGAACCTGCCCCATTAACACCATGATGTGCACATTGCCAGGGGCTGTACTTTGTGAGAAGTCTGTGTCCATGTTTATGTCCTCATCACTCTTGTCACTGTGCTGCCATTGCCTCCTCGCCTGGTTTTGCTTTGGCAGGTTTTGGTTCTGCATATACTCCAGGATAATGCGTGTGGTGTTTACAGTGCTCATAATTGCTGCGGTGATCTGAGCGAGCTCCATGATCCCAGTGCTATGGCGTCTGGGCTGAAAAAAGGCATGAAATGATTGTCTGCTCTGACGTAGGGAGGGGCAACTGATGACACGGCTTACAGGGAATTAAAGTCCACAAAGGGGGTGGCTTTGCATCAAGGAGAAACACAAACAACTGTCACACAGAATCGCCCCCTCAAGGATTGAACTCAAAACCCTGGGTTTAGCAGACCATTGATTTCACGGAGGGAGCAAATGACTACAAAACAAATCGGGTCTATTTCTTGTTTTGATCCACTCCATCTATCTTTTACATCTTTAGGCTGGCAGCGGACAGTGCAGTTCAACTGATAGCCATCATCATCTCCTGGCTGCTTGCCAGAAGAAGGTAAAGTAGGAATTCTGGCCATCATCATTTCCTGGGTGCTCGGCAGAAGATGGGAATGACCTGGCTGAGTCACTCCCATGTCTGCCCAGGTGCCCCTGACCGACCTCACTGAGGTCAGCTAAAAGAGCACCCAGGAGTACGACAACAACGGCTACCAATCGTAATGCACCTGCTGCCAAAAGGCAATGAACTGCTGCTGTGTAGCAATGTAGTCCCACATCTGCCAGCACCCAGTGGACTTACGGTGACAGTCAGCTGTGCAGGCTCCATGCTTGCTGTGGTATGGTGTCTGCACAGGTAACCCAGGAAAAAAGACATGAAACGATTGTCTGCCGTTGCTTTCATGGAGGGAGGGAGGGAGGGAGGGAGCGGGAGCCTGACGACATATACCTAGAATCACCCGCAATACTGTTTTTGCCCCATCAGGCATTGGGATCTCAACCCAGAATTCCACTGGGCGACAGAGACTGCAGGAACTGTATGATAGCTACCCACAGCTACCCACAGTGCAACGCTCCGGAAGTCGACACTAGCCTCGGTACTGTGGACGCAGTCCGCTGACTTAATGCACTTAGAGCATTTTGTGTGGAGACACACACAATTGACTGTATAAAAATGATTTCTGAAAAAACGACTTCTATAAATTCGACCTAATTTCATAGTGTAGACATACCTTTAGGTATCCCCACCCTTGTTCCAATACCCAGACACTAGACTTAATGATGAATGGTTATTTAAACCCAATTTCATCAAAGTGTTCTTCTAATCCCAAAGGACCAGCCACATATCCAGGTCATTATATAACTCGGATCTTACTCAATTATCACACTATTGCCAATCCTTTAGTATCTAGTATCTAAAGGTTTATTTATAATAAAAAAGAAAGAGGTGTGTTGGCTACACTGGATGTAAACTACCTTGTGGGTGTTAGCGCAGGAGCAAACACATTTGAAATATAGGTACATAGTCAATATTCATAACCTCAGATACTAAAATGATACATGAATACAAACAGGATAATCATATTCAGCAAACCGTAACTTTCCATTGACACCTTACATGACGTACTTTGTACAAGATTTGTTTCAATGGAATAACAGTGGTAGCAGCAATGATCTACATGTTCATATTTTAATCATATGACATCACAGGGCCTTAATCACCATGTCTTTCTCTGGCCCAATAACTCTTCAAGTATTTCAGTTTCAACAGCAGAGCTTGTGAGAGGCCCACCCCACACAAACCCTTTTGATAATGTATCTAGCTAGAATAATCAACATTTCACTTTAATAATTTTCATTTTTTGTTCTTTTTTCATTTTGGCTGAAACAAACAGAACCAATCTAAATCTGCATTTTTTTTTGACAAAAAAAAAGTTTTGTCCAAAAAAATTCACCCAGCTCTAGTAGCAAATGAGGTAGGGGACTTCAAGAAGAGAGGTCTCATGGTTAAGGCGGTTGAGTGCTACCTTGAGGAACTATATTTCAACTCTGCTTCTGCCACAGAATTTCTGTGTGTTTCTGGGCAAGTCACTTAAATCAAACTTTTCACACATGGTCACTAATTGTGTGTTCCTCATTTTCTGGGTATCTGAGTTGAGACCTTGGGGACTGATTTTCAGAAGTCCTGAGCACTCACAGCTGTAACTGAAGTCAATGGAAGCTGTGCTTTGAACATATAAATTGCTATATAATGCTAAGTATTCTGAAAAATCTGGTTTTAGAGTCTCTAACTGGGCTTCCAAAATTACTGGATACCTATTTTGAATGTAATTTCTCTGCCTCAGCACCTGTAACATGGTGATAATAATGTAATCCCACAGGGATTTGTGAAGCACTTGTGATGAATGCCATGGAAAAGCTCACAAAGAAATGAATAGATATGTCTTCAAAGCAGGGTTTAAATAGTGTGCAGTAAATAAGTCTAAAGCCACACAGTCGACAATGAGGATAAAACAAAATATTGAATACCTGCCCCTTAATTGAGCACCATCCATCCTCTGCACTGAATGAGACAGGGGTTCTGTGGAAAAAAAAGTAGGTGATCATGTAATTAAAGTCTGCATCATAATGAATGTGCAAAAGGGGGATGAATTAAGTTGCATGATGAACTTTAATACTGGCATTTCCTAAATTTTAATTTCTTGACTTTTTAAACTTAATAATGTTCTTTAAACATATATTTTTGTTTGAAATAAATAAGAGTGTCAACAATGGTAGAGAAGAATTTTCCTCGTAAGAGAAAATATATTTGATTAACAGTTTTAAATAACCCATTTGAAGTCAATATTCTCAATCATGGAATATAATGGTTGAATTTTTTAAGGTACAGGTAATGTAACCGGATGATTTTGGGAAATATTTAGTTTCTCTCTGAAAAACCTTTGGTCTGATCTTCCTGTCATATGTGTACAAGCAAATTTATTGAAGTCTATCAAAAGAACTGCCCTACCTCTCTATGAATAATCAATCTAAAAATATCTTGGAATGAGATTTGTGGTGATGCTATTGCTTACATTTCTCCTTTGATACATATAACTTTCTCAGGGGATGCAAACAATCTTCCATGATTCATCAAAATCAGAATGAAAGTGACAAGCAAGCAGCTGAGCAGTATTGCCCTCAGACAAAGAAGATACTTGTAGTATCTGCAACCAAAAAGATTGTTAAATGCGTAAGAGTATATTTGGTGTTTAAATTTCATGAAAACTAATGGGATGTTACTTGCTTGTTTTCACTTATCTAGTAGCAAATGTAGTAGCAAATATTTACATTGTGTATACCCTAGCAACTAAATAACCCATCAGACAAGAAAGAGGCCTTGTGCAATGCAAATGGAGAACTCTAACAGAAAAGAGATAATTTCAATGCAAGTGGTCATTATGTGTGATGATCAGAAGTCAAATACTCAAAATGCATTCCTCACTCTCTGTCATCAAAGGAAAAGCCCACATTGGTAGTGACCCTGTCAGCTTGTTTTCTGTGAGAAGAAGCTATAAGTAGGGATTCAAGGAAGGATCCTGCATCTCTGGACTATTTGGACTCTTAAAGGGAAGGGTACCAGATGCAAAGATTTAGAGTATGGATTGATCTGGCTGGGGTAAGTGGCTGGTCTTCTGGGACTGAAAACAACCTAAATGGAATGTGATTTTTGGTGTAAGTGACCTTTATGACAAAGTCAGTTTGTCTGGGTGGCAAGATAGACTGAACAGTCCGAGAGGACTGTTTGCGACTCCATGCTAAGACTGGTATAGTGATCAAGGAAGTCACATTTGTCACTTGGCTGGTGAAATCTAATTATAGAACATACCACCAGGTTGGGGTGTCTGTCCTGTTTTCTCACAGTCTGCCCTAAGGTAGGCACTCATGGTCAGGAGCCATTCCAAACAGTGCGACACCGAGGCCAGAAGGGGACCATTCTGACCAGCTAATCTGACCTGTGTAACATAGGCAAAAGGACTTCCCTGAAATAATTCCTAGAGCTTTGTAGGGAAAAAATCCAATCTTAATTTAAAAAAATGTTAGTGATGGAGATTATGTATAATTGACCCATCCCATCCCCATCATTATTTACCACTCCACCAATTTTGTATCATCTTAATTTTACCTGCAAAGATTTTATATTTTCTTCCAGATGACAGATAAAGATATTGAATAGCACTGAGCCAAGAGCAGATCCCTGTAAGTCCCCAGTAAGAAACCTCCATTGAATGACAATTCCCCATTTACAATTTTTTGTTATCTATTACTTAACCAATTTTTAATACATTTAATATGAGCTATATTGGTTTTTGTATAGTGCTATTTAAAAAAAAAAATCAGATTATCATGTGCCTCACAGAAGTTTAAATATATTATGATAACACAGTTACCCTTCTCAACCAAATTTGTGATCACAATCATATAACAAATTATATCAAGTTATAAAAACACCTATTTTCCAGGAAACCATGTTGGTTGTTATTAATTATTCTACCACCTTTTAATTCTTTGCTGATTGCCTCCCTTTTCATACCTTCCATTATTTTGCCTAGGATCGATGTTGCGCTAACTGGCCTATATTTACCAAGGCATCACATTTACCTTTTTTCAGTATTGGTACATTAATTTCTTTCCACTCCTTTGAACTTCCCCACTATTCCAAGAACTGTTAAAAATCAACATTAACTATTCAGAGAACTCATTGGACAATTCTTTTAATAGTCTTGGATGCAAGTTACCCAGTACTGCAGATTTTAAAGTGTTTAACTGAGATGAATTCTTTTTTCTATCTCCCTTTACAGATCTTCTGGGGCCAACTGTTGACAAGGTTGTCCATATTCCTTGGAGCTCTCATTAAGTGCAGGGTGTTCTTGGAATTGGGGCACAAACCTCTAGAATACTTCTCACTATCCATAACGAATCTCAGTGAACCCGCAAATTCTGGGTTGGAATTCCCTGTTTGTTCTGCAGTGGAGCAAATTCCATTCTCCCCTCATCACAATTTGGGGAACTGTAAGAGAGGGAACCTCATGGTGTCTTTCTCCTCACAGTGTAAAAAAATGTTCAAGTTGAATGAAACATTTCGAATGTTGACCTGAAACCAATTTCAAAACAAAAAGTTGGAACAATTCATTTTGAAAATGTCAGAACAAAATATATTGATGTTTCCAAATGAATAAATCAATACATTTTAAAAAATCAGTTTGTGGTTTCTTTCCCTGAAACTATATGCTGAATTCAGAATTAGCTTCAATGTATTTTTTGGTGAAATCTATTTGCCAAAAAAAGTTTCACCCAGCTCTTATGTCTAGCCTTTAGTAATAATAAAATATAACTACAACAGAAATATGTAATCATTTATATACTGTGCTCAACTTGGAGCTAACAAATTCCTCTAAAGTGACTGATACTTTAATACTAGTCCTTCTGTTACATGCATTCATTTCAATCATGGATTATCTACTTCGACAAACAAAAAATATGTTTCTGTATTATCATTTGCCCTTTCTTCTGTTTAAATTCTTAAGACTATATTCAGATATGGAGAGTTGCTTTTTTTATAAATATAGCTATGAACAGCTTTGGAATAAGGATATAATATTAGACTTTTTGTCACAAATTAACAATGTTCTTCACAATCTTATCAAAATTAGTTGCCAATACTTCTGATTTTTATAAAGACAATATTTCTTAGGAGATTTTGAAGGCTATTTTGTATTTCTTAAGAACTTTAGGTGGGTGTACAGCATGGATTGGCAATCTTTGGCACTTGGCCCACCAGGGAAAGCCCCTGGTAGGCCGGGCCGATTTGTTTACCTGCCACGTCCACAGGTTTGGCCGATCGCAGTTCCCACTGGCCATGGTTCACTGTCACAAGCCAATGGGGGCTGCGAGAATGGCGGACTGCACATCTCTCAGCCTGTGCCACTTCCTGCAGCCCCCATTGGCCTGGGATGGCGAACTGCGGCCAGTGGGAGCTGCGATTGGCCAAACCTGTGGATGTGGCAGGTAAACAATCTGGCCCGGCCCACCAGGGGCTTTCCCTGATGGGCCGCGTGGCAAAGGTTGCTGATCCCAGGGGTACAGTATTTGGGCAGTCACAGTGTAAGTTCTTCTGCCAATGCACAGTGATAATGGATGTTGTCAGACAACAATTTTATCCTTTCTTACCCATACCAACTGTTCTCCTGATGTTTCCTCTCACTTCCACAGCCGCTGTTCTGCTTATCTCCTCTCACTCTGGCCATGTCTATACTACAAACTTATGTCAGGTTACATCAGCATTTAGCTGCCGCAGTTAGTACATTGCTTGTGCATGTACATACGTGGCTCCTTGTGTCAGCAGTGCACGCATATACAAGGAGTGCTTGTACTGATGCAGAGTGCGGGGCACAATGGGTAGGTATTCCATTGTGCAACTTTGCTCCCATCCAGCACAGCTTTGGTAATGCATGCGGGGGTCAAAAAGAGTTGTGCAGGGGCAACTGGGAGCATGGGGCCAATTTCCCAGTTTGCAATTGTCTCCATTCCATACTGTTATTTGTATCCCATAATTTTCAAGTCATTTTTTTTTCAAAATTCCATAAACCCACATGGCCTTCTTTGCTGTCAGCCATCTCTGACAGAATGGAGCCTGCACAGCTCTGCACTATTGTCATGAGTGTTGCAAGCACAGGGTGCCTGATGCTGGATTCTTTACAGAGCTACAAGAAGAACCAAATCAGTGGGGTCCATGGGGAAATGACAGTCTGTCCAAAATGTTCATCCTCCAGGTCCTGTGTTCATGGTCTGATGCAACACTGGCATGCAGGATATCATGGAACAGGGGTGGCCAACCTGTGGCTCCGGAGCCACATGCAGCTCTTCAGACGTTAATATGAGGCTCCTTGTATAGGCACCAACTCCGGGGCTGGAGCTACAGGCGCCAACTTTCAATGTGCCGGGGGGTGCTCACTGCTCAACCGCTGGTTCTGCCACAGGCCCTGCCCCCACTCCACCCCTTCCCGCCCCCTCCCCTGAGCATATTGTACCGTTGGTCCTCTCCCCTGCTCCCCCAAGCCTCCTGCACGCCATGAAACAGCTGATTGGGAGGTGCAGGGTGGGAGGGGGAGGCGCTGATTGGCGGGGCTGCTGGTGGGCTGGAGGCTCTGGGAGCGGGACGGAGGCGGGAGAGCTGATGCAGGGCTGCTGACATATTACTGTCGCTCTTTGGCAATGTACATTGGTAAATTTTGGCTCCTTCTCAGCACAGGTTGGCCACCTCTGTCCTGGAACATGTCATCCCGTGTCCTCATCTTTCTCCTCCTTATCTGGCTCAGTCATTCTGCAAGCGTGGCGGGGGAGACCCTGAAGGCTACAGTTGCAGCAGCTGAAAATAAGCACAGAGAAGTACCATTGTCACCACATTCACTACAGAAAGTGTAACTTAAGTGGCTGAAATCATTTCATAGCACAAGCAAATAATGAAAAGTCAAAAGTTTGTGGCCTGGTAGTTTGGCAGTGCCATTCCTGCAATTGAAAATGTATCTATGTGCTTACCTGAGGTTCCAGCTGGCCGGACTGCAGTGGAGTCAAAAACAGGTCCTAGCTCATTGCACAGCTGGATCCCCACACTCCTCCGCCTTCTCTTTCTCACTCACCACCTAATCCTCCTTGCTGTTCACGGAAGGGACTTGTGATGCGCGGGATCCTCAGAGGTATCCATGGTGTGTGTGTTGGGAGTGGTTGTGAGGTCTCCGCCAAGGATGGCATGAAGCTCTTTGTAAAAGCATCAGGTCTGTGGCTCAGCACCAGGTTGCTTGTTAAGGTCCTTGGCCTTTTGTTATGCCTGTCACATCTCCTTGACTTTCATGCAGAACTACTGCTGGTCTCTGTCATAGCACTTCTCCTGCATTCTGTAAGCAATCTGCTCATAGATGTTGATGTTTTATGGCTGGATCAGAGCTGTGTCTGCATAGCCTCTTTTCCCCACAGGCACAGCAATTATGCCCGATTCTTGCAGAGAGTGCTCAAGATTGGGGAAACACTTCTTGCATCCTCTTTGCAGCACACCTATATAAAGGCCACTTGCAATTTACCCCTAATATATCACTAATGTTCTTAAATATATAATACTTCATAGACTCTGCAGCCTTCCCCATGCCCTTGTACATAAGATAAAAATGGATTGTTCTGCTGCATTTAGGGACTTCAGTTTCCTGAGAAATGTATACACTTCCATTTAAAATTACAGTATTCCTATTTCATATTGTTATCCAGTAAATAATTGTTCACAGAATCATTAATTAATTCACAGACACTATAAACAAATTTGTGCTATTTAGTGAGGGATTACCATTAAAGGTGAACCGGCAATTACATCTTTATAATAACAATCACAAAATGCTTCCAGAAATAACATTGTAATAAAGAGTGATCTGCAAAGAATAGGCATTGATATGTAATCAGTATCAGCTTTGAAACCAAAACCAAACTTTTGACGTTTCATATAGGTATTTCCATCATCAACCAGGGCTTGAACAAGTGCTTCATTGATAAGAGGGCTAATTATTTGTGCAAAACATGAGAACACCTATAGAAGTTTTACATCTACAGTTATTAATCGTGATTTTTGTAGATCACAAGGGAAAGAGTATATTTTGATTTTGTACAATTTAATCTAATTATTTTAATTGGATTTTCTGCCTGACATATGATTACGTCTTCCATTCTTCTGAGTAATTGTTCGTATAATTTAAAGAGTAATGAATATTGTCTATTAGAACTTTGAAATCAATGTTATTGAACAGGAACTTTATGTAAATACCGATGAAAAAATTGCAAAAACAATTAATAAAATCTAATCTTGATTAGTATATTAAAAAAAAAACCTATTCACTACAAATTCAAACAAGCTTCACAAGTCTCACTTAATAATGGATTAATTCACTGAGTTGAATAATGGCTAAGTGGTTGTCTTTATCTCTGGAAGAACATGGATCTTTCCCTACCATATAATTTCATTGATATTTTATATGTGAAATATTTCTGCATGGAGGATAGATCCATTGATGGCTATTAGCCAAGATGGTCAGGGATGCTACACCATGCTCGGGGTGTCCCTAAACCTCAGACTGCCAGAAACTGGGACTGGGGATAGATTGCTTGATAATTCCCCTGTTCTGTTCATTCCATCTGAAGCATCTGGCACTTGCCACAGCTGGAAGACAGGATACCAGGTTAGATGTGGTCATTCTTATGCTTTCATAGTGATACAGCTAAAATATGTCATTTTATATTCATGTGAATTCAGTATTTCCAACTCTAAGCACTCAAGTATAATCAGTCAGGCCTCTAAATATCATTAGATTGGCTTAAAAGTCATAAGATTTTTTTTTAAATAATGAATTGTGGGATCTTGTCATTTGCCTTCTGGTTTCAGAGGCCTGGTCTACACTACGCATTTAAACCAAATTTAGCAGTGTTAAACCGATTTAACCCTGCACCCGTCCACACAATGAGGCCCTTTATATCAATATAAAGGGCTCTTTAAACCGATTTCCATACTCCTCCCCGATGAGAGGAGTAGCGCTGAAATCGGTATTGCCATGTCGGATTAGGGTTAGTGTGGCCGCAAATTGACGGTATTGGCCTCCGAGCGGTATCCCACAGTGCACCATTGTGTCCACTCTGGACAGCAATGTGAACTCGGATGCACTGGCCAGGTAGACAGGAAAAGCCCCGCGAACTTTTGAATTTCATTTCCTGTTTGCCCAGTGTGGAGCTCTGATCAGCACGGGTGGCGATGCAGTCCCAAATCCAAAAAGAGCTCCAGCATGGACCGTACGGGAGATACTGGATCTGATCGCTGTATGGGGAAACAAATCTATTGTATCAGAGCTCCATTCCAGAAGATGAAATGCCAAAGCATTTGAAAAAATCTCCAAGCTATGATAGACAGAGGCCACAGCAGGGACTCAGCACACTGCTGCGTGAGAGGCGTAACGGAAAGCCAAAGAATCAAATGGAGGGAGGGAGGGGGTACTGAGGACTCCAGCTATCCCACAGTCCCCGCAGTCTCCGAAAAGCATTTGCATTCTTGGCTGAGCTCCCAATGCCTGAAGGGTCAAAAACATTGTCGCCAGTGGTTCAGGGAATATGTCTTCAATTTACCCCGCTCTCCAAAGAAAAGGGAAAAAAATCGTTTCTCACCTCTTTTCAATGTCACCGTATGTCTACTGGATGCTGCTGGTAGATGGGGTGCTGCAGCACTAAACAGCAGCATCCTTTCCCCTCCCCTCCCCAGAGGCAGACGATACAGTACAATATGACTGGTAGCCGTCCTCGTCATCATCCTGTGAGTGCTCCTGGCTGGCCTTGGTGAGGTCGTCCGGGGGTGCCTGGGCAAAAATGGGAATGACTCCCGGTCATTCCCTTCTTTAAGCTTTGTGTCCTGGAGATTCAGTCCTGGCAAATGGTGCAATAGGGCTGGTAACCGTCCTCATCATAGCAGCTGGAGGCTGAGCTCCTCTCCCCCCACCTTCATGTCTAATGGAGATACTGGACTATCATATCAGCGGGAGGCTGTGCTCCTCTCCCCCCCACCTTTTAATGAGTAATGGAGATTCTGTCCTGTCTGGAATATCATAGCAGCTGGAGGAGCATTTTATCTCACTAAAAAGTCAGTGTTTCTTATTCCTGCATTCTTTATTACTTCATCACACAAATGGGGGGATAACTGCCATGGTAGCCTAGGAGGGGTGTGGGAGCAGGGAAGCAACGGGTGGGGTTGCTGCAGAGGCACCCCCTAGAATGGCATGCAGCTCATCATGCAGCTCATCTGCAGGATATCTGGGGCTCTGACCTGGAGCGGCTGTGCTCTCTGGTTCTCTAGTACACTTGCCCCATATTCTAGGCAGGACTGACTCTATTTTTAGACAAAACATAAAGAAGGGAATGACCCAGGGAGTCATTCTCATTTTTGTCCATGCGCCCCCAGCTGACCTCAGCGAGGCCAGCCAGGAGCACCCATGACAGCAGCAGACGGTACAAAAGGATTGATAACCCTCCTCGCCAATTTCCAAATGCAAACGGTGCAAATTGACTGATAACCATCATCTCATCACCAATTTACAATGGCAGACGGTGCAATAGGGATGGTAATTGTCTCTGCTATCTTGCAAAGGCAAATGAATGCCGCTGTGTAGCACTGCAGTACCACCTCTGTCAGCAGCATCCAGTATACATACGGTGACAGTGACAAAAGGCAAAACAGGCTTCATGGTTGCCATGTTATGGCATCTGCCAGGGCAATCCAGGTGAAAAAGGGCGCAAAATGATTGTCTGCCATTGCTTTCACGGAGGAAGGATTGACTGACGACATTTACCCAGAATCACCTGCGACACTGTTTTTGCCCCATCATGCATTGGGATCTCAACCCAGAATTCCAATGGGTGGGGGGAGACTGCGGGAACTATGGGATAGCTAAGGGATAGCTACCCACAGTGCAGCGCTCTGGAAATCGACGCTAGCCTTGGTACATGGACACACACCGCCGAATTAATGTGCCTAGTGTGGCCGCATGCACTCGACTTTATACAATCTGTTTTAAAAAACTGGTTTCTGTAAAATCGGAATAATCCCATAGTGTAGACATACCCAGAGACTTTAGAATACACTTAAGCCTGGTCTACACAAGGCGTTTAAACCGGTTTTAGGAGCGTAAAACCGATTTAACGCCACACCCGTCCACACTAGGAGGCACCTTATATCGATTTTAATGGCTCTTTAAATCGGTTTCTGTACTCCTCCTTGACGAGAGGAGTAGCGCTAATATCAGGATTAACATATCGGAATAGGGTTAGTGTGGCCGCAAATCGACGGTATTGGCCTCCGGGCGGTATCCCACAGTGCACCACTGACCGCTCTGGACAGCATTCTGAACTCGGATGCACTGGCCAGGTAGACAGGAAAAGCCCCGCGAACTCACATCTCATCTGCACAGGTAACAATGCAGTCTCCTGAGAATCGAAAAAGAGCTCCAGCATGGACTGCACGGGAGGTACTGGATCTGATCGCTATATGGGGAGAGGATTCAGTGCTAACAGAACTGCGTTCCAAAAGATGAAATGAAAAAGTATTTGAAAGAATTTCTAAGGCTATGACGGATAAAGGCCACAGCAGGGACTCCGTGCAGTGCAGAGTGAAAGTTTAAGGAGCTCAGACAAGCCTACCAGAAAACCAAAGAAGCAAACGGAAGGTCCGGGGCAGGTCGAAAAACATGCCGCTTTATGCTGAGCTGCATGCAATTTTAGGGGGCTGCGCCACAACTACCCCACCCCGACCGTGGATTCCGAGGTGGGGGTTGTAATCTCTGCCATGTCTGAGGATTATGCAGACAGGGAAGATGAAGATGAAGAAGAGGAGGATGACCTAGCAGAGAGCACACAGCACTCCGTGAGCCCCAGCAGCCAGGAGCTTTTTCTGATCCTGACGGAATTACCCTCCTCCCAAGCAACTATCCCAGACAATGACGCCATGGAAGGGACCTCTGGTGAGTGTACCTTTGCAAATAGCAAACATTGTTTTTTAAGCAAGCGTTTTTTAATGATTGATTTGCCCTGAGGACTTGGGATGCATTCGCAGACAGTATAGTTACTTAGAAAGGTTTGTTAACATGTCCGGGGATTGAGAGGAAATCCTCCAGGGACATCTCGATGAAGCGCTCCTGTAGGTACTCCAGAAGCCTTTGCAGAAGGTTTCTGGGCAAGGCAGCCTTGTTCCGCCCACCATGGTAGGACACTTTACCACGCCATGCATGTAGCAAGTAATCAGGTATCATAGCATGGCAAAGCATAGCAGCGTATGGTCCCGGTGATTGCTGGCATTCAAGAAGCATCCGTTCTTTATCTCGCTGTGTGATCCTCAGCAAAGTGATATCGTTCAGGATAACCTGGTTAAAAATCAGGAATTTAAGTAAGGGGGATGGCCATTTTCCTACTGGGTTCGTGGACTGCAGCAGCTTAAAAAAAAACCTTTCCTGCACGTAGCCAAGCGGGGGGAGGGGAGGAGTGAAATGCCGATGATCTTTTTTGTGTTTGGTCACCGGCGATCTTCCCCAAGCTACCAGCCATGCAGTGGGGGGTGGGGGGTGGAAAGGGTGTTGATTAGCAGGGAGCTAGCATGGTATTAGCCATACATTGGGGGGAGGGGTAAATCACTGCAGAAGCCGAAAGACAGTGGCTTATCATGGCCGCATGCAAGTTGAATTCTGATGCCTGGACCTGTGTCTGTGAGATCTGTAAGTCCAGAGCTGCAGGCACTCACTATTAAGATGAAAAATGCGACCTTGTAGGGAAATCACATGTGCTATGTAAGGTGAATAGTGCTGTTCACTGTGAAAGAGTATAACCATTGTTCTGTAAAATGTAACTTTTTAAATATTTCTCTCCCTCATGCAGCTGCAAATATTTCAAGCATCCCTCCTCCATCCCAAAGGCTAGCACAGATAAGGCGGAGGAAAAAGAAGACGAGAGATGAAATGTTCTCGGATATTATGGAAGTTACATGCAATGAAAGAGCTCATCTGAATGAGTGGAAGGACGTGGTATCAAATTGCAGGAAAGATGCCAGTGAACGTGAGGACAGGAGAGACACCCGAGATGAGAGGTGGCGGCAGGAAGACCGGCAGGAAAATCAGAGGTGGCAGCAGGAAGATCAGCGGTGGCGGGATGCAACTCTGGGGCTGCTGCGTGATCAAACTGACATGCTCCGGCGTCTGGTGGAGCTTCAGAAACGGCAGCAGGATCACAGAGTGCCGCTGCAGCCCCTGTATAACCACCCTCAACCCTCACCATGTTCCACATCCTCCTCACCCAGACGTGTAAGAATGCATGGGGGGAGGCTCCGTGCACCCGCCCACTCCACCCCCGTGGACAGCCCAACCAGAAGGCTGTCGTTAATGTGAAATTTTTTTAACGGCCTTCTCCATCCTTCCTATCCTCCTCCCAAACCACACCCTTAATTCTCTCCCTCTTTTTTATAATGAATTAATAAAGAATTCATGATTTTTAAACGAGAGTGACTTTATTTGCATAAGTAAGCTGTACTCGAAGGGGGAGGGTGAGTTGCTTACAGGGAATGAGTCAATCAAGGGGGTTGGGTGTTCATCAACAAACACAGCAGTCACACTGTACCCTGGCCATTGATGAAGCTTGTTTTCAAAGCTTCTCTGATGTGCACCGCTTCCTGGTGTGCTCTTCTAATCTCCCTGGTGTCTGGCTGCTCGTAATCAGCGGCCAGGTGATTTGCCTCAGCCTCCCACCCCGCCATAAAGGTCTCCCCCTTACTCTCACAGAGATTGTGGAGAATACAGCAAGCAGCAATAACATAGGGGACATTGGTTTGGCTGAGGTCTGAGCGAGTCAGTAATGTCCGCCAGCGCGCCTTTAAATGGCCAAATGCACATTCCACCACCATTCTGCACTTGCTCAGCCTGTAATTGAACAGATTCTGACCACTGTCCAGGCTGCCTGTGTACAGCTTCATGAGCCATGGCATCAATGGTTAGGCTGGGTCCCCCAGGATAACGACAGGCATTTCAACATCCCCAACTGTTATTTTCTGGTCTGGAAAGTAATTCCCTTGCTGCAGCCGTTTAAACAGAGTAGTGCTTCTGAATACGCAAGCGTCATGAACCCTCCCTGGCCATCCCACGTGGATGTTGGTGAAATGTCCCTTGTGATCCACCAGTGCTTGCAGCACCATTGAAAAGTACCCCTTCCAGTTTACATACTGGGCATAGGCGGCAGGTTTGTGTAATTTTTGGTGGGGCCCAAAATAGTGGTGCCCCCCCCCGCTCCCGCCCTGTAAGCTGATATAAAATGAAGCTACAACACGTCAGTGCCACAAGATTACATGGGTCAATTACAAGTGGAAAGTCAGAAGCAGCACTTGCCTACTTCAATATACAGTATTATATTTTGTTGCACCTGTTGTGATGAAGTGGGAATGTTCTTAATATTTTCTCTGAATACTGTGTGGGTGCCTCAGTTTCCCCTGCAAGGTGCCAACTGAAGGTGTTGGGGACAAAGATCAGGTGGCCTTCTTGTCCAGAATCGAGACACAAAGGCCAGAGGAGGGAGTGTCAGTTTGGAGCTGGCTGGAGAAATGGGGAGAGGCCCAGAACTTGGGTCTGGGCTCCACACCCCCCAAGATGGACCTGACCGAGGGGTTCTGTGTTCTGTACCAACAAGCTCTGTTTAAACTGTGTTCCCGTCATCTAATAAACCTTCTGTTTTACTGGCTGGCTGAGAGTCACGTCTGACTGCGGAGTTGGGGTGCAGGGACCTCTGGCTGCCCCAGGACCCCGCCTGGACGGACTCACTGCGGAAAGTGCATGGTGTGGAAGGGCATGCTGAATGCTCTGAGGTCAGACCCAGGAAGCTGTAAACTTCTTGCCCTGGAGACAGTCTGCTCAGAGAGGAGGCTCCCCCAGAGTCCTGACTGGCTTTGAAGGAGTGGTTCCTCCAGAGCATCCCAGCATCCCCTTCCACCCCATGTGCTTCCTGGAAGTCCGCACAGGCACTAACACTCCCTCCTCTGGCCTTTGTCAAGAAGGCTAACAGCATTTTGGGCTGTATAAGTAGGGGCACTGCCAGCAGATCGAGAGACATGATCATTCTCCTCTATTCAACATTGGTGAGGCCTCATCTAGAGTACTATGTCCAGTTTTGGGCCCCACGTTGCAAAGAAGGATGTGGAAAAATTGGAAAGTCCAGTGGAGGGCAGCAAAAATGATTAGAGGGCTGGAGCACATGACTTCTGAGGAGAGGCTGAGGGAACTGGGATTGTTTAGTCTGCAGAAGAGAAGAATGAGGGGGGATTTGATAGCTGCTTTCAACTACCTGAAAGGGGGTTCCAAAGAGGATGGATCTAGACTGTTCTCAGTGGTAGAAGATGACAGAACAAGGAGCAATGGTCTCAAGTTGCAGTGGGGGAGGTTTAGGTTGGATATTAAGAAAAACTTTTTCACTAGCAGGGTGGTGAAGAACTGGAATGGGTTACCTAGGGAGGTGGTGGAATCTCCTTCCTTAGAGGTTTTTAAGGCCTGGCTTGACAAAGCCCTAGCTGGGATGATTTAGTTGGGGATTGGTCCTGCTTTCAGCAGGGGGTTGGACTAGCTGACCTCCTGAGGTCCCTTCAAACCCTGATATTCTATGATACTCTAAACTGACCACCAAATTTAAGTTGCGTGTTTTTCCTGTCATGTGAGGACTCTGGGGCAGGGCTGGGGATAAGGAACTTGGGGTGCAGACAAGCTGCCCCAGGGCTAGGGCCAAAGAGGACTCCCCTCCACCCTCCCTGGCAGCAGCAAGCTTCAGGGGAGGGACCCCTTCTGCCCCCCCAGTCACTGCACATGCTCCTAGGGTCCCTCTCAGGTCCAGAAAGCCCACTCGCCTCCCCTATGGTGGGTACCGGGGGAAGGGGAAGTTGCCATCATGTGTGGCCTCCCCTGCTGCCACCCCTCACCATAGCCTTACTGGGGATGGGGCTGCCCCTTGCCCAGCACGGTGCAGGAGTGGGGACTGCAGGGTGGTAGCTGGGAAGGGGCACAGTATCACAAAATTCACCTAAGCCCCAGCTGCACAGGTCTAGGAAGCTCCCCTCCCCAGTGGTGTAGCCAGGTTCTAACATCAGGGGGAGTGAACACGTAAAAAAAGGTGCCAGCCAACATATCCAATTACTAATCAGGCAGTGCTATAATAGGAGATTATGCTATTACCATTATCCAGTCAGCTTGCACACTACTATTTTGAATTAGTGATAATTCAGAGCGAGAGAAAGAAGAAAGCTGAATTTAGAGAACAATTATTAACCAGATTCCTGGTTATCCACCAGCCACTTTGCTCCAGCCCATGGCACAAAGCACCATAAATGCAGTAGAATCTGGCCAAGAGACTATTCACCTCAAATTGGCATCTGCTACACTCCCCCCTCCCCCGCCCCCAGTCCCCACTATTCAGGATGTAGCTGAGTGAAAAGGTGGCATTGCGGAAGCATTTAGCAGGTAATTGAAAACTCCTACAGAGCACTGTGCAGCCCCTGAGATCACTGCTGAGTTCTGAGCACTGGGGCTGCAGCTAGTCAGCAGTGAGATGGGGAGACACAACTGGCACCTTAAAGCACCTTTACCCCCCCCCACTTCCTTCACAAGCTGCACTAAGCCCCCTTTCACAGCCCTGGGCGCAGCACGGGGGGGGGAGTGGGGGGGCAATAACCCAAAGTCGCTCCTTTGCCTCCTGGTCCTGCTGATCCCTCAGCCCCTCTGCTGAAGAGAGACCAGGAGAAAAACACCCCCCCTTCCCTCTCCACCAGCACCAGCTGGGTTCAGAGCCCCCTTCCCTACCGCGTGGCAGCCTTGCTCTGCACCGGGCTGCCGGGACCAACGGAGCTGCTACTCCTCAGTCCCTCGCCGCACTGGGGGGGGGGGGAGCTGCGCTGCCGCCCCTCCCCCTCCCGGCAGAGCCCACCCTGGCTCCGGGAGCGGGCAGCTGCGAGCTCCTCCTCCTCTCCCTGGGGGAGCCCGGCAACCAGCCCACGCTGCCTGCAGAGCCCAGAGCCAGCTGGCGGCCACACGCAAAACCCAGTCCGGACTCCAAGTCCGGAGCCCAGTGCTGGCTGCCTGGAAAGGTGCTGATTTTGTAAAATGTGCTCAAAGGGGAGCGGCTGCCTCCCCCCTTCCACCCCACTACGCTACTGGGTGGGCGGGGATGCTCCGGGGCTGGGGATGATGGTAGTGGCAGCCAGGGGCCAGTGCCTGCTCCAGGCAGGGCCAGGGGAGAAATCCAGCTCCAGATATTGGTGGAGCACAGCCCACAGCTCTGAATATTGCTGGGGCTGGGGCTCCTCCAGCCCATATAACCTGGCGCCCATGATACTGGGTGCCCTGGCGCTGCGGTCCCAAGATAGGGATATGGGTTCCATCTATCGCCCCACCACAGTTAGGGAATCCCAGTGCAGCAAAGCCATCCACTATGGCCTGCACGTTTCCCAGAGTCACAACCTTTCGTAGCAGCAGCTTAGTGATTGCTTTGGCTACTTGCATCACAGCAGCCCCC
Organism: Mauremys reevesii; assembly: GCF_016161935.1. Classification (NCBI taxonomy): domain Eukaryota; kingdom Metazoa; phylum Chordata; order Testudines; family Geoemydidae; genus Mauremys; species Mauremys reevesii. The sequence goes on along the minus strand of NC_052624.1, from coordinate 120,805,706 downwards.
ACAGTAGATTTTCCAACTCCAAATTGATTCCCAACTGACCGGTAGCTGTCTGGCGTTGCAAGCTTCCACAGGGCTATCGCCACTCGCTTCTCTACTGTGAGGGCTGCTCTCATCTTGGTATTATGGCGTTTCAGGGCAGGGGCAAGCAAGTCACAAAGTTCCATGAAAGTGCCTTTACGCATGCGAAAGTTTCGCAGCCACTGGGAATCGTCCCACACCTGCAACACAATGCGGTCCCACCAGTCAGTGCTTGTTTCCCGGGCCCAAAATCGGCGTTCAATGGATAGAATCTGCCCCATTACCATCAGGATCTGCAACGCTCCGGGGCCCGCGGTTTGAGAGAATTCTGTGTCTACGTCCTCATCACTGTCATCGCCGCGCTGCCGTATCCGCCTCCTCCTCGCCTCGGTTTGAAGGTCCTGGTTCACCATATACTGCATGAGAGTGCGCGAGGTGTTTAAAACATCCACGATTGCGGTATTGAGCTGAGCAGGGTCCATGCTTGCTGTGCTATGGCGTCTGCACAGTTCACCAAGCAAAAAAGGCGCGAAACGGTTGTGTGCTGCTTTCAGGGAGGGAGGGGTGAGGCTGTACCCAGAACCACCCGCGACAATGATTTTTGCCCCATCAGGCACTGGGATCTCAACCCGGAAATGCCAAGGGGCGGGGGAGGCTGCGGGAACTATGGGATAGCTACGGGATAGCTACCCACAGTGCAACGCTCCAGAAATCGACGCTAGCCTCGGACCATGGACGCACACCACCGATTTAATGTGTTTAGTGTGGCCGCGCGCACTCGATTTTATACAATCTGTTTTGCAAAACCGGTTTATGTAAATTCGGAATAATCCCGTAGTGTAGATGTACCCTAAGTCACATTTTCAAGCTTTTCTTGAGGGCTAGAAACATACCTTTTAAAATATGACAGTTGAGATTCTTATGTAATCATTTGACTCCAGGCAGTGGGGCTTTAAGAAAAACACCAAATACAATGCAGCTCATGATAAAATTGCAAGAGTTGGCAACATTATGTATTCCAAATTAATTCATAATGCTCCCCCGAAAATGCTCTTGCCACTTCCCAAAAATGTTCTTTCTCCCACTGGCCCAGTGTAGCCAAGGCCTGATGTACCTTGAAAAGATAAATGAATGAATGTGTGGTCAAGGGAGAAAGCAAATGTGTGTCTGGGAGAGTGTAGGTAAAGAAAAGTGTGTTAGGGTGGAATATGAAAGATAAAATGGAAAAGAGAGAAATGAGGAAAAAGCAAGCAAAAACAAAGAAAATAGTGTTTTCACTATTGTGTCTCCCATCTTTACTGAGTGGCTACAGCTTTCAAGACCTTTTAAACCTGTTTCCCACTGGATGAGAAACTGGTGATACAATCAGGTATTTTCTATGACAATTTGTTCATTTATAAAATTTACAAACATCCTGTTTGCCTGAACAGAGATAGTAACAACCAGCACAGGCATCAACTTCCTTCAAAAGAAATCTCAGGCCTGGTCTACACTACACGTTTATACCGAATATAGCAGAGTTAAACCGATTTAACCCTGCACCCATCCACACAACGAAGCCCTTTATATCGATATAAAGGGCTCTTAAAACTGATTTCTGTACTCCTCCCCGACGAGGGGAGTAGCGCTGAAATCGGTATTGCCATGTCGGATTAGGGTTAGTGTGGCCGCAATTCGACGGTATTGGCCTCCGGGAGCTATCCCACAGTGCACCATTGTGACCGCTCTGGAAAGCCATCTGAACTCGGATGCACTGGCCAGGTAAACAGGAAAAGCCCCACGAACTTTTGAATTCATTTCCTGTTTGGCCAGCGTGGAGAGTTCACCAGCACAGGTGACCACGCAGAGCTCATCAGCACAGGTAACAATACAGTCTCCTGAAAATCAAAAAAGAGCTCCAGCATGGACCGCACAGGAGGTACTGGATCTGATCGCTGTATGGGGAGAGGATTCCATGCTAACAGAACTCCATTCCAAAAGACTAAATGAAAAAACATTTGAAAAAATTTCCAAGGCCATGATGCAGAGAGGCCACAGCAGGGACTCAGTACAGTGCCGTGTGAAAGTTAAGGAGCTCGGAGAAGCCTACCAGAAAACCAAAGAAGCAGGACCGAAAACATGCTACTTCTACGCTGAGCTGCATGCAATTCTAGGGGGTCCGCCACTACTACCCCACCCCTGTCTGTGGATTCCGAGGTGGGGGTGGTAATCTCAGCCATGGCTGATGATTCTGCAGACGGGGAAGATGAGGAGGAGGAAAAGGAGGACGAGCTTGCAGAGAGCACACAGCACTCCGTTCTCCCCAACAGCCAGGAACTTTTTCTCACTCTGACGGAATTACCCTCCCAGCCCTCCCAAGCCACTATCCCACACAATGAAGCCATGGAAGGGACCTCTGGTGAGTGTACCTTTGTAAATATAAAACATGGTTTAAAAGTAAGCGTTTTTTAATGATTAATTTGCCCTGAGGACTTGGGATCATTCGCGGCCAGTACAGTTACTGGAAAAGTCTGTTAACATGTCTGGGGATGGAGCGGAAATCCTCCAGGGACATCTCGATGAAGCTGTCCTGGAGGTACTCCAAAAGCCTTTGCAGAAGGTTTCTGGGCAGGGCAGCCTTATTCTGTCCTCCATAGTAGGACACTTGACCACGCCATGCATGTAGCAAGTAATCTGGTATCATTGCATGACAAAGCCTAGCTGCGTATGGTTTAGCAGTGATCTTCCATGATACCAGCCATGCGGTGGGGGGAGGGGTAAAGTGATCATCCCAGAGAATTGGATGGGGGTGGTGGTTTCTGCTGCTGTATGTTAACAGGAAAGAAGCAGCACTCAATGGGCTTTGCTTGCTATTTGGGAAAGGAGGGTGCTGGCTATATGAAGGCTGCAGAAGCCAAAAGACAATGGCTTACCATGGCCGCATGCAAGTGGAATTCTGCTGCCCGGACCTGCGTCTGTGAGATCTCTAACACCAGAGCCACACGCACTCAATATTAAGATGCAAAATGCGACCTTGTAGTGAAATCACATGTGCTATGTAAGGTGAATAGTGTTGTTCACCGTGAAAGAGTATGAGCATTGTTCTGCAAAATGTATCTTTTTAAATACTTCTATCCCCTTTTTCCCCTCCCTCATGCAGCTGCAAATTTTTCAAGCCTCCTTACTCTATCCCGAAGGCTATCTCAGATAAGGTGGCAGAAAAAAAAGACGCAAGACGAAATGTTCTCAGAAATCATGGAAGTGACCCTCAATGAAAGAGCTCATCTGAATGAGTGGAAGGACGTGGTATCAAATTACAGGAAAGATGCCAGTGAACGTGAAGACAGGAGGGATGCTCGAGATGAGAGGTGGCGGCAGGAAGATAAGAGGTGTAGGCAGGAAGATCAGCAGTGGCAGGATGCAACACTGGGGCTGCTGCGTGATCAAACTGACATGCTCCGGCATCTGGTGGAGTTTCAGGAACAGCAGCAGGATCACAGAGTGCCACTGCAGCCCCTGTATAACCACCCTCACCATGTTCCACATCCTCCTCACCCAGACGTGTAAGAACGCGTGGGGGGAGGCTCCGTGCACCCGCCCACTCCACCCCCGTTGACAGCCCAACCAAAAGGCTGTCATTATTTTGAAAAAAATTTAGTAGCCTTTTCCTTCCCTCCTATCCTCCTCCCAAACCACACCCGGACTACCTTGTCAGTTCTCTCCCTCTTTTTATAATGAATTAATAAAGAATACATGATTTTTAAACAGGAATAACTTTATTTCCTTAAGCAAGCTGTAATCGAAGGGGGAGGGTGGGTTGCTTACAGGGAATGAGTCAATCAAGGGGGGGTTCATCAAGGAGGAAGAAACACAACAGTCACACCGTACCCTGGCCCATGATGAAACTTGTTTTCAAAGTTTCTCTGATGAGCACCGCTTCCTGGTGTGCTCTTCTAATCGCCTTGGTGTCTGGCTGCGCGTAATCAGCGGCCAGGTGATTTGCCTCAGCCTCCCACCCCGCCATAAAGGTCTCCCCCTTACTCTCACAGAGATTGTGGAGCACACAGCAAGCATCAATAACAAAGGGGACATTGGTTTGGCTGAGGTCTGAGTGAGTCTGTAATGTGCGCCAGCGCGCATTTAAACGGCCAAATGCACATTCTATAGCCTGTAGTTCATAGAATCATAGAATCTCAGGGTTGGAAGGGACCTCAGGAGGTCATCTAGTACAACCCCCTGCTCAAAGCAGGACCAAACCCAACTAAATCATCCCAGCCAGGGCTTTGTCAAGCCTGACCTTAAAAACCTCTAAGGAAGAAGATTCCTCTACCTCCCTAGGTAACCCATTCCAGTTCTTCACCACCCTACTAGTGAAAAAGTTTTTCCTAATGTCCAACCTAAACCTCCCCCTCTGCAACTTGAGACCATTACTCCTTGTTCTGTCATCTTCTACCACTGAGAACAGTCTAGATCCATCCTCTTTGGAACCCCCTTTCAGGTAGTTGAAAGCAGCTATCAAATCCCCCCTCATTCTTCTCTTCTGCAGACTAAACAATCCCAGTTCCCTCAGCCTCTCCTCATAAGTCATGTGCTCCAGCCCCCTAATCATTTTTGTTGCCCTCCGCTGGACTCTCTCCAATTTGTCCACATCCTTCTTGTAGTGTGGGGCCCAAAACTGGACACAGTACTCCAAATGAGGCCTCACCAGTGCTGAGTAGAGGGGAATGATCACATCCCTCGATCTGCTGGAAATGCCCCTACTTATACAACCCAAAATGCCATTAGCCTTCTTGGCAACAAGGGCACACTGTTGACTAATATTCAGCTTCTCGTCCACCGTAACCCCTAGGTCCTTTTCTGCAGAACTGCTGCCCAGCCATTCGGTTCCTAGTCTGTAGCAGTGCATGGGATTCTTCCATCCTAAGTGCAGGACTCTGCACTTGTCCTTGTTGAAACTCATCATATTTCTTTTGGCCCAATCCTCTAATTTGTCTAGGTCCCTCTGTATCCTATCCCTACCCTCCAGCGTATCAACCACTCCTCCCAGTTTAGTGTCATCTGCAAACTTGCTAAGGGTGCAGTCCACACCATCCTCCAGATCGTTAATGAAGATATTGAATAAAACCGGCCCCAGCACCGACCCTTGGGGCACTCCACTTGATACCGGCTGCCAACTAGACATGGAACCATTGATCACTACCCGTTGAGCCCGACCATCTAGCCAGTTTTCTATCCACCTTACCGTCCATTCATCCAGCCCAGACTTCTTTAACTTGCTGGCAAGAATACTGTGGGAGACTGTATCAAAAGCTTTGCTAAAGTCCAGAAATAGCACATCCACTGCTTTCCCCTCATCCACAGAGCCGGTTATCTCATCATAGAAGGCAATTAGGTTAGTCAGGCATGACTTGCCCTTGGTGAATCCATGCTGACTGTTCCTGATCACTTTCCCCTCCTTTAAATGGTTCAGGATTGATTCCTTGAGGACCTGTTCCATGATTTTTCCAGGGACTGAGGTGAGACTGACTGGCCTGTGGTTCCCTGGATCTTCCTTCTTCCCTTTTTTAAAGATGGGCACTACATTAGCCTTTTTCCAGTCATCCGGGACCTCCCCCGATCGCCATGATTTTTCAAAGATAATGGCCAATGGCTCTGCAATCTCATCGGCCAACTCCTTTAGCACCCTCGGATGCAGCGCATCCGGCCCCATGGACTTGTGCTCGTCCAGCTTTCCTAAATAGCCCTGAACTACTTCTTTCTCCACAGAGAGCTGGTCACCTCCTCCCCATACCGTGCTGCAGAGTGCAGCTGTCTGGGAGCTGACCTTGTCTGTGAAGACAGAGGCAAAAAAAGCATTGAGTACACTAGCTTTCTCCACATCCTCTGTCACTAGGTTCCCTCCCTCATTCAGCAAGGGGCCCACACTTTCCTTGACTTTCTTCCTGTTGCTAACATACCTAAAGAAACCCCTCTTGTTACTCCTAACATTTCCGGCTAGCTGCAAATCCAAGTGTGATTTGGCCTTCCTAATTTCACACCTGCATGCCTGAGCAATACTTTTATACTCCTCCCTGGTTATTTGTCCAAACTTCCACTTCTTGTAAGCTGTTTTTTTGTGTTTAAGACGAGCAAGGATTTCACTGTTAAACCAAGCTGGTTGCCTGCCATATTTACTTTTCTTCCTACACATCGGGATGGTTTGTTCCTGCAACCTCAATAAGGTTTCTTTAAAATACAGCCAGCTTTCCTCGACTCCTTTCCCCATCATGTTATTCTCCCAGGGGACCTTGCCCATCAGTTTCCTGAGGGAGTCGAAGTTTGCTTTTCTGAAGTCCAGGGTCTCTGTTCTACTGCTTTCCTTTTTCCCTTGTGTCAGGATCATGAACTCAACCATCTCATGGTCACTGCCTCCCAGGTTTCCATCCACTATTGCTTCCTCTACTATTTCTTCCCTGTTTGTGAGCAGCAGGTCAAGAAGAGCTTTTCTCCTAGTTGGTTCCTCCAGCACTTGCACCAGGAAATTGTCCCCTACACTATCCAGAAACTTCCTAGATTGTCTGTGCACTGCTGTATTGCTCTCCCAGTAGATATCGGGGTGATTAAAGTCACCCATGAGAACCAGGGCCTGTGATCTAGCAACTTCTGTTAGTTGCTGGAAGAAAGCCTCGTCCACCTCATCCCCCTGGTCCGGTGGTCTGTAGCAGACTCCCACCATGACATTACCCTTGTTGTTCATACTTCTAAATTTAATCCAGAGACACTCAGGTTTTTCTGCAGTTTCATACTGGAGCTCTGAGCAGTCATACTGCTCACTTACATACAACGCAACTCCCCCACCTTTTCTGCCCTGCCTGTCCTTCCTGAACAGTTTATATCCATCCATGACAGTACTCCAATCATGTGAGTTATCCCACCAAGTCTCTGTTATTCCAATTACATCATAATTCCCTGACTGTGCCAGGACTTCTAGTTCTCCCTGCTTGTTCCCCAGGCTTCGTGCATTTGTGTATAGGCACTTAAGATAACTCGCTGATTGTCCCGCTTTGAACAACTCCTGACTACTGGCCAGGCTGCCTGTGTATGGCTTCATGAGCCATGGCATCAAGGGGTAGGCTGGGTCCCCCAGGATAACTACAGGCATTTCAACATCCCCAACTGTCATTTTCTGGTCTGCGAAATAATTCCCTTGCTGCAGCCGTTTAAACAGAGTAGTGTTCCTGAAGACACGAGCGTCATGAACCCTTTCTGGCCATCCCACGTGGATGTTGGTGAAATGTCCCTTGTGATCCACCAGTGCTTGCAGCACCATTGAAAAGTACTCCTTGAGGTTTATGTACTGGGTGCCCTGGTGCTCTGGTGCCAAGATAGGGATATGGGTTCCATCTATCACCCCACCACAGTTAGGGAATCCCATTGCAGCAAAGCCATCCACTATGACCTGCACATTTCCCAGAGTCACTACCTTTCATAGCAGCAGCTTAGTGATTGCTTTGGCTACTTGCATCACAGCAGCCCCCACAGTAGATTTTCCCACTCCAAATTGATTCCCGACTGACTGGTACCTCTCTGGCACTGCAAGCTTCCAGAGGGCTATTGCCACTCGCTTCTCAACTGTGAGGGCTGCTCTCATCTTGGTATTCTGGAGTTTCAGGGCAGGGGAAAGCAAGTCACAAAGTTCCATGAAAGTGCCCTTACGCATGCTTGCTGTGCTATGGCATTTGCACAGTTCACCCAGGAAAAAAGGCCCCAAACGATTGTCTGCTGCTTTCACATAGGGAGGGGTGAGGCTGTACCCAGAACCACCCACGACAATGTTTTTTGCCCCATCAGGCACTGGGATCTCAACCCAGAATTCCAAGGTGCGGGGGAGACTGCGGGAGCTATGGGATAGCTACCCACAGTGCAACGCTCTGGAAATCGACACCAGCCTCGGTAAATGGACGCACACCGCCGAATTAATGTGCTTAGTGTGGCCGCGTGCACTTGATTTTATACACTGTTTTAAAAAACCGGTTTCTGTAAAATCGGTATAATCCCATAGTGTAGACATACCCTCAGCTAACAGCACTACTGCTCTCAGGAGCCAGTCAGAAATCCTGAAAATGAAACTTGTGACCTCAAGCAGGTGGTAAATCCCAATAAATTCACCTTGGAATTCAAAAGTGCACCAAATATATCTGCATTGAAATTTTGGTTGATATCCAGAGAATGGGGAGAAAAAATACAATGGAGTTCAACTTTTGCATTGTGTATGCAAAAACACATGCACGGAAAACTACATTTCTGAAAAGCTTCACAAATAGCTCAAAACAGAATAAATGTGTTTTGTTTTTTTAAAATTTGCATCAAAAATTTGCATACTAAAGGAGAAACTGATGAGAGAAATTATTTAAAAACAACAAAGATTAATTTAATAATTAAATAGCACATTACAATAATCAATTTAATATGTTGTAAGATGAATAGTTCTTAGATACTATGGCGCAGGACCCTACACAAAACCCTAAAATAGAAATTTAGTGAAAATATACTGCATAAAATAAATTATGTTCCCAGGACTTTTTTTCCCAAAGTCACTATTCTTTTTTTTTACAAACACCTATTTATATTTGTATTTATATGTAATATGCCTGCCCTAGAGCTGTAATCAAATACAAATGGGAAAATATAATTAATATAGGATTATAAATGCAACTGTAAAATGTATTTCTTTATTTCCACATGATAATTGGTGAGAAAGAAAAGCAAAGGGTACGAATGACAATCGTTGTTTAATTCTGCTTACTTAGTGACTGGCATAATGATAAGTGATGGTAATTTACCTTAAAAACCATAATGAGTAGATCATTACTATAGAGAAATGGGAAGAAAACTTTAATCCCACAGAGGCAGAGCTCCATGGTTGGCTGTGCAATAACCAGACAGAACTCTCAATGAGATTCCCAAGCTTCTGTTCCCTAGATAAAATTTCCTCTCACTCCACTTTTGCAAAGGTAATGAGGAGGTAATGAGGCTTGACTTGAATTTTTTCAGCACTTGATTCCCTTCATTCCCCAGCAGGTTCCCATAGGATAGAGTGAGATGTTGGATTTATATAAAAGCTGTGCTGATAGATAGGTGGAGGAGGTGAGCCATGCTGTTTGGTTTTGGATTCTGCCTGTATGAGAAGGGGTTCAGTTAAATGTGAGGTTCTTTCAGCACTGTCAATTTACTCTGATAGTTTCCACAGAATAAGACAATTTGACGACGTGCAGACCATGTCAGGCCTGTTGACTGTTTATTTTGTCACTTTACTGATACTAAACACTGACCTTTCGATGCCACCTTTTCTTCCTCTTTTTTCCATTTTTCACTGGAATGATACATTCATCTGAGTAAATAATAAAACCCAGAAAGGGAGACAGAAGTGTTGTATTAGATCATTAGCTTAATTTGAGCTGAAAGGTCTTTGTTGTAAGTTGGGGGTGGGAAGGGACCTGGGGACCTTTGCAAAGTATTTTGCTGGCAAGCTTGTTGAGATTTGATTGCCTTTGTTGTGATAATCTGAAATTAATTTGCACTTGAACCCATCCTTCTTCTGGGCTCAATTTAAACATGGTTATAATTATGCACCCTGCAAGAAATTGAGAACAGACACTGATATGACAAGTCTGAATTTTTTAATTCCCCAGGTACTAAAGGCTTTTTTCCCCACTTATCTCACAAGGTAATAAAACAAAATGTTCCAGTGAAGCACATGCTTAAGAGAGAGGTATTTGCCTGAGGGGAAACAGTAATAATCAGTGTATTGCTACACATTTACTCATGTACTTTCTCAGTAGGTCAATCTCTTTCTTTTAAAGTGATGTTAAACTTCTGCTAATATTGGTTGATTTGTACCTGGTACAATATAAAAAAGTAAAAATGGTATGTTTTATTCCATTTTAGCAGCTCCTCATCTAAGAGGCTTTGTCTCAAACATCCATTTTGATAGATATTATTAAAAATGATTAAAGACTACCACCTAATATCCACAATTGATCTTAGCAGTGCACCTTTCTTGTTCTCAATCTGAGGCTGGTGCAGCGCTTGCTGGAGTGCTCATGGTGCAGTGTGTGAGCCAGCGCAGCAGCCAGGGCTTGAGTGCAGCAGTGCCAGCACACAGCATTGAACACCAGCTGGCTTTGGCGCTGCTTGGCGGCAGCGTTTGTGCTTTGGAACTATTAGGGAAGGGAAGTATTGGGTTTGCGCCCGCTTATGAGCTGAGGCGCCCCCGTGGTCATTCCGGTCATTTTGCATTCATTGCTTCAGCGTTCATTCGCCATGTGGCCAGTGTTCATCCGCATTTTCTTGCGGCATTGTGAGCCAGCTTTCGCGTCTTTGTGAGTGTCGCCTGTGAGCGATGGGCTGCGCTTCTGAGTGACAGTGAGCTCAGCTCTGCTGCAAGCTCAGAGTGTCAGTTTCAGCTTCAAAGTGACAGTGAAGCAGAAGTGCGATGATGCGGGAGTGCGGTGACGATGATATCGGCGCGGAAATACGCGTGCTTGTGCTCGGCGCGAAACACCATGCTTTCAGCACGGGCATCACGCAGGGAGGGCGGTGAGTGCAATGGTGAATTCAAGCAGAACTGGTGGGACTGTGTGCTGATTTCATGTGACTGGGGCACGAGTGCTGGCCTTTGTGCTGGGAGATGTGCACTTGAGATTGAACTGTGTGCTGAGTGACGGCGCCCCCTGGCCGCATGACAAGAGCAAAAGATTGCAATCTGGCGGGTCGGGTGGGTGAAAGTTGGTGTTGAAAATGGGCGCACTGATGTTTCGTTTTGATGCGGTCGGAATGGGGGAATTAATGACCGTGTAATCGTGAAAGCAGAGCGTTCAATTTGATGCAAGTTGGCTTTGCACAAATTGCACAAATTAACTGTGATGGATTGGCGATGGGGGATGATTCTGGGCCCATTCCCCTGCCTCAGGAGGTATTCTGATCTGCATATTTATGGCCTGGTATTGGCGGCATCCATTTCTGTGTTCTCCAGGCGCGTATTTATCTATGGTTCTACAGGCAGGCTGGGACTCAAGCTGCTTGGCATCATTTATGGCCTGGCAGGCTGGCCTGTTCAGGAAGGGGCAAGGCAGACAGTTTTCAGACAGGAGGATGAGGACAGTAGAGCTCGGACAGACAGGAAGATCAGAGTGACACCCCAGACCTTGCATACCCACCACCTCATGAGACCCTATACAGGGAAGCTTGACCCAGATCAGGACTACTTAGGCTGACAAGTGGCAGTTCAACTGAGGGCTGACTTGCAGAGCTAAGGGGTGGTGTGCTAAAGGGGTGCTGGAGGGCGTTTGTGGGGGAAGCCAGCTGCAGGGCGAAAGCTGTTATAAGCCCTTGGGTTATAATCAGTCCAGAAAATAGTGAAGCATGACAAGGGAAGGAAGGGGGAAAGTGAGAAGGTGTGGAGTTCAGTGAGGGAGGGGAGACCAGCGAGATTCCATGCACAGCCAGAGCCCAGCACAGCCAGAGAGCATTAGAGAGAGAGGGGGGGGAAGGATTTGAGGGCCTTGAGGTTGAGCCTGAAAGCCAACAGTAATGAGGCTGCCCTTGCATGCTGCTAATTGCACTGTTATGCTGCTTTATCTATTCTATTATTGCACAAATATTATTCTTCTCTTAATTCTTATCTTTACTAGCTGTAATTTTTCTTCACTATATAATAAAATTTGTTTCAAAATTCAAGAATTGTTTTTTTGAAAAAAAAAGAAGACAGACAGAACAGACAGACACACAAACAACACAGACAGACAGACAACAGTACTTTGGTGATGTACAGCAGACAGTCACAATGTTGCATATGTTGTTTCTACAATCCTGCATTGTTGTTGCATGAATCCTGCATATATGCATGGGGATGCAATGGGGGGGTGGGGTTGGGGGGTGGGGGGTTTGGGCAGGTGTTGCTGGGGGTGTGGTGAGGGCAGGGGCTGGTGGTGGTTGTGGCTGGCTGGCTGGGCTGGTTGGGGGGGAAGGGGAGTGGGGGGGTGGGCTTGGGGGAGGGCAGGGTGGGGGGCGGCACGTGGGGGGTAGGTAGTGGGCAGCAAGCGCTGCTGACTGACTGGCTGGCGCTCCACAGGACTTAGCAGCCTCGCCTCCCTTTCCTTCCAGCTCTCTTTTTCTTTTTCTTTTCTCCTGCTTTCTCTTTTTCTCCTTTCTCTCTTTTCTTCTTCTCTTTTTCTCTTCTCTCTCTTTTCCAGCATGTCCTCTTTACTGCTTTCTTTGATTTTCTTTCTCAAATTTTGAAGCCTTTGTGATGTTGAACATCTGGGTCAGTCAGTCAAGATCACTGTACACACCAGCATGACAACACACAACACATTTTAACACACACATTTAACACACAGACATTGTTACACTGAAGTCTACACATGAATTCTTACACACAAAAGTTCACACTTCAGTCTTCTCACAAAAATTCTTGAGCAAAAAGGAGGTGAGTGAGTGGTGGGGAGAGAGTGAGGAGGAGCTGGGGGAGGAGTAATGAGGAGTGCTAGAGGGTTGAGTGAAGATGCAGATTCTGGGTGATCTTATCTCCCTATCTCTTCACTAATTTATCAACATTTCTAATGGAGAAGATGTTTCCAGATGTTTCCTGAACTAGGTCACTTAAGGAGAGAGGGGGGGCTCTTTGGAGCAATGTGGATTCCGGCGACCTGCCGGGTGTCGGGCCGCCAGCCTGTGTTCCCTCCTGGGCCCCCCCTGGCCGAGACTGGGACAAAGGACGCCACCGGGGGACGACACAGGGCTGCGCAGGCATATTGCGCAGAGCATCTGCGCATATTTGCTGAGATTTGCGAAGCTTTGAGAAAGAGATAACTGAAGCAGATGATGCAGATATAGACCACATCACATCTGCTTTCCACATCATCCACCATCCCATGCACCCATCCATTCCCCCTTCCTCTCCAAAAACATTTCCCCCCGAAAAAAAGCCGCTTCCTCGCCTACTCTCTGCCTGCTGCTGCCTCTGTGTGCTTTGGCTCTGGCTGCTGGCACTGGCTGCTCTCCTCTTCTCTCCTGGAATCCTGGCTCTGCCCCATCCCCCTTCCCATCCCCTTCCCTTCCCTCTGCCCCTCTCGCCTCCCTCCTCCTCTCCTCTCCTCCTCCCTCCTCCTCCTGTCCCCAGCCCTGGTCCAGTGTTGTGGGTCACCCCCGATTGTTGGCCATCGGGTCCCACGTATGCGCATGTCGTGGGTAACGGGCGGCCGGATCGGGGGCGGATCCGAGGCTTTGTTCTTTCACTCTTTTGTAATAGGCACTCGCAGCTCTTTTAAACTGTCCCGTTGATGGCCCCTGCATCCCATGATGGCTGATATATCTGCTCAAGATATAGATATTCCCTCTGCGATATGGTGCGCCTTGGCGGAGCGCAGCTGCCTCACACCCAGACGCACCCCCAACCTCCATGAGGGCTGCTGCTCACCCTGTGCTCTGTGCTCCATGAGCTTTGCCTTGGTAACTGTAACCTGTATTAACCTACTGCACTCTAACTGATTGCACAGCAGCACCTGAGGCAATTTTTTTTTTAATTTTTTTTTTTTAAAGGGGCAGGCACAGGTGGGGAGAGCAGGCAGAGAGCAAGAAGTGAAAGAGTGAGTGGCTGGCTGGGTGGGCTGGGTCCTATTCCCTGGCCTGGAGGGACAAGCTGGTGAGTGTCACACCTGAGTGTCCAGCTGCGCTGCGCTCACCAGCCCAGGCTGCTCACCCCAATACCCCAATGGGGTTTTCCAGCGCTGCAACCAGGAGGAGTTGCAGCGCTGGTTGTGCCCTGCAAGTGTGGACGGGGTGTTAATTGCAGCGCTGGAAAGCCTCCACCAGCGCTGCAACTTGTAAGTGTAGCCAAGCCCTGAGCTGTAATATCCTTATCAGCATTCTTTTAGTTTTAACTCAGATTAGTGTTTTTGGTGAGGAATCTCATTAACTACAGTAAGCCCATCTTCTTTTGTGATTTCCTTTGGAATTGTAATATACAAAGAGGCCACCAAGGTCATTGCCCAGGGCACAAATTCTTCTTCAAATCATCATTCAGCTTAGAGTAACAATCAGAAAGAGACATTTTTAAAGATCTGGAAGAAGCTGTATAGTTTCCCTTAAGTAAAAATAATCTATAAAGAAAAGTATAAATTAGGAGCATAGGAAATTCAGGATGGGAATTCAAGCAGTCAATATTTGATATATATTTCAGGTTTGCATTAGCACTTGTAATTCCTGCCCTCCGACTTCCCAAGCTCACATACTGGGTATGTCTTGATGAACAAAAAAGGGGCATATTTCATTCATGTTAGCTCAGTCGAGTTATTTTAACACAGTTAAAAAGCCCTGTTAAGATGCAGGCTAACATGTTGGAAGCTGCCATGTTGTATTTTACAGCCTTCATTTTAACAGGGCTTCTCAAACATGTTAAGCTAACTTGACGGAAACACCCACCTACCCACCCCACCCCACACACATCAAGACAGGGCCACTATTACAGCCATTGCTACCCTACTGTATAATAGTAATATTAAAAACAAGCATTGAACATGTTAGAATAATTCACAGTTCTTTCTCAAACCTCCAATACTGAGGCAAATCAGAGTAAAATTAGGTAATATAAAAGCAACTCATTATGGTTAAATATTGGGGAATTTGACACTTACTTCATGGGATTCAAAGAAGCAATTCCTGTTTTAATGAAATATTTTATATTAAATGTTTCTTTTAATGATTATTTATTTAAATATTTGGTAGTTTTTATGTTGGACTTAAGAAAAAACCAATATATTAATTGTAGATCCGGTGATATTAAAAATAACTGGATATGTCTAGTTCCAGCCTACCAACCACAATGTGGTGCCCAGACTAAGTATGACTTTAGGGACAGGGTTGAAGGAGGGCATTACAATTCTACATTCAAACTGATGGTGCTAACATTAAGATTTATTTAAAATATACCCTTTGTTTTAACAAATGTGGGTTTCTAACAAATTCAGGTATCATTTTGTTGAAATTAAGGAAAAGGTTCTATGGGAAAATGAGGTTATCACATTGGCAGGCCCTGTACTGTCAAATGCTATAATATGTTATGGAAATAGACACTGTGCATGTGCCATAACTATTTTTTGGACTTTAATTTCTCTGGTGATTATTTCTTGGGACTAGAAAGACCAGTACCAAAAGGCAGTATTTCACACCATATAGCAATGAGGTATCTGAAATATTGAGTGTAAAAAATCAGTTCAGTAGGTTCCCTGTTGGGTCCATAGACACAGAAACAAAAAGTCATTTCCAGAGAAGTTTTAAATCACTCTGCTAATGCTTTCACTGCTCTTTTGCCACTTCCTTTAGAAATAGTTTTCAAATAGAAGAATGAGTAGGCTCACAGGTCAATAATCTTACTAATACACATAAAACAATGCAATAACTCATGACTAGTAACAAAGAAAGTGCTAATCTGGAGAAATATTTTTAATATATATTTTGGAGCCTAGTAATTGTGTGACACAAGGCAATAATATGATAAGGTAATAATGCAGTTGAATGTAAGAAAGCAATTTGGGATCTAAAAGTTAAAGAATTGTACTGAATTATACATTGGGTAGGGTATGTTGAGAATGGTGTGGCCACACATGGTGTAGCACATTTTCACCCTTTGGTTTATATGTTTTGCTTTCCAGTGTCACATTTTCTTGTGACTTTATCTTCACTCATTCAATCACGCTGCGCACATCACAGTCACTTACTGACAAGCAGCCAGGGCTGAAGCATTCAGAGAAACAACCTTCCACAAACAGAGCAGGCAAGTCCTGTTTCTCTTAAGATAAAATCTGCTGATCTCATTATTGATTGTCTGCTTTCGGGGTTTTGTTTCCTGAAAGTTTGATATGGGGCAACAGAGGTGACAAAAGATTGGCACTGGGACCTGAAAATTAAATGGCCAACTATTAGATCAACGTCAAATAGGGTGAGGCTGAAGTGTTTGGCAAAAGCATTAGATACTGTCTTGACTTAATCTTTCTCTCTCCTTTATCTTGAATCTGTTTTGAACCCTCCCAGGCAATTTACAATCCTTGTCATTGATTTTTATCACCTTAATGTGTCCCTATGAAGAATGACTTTTTGAATGATAAATCAGTTTCTCCATTTACATAATTGTGTGCTTCACCTTAATGTGAAAATAGCTATAGAAAGAAAAAAAATACAGTAATTATTTAAATTATTATTATATTATTTAAAAACCAGAAGGAACCCTTGTGACTTTGAAAGTTAGACTGGGTATCCACTTGTGGGGGAGCTCTAATCAAAATACATTCTAAGCTTGCTCTTCTATTAAACTTAAGAAACAAGTTACAGTTACTACGTGTAATTGTAACAGCTGGCAAGTTGGAGAAAATTATCCAGTAAAGCAAGCTTGCTTTTTATTTTAAAGCACTTGGCATGTAATGTGTTTTGCAGATTGCAATTACTCAGATGTTCACATCTGCTGCAGAGGTGTTGGCTATGGAAAGAAATGTGGGGAGGAGAGCAAGAGGGGAATGAAAAAAAAAACAGTCGATTTGCAATAATCTTTTTTTCAAAATTGACTCCATACCTAAGGTAGATCCATTACCCTCCACCTTGCTCAATGCCCCAGCTCACTATAGGCACACTTCTGAATCTGTCCAAAATCCTACTCTCTTTTCCTCAACTGGAGACTGGGGAGGACATTCTTCTATCTGGAATTAACAAAATGCATGTGGTAGTATGTGCTACAAACTCTTTAGATTATGCTTGCCCTACAAAAGTTCTAGGTCTTTAAAAATTACAAGAGATAGTAACTATAACAATTGTAAAAGCAGCAAAGAGTCCTGTGGCACCTTATACCTATAGTCTATAAGGTGCCACAGGACTCTTTGCTGCGTTTACAGATCCAGACTAACACGGCTACCCCTCTTATACTATAACAATTGTGACAGTAACAATTTTTTCCATCTAAGCGTCCATAAGTATATTCTAGTAAATTCATTGTTTTAGATGGAATTCTTCTATGAATGTCAGCATGAGTTGACAAAATGACCCAAGTTTATCCTAGAGGCTCAAAGCCAGAAGGCAAATAACAAGAACCCCAAACGTATAGCTATTTTGAAATCTCTTGATTTCTAAGCCAATTTTAGAACAGGTGATAAAAAATTTTGGGAAGCCTGACTCATGATATTTGTCCATTCGGGGTTAGTAATACAAGTAACCTCGCCCACTACAAGCTTCTCTGTTCCCACTCAGATAAGGCCCTGCCTTGCACTACTCCACATAAGTCAAATCACCAGTTTCTTCCAGGCCCCTCCGGGTATCTTTGTAGAGAGAAATCCAGCAATTTTCATCCCCTTTCCTGATATTCAAAGTTGGACGGGGGCAGATAACCTTGCTGCATCTTCCACTGAACCTTTAAAGAACCAAGCTGCCAGGTCTGACCTACCCTCTTTTTATCCATAAAGTATTCTGTGGGAATAGATGCTATCTGTCCTCCTTCACAGGCAGCTAAAAATAACAGTCTTCTCCCTCTTATAGCCACCTCCAGAGGCCACAAGCCCTTGAATAATTGCAAGGATGGTATGTAGTTCACCTACCAGATTCAGCAGGTAAACTGAGCTTCCTGCTTTTGTGTGGGGGTGAAGTACTTTGTAATAGAGATATGAAATGACAAAAGTGATGCAAACAGTTTGAACTTTGCTCCAGTCACCTGAAATGGGTTGGTGTTACAAAATTTTAATACCTTGTCACATGCCTGAGGTAAATATTTACTGATTCTAGCAGCTAATGCTAAAGCTTTTCTCTGGGATCACCCTCCTCTAAAAAGACCAACGTGGAGAAAGTGGCCATTTGTCACCCCACCCTATCAAGTCTTGGAAGAAGAGAAATGGATGAAGGCCCCTGGACCCCTTTGCCAAAGACATCAAAAGTGAGTGTGATGAGGCCCTGGAAAGAAAGAAGTTTGACAGAGGATGCAGGATCTGAGTAAGAGGAGGGTGGTTTGAGTTCTGTCATTAGGAAGATAAAAAAAACTATGCATGAAGTTTTGCGATTCCAAAGATTCCCACCAAAGCCCATCTCTAGAAAATACATCAGCTGTCCTTATACATAGCAGTTGTGACAAAGCTTTAAAAAATTACACTGTTCAAAGTTGAATTTCAGGGTATTTTGCCACTAGATGTTTCAGATCCACTCTTGTTCCAACAGCAGAAGAAATTGCATGGTACATTAAAATAATACTGGGGATGTTGTACTGGTAACATCTTCAGAGTCTCCTCCTGTGAGATCAGACTTATGGTATAACTCTACCCCGCTATAACGCAGTCGTGGGGAGCCAAAAATCCTTACCATGTTATAGCTGAAACCCTGTAGGGGTGGCAGGGCTCCGGTGGTGATTTAAAGAGCTCTGGCCTCCAGCCACTGTGGGGAGCCCCAGGCCCTTTAAATCGCTGGTGGAGCCCCACTGCCGCAGCCCTGGAGTAGGGGTGGCAGGGCTCCAGCAGTGATTTAAAGGGCCCTGGGCTCAGCACAGTAGCCAGAGCCCCGGGCCCTTTAAATCGCCAGCAAGCTCCACTGCTGCAGCCCCGGGGTAGCATCGGCAGAGCTCCTGTGGGATTTAAAGGGCCCGGGGCTCCCCGCAGCAGCCGGAGCCCCGGACCCTTTAAAGCACTGCCGGAGCCCTGCTGCTACCTCGCTATATGCAAATCCATGTTATATCGGGTCGTGTTATAGTGGGGTAGAAGTGTAATTGTTAATAGTGATGATCAGCGCCCTTTTCTTCAGTATGTCTGAGTATTGTTTGACTGAATCAATCAAATACAAAGGTATCCTTCTATCCTCTCTCAAACTGGTCTCAGATATATAATGAATCAATATAGATATAATTTGTGGACAGAGGGTAAAGGTGGTTGGGATGGAAATACACATAACAACATTTCCCTTTAGTTTTAGCACACATCATCTCTTCCTTTTTCTCTCATTTCTCTTAACAGCTATTGTTTTCCTCTTCTCAAATTTTTTTAGAATTTGTCTTCTCTCCTTAACTGGTCTCTATAACATCATGTAATAATATATATTTCCAAAATCAACATTAGAGCCATGCTTTAATCTTCAGCAGCAGCGCATATGGATTTCTGGCATGGTTACATATGTGCTCCTCATCTCTATGGGTATTTATAGTTTAGCTGGCATTGTGATGCTTACAGCTTTATATTGTACTGTTGTGTATAACACTGCAGGAGTGGTTTCAAGCCATATATGGTTTACTACAGAATTCAGACAAAATGTAGTGTTATCCAGCACCTTTTACCACCACCACCCCTTCTAGAATACAATTTCCAATCAAAAACTTTAAGACAGCTTTAAGGTCATAATCAGGCAATTAATTTACAATAATTGTATTAGAATGTTGTTATTCAACAAATTAAAAATTTGCCAATCAGCAATTTGCATCAATGGTTTGTTTGTTTGTTTTTTAATCCCTAAATTGCTGAAAGTTTGGAAATGGTATGTTAAGGTAACAATATCTACCTGAACTCTTCCCTTTACCTACCCTCCTTTTGCTGGCAAGGAAACTCTGTTAGTTGCTACATAAAAGAAATTTAACCCAACTCTGATGTGTATATCAGTTACCATAGTAGGGTTCTTGTTGAATGATATAGCCACCCTCTGTCCATGTTAAATGCAGTGGGATCTTAGACTCAGCTTGTGAGGATGTTGAGCAGGGCTGCCCTGCCACTCGCTCCTCTCTGCTCCCTTTCCCCCTCGCTTCCCTAGGAAAGGAGCAAGTGGCAGGCGGAAGGCGCTCAGGCATGGGTGCCGACTTATATGGGCTCCTGGGGCTTTAGCCCCAGGAATATTTACAGTCAGGGGCTCTGCTCCACCAATAGTTGGAGCTAGGTTTCGCCCCTTTTAAATCCCAGCCGCGGCCGGGAGTCAGAGGGCTCTGGGCTGCCTGCAAGCGGGGGGATCCCAGAGCCTTTTAAATCCCAGCCGCGGCCGGGAGTCAGAGGGCTCTGGGCTGCCCTCAAGCGCGGGGAGCCCAGAGCCTTTTAAATCCCAGCCGCAGCTGGGAATCAGAGGGCTCTGGGCTGCCTGCAAGCACGGGGAGCCCAGCGCCCTTTAAATCTCAGCCGCGGCCGGGAGTCAGAGGGCTCTGCACTGCCCCAGGGGCAGGGAGCACAGAGCCCTTTGAATCCCAGCCAGGGAGGCGGCTGGGATTTAAAGGGCTCAGGGCTCCCCGCAGCTGCCAGCAGCCCAGAGCCCTTTGAATCCCAGCCCCTGGCCGCTGATTGCCCCCTCCCCAGACCCTTGCCCCAACTGCCCCCCCTATCTAAGCACCACTGGTCCTTGTCCCCCGATTACCCCCTCCCAAGACCCCTGCCCCTAACTGCCGCTTGGGACCCCAGCCCCTATCTAAGCCTCCCTTCTCCTTGTCCCCAACTGCCCCCTCCGGAGACCCCACCCAACTTCCCCCCAGAACCCCTCTACCTGTCCCCTGATAAACCTCCTGGACTCCCATGCCTATCCAATTGCTGCCTGTGCCCTGACTGCCCCGCCGAACCACTGCCCCATCCATCCCCCCCCTGCTCCTTGTCCCTTGACTGCCCCCCGGAACTCCCTACCCCTTCTCCAACCCCCAATCCGCTTACTGTGCCACTCAGACCAGCATATCTGGCTCCGTGCAGCTCCAGACAGTTGCTGCCATGCTCCCCCATGGAGCCCACAGCCCTCTCCCACCCCCAGCACCTGCCTTCCAGATTTGAACACCTCAAAATTCAGGTGTGCTCAAGCTCGGTTTGGGCAGCTTTTACTTCATTTCTCCCAAATCAGTTTCCCCTGCAAGGTGCCAACTGAAGGTGTTGGAGAACAGAGAGATCGGGTGGCCTCCTAGTGCCTGGAAAAGAGACAAAGGCCGGAGGAGGGAGTGTCAGTGCCTGTGCGGACTTCTGGGAAGTGCACGGTGTGGAAGGGGATGCTGTGATGCTTTGGAACAACTCCATACAAAGCCAGTCAGGACTCTGGGGGAGCCTCCTCTCTCGGAGCAGACTGTCTCCAGGGCAAGAAGCTTACACCTTCCTGGGTCTGACCTCGGAGCATTCAGCATGCCCTTCCACATCATGCACTTTCCACAGCGAGTCTGCCCAGGCTGGTCCTGGGGCAACCAGAGGTCTCTGCACCCCAACTCCGCAGTCAGATGTGACTCTCAGCCAGACAGTAAAACAGAAGGTTTATTAGATGACGGGAACACAATTTAAACAGAGCTTGTAGGTACAGAAAACAGAACCCCTCTGTCAGGTCCATCTTGGGGGGTGGGGAGCCCAGAACCAAGTTCTGGGTCTCTCCCCATTTCCCCAGCCGGCTCCAAACTGACACTCCCTCCTCTGGCCTCTGTGTCTCTTCCGGACAAGGAGGCCACCTGATCTTTGTCCCCAACACCTTCAGTTGGCATCTTGCAGGGGAAACTGAGGCACCCATACAGTATTCAGAGAAAATATTAAGGACATTCCCACTTCATCACAACAGGTGCAACAAAATATAATACTGTATATTGAAGTAGGCAAGTGCTGCTTCTGACTTTCCACTTTTAATTGACCTTCGTAATCTTGTGGCACTGATGCATTGTAGCTTCATTTTATATCGGCTTACAGGGCAGGAGCCAGGGCCAGCTCCAGACCCCAGCGCGCCAAGCAGGCGCATGGGGCGGCATTGTCCTGGCAGGGCGGCATTTGGCTCCGGCGGACCTTCCGCAGTCATGCCTGCGGGAGGTACACAGGAGCCCCGGGAGGAGCGTACCTGCCGCAGGCATGACTGCGGCGGGTGCGCTGGTCCCGCGGCTCAGACAGAGCTCCCGCAGGCATGCCTGCAGATGCTCCACCGGAGCCGCAGGACCACAGGACCGTCCGCAGGCACTTCTGCCCCGGCCGCGGGACCGGGGAAGGGCGGCGCAAGCGGCGCGGCACGCCGCCCTGCTTGGGGCAGCGGAATTTCTAGAGCTGCCCCTGGCGGGAGCGGGGGGGCACCACCATTTTGGGCCCCACCAAAAATTATACAAACCTGCTGCCTATGTGCTCAGGTGGTCTCAGGGGAGAGGGCAGAGTGGGGGAAAGGCCTCAGGGAAGGGGGCAGGGCTAGTGTGGGGCACCCCCGCAGCAAAATAAAAAGTCAGCACCTATAACACAGGGTTTCTGGGTTAATAGTAATCAGAAACTTATAGCTAAAGGCTGTGTAAGGTTTGTGCTGTTACTTTAAAAGAGCATTTCAAGAGTTTGACCATTTAAATTTTATGGATGATGATGCAAAGTCATGCATCCCTGATTTCGACATCAATGGTTTCCATCCCTAACTCTGAATTTCCTGACATTTGTTTTTGTAATAACTAAAATATTCGGTTGGCCATTGCAGTGGCACCAAACAGTCACTCCTTCTCATGCTCTCTACCTACTCTAGAATGCCCCCTATGCTGAGAATCCTCTGCTGAAGGCTCCCACACCCAGAAAGGACCTTTTCCACTGGGAACATTCCTGGTTAGGAAGCAGGGCATTTTGCAGACCTTTGCACTGGAATCAATGAATCTCCTTCTAAGACTGAATCTAATTACTTAGGCCTTAATATAGCCATATTATTTCGAGGCAAAAGAAGAATTACAATTGTAAAGTCCGAACATTTATCTTTTTCAGCTCACATCAAGCAAAACACATTTCAAAAGAAAGAAATGGGTAGGATTGAAGGAGAATCTACAGAACACTCGACAAGTTTAGACCTAGTTCACTGGGAAATTCTGCCTTCCAGCACCTTTATTAATGTTTTTATTCTTCCTTCCTTCCTCCCATGTTTACTTTCTAAGAGCTAAATTCTGCCTTTTACTTGCAGCTCATGCTGAAGCCTATGGGAACCCATATATTCACCCAAGGGCAGGTTTTAACTGTTGAAAAATGGGATAGTTCTAAATGAATACATTGTTTGCTTTATTGTCTTTGTGCTAAACGGATTTTTAATATAAATGTTGGATCAGATTTTTTTGAGTATTAAAAATATTTTCTGCTACTTGTTAACTACAATTACAGGATCCAATCCTGCAAACACTTACATATGTGCTTAAGTTTACATATATGAATAGACCCATTGAGTTAATAAGTTAAGCATGTATGTGAGTCACTGCAGGATCAGGATGTTACACATATGAGTAACTATGCATTTGAAATGTCCCTGAGTTGACTGGGATTATACAAGTAAGTAAAATTACATGTGTAAGTGTTTGTAGGATTTCGCTTAATTTATAGGCATGTTGTAAATGCCAAAAGTATAAGTGGGTTAAAAATATATCTTATAAGTTGATAGAAGGTAAGTCCAGGGCTGGATATTAGTAGCCTTAGTCACTCTGAGAGATATCTGACACCACAAGCAGCCCCACTGATTTATATAGGAATCCTCATAGTGTAAGACTATTCAATGCAATACGAGTATCACAGTTTGCCCCCATGTAATGAATAAATTCAAAATAGACAGTATATTGAAATAAATTCAGATTAGTTTGTTTTGAAAAATAGTCCACTGTGATGGAATTATATCTATCTATCTATCTATCTATCTATCTATCTATCTATCTAAAGGCTTTATCTACCTCCCCCTACCAACTCTGAGGCCTATTACTATTGTCCCCCTCCAGAGAGATTTTCTACTGTCCCCATTCTTCAGCATGGATTCTGCTTAAGGGGCCCATACAGTCATTTGTGTCCGAATCTGAAAGTTATGATATAATATGAGAGCTGAGATATTCTATTCTATTTGTCATTATACTTCATACAATATTTATTCCACTGTTTTGTTTTATTATACTCAGAATATATTTTATATGATATATACTCTGCATATTTCATTGAACAGAAATCTATTTTTTTCCTATATTATATTAACTAGACACTCAGTTCTGCTGCCGTTGCTCAGGATGTGTAGTACCTTGCCACTCAAGGAGTAAAGTGCTACTTAACATGAGGAGGGGAGTCTGAATCATGTGTTGGGTTTATTACATACAGAGTGTTTGGTGATGCATAGTGATGAAAGTGACCTAAGTTTGGAGATGAGATTAGAACTTCTGTTAACTGAGTCTAAAAAAGAGTCTACACTCTCCAACTTCCGACAAACAAGCTGCACTTTGAAGAATTTGCTTGTAATAGCAAATCATACCGATTTCAGTGTAATCTTGCTTCTTTGGCCATTGCATGTTCTT
Source organism: Mauremys reevesii (assembly GCF_016161935.1). Taxonomy (NCBI): domain Eukaryota; kingdom Metazoa; phylum Chordata; order Testudines; family Geoemydidae; genus Mauremys; species Mauremys reevesii. The sequence goes on along the minus strand of NC_052624.1, from coordinate 120,781,459 downwards.
CTAACATAATCTGATATGAGTGCAAATATATCCTGATGGCAAAGTATAGACTTAGGTGATTATTATAAATAAGACAAAGCAGCATAGCATGATTTGCAATGGAATATAGGAAAGTACTTTTTAGGAAAAGTGTTCTTTCCATTAGTTTTAGCAAGGATAAAGCAGCAAATATACCATCTTGGGTCAGTAGATGAAGCATCAGTGATGGGTCAACTGACATGCAGTAGCATATCATGTAGTACAGCACTTTTTGATAGCTGAAGAAATTATTCATTGTCACTGAAGAAATTGCTGGCACTCTTTTTTTCCTAAATGCTGTTTCTCACATTATTTCAGTATTTACCCTTCTGGTCCTGACTAAAACCAGGCAGTGCAGACATATGAAAAGATGAAAAGATAATGAAAAAAACCCCACCTTTTTCAGAAATAGTTTAGAGTTTTGTGCAAATGATTAGGTTGTTTCCTATTTTATCTGAACTGGTGCAAACTTCCTTATTTTGAATGTTACCTTCCATTTCTGCAGCTCCACTGGCTCTTCAGCTTTCATAAACTTGAATTACATATAGCTTCAATATCATTACTAATGTTTTGTTAGATTTTCTGTTCATTTATATGAAACTTACTGTATTCTAATCCTTGATTAATTACTGGTGCATCTTGTATTTGACATGTTAAAAAACAAACAAACAGCAAGTAAGTTTTGCAAGAGAAGAGCAATGTGGAACCAAAACTCCTTGTAGAGGCACAGAAGTCAGGGCCTTTGAAGGTCCTCAGGAAATGTGGCAGTGAAAGTGAATAGGGAAATAGGGCAGTAGAAGTCTATCTATTGAATTCAATAGGTCTTTGCGTAGGATCTAGATGGGTAAGTAAAGGGGATGTAAGGAAGCAGAGGAAGTGTAGTCTGGGGAAGAGGTGAAGTCATCAAATGAGAATAAAAAAGCCTGATTTGATCTGCCTGTAAAGCAGAGCAAACACAGACAAATCCAGCTTCGAAAGCTACAAATGACCCCAACAGCACTAAAATAAGACAAACCTAGTACACAATAAGGAGATGAGGCAAATAGTGGTAATAGTGTGAAAAGGAAATTCCACAGTGCAAGGCATAGCAATACATTACCATCTGCCAATGTGCAAGTTTGTTTTGCACTGGCTCCTGTTGTGCTGCTTCACACACAGCATATGTGGTCAGGAGGCAGAAGAGAATAGAGCAGATTAACCATTCCTGATTTCTGCTGTGCTTCTGCTGACTGCTACTGAAAGCTACTTACTGGAAGTTGTGATGGTTTCTTTATCTCTCAGCCTCACCACGATAGCTTTACTGCAAATTTGTTCAAGATTTTTCCTAATGGCATCAGTGAATAATACCTAATACACATCTCCTACTTGTATTGCCTGTCTATGGATTTTTGACACTTAACTGTACATTGTGATTTCATCGAAGAGGGAAAATAATACCCGTTAGATGTAATGTTTCATTGGTAAAAAGTCAGTTTTCTTTAACTGTCTGCAAACTATTTTGGATTGTAGATCCAGCAGCTTGTGCAATAAAGGCATATAATAATTATGTCACATGTCCCTGGAAATTAGACCTGTTTCATAGGGATATAAGTCAGTTTGAATGTGGTCCTTGGTATTCTTCACTGGTTTGTACCAGTTCATTAGTATTTAAATTTATGTTAATTTCATCAAGGTGTGAAAAGATCTTTTTCTTGCATATACATGAACTAACCATATTGCTATTCAAGCAGCTATTTTTTCTTTTTTCTTTTCTTTTCTTTTCGACCCAAGAGAAGCTTGTTGTATGTTAACAAAAGGAGGAAAAATAAAATTATAAAAGCTTATATATGAAAAGTTAGGAATGTATTCAATAAGTTTGTTATTTAGGGCCCGTTTACCCTTCATTCCTGGGCATGAGCAAGGAGTGTTGAATAGGGTGCTCTTATCTGTGTTTTTTCCTACAGCATTTCAATGTTAACCAATAACCGTTACAGTTCTGTAGACAGGCCACTGAGTCAATGAAATATAATACTCAGATTTTTAAAAAAACCCTGACTCTCAAATTTCAATGTTTTGTGTCTGTATGGGAGGAGGGGGGTCAGAAAGTTGGAATATAAATGAATATTTTAGAAGAAAGAAGCTTATAAATTTGAACAGGAGACAATTACAATTTTCTGTTACAGTGGCTGTCAACTTAAAATAACATTAAAACACAGATGATATTCCTAAAGGGCTGGACTCGGCCACCTTTATTCCCCTTTACTACACTTACAGCTACTATGTAAGCTACTATGCAAGTTGAATAAGGGTGATAGAATCTGGGCCAAAATAATTAATCAGCCATATGTATGGAATTAGCATTTATAAACTGGATTCTTTTGTTAACTGTCTAAACCAAAAGAAAATGTATACAAAGAATATTTCCAAAGACCTTTTAAGTAGCTTAACAAAGCACATAATACAGGCCTTGTCTTACATGTCTGTCATGATACAGTTTAATAGTGTTATAAGGCTACGTGGTGTGTAGTTGTCATGATGGTAGATTGTGCAGGTCTGTATAGATTTACTGTCATTCTTTAGGCTTTTCATACATGACAGAGGTTGTCTGAAGCACAGCAGGAACATGAAGCTTGCAGGGGTTAAGTGTTACTTGCCTCCTGGCTTGCTACATAGTCCTCTCTGCACACATACAGAGATGAGGTGCGGGATACATCCGTCACTGGGCTGATGACATGATGGATTACTCATGTCATTGTCAGTACAGTCAAAATCATCCTGCTACTGATAAGGTGGTCCTGTTTCTTTACTCCCAAGTAAATGAGGCTAGTTTTTCATCTAATTTTAAAAGTATAGGTCTTACAAGTGTCCCTTAAATTCAGAACTTGAAAAGATTATTATTATTTTTACAGAATGCCCATAGTGCCGTAGAGTGCAATGACAGATGTGCTTTCTAAAATGAATTTTGGTGGTGCAAAATGGAAATGTACATATTACAGACTTCACATCACTTGTTTTCTCTTTGCTATAGGGGGGAGGGTTTGACAATGAACAACTTATATTTTATTAATCACCATATTCCTGGGCTATTTTAGAACCTTTACTACAAAAATAATTTCAATTTTTAACCCAAATCTTTAGTTTTTAATTCTTTCTTGGGTACACAAGAAGACAGACAGCTTGATAATGACATTAGAAGTCATGAACTCTGTAAGTCTTCAGGTGAATTGTCGAGGGTATGGAGGGAGTTGCACAATAGCTGAGCTGTGCCCATGCACGTGCTCACCAGAGGCCTGATCCTGCTCATTTTTTAGTTCCTTATTTTGCCATGTACTTCAGTGCAAGTAGTATTGGGCTTCAGGAGCTCAGCCAGCAAATGTGAGATGCTGAGAAACAGAAACTATTTTCAACTCTGCAAGCCAGCATGTGTCGGCCCTCCCTGCTACATGAGTGCACAGGACCCAACAGATATGAGATGTGGAAATGGAGACTAAACATGGGTGGGGCAGTGGTGCTGCTGAACTCTCATCGATGCTATGGAAATAATGAACACAGTGGCCATTTTCCTGAGAAGCTGCTGCTGCAGTGCTGAGAACTGCAGACCAGCTATTGCCACATATCTGTACTTTCAACCTCACAAGACGATATAAAGCGACAAAGAGTCCTGTGGCACCTTATAGACTAACAGACTTATTGGAGCATGAGCTTTCATGGGTGAATACCCACTTTGTCAGATGCATGTAGTGGAAATTTCCAGAGGCAGGTATAAATATGCAGGCTTTGTACAGATCCAGACTAACACGGCTACCCCTCTGATACTTGACAAGACGGTGAGTCTTTCTACCCTGTGCTGAGTGACCCTTTTGTCCCCTAGTGCCTTTACTACCACACCTCCTTCAGCCTCCATGCAGGACTGAAATCTTAGTTTGCTTTCCACTAATATTATGTAAAAGAGACTTACAGATAAATCCATTAATAAGCAACCACACATTGTGAACAATCATAACAGAAACATTCTTGGCCTAGACTAGCAAAACATAAATACAGCTTTCATACCAGTTCATAAAAGTTATTACTCTAAGGCAATCCATACCCATGCACAGAAATTGGCACTTCCCTTAATTTGGCCTTTATACTACAGGCTTGTTAGAAAATGAGCCTAATTGTTTGTTACATTCTGATCCTGATGTCAGAAGTCTCACTGACATTAATAAAAGTTGTGTCTGAAAAAGGAGTGTAGGATCAGGTTTCAGGTATTAGACATATTATCAATTGTTATGTTAGATCTCTCTCTCTCTCTCTCTCTGGCTCTCTCTCTTTTATTACACAGGGCCAAACAGCCATTAAGCTTTATTTACATAATATAAAATAATTTTCTTCACACAGCAGATCCCATATTTACTTACACATTACCATTGGGTGGAGGGAGGGGAAATTCTTTCTGCAAACAGCCATATAGAAGTCTTACCAGTAACTTTTTTCTAAAATGTTTCAATCTTAAAATAAATAAATAAATAAATAAAAAGCCTTTTAAAATGTACTAAAATGGTGAAATCTTCCTAAAAACACCAACTGTTATTTTTTTATTAAACTCATGATAGGCTATCAGTTAAAGAAAAATATATACATAAACACACTTACTATGATACATCTAATTAGCCTTGTTTTAAAGTTTTAATCAGGTTTAAATGGAAAGTTTTGAGGAGAATTGTGTGGTCTGAATTTTAATCCCTGAACTCACCAGCTTCTTCTTTATTGCAAGTAGTGTGGCCTTGAATTGCAGAATGTTTTAAACATACATAATGAGCTCAATGTCAAACAGTTGGGCTTTTTGTCTTTAACAATAAGCACTTAGCTCAACTAAATGAATAGAAATTGCTTTAGTGAATTACAAAAGACCAGGTCTTTTCAGTGCACTAATACTGACACTAATTAATTTAGATATTATCTTATTTTTGCAAATATATGGAACTTTAAAATTCAACTTTTAAAACCACAAAGTATCGTTAGTAAACAAATCTTTCAGTCATCACAGAAACTGAATAAAAATACTCCATTTATCAAATAAGAATTTTTTCCCTATCTTTGATTTGTTCACTTTTACATGACACATTTTAAGTGTATATGGTGATTTGATGAGTGGACTATGAAAGAAATAACATGAACAGTATGTATAATCTCTCTAATTTGGAAAGAGATTAGATCTGCAATTCCTCTCCTTTCATGTTTCCTGAAAGGTGTTTGTAATAGGATAACTGTTATAATGTTACAAAATAACAACTTATTTCCTTTCCCAAAACCGAGAACAGTATTCATAAATGTACAGTGAATGGCAATTCATCCTTTAGAAATCCCTTCAACCTAGTACTAGAGTTGCTGCCAGAGATCTGAATGCTTTTTTCCTAAATCTCTGTAATCCAATAAGCTTTTGTGTTTAGCAGCTTGTTTTGAAACTTGTATAGCACCCCAGCCTGTGTCTCCGTATGTTCCTTTGCAGGCAGGTGAGTGCCCGAGGGCCTGATTATTATTCAAGCCAGGAGGCCTTCACAGACCCAACCAGAATGTAATTTGTAATTAACTGTCATTTACTTCTGTCTGCATTGACTTGTTGTTCAAAAGACAATGTATCTGAGCTGGTCACCAGCTTCTCTTTGTTGTGGATATAATGTCTCTCAGATCTAGTTGTAATCAAAATGTTTAGAAAACCAAGTACTTGCTCTTTTGAAACCAAAGGTAGAAGGGGAATTCATTGACTTTTTTCCTAAATAAATCCAGAACAAATAATTTTACACACCTAGATACATACAAGATTTGATTTGATGTACGATTTAAGCTTCCGCACAAGGAACAAGCTAAATTGTGACCCATATATTTAATTGAATTCTGTTATTATAAATAGTGAATTTATTATTTCAACTTCTTAAAGATGAGCTCTGTAAGAGAATAGCACAGATTTTAATTGGGTTTCTTAATTTTAAACTTGGTCACCATGCCTTCTGATTGAGGAAGTGCTAATAATATATTCCAAGGATGTACCCATATCATGAATTTGTAATTCTCCCAGTGGTAAACTCGTTAGTTGAAATAAACAATATAAAATAATTTAATAGTGTGAAATTATTATTGTAAGAAAAAAAATTATTATTATGATTTATTTATTTATCATAGTATATGTGCATGGGTCCTTTCACAGCAGAATTTAACCTTGTATGGTTAAATTCTTAAATTCTGTATATGTGATAGATTGAGAGTGCACATGTGGCACTCTCTAGAATATAATGTTATTTTGTCAATTTTAGCCTGTTTTAATCTCTTTGTTGTTGTTTCCTATTTCCACCTTCACAGGTGCCATTGTAGCACCTTGCCTCTGGCAGTGTGGGTGAATGGTTCCCTTGGTATAAAAGGCAGTACAATCCCATGGATCATCTGACATCTCTGTGTGTGTAAAAGGAACCCACTTCCCAACAAACCCCGTCTCCCATGCAATCAAGCTCTTGACTTGTCCTGAATCTCCCATTACTATCATGCCAGAACGGACCCATATATTTACCTATTTTCTCTAGGAAGCACGTTCTGGCCAAGAAGCAGTTCTCACAGCCTCAATAGCATTCTTTTGTAATACTTAAAAAAAAATCTTCAGAAATGGCTTTCCCCTATGGTGATTTACATAAAGTTGGATTAACACTGCTTTAAACCCCAAAAGATTGATTACTTATGCCGGGCCTTATTAATTATTTCTTTCTTTATTTGAAACAATTAACAAGAGAAAACAAACACTATGTAGCTATATCTTTAAGACTTTAAATAATAAAAGCATAAGACGCAAAAGAAAGCTCTCTTTTTGTTGAGTGCTTTCTCTTCTTGCCAGTAGTATAAGCGATAGCAATTCCCATGTGTTATCAAAAGAGACAAGAAGCAGCAGGCTTTAGCACCTAGCTGAGCAGGATTGCTACATGCCACTCTAAGTGCGATTAAGCTTCCTTTAGTGCACCAGTGACATCACTGATGGCTCAAAGCTGCAGCTACTCAAGAGTATTAGAATGCATTTCATGCTTGGCTTACTCAAAACTGCAGAGCTAAAATTTACACCTTATTTGATGTTCTTCTCCCTGCTGTTAATTGGTAAATGGATCTCTGACCCTTTTGATCTCTGCTACAATCCTCTAAATGCCCAGGTCTGCTAAACTGTTCAGCAGGAGATGCTCAGCAGTTGCCCAGTAATGTGAAGTCTTTTTTTTTTTTTTTGGCTTTCTTGCCTTTGGTTTACATCCAAGTTGCACAGAAATAAGAGATGACAGTTGTTATAGATATGCTAGTTTAATTACTTGTCAGCTTATAGCTGATATCTCGGCTAGCCAACGTGGAAGCTTAACTTTCTTCTAGTAGCTTAAAGCATGACCAACTGCTAGTGCTTTAGTATTTAGCCATAAAACTCTGGATACATTTAAGATAAAAATAAAATAGAAGAACAGACTTTTTCATTTACCAGCAAAAATAATCAGCTTTTGGTGTTCTTGATTTTATGTAGATCTTAGGTAATGTGAAATGATTTGGTCATACTGACATCTAAGTGGATATCAGACTTGTTTTAATTGCAATTTATAATTTCACTGGGAATAGTTAATACATTTTTATTCTAGTACCTTAAAGTGAGAGAATTAATAAATTTATGAGAGTAAAACAGATAAATATTGTGTTAAATACACATATTATTTTAAAATGTTTCACCCACCTTCCTTCTACATCCCCCTTCAAAAGAAGCTCAGCATATATAATCTTATTGCATATGTGAAATAATGTCATTAGCATGCATGAACCTCTATGTATTGCTGGATTAATTGCACACAATACTGAGATTTTTAAAGGAAAGGAAGATAACCATTCAACACTTCTGAAGAGTTTGCTCACTGAAGGAGCTGAATGCCTGTCGGAAGGCTCCTTGATGGAAGCAGTCTAAATGTTGGGCACATGTGTTTAGATACCACATTCTCCCCCTCCAAACCCTGTCAAAGGTTTTTAGTGTTTAGCCCAGGCTTTGTTATCCGCCAAGATACATAGTTTCCATTGAAGTGAAACAGATTATTGGTTACTATAGTTTCCCTATTGCTCAATTCAGTGCTGTGAAAAGCTAGGCACAATAGATTTAAAAGTCCAGTTAGGACAAATAAATCCATGTTCTGAAGAATGAGAGAGAAGATACCTGTTCTTATGTCTTTGATGTATTCTTTATTTTGTATGATAGAGGGGGAATTAGTGGAGGGTTAATTGTTCAGTACTTAAAACACTATCTCTCCAATTTACTGCAAAGCCATAAGTATAGTGTTATGAAGACACAGTACATATTATTTGATATTTTTCCCTTTCTTTCAAGATCTGGGAGATACTGTAGCTACATTATAGGAACAATAATGTAGTTTTGTATGTTTATTCCTCTAGAATTGTGTTTTCCATGTTCTGTTTTATGCACATACAGATTTTGTCTACTTAATAGGGCAAAATCATATATGCCAGTTTCTTATTCTCTGAGAAAATTACTCCACCCAGAATTTTGAAGTTGAGATAAAGAACATGTACATTAAGAAAAATGAAAATGTCAGCTTTCACGAGGCTACATCAAGAACCAACCTTCTGAACATGTTGGTAAAACTAATGTATTCTAGAAGGCCAACGTACAAATGTTAAGAGGGACGGAATGATACAGTGCAGATTAATGCAGTGGCTTTTGTGCCTCTGGAAGCTATGTTTGCATTCAACCCAGTATGACTAGGGAAAAAAAAAGTTAATTTGATTTGATAGCCGAAAAGGTCACACATTTTGTTCAGTGTCTTGCATGCTTTTTTCTTAACTAAATTTCTTCAGTTCAGCCATAGCTCACTTCTAAGGATTTCTAGTTTGCTATAGCCCTTGTTCCATCATGTCAAGAAACAAGTTGTGGACAGCATTCAACACCTATAATACAATAGCAAAATGGAAAGCCACTGAAATCAAACTGTTTTCCAAGTTTATTTGGTTCATTAACCAAATATTTCTTATTCCTGTACTGAAACTCATTAGGATGAGTTAACCAGTATAGTTAACCAGTTTCAGCTTGCAGAATACAACCTAGATAACAAATATACCAAAGGTTAAATGTTGTGTACCCCTACAAAAGTACAACCTTGTGCTCTGAAAATAATATTTGACATTGCTGAAGGTTTCATCTTGATTACTTTCAATAAAATCCAAAGTAAGGATAACTGTCTTGGCTCACTAAGCAACAAGGTTTTATCACTAATTATACTCCTTTATTACCAGTAGTTTAATAGGTTTATGATAGGTCATAAAACAATTCAGCATGGGAGTACATAAAAGGAATGGGTTATACAGTTGTGACATCTTAATATCTATTAATTGTAATGATTTTATGATATTTAATGATAGGGTGTTATTGTTATTATTTATTTTATTATTTTATTAAAATATATTTGTATGCCTTTACATGGGATATACTGCCATCAAAAATGGGAGGTGAAGGAAAACCATATAAATATACAGTACAACACTTAATGAGGCATTTTGAAAACTTCTAATGTCAAAAGCATGTAGACTGTATCACACATGTGGAATCTCATTATGGGTAATTATAATAAAATTATAAGTGCTATAATAATTCTAACCTTGAAGGCACAATAAAGGATAGTTATATTTGCTTTCCTAGCCCCACACATCTGAGACATTTTCCTCATTAATTATATTTCATGTAAGTATAATTATGTTGTGTAAAACTGAATTTCCAAAGCATTTGCTAGATCACTGTTAACTGCAGCTTTATTCTTCTCAGCTTTGCTATAGTGAATTATATCTGCAGTTACAGGATGAAATAAATGGCTACAAACCAAAATTTACATTGTGTGGGATTCCTCCCTCTTCCCCCCCCCCCCAGTCATTTTATTCTGTAATCTAATTAATGAAGAAAGTAAGATGGGGAGGAGGAAACTGTTTATTCGGTTTTGTTATTCAGTGGAATATCAGTGGAAGCAGGATCAGGTTCTAAGACTACCTTTTTATAACACAGAAACTTATATCTTTGTTACTTTGCTTAACTATTTATGTATTGAAGCTTACCTTACTGGAGACAACACACACACACTCACAAAATCTTTGTCTCTTCATTTCATACCATAGATATATATCTATGTGGTATGAAATGAAGGAACAAAGGTTATGATGGCACTAAGCACATCATTTGAAGTACATAATACTTTTCTATATAATTCCTCAATAAGTTTTTAAAATATCAAGCAACATCATAAACACCATAGCCAGGAAGACAGTGTTGAAGTGCTTTAACAGTTCATTTATTGGATGTTTGAATTATCATATTTGTTCACAGGTCTGGATCTTTATCCATTTGCTAATGGTAACATGAGTAGTTTTATGGCAATATAATTATTTAAGACTTATCCTGACAGGTTGAATAAAAAAAGAAAATAGTTCAATAAAGGTATAACCAACAGAATTTTACTTCATAACTGTTGACAACACTAAATTACACTCTACTTCAGGACAGAGAATCCAAACAGAAATAACATAGAAGAAGGAACATGTCCCAGTATGTAACAAGAATCCTAAAAGAAATTAAGGCAGTTCCTGCAAAAGCAACAACAATAATAACAATGGTCCTTAAAACACTTTTAAAAAGTCAACTGTAAAAGCATTTTAGCAAAAATATCTGTAATTTGATAAGGGAAGATAATTTAAAAACTATTATTGATTATGTTGGAATTAGAACAAATATGTGAAGATACAATATATCCCCAGTAATGTGAAGCTATATATCATTTTTTTATTTCTTTAATTTCCCCCCATTTTTCAGTAGTCACCACTATAAACTGGGGGTATAACTATATAACTATATAATTATCTCTCTCCCTGCTCCCTCAATCCTCCAACCTCCTTCTCTTGCCAATTTGAGCTGGGATTGAAAGGAATTTAACCACAATTTTAAATGTATTAGATTTTTCTATTTTTTGTAGAACAGTGAAGTTACTGATTGGTGATTCCTGATCAAGCTGAGATATCCCAGCAAGCACTGGACTATTGAAATCAATAACACCACTACTCAGAGCCAGAGTGAGGAGATTGTCTATGGGAATAAAGTAACTCAGACTTTAATTTGGCAGCTGGGTGTTTCACCAAGCAACAAATCTATCCCAGCCAGACTGCTCTTTTAGGTGTATGTAACAGTTTTATATGCATTGCACTCACTAGGGAGTTGGCGGTCTTTCAAAGGACAATGTACTGTAGTACCCAATGTGCGATGGTTTTATAAATTTACTTATTCCATCTGCTGGGGAGGGGTCAGGAGGTGGAGAAATTAGCAAAATACAGGTATTTGGCTGTTTTTTTCAGGTATCTCAGTGGCAGATCTCGTCCTGGCAAAGGATGAAGATTGGTATCCAGGCTGCTGTTAGATGTATCAGCTGTCTTCAGTACAGTTTCCCTATGGATTGCTATACGAGTTTACAGAGCTGCTCTTAGATTACTCTCTTCTTTCTTTATTGAGTGTTCCCAGAGGATGGTGTGGGCCAGCTGCTCTTTCTCCCTAAAAACATCATTGTGTGGAGTTCTGCAGGGTTCCATCTTGTATCTCTTCCCAGTCAGTGTGTACATGGGGCCATCAGAAAGGATAGTAAGGAGACATGGACTGGCATGCTTTCCATATGTTAAGACCAGCCAGCTGTATCTCACAAAACACAGTCAGTGCTGTTGAATTCCAGGCTCAGTGTCGTGTGAGGTAGGGCATGGATGAGAGCAAGATGGTTGAGTTGCAATCCAAATAAGATTAAACTGATTTTGATAAATTACATTAAGTAATAAGAAGATGTGTCAAGGATATCTGTCTCTAAAACTGAGGGTGTATGTCCATCATTTATAACTCATACTGGTAATATGGGAATTGTGCCGGATCCACCTAGCCCCACCCCCTTCTGTATAGATTATCACATAGGAGCAGAAGCCAGGAATGCTTTTTTTCCCCCATATATGTCTGGCTACAAGACTGTGACTGTTTCTTTCAGATGCTGACCTTGATACTTTCATCTATGTCTTCGTTACATTAAGATATGATCACAGCACTGAGCGCTAAACAGGGCTACATCTTTAAAGCATCTGTAAACTGAAGCTAATATAGAATATGATAGTGGAGGTTCTGAGCTGGATCACATCACATCTCTGCTCCATGATCTCCACTGGCTTCCTATTGGCGTCAGGGTGGAGATTAAGATGTTGGTTCTGATGTATAAATCCTTAAATGGATTAGGATCTTCCTCCTTCAGAAATCCCTCTCTACCCAGGCTTCACTAACATAGATGTGATCAGTGGAAACACTGCAACTGGAGTCCTCTGGATTTTAAAGAGAAGAGACAGGTGGCAAAGCATTTGTCAGTTCTGGAACCTGCTTCTTGCCTGCTTCAAGATAATTTCAGTATCTTGACCTTTTGGACATGCTGCAAGTCAGGTCTACTTAAGTGCATTTTGTGAAAGAGAGAAGCTTGAAGGGTTGTGTTGGGGTGTGAAACTTTGTGGGAATTCTGTTATGGTTTGAGTTGTTAGGGGATGTTGGTGGGATTAGCTGTTAATTTAATCAGATTTGTTTTTTTAAAGTTTTTGTCAAAGGCATTTAGAGTGCTTACATACCTGTTGTCAGGGTTCCTTCCCCACTCTGAACTTTGGGGTACAGATGTGGAGACCCGCACGAAAGACCCCCTAAGCTTATTTTTACCAGCTTAGGTTAAAAACTTTTCCAAGGCACAAGTTCCACCTTGTCCTTGAATAGTATGCTGCCACCACCAAGTGGTTTAGACAAAGAATCAGGGAAAGGACCACCTGGAGTCCTATTCCCCCAAAATATTCCCCCAAACCCTACACCTCCTTTCCTGGGGAAGGCTTGAGAATAATATCCTCACCAATTGGTACAGGTGAACACAGACCCAAACCCTTGGATCTTAAGAACAATGAAAAATCAATCATGTTCTTAAAAGAAGAATTTATTTAAAGATAAAAGAATCACCTCTGTAAAATCAGGATGGAAGATAATTTTACAGGGTAACAAAAGATTCAAAACACAGAGGATTTCCCCTCTAGGCAAAACTTTAAAGTTACAAACAAAACCAGGAATAAACCTTTCTCTTAGCACAGGGAAAATTCACAAGGTAAAACAAAAGATACTCTAATGTATTTCCTTGCTATTACTTACTATTTCTGTAATATTAGACGTATCATTTCAGTGGGAGCTGGATTACTTGCTTGGTCTCTCTCTTTGTCTCCTGAGTGAACATCCACACAGCACAAGACAAAGCCTCCCCACACCCCAATTTGAAAGTATCTTCTTTCCCCATTGGTCCTTCTGGTCAGGTGCCAACCAAGTTATCTGAGCTTCTTAACCCTGTACAGGTAAGGAGGGATTTTATGCTATCCTTAGCTGTATGTTTATGACACCTGTTTTTGAATAATTTTATAAATCCAAGAACATAATCCAATAATGATATCAATTATACTCCTAAATCCCCTCTCCTCCACTTCAAAAAGATAAGACCCCTTAGTCTCCATCTGTCTATGTCCAGAGGTACAGACTACAGTTATGAAATGGTGATAATTTCTTTTCTGATACACTCAGTACTTTTCCTAAGCAAATAGTCAGTTACTGAGTGAGATGGTTTTAGTCATCTTGATAACAAGTTGACAATTCCTTCTGTTTATTGGAAATAGTAATTACGGAGAGTTTGTCTTCACAGTACTTCTTAACAAGGACTTTGGCTGCAGAAGCACTTACACTGGATCAATGAAAACACATACTTGTCAAATTGTGGGATTCAATTTATACTTGTGAAAATAGATAGTAGCTGGTTTGTAGCTGAAGTCCTTTCAGACCTTTTCTCTGACTCTGCACCTAGGTTTTGATTATCTGTAGAACTTCCATTATGATCTTGTGGGGTAGCAAGACTGATATACTGTCTGGCTTTCTGAACCCCATTTTCATTTCATTTTGACCATTTTATACATTATATGTTACATAAAAATACTTTAAATAATCTGTCAAGCGATCCACGTATTATTCATTTCACTAAAGCTAAAACCAAGGTATGTCCTCTCATCGCTCTTATCCCTATATGTTTTGTGCATAAATATATATTGTACCAAGAGTCACAAAAGTAATTTTCCATTTTGCACTATGCATGCATTTGTATGTCTCCAAGGTGTAAAATGAACAATCTCTCTGACACACAAGTAATCCTCGACTATATTTTTGACAATGATCTCTAAACTGAAAAAGTTATAGTTGTAAAAGTCCATCGTAGAACACTTTATTCAATTATAACCCAGTTTATTGAGAAAAAAAATCTTTTTTTCACTCCAGCTTTGTTAGTGAAAATCATTTGAAAGAATTATCAGTCATTTATAGTGAGCAATTTGGCTCCATACAGAGTGGGATTAAGGAGTCAAGAGCATAGCTGGATAGATGTAGCTAGACATAGCCCTTGTTTTCTCTGTCCCAGGCAGCAGTTCAAAATTCCACCCTCCTTGCAAGGAGGAAATAAATTGGAGGTGGCCTTGTAAAAGGGGTAATAAGAGGTTGTGCACCTGGTTTTCTAAAAAGCAGTGAAACTAGCTGTAGTTTTCCTTGACACTTCTGTCCTCTCCACCTCTGGTGACTGGAAATTCTTGGAGTGGGTGGGGATGGAGGCTTATGTTTGTTCCCACTGTTACCTTTCTCCCTATTATGGCTGTCTGTGTTAGGATCCAACTTTTTCTGATTGGTACTTTTTACTCATTGGTCTGTTTATTCATCCTGACTGAGACTGAAGAGCACTCGCACACTTTTTGATTCTGAACAACCAAAGTGTGCTGACCCCCTCTATTCCCAACAAAATGAGACTCCAACCAAACCCTCCCATGAAAAGGTTTTTTTTTTGCATAAAAATTCCCAAATGAAGCCTCTTCCCAGAAAGATTTACCTCCTACCCTCTATCTGTTTCACCACGATCACTATCCCATCTTCATGTGGCTGCCCTCATTTTCTTCTTAAATCCCCCTGATTGTGCACTGCCTGCTGAGCCATCTCCACAGTGCTGGTATCGAGGTATACAATAATGTCAAGAACAAATAGCAGGGAGGCAGGTCAAGTTCCATCAGTGGACACACTTAATGTTCTATCTTTTCAAACTATTCCAACATTTTCAATACTTTTTTTCTGATTCCCACATTATGGGAAACCTTTGCCCTAGCACTCCGAAATTCTTCCTTAAAACCCAAGAAATAGTCATTTTCCAGGAGTCGTCCACCCAATTTCCAGTTGTTAAAGTGACTGTAGTTTTGCATTTTCAGGAATGATACAAAGGTCGCTAAATATGAAACTATATCAAATTTCAGGGTTAACAAAATGGTTGATTTCACATTTGTGTACATTGTGTAGGTTGCAACTAAGACATGGGAATCAGTGTGATTTATTGGTTAGAGCAGGGGACAGGACTCTTGCATTCTGTTCCCAAATCTGTTACCAGGTTAATCTGACCTGGATCTACTTTGAGCATTGGAACACAACTTTCAGGCATCTAGAAAATCATTGCAATTCACAAATCATGGGTTAGGTGCCTAGGTTCCCTATGTAACTCTTATGGAGAGATAGGTGCCTAAGAATGGGATCCATGAAAGCCAGCTCACTGCCTATGCCAGCCAATGTGAGATGATAAGCCTCACCACTCTTACTGAGTTAGGCAGCTATCTCTGCATGCAATCCACAACTGAGAACCCCCTCTCCTGGAGTCAGGCAGCTTACGTGCCAAAGCTGTTTATACAAATGCCACTGCAGCAAGTGATGGTCCCCTCCTCATAACTTTTAGCTCAGTAGTTAGAGTACTTGTCCAGGACGTGGGAGGCCCAGCTTCACAGAAAGGAGTTGGATGGTGAATTCCTGCAGCTAAGGAAAAGGCCCAAATGACTGAACTATGGAATGTTCTGTGTGGGCCTCCCTCAGTCTCTCCTGCTGAAGCTGGTCTACTTGAATAAATACTTAAATAGCCGTTGAGCCAGAAAGAGACAGTGAGAATGACTTTGTAGCCTGGTGGTTAGGGCAACCACCTGGGAGGTGAAGGATCCAGGGTCCAGTCTCCCTGCTCAAGTGAGCTAACTTCTCTGTATCATTCATTATTTTGTATATCTTTATTGTATTCTTTCTTAATCTCTAAACTACACAGTACCAATCTTTTCACTCTCCCTGCGTTTAGAAAATTTTCCAGGCTTCTAAAAATGTTCATCACCCATCTCTGAACCTCCTCTATTTCTGCTACATCAATGTTGAGATAAAGTAACCAGAACAGAAAAGAATTCCAGGTTGATTTACACAGTGATGTGTATGAATAGTTCAAATGATTCCATTTAATATTCCATTGCATTTATCAGTACAGAATTTCACCTTCTATTATGCTACCCATTCACTTTTTTTAGATGACTCTCTCTAAAATTCTTCACAGTCTTCTCAACTCTTGACTAAGGCCTGGTCTACACTGGGGGGGGGGGTTTCGAACTAAGGTACGCAACTACCTTAGTTCGAACTACTTACCCATCCAGACACCGCGGGATCGATGTCCACGGCTCCCCCGTCGACTCCGCCACCGCCGTTCGCGGTGGTGGAGTTCCAGAGTTGACGGGAGTGCGTTCGGAGTTCGATATATCGCGTCTAGTTCCTTAAAACCCAAGAAATAGTCATTTTCCAGGAGTCGTCCACCCAATTTCCAGTTGTTAAAGTGACTGTAGTTTTGCATTTTCCTCTTCCTCAATTTTTTTTTATTCCAAACTAGAATGAAAGTCAAATGATAAGATTTAACCACTCAAGACCCTGTTTCTAGTAATGTCCAGCTATTTTCATCAGTCCTGCAACCACAAACTTTGTCATAACTCAGACACACTCATTACTTTAACCATCTTGCATAGTAAATACAAGAGGCCGATTTTAATGTATTCCGAAGGCAGAGTATTTAAACTCTCAAAAGTCAGGAAATGGGAAAATATAAGGTTGAATGTTCAACTATAATTCTACCCCCTTGTGTATCCTGGTGCACCTCAAGATTGGTCCCCATGATTCACAGCACATGAAATTGAATAATGTATATCTGTTTGTGTCATGATTCTGTAAACACTGTTCTGTCTATCACATCCTACCCTCTCCCACTCACAGGTTCAGAAATATCTGACGTCCCAAGGATATAGAAGGGATGAGTCAAGTGCATTTTGTGTTATGTGTTTAAAGAAATGACTGCTAGGTCTCAGTGAAGCAAAACTTCCCACACAGAAAAGTGTTAGATCAGCATCTCTATGGTATAGTTCGCAAGCAGAAAATTGAAACACAATTACAGTAACAACACAGGAAATGACAGGTTCTGCCACTACCCTGGGCATAAACAGCTCCTTCTCCACCAAAACCTTGACCAATGAAACGGTGGTAGGAATTAATGCATTGTAACAGCCACTAAATGCAGTTAGCACCGCTGACAATGAAAGGTTAAATAAAGAATGGCTACATACACCTCCCTCCTAAGTAAATCTTCATAGGTGATTGAGTATTCCAAACAGAGGCTTGTAAACAAGTGTCAATAGTGAAGATAAAAATATTACACAATTACCCCATTACAATGAAGCCACCACCCTCTACAGCACAAACCCAACCCCAAGGTGATAACCCAGGTGGACGTGCCCTGTTATAAGAGTCTTTAATGTGTGCAACCTTACAGGAACAAACAATTAATTACCTTCAGCTCCAGAGTAACAAAACCCTCACAAAGCTATGTAGCCTCACACATACCTACCAATGTTCCCTCAGGTGCTTTTCCAGTAGTTGTACAGGGTGTGAAGGTGTCCCGTGGCACAGACAGATGTCATCCTCCGCCTCTCTGCTGTACTAAGCTATGTGCACATGGTGTCCCTGATTTCCCTTGCCCACTGGGAACCAGAACCTGTGTGCATATGAATGGGAACCAGCTGCCTGTACAGAGCTTGTAAATCAGACTTGTCCTGAGCCCTCTCAAGATGGAAACACTCCCCTCTAGTGTGCAACGGGAGACAATTATATGTATAATGTTGGCCATTGCTGGTCATCCCAGGTTCCCAAAATGATGTGATACCACCCCACTGTGCACCAGAAGTGATGGTCCACCCATGGGCATATTGTGGCATATTGACCCTCAAAATCAGCCATTTTCAACAAAAATTCTGCCCAAATTCCATCCAGTATCTCACTGGTCTTCTACTTCACTGCATAACCATGAGGAACAGGAGCAGGAGCAGAAACAGATCATCATCCCATCACTCCATGTCTGCCACCCATTTGCCAGGGATTAACAGCGAGGGGGTGATGTGATGAGGACCTGCCACTGGCAAATGTAAGAAGGTGGGGAATAGTACCAACAAAATATAGTAACATGGTTCCTACAGTGTCTCCCTGTGACTCACAGAACCCTGGCTACCACCTCTGAAATGGTAATACCAAAGTTGTCTAACAACAGCAGCAGCATGGACAGCATTATCTCATGTCCAGCACAGCATAATGTGCACAATCAGCATGGGTATGGAGAGATGTGCAAGCATGTACATGATCCAGTAATCGAGTATGTGTGCCAGTTCAAACATAGCCTTGGACTCTATATGCTCTCACCATTCCCTTCTTTAATGACATCATGAAACTCATACACAAGGTGGACAATATGCTTTACTGGATCTGGGAGACATTTTGTATTAGATATCAGATGTAACCAGCACAATCTCCCCAACACTCTCCCAATTCATGTCCAAATGAGTACCTCCTGGGCAAGATCTAAGATGAAAGCACCCGCATGTCATCCAACCAGGTCACCAGGATTTAATCCATGGTGTAATCCTGTATAGTATTAATGTTATTGCCCACCGAGCTTGCATTAAACAGCATAATTGGACAATGTCTCTGTCAGCTGAAACCTTGAAAACCTGAGACAGGGGGAGGGGAAGCAAATGAATCATAGAATCATAGATTTTAAGGTCAGAAGGGACCATTATGATCATCTAGTCTGACCTCCTGCACAATGCAGGCCACAGAATCTCACCCACCCACTCCTGTATCAAACCTGTGTCTGAGCCACTGAAGTCCTCAAATCATGGTTTAAATATTTCAAGGTTCAGAGAACCTTCTAGCAAGTGACCCGTGTCCTATGCTGCAGAGGAGGGTGAAAAATGCCCAGGGCTTCTGCCAATCTGCCCTGGAGGAAAATTCCTTCCTGACCCCAAATATGGTGATCGGCTAAACCCTGAGCATGTGGGCAAGACTCACCAGCCAGACACCCAGGAAAGAATTCTCTGTAGAAACTCAGATCACACCCCACCCTAACATCCCATCACAAACCATTGGGCATATTTACCGCTAGTAGTCAAAGATGAATTAATTGCCAAATTAAGCTATTCCATTATACCATCCGCTCCATAAACTTATCAAGCTTAGTCTTGAAGCCAGATATGCCTTTTGCCCCCACTACTCCCCTTCGAAGGCTGTTCCAGAACTTCACTCCTCTAACTGTTAGAAACCTTCATCTAATTTCAAGTCTAACCTTCCCAATAGCCAATTTATATCCATAATTAGACCAACCGAATTAGCATTTTGTACTTGGCTTCTACCCAATAACCAAATTTCTTCCTGCCCACTCTTTCCCTGTCCACCATGACAAGAATCACAAAAGACTTAAACCCTACAAATTATCTTCTCCAGGCTTCCATATCCAAAAATCACAACAGCATTGCTCAAACTTTTCAGAAACATTTAAGTATCCAATGAGGGAATGCAGATGTCATAATCTTAATTGTCTCACAATGATCTGTGGATCACCCTGTTGGTTGTTAATGCACCTGTTGTCTCTCACCACACATTCTAACCGGATTCTTGCTTGCATATATATACCTGCCTCTGGAAATTTCCACTACATCTGACAAAGTGGGTATTCACCCACAAAAGCTCACGCTCCAATACGTCTGTTAGTCTGTAAGGTGCCACAGGACTCTTTGCTGCATTTAAGAATTGTAAACTCTTGAGAACAAGGACCATCATTTTGTTATGGGAGTTGAGGGTGGATAGCACAATGGGGCCCTGACTGGGGTTTCTAAGTGCTTTTGCAGTACAAATAATAACAGCCACATGCATGAGTATAGATCTTAATCTTGGGTTGCAAGGACCCTCTTTACAGTGACATGCCTACCTCACTCCCAGTGACATATATCTCACCTGTTCACAGCCATCCTACTCTCATAAATCTCAACCCCATGGCTCTCTACATGCAATCCTCACCCTGGGCTACCAATTCTCCATTATTCCCACAGGTTCACCACACTCCCAGATCCACAGAGTTCTCTCCTACAGACTGAGGTAGTTACTATTCCCCTCATCAACTCACTCTGAAACCCCAGAGATGGCCTGCAACACCAGGAGATTCATCAATTTGCCACCAAAACATCACTACCACTAACGCATACTCATGGGTGGCAGGTTTGTAGAAATTTTGGTGGTGCCCAGAACCTGCCCCCCCAACTCTGCCCCCCACCTGCCTAAGGCTCTGGGAGGGAGTTTGGGTTGGGGAAGGAGGTCTGGGGTGCAGGTCCTGGGCTGGGGATTAGGATGCAGGAGGGGTCCAGGGTGCAGGCTCTGGGATGGAGTTTGGGTTCTGGGTGCAGGCTCCAGGCTGGGGCAGGGGGTGGGAGTGCAGGAGGGGGTAAGGAGTGCAGGCTCTGGGAGGGAGTTTGGAGGCAGGAGGGAGTGTGTTGGAAGGGGAAGGGGGTGCACACTCTGGGAGAGAGTTTGGGGATAGGAGGGGGTGCAGGAGTAGGGGCTGAGGATGAGGGGTTTGGGGCATGGGAGGGGGCTCAGGGCTAGGGCAGAGGGCTGGGGATGAGGGGTTTGGGGTGTTGGAGAAGCTCAGGGCTAGGGTGGAAGGTCAGGGTAAGGGCAGCCTGCCGTGCTATCAGCAGATGTGGGGAGGGCACTAGGACCCTGGGGCAGCAGAAGGCAATTGATCCCAGGAGTTCGTGTAGTGTAGGATACCGCTCCGCGTAGGAATGTGCTACACCAGCAGCACAAGCAGGCATGGGAGCGGTGCACGCCACTTTCTTTCAGGCAGGGATGCTCTGGGGCAGGGGCCGGGGGAGAGACCTAGATCCAAATATTGATGGAGTAGAACCCCCAGCCCAGAATATTCCTGGAGCCCGGGCACCACAAAAGAATATAACTCGTCGCCTATGCACATACTAATTCTTTTCATACCCCCAACAAATAAACTTCCCTGCTATTAATAATCATCCCAAACTCACAAATTGTGCCCCTGGGCTCCTATTAGAATCTCCACTCAACCAAACCAGCTCCTTTCCACAAGGAAGGAAAAAGATCCTAAAGCCAATTTGGCAAAAGGGCCTGTTCTCTGTGGCTTTACTGGTTTAATTTGCCCCATGCAACTCTGACTTCATAATTTAAATTATACTGATCTTTTCTCATTTCAGTCATACTTTCCCTTCTTCTTGGACATCTCCAGCATCTCTTGGGGATACTTCTTTTTGGATAGTCCTGAGAAAACAGGTCAAATTGGTTTCTCCTCACATCCCTGAACACATGAGGAAGGATCAGTCAGTCAAAGACCCTGAAGTAATATCAGATGACTTCAACCACATGGTGAAAAACAACTAATCTAGATAGAAACTCGAAAAAGCTGTCATTAAAATTTGCCTTGCCATTTTTGCTGACATGCAGATAATGGGGGAAAAAGTGAACAACTGTTGAATGAATTCTTGCTGAGAATCTACATTTTTGAGGTATGTTTGCAAACTCAAGGAGAGAAAACAGTGTTTAATTGTGAGATGAATATTTTGCACAACTCACTTTGTAATCTTATATCTTGATAATGATCTATGATGTGACATTCATTTGTTGCAGTTTGGCTGACACAACAAGATTTTCTTATTAAGGGAGGGAGTAGTATCTAATGGTCAGAGCAGGATACTGGTACCTCTACCACTCACTCAGCAAGACATTTATTCTTTTTATATTTCAATTTCCTTATATGAACATCTGGTATAATAATAGTTACCAAACTCAGAGGAGTGTTCTGAGGCTTAAATAATTTATCTTTTCATAGCACTTTGAGATCTTGGATAAAAGATACTGTATCAGTATTATCACTATTATCTATAATAATAATAATTAATAATAATTAACAATAAATGCTAGTGCTATGTTAAAACCTTTCAGATAATGGTCTCTAATTTTACATGTTCTTTCGCTAAACAGCTGGGAATAAAATATTTGTGTGGAAGGGGCAGGAGTAAGTGTAGCTACTTTTTTAAGACAGAAGTTTTTTCAAAGAAATGTGTAAAATTCAGCAAAGGTAGGGAGTAGACAGGAGTCTCTGTCAGAATAGTATGATAAATGAAAGAGCTCTAGTGGCCCTTCTGTTTGTTTAGACCTCTTGTTTCTGCTACAGTTCTCCACAAAACTAGCATTGAAGTGTCTACTGTTAAAACATAACATAACCTGACAATGATCAGCCCACAGGGCTTTTCCAAGAGAAGGCCATATTGTTCTGCTTGGGGAAATGCTCCAGCTCTAGATGTCCTGAGACATGAAGAAAAGCACAGAGTGCGGAAGACTTTCCAGTACATTAGTAGTATATGAAAGGAGCTGACCACTCATACATTAATATTGCCTTGTCCTAGAGAGTGACATATGGGAAAACACTACATAAGATTCTCTATAGACAGCTTGTTTCTTCCTTCCTTGTTTTAAACCAACAGACACAATGTGAAAAATACACTAGCTTTCATAGTCCAGGGTCTGTTTATACTTTTGTAGATATTGAACTTTTATTCTGTGCAGATGACTGAGCAATTACAGCTTTCATTATATTTTTACTGTGCACTATTTGTAAAACCACTACAGAGTATTTACCTTGTGAACTGCTGTAACATTTAGCATTTTGTATACCATCCAGGCCATTTGTAGTTAAGCATTTTTCTGCTAATGGCTTTAAAGTGCTCTTACTTTTGTTACTGTTGAGGATTTTCAAATGTCACAGCAAAGACCGATATTTATTATCAATTGAAGATCTTTATTCACATTTTACATTTTAAACAAAGTTACACAGTGAAATATTGAGTTAGTAATGAAAATAATGGAAAATGAAAAACATCACATGCAAGTATTGTGAAAATGGAATGTACATAAATATTTATATACATTTAAGCGGTGATACTCTATTGTCTTTTATTTGTTTTATAGGAATATCAATACACCAAAATAATCCATCATGTTTTTACTTATGCCCTTGTTATGCTATGGGATACAGTGTTACAGGGAAAGCAGTGCAAAGGGAGTTTAAACTTTTTATATTGTTCAACATTATGATATTTGGTAGGGCTATAGAAAACGTTAACATTGAAATGTCACTTGTTTGTGGGTTTCATATAAACCAGAAAGATGCCAAAATTTCCTCACCTCAAAGAAGACTTAAGCCAAAGCCACGATGTTTCTCAGTTTGATTATTTGGGATCTGATTCTCACTGGTGCATCATAGCTTTTTTATGCCAACTCCTCTTATGAAAAAGCTGTGTCGGGCCATATTGGAAATGTTTGGCAGGCCTAGAGACAGCATAATCAGCTCTGCCCCACATCCCAGTGAGGTGCCTGGTCAGTGTAGGGGGCTTGTGGGATATATTCCTGGGGAAATGGGAGCATGGCCTGGGCATTCCTAGTCCAAGCTATTCCTGGTTGCTGGAAAAGTCCATAGATGCTAATATCAGCCAAGCACAAATTAGCAGAGTTCCTGAACTTGTTCTAGCCTGCTCTGGGAGCTGAAGCAACCTTGGCCATCCCAGCATAGGGAAGGAGCAATGATGCCACAAAGCCACCTTTACTTCATACCCTTCACACTCTTTGGCAAACATAGGGATTTGATTGATATGCATGTTGAAAATGGTGTGAACACTACCTAAAAATATGAAAAATATTGAGAAACTTAGTCAAATATAAAGTTGATCACAAATGGTTTTACTTTAGACTAAACTTCTCTATTACTTATACACCAGCGAGGCCAAATTCATGGATGTAAGCAGGAACAACTTTAGTGGAGATTTACCGCAACTCCTGTGCCATATACTAGGGTTGAATGTAGCTAGCTATGTTGTGTAAAGCCTCCACACAATCCAGTAGAATGCAATTGTAAGATTTGTAACTTTTCAGTCATTGCTAGTATGATCATTAAGTTCTGTAACCTTTTGCAAATTCTGTAACTTTTAGTCATTGTTAGCATAGCCTTTTCAATTGTGTAACTTTTGTAAGCTTTGTAACCTTTTCAGTTACTATTTGTATAACCTCCAAGCTTTGCAACATTCCATCACGCGATAAAGGAGTGTGAACAAGGGAATGTGTGTGGGAAATAAGGGAGTGTGAACAAGGGAGTGTGTGTGGGACTGGGCAGAGAGAAACTGCAAGGAGAAAAGAGCCCAGAGACAGGAGACAGGTGTGCCTGATGTAATCTCCCCTGAGAAGGCAATCACGGGGTACCATAAAGAAAACTCAGTGTACGTGACAGGAGCTGCCCAGTTCCAATAAAAGGAAGAAAGCATGTCCATGAGCGCTCTTCTTCTTGACCTGATCGCTGGCCTGGATTCCTGACCACAGGTGGACACACCAGATCTACTATGCTTTGGCCTCTTGGTTTCCTCTGCTGTCTCCAGTAACTCTCCGCCGGTGTGAGTATGTGGGTGCATGAGGGTATGAATGTGTTCTTGCATGAATAAGCTCCATCCGTTTTCTGTTTAATCCAATAGCGGTTTTAATAAAACCAATGTAAGTGTAACCCTGGGTTGGTCTCTAGTGAAATTGAGATAACAAGTTCATTATTAGAATTTTAAAAATTGATACTTTTATGATTATTGAATTATTTTGTGTTGTAGTTCCTTGGAAAATTAAAAGAGGAGAAAAAGTTTCACCAGTCTGTGAAATCATGGTGTAGCATGTTGCCTACTTATTTTCCACATTGGCAACCCACAAAAAACAATTAAAATTTAAAAAAAAATTCCCTTTGAATAAGAGATTTTCCAACAAATGATTAATATTCCCTATGTCATACACCAGGTTAGTTAATTCAATCAAAGGCATATTGAGACAATCTACTGCACACAGATATTAATAAAAACAAATCATCAAAACAACCTTTATGCAATCAATAGACTACTGCACATTCCGTCCAGTCTCCAGTTCTGCATGAGCATATGTTTTCTCTTTCTCTATTCTCTAGAAAACACTCCTGGGGTCTCTCCAAAATGTAGCAAGGGATAACACACAGATGAGTTTGCTAACATGCAGGTGCCTTACTCAGTTCATGGACACTATACTACATGAGCTATTCACCCTGTTTACAACTATCTGACAATAATGGAAAGTCAAGGAAAATATCTGTGCCATTGCTGGTTTTCCCCAATATCCTGAAAATGATTAAATGTTCTCATTGAAGAAAATAATGAGGAACTCCATTGGAACAGAAATCATTTTTGCAACATTTACATGTCTGAGATGCCAAGAATAGGACTACTAATGTGAATGTAAATAGCCTAGGTGTATACAACATATTTCAGACACGAGTACTAACACAAATTTTGAAATCATGATTACTTTGCTGCAGATGGTGACAAAGTAATTATGTGCAAATTGGAGTCCTAAATGTTTTTTTTATTAATTACAGCTCAATATCAAGTTTTGAAAATATTTAGCAAATATATTTCTTAATATTGGAAGTGATAATGATTGTAGCTGACATTGAGGAGCATATGTAATTGGCAATCCACAAGATCCAGCATAATATATATATATATTCCACCTCATATTTTAATTGACAGGACTTATTGAGAACTTAAAGCGGTTCAATATGCCTACCTGTACAGCAGATGCACTACAGATTACTGTCTGGAAAGTCTACCATGTGTTTGCAGTTTTGCAAATTCTGCATAACATGCTGCACAAAAAAGGCCCAGTTTCAGCACCAGTGCAATGCCCAAAACTCCCACTGAGTCATGTAATCACTTAAACTCACTTGGTGCATGAATTTTTGTAGTAAAAAGATTCCTTATGGTTCTGCCTTGAAAATGCACACTACTGCCTCCCTGTAGGTGCTGTTGCTTATCTCCCAGCTAAACTCCAGAGTAACTCACAAACAAGGGAAAGGTGGGTATGTGGCCACCTGAGTTGTGTGCAGGGCCTGATCCAGCAGGTATATTTAGAGGGTGCGTACTGGATCAGGATGCTCAAGTGGGTTCATACAAAGCAGCTGAGGAGGGCACCCCATTACTTTTAGTCCAGTTGCTAGGATACTCGTGGGATGTAGAAGATCCTCCGTTCAAGTCCCCCCTCCACCTGAGGGAGAGACTGGATCTGAATATGGATTAGCACCTCTCAGGTGAGTTCCCTAATTATAGAACTATGGGATATTCTGATCAGGGGGTCGGGGAAAGGAGGTTCCCTAATCTCTACTGCTGAAACTGTTGCACTCTGGAGAAATAATTTGGGCCAGAAAGAGAATGAGAGAGATCACAAGAATGATTCTATAGCCTGGTGAGTAGAATACTCACTCAGCATGTGGGAGACCCAGGATCCTGTTCCAATGACTTTTTCATTATTTATCCACAGTGTAACAACTTCAGCCGGAGAGACGGAGGGAGCCTCACATCAGAATATCTCTTTGCTCTGTGGCGCATGCACCTGAGAGGTGGCAGATCCCTGTTCAAAATATTTTGTCCCTCAGGTGAAGGGAAGACTTGAAATGGGGGTCTCCTACATCCCAGGTGAGTAACCTAGCCTCTGGGCTAAAAGTTGTGAGGGAAGTCCTTCTCTTTCTCCCCCACTCCCCAAGCTTCTTGCAAAAACAGCATACATACCTAACTCTAGGAGAAGATTCACAGCTAAGAATTGCTAAGAGAGATCAGAGCCTCAATTTGGGCACTTATCTCTATCAGAGGGGTGGGGCTTATGAAAAAGGATGGCTTGAGTCTTTTTGAAAAAAGGAAAGGAGTCAAAAAGTTTCATTCTCATTTTGTAACACTTAAACCTTATGGCTCTACCCTGAAATCTCTTGTATTTTGTTTGAGTGACATCAGGACTTCCGCAGTTACCTATTCAGTAGTTTGTACCAATAAACAACAAAAGCAAGTTCATTGTGAGCATTGTCATTGACTAAAATTAATCATTTATTGTATTTTGTTGTTTTGCGGCAATGTAATTCATTTGCTGAGGGTTAAGCTTTGTCTTTCTGGGGGAGGTATAGCTCAGTGGTTTGAGCATTGGCCTGCTAAACTCAGGGTTGTGAGTTCAATCTTTGAGGAGGCCATCTGGGACAAAAATTGGTCCTGCTAGTGAAGGCAGGGTGCTGGACTCAATGACCTTTCAAGGTCCCTTCCAGTTTTAGGAGATTGGTATATCTCCAGTTATTACCTAATGTATCTTCTGCTCTATGGGCCAAATTCTGATTGCTTAACTCTTGTAATAGGATTTTTTTTTTGCACAAGGTAAGATTTCTGTGCATGTATTCTATTGCAAATTCTGTCTCTAGTTTGCTGCCTGAAGTTGTTGCAAGTGAGGGTTTGATAAATAACTATCCAAAAATATCTTTCTATACAATCAGTCTGCTTCTTTTGTGCATTTAGAGACTGACCAGCCATCTTCAGTAACAATATTAATTTTTTTTTTAGTATAGTTGTAGCCATATCAGTCCCAGGATATTACGGAGACAAGGTGGGTGAGGTAATATCTTTTATTAGACAAACTTATGTTGGTGAGACAGATGAGCTTTTGAGCCACACAGAGCTCTTCTTTGGGAAAGCAACTCCCAGCATCACAGCGAAATGCAAGCTCATTATCAGAAGCAAGCTCCTCACTGACCAGGACACATCAACTCAAAGTGGTATCAGACCCTGCCAGAACAACAGATGCAAAACCGTCTAACATATCTCCACTGCTACAATGATCAACAGCCCCCACAATACACCTTTCAAAATCCATGCGTCCTATATATGCCATTCACAACATGTGGTGTACCTCATCCAGTGCACTAAATGCCCCAATAAGTATTATGTGGGTGAAACCAGACATTCTCAAATGAACTCAGGGCCAGCTCCAGGCACCAGCACATCAAGCAGGTGCCTGGAGCGGCCAAGGGGAATCATAGAATCATAGAATTCATAGAACTTAAGATCAGAAGGGACCATTATGATCATCTAGTCTGACCTCCCACAAGATGCAGGCCACAAAAGCTGACCCACCCACTCCTGAAATAATTCTCTCCGTTGACTCAGCTGTTGAAGTCCCCAAATCCTGATTTAAAGACTTCAAGTAGCAGATAATCCTCCAGCAAGCGACCCCTGCCCCATGCTGCGGAGGAAGGCGAAAAACCTCCAGGGCCACTGCCAATCTACCCTTAGGAATAGTGGCAGAGTGACTGATGGGAAGGGGCGGCATGTCCTGGTCTTTGGCAGCAATCGGAGGGAAGGACCTGCTGCCGAAGTGCCACCAAAGAAGAAAGCGGCGCGGTGGACCTGCCGCCGATCGCGACTGCGATCGCGGCTTCTTTTTTTTGATTCCCGCTACTTGAGGTGGCAAAAACCCTGGAGCTGGCCCTGAATGCACTCACATAGGAAAATGATAAAAGACAAAACACCACATCACTTGTGAGTGAACACTTTTCACAAGGCAATCTCTCTACATCTGACCTGTCAGTCCTCATCCTCAAAGGAAACCTGCACAATACTTTCAAAAGACAAGCCTGGGAGCTTAAATTCATTGCTCGACTAGACACCAAAAGTCATGGACTGAACAGAGACACTGGATTTGTGGTTAATTTCAATATTCTGTAACCCACTAACCCCCTCTTTTTGTCCTACAACTGCAAAGGTGTTAACAGGCTACTCTACTGTGAATGGTCCCTTACAATATGTGCTATCTATTTATACTAAACAATCTGTTTCACTTTGCATTTTCCTGTGATGCTAGCTAGCAGTTCCTTTCCCAGAGCTGAAGAAAAGCTTTGTGTGGCTTGATAGTTTGTCTCTCTCGCCAACAGAATAAAAGATATTACCTCACCCACCTTGTCTCTAATATTAAATTTTAATGCTGTTGAGTCCTGTTAGCTGTCGAAAGCCATCCCAGCTAAGACAAAGGTTGACTCTACTGTATACTATAGTCACAGGGTGTGATTGGAGATTAAGTAGACATACCCAAAATAGCTTTAATCTAGCTAGCTCAGGTCCCAGAGCAATGAACCCGCAGCAGCATAAGCTTTAGGTGACCTCTACAAACCCACCCAGAATCCTGGGTAAGGACTCATGGGGCTAGCCCACACTGAAGCTTGCACTGCTGCAACTTCCTTTTTCCAGAACCCATAATAGCTAGGTATGTCAGATCAACCTGCAATTGCACCCAGTGATTGCAGTCTAGACATACCCACAATGAAATGCTGTAGATTCTACTCAGTCTTACGCATTATGAAAAGAACTTCTTCATGAATTTGCAGTAGGTTGCACAAGTGCAGGCACACTGAACGTTGCATATGTGTCACTGAGGACACAATTTGAAACCAATGAAGTTACCAGATGTGCCAAAAGGTCAACTTTGGCCTGCGGAACCTTTTCTTATTCAATGGGGAGGGGGGGAGGAGCATGATTTTTAGAGCCGAGGTTATTTTGCACGGGATGTAGGGGGGGGGGAAATCCTTCCACTTGTAAACTGAACAAATCTGAGATTAAAATCACTGAGAGACTATGAACATATATGACATTCCACATTTCTGTATATGTTGTGGAAGATAATGGAAGAATTACATGTAAGGCTATGTATGTACTGAAAATGTAAAAAAAATAGCAGTTGTTTCCCCATTACTTTTCACCATATGCAATTTTGGTAGTTTGCAATGAGTAAAGCCCTATATAAGATATTGGCAGGTGCTATTTTTTTATGTTTTAGCAGCAGAGCACACTATACTTACTTGGGTCACCTACCAAGAGTACTAAGAAAAGATAATAAAATCAGTACTTTGGTATTGAGTTTCTAACTTTGAACTTCACATTGTAACAGGAGTTAAATATTTCAGTAAAGGACTCTGATTTATGCAATTGGAATTTCTTGTTAAAATGAGTTAGTAGTAAACTATTAAAAGAGCAGTGCTGTTTCAGCATAAAGTTGCCTAAGGAAAACATGAAATGAGAGTTTACCTGCCACTTCTGACCAATAATATTTTCTTATTGAACATATTTAACAACAATGCAGTGAATCAGATTGTTGAGCAAAGCTGTTCAGTGGTCAAATGTATGTTGTTAGAGAGTTCATGAAAAAGTCATTAGCTTGCCTCCCCTTCTCTTTCACTGTCAGGCAGAATCATGTCATAAATATGGTCACTTGTCGAACAGGATATCAATCTATCCAGGTATCACCCACTTCCTGTCTCTGGCCATATGTTTCTGTTATTTATGTCAAGAAAATAACATTTACACAACCGCTGCTAGTTGTTTACAGAAGTTTAACTCTTGTGATATAGTCCCATTTGTGTTGCATGCTTTTAGCCCATAGATAATACATGAGCTTCTACATTTTAAAATATGCTACCACATGCATGACAGAATAAACAGAGAACTGAACTGACAGCACCATCTGCCAAACACAGTTGATGTCAGGGGAATGGTTTCTTCACATATTCTGCTTCTTCATCATGAGATTAGAATATTTTTATTAAGTTAGAACTATACTAAATTTTACTATTTTATTGATTAATCAAATTATTAACAATCATAGAAACTGGCAATAGTAAGAAACATTTTTATATATGGTGATGAAACTCTGGGCAGGAATATTTAAAATCTGATATTTCTCACATATATTACTTTTTGTCCCCACCTCTCTTTACATTCTTGTCTACATATTTACATCAGAAATAACCTGTAAGTAATCTATACAGTACACCTATGTTTTAAAAAATGGAAAATTCCTAACATTAATCTTTAAGTCTCAAGTCTGAAAATTTTGCGGAGCATTTTGTCTTTAGCTGCAGTGTTATATGTACTGAGACACTAACAAATGTTTTAGAAAAGAAAAACAGACACACAATTCCTATTGAAATAAAGAGACACAAATGCAAACAATTATTTGAAAAATATTTTAAATATTCATAAAGATTTGTCTATTCATTTAGAAATAGACTGTGCATTGGGGCAATATCATGTCCCACAGGTCCTGGAGCTGGCATGGGCATTGCAAGCCTCAGCTCTGTAAGGGAGCTAGCCAATAGATCTACACAGTCAACTTTTCCTCTAAGATACAGTCACCCCACACACAGCTATGCTCTGCAGCGTGCTAGGGAGTAGGATCTAGGGGTGGCCAGAAAACAACAATTCCTTTTCACAAAAGAAATTGAGGGTTAGACATTTATTTTCATTCCACATCAGAATGAAAACTAGACCTTCTGAAAATTTTCATCAAAAACATGAGCAAGAATGAGCCCCTCAGAATAGCCCAATGATTAGAGCCCTTGCCTGGGCTATAGAAGACCCTCGTTCAATTCTCTGTTTCAGTCTCTCCTCTTAGAGCTGTGCCAGTTTGTATAAATAATTAAATGTCATGTGAGCCAGTGAAAGCAATACTGAGTCTGTAGCTTGATGGTTCAAGTACTGCCCTGATTTAGGGAGAGCAGGGATTTGAACCTGCAGCTGTAACACCCCCAATGTGGTACCCTAACCACTAGGGTGAGCTTCTTATTACAGCCAAAAATTTCATCCTGAGCCTGAGGAAGATTACCAATGAAAGCTTAATTAAAACTCATCTGTTTCCACAAAAAGTTTTTCTCTCGGTGAATCAGCATTTTCTGTTGAAAAAACATTTTGTCAAAAAATTCCCAACCATACCTTGTACGGCTTCCCAAGATCCATCTTTACACTTTTCACGGTGAAATCACATTGGTTCTGATGGTGGTGGAGCAGGATTTGTGCCTTACCATTCGATATAATATATAATGGTTTGAATATAATATTTCATTCAATGCTAAGCTTTATTTTCTATTTATTACTACATCAATAATCCTAATAAATCCTTTTGATATTAATGTAGATGATATATGCATCTCCCTAGCAATTCTACTGCAATTCACTATCATATTACAGTGCTACTAATGAAATTAAAATACCTTCACAATTAAATAGGAAATATACTATCCTCAGCCTAACACATTTTAAGATTTTCTACATTTCATGTATAAGCTGATTTATAAAAATAAAGCTACACTGGCATGTTTTGATATGAAGACATATGAAATTGTAAAAACAGAAAAACGTGAACAGAATAAAAGTATGTTATGTTTTGAAATATATTCCACTTATTAAATGTTGTAATAACTGTATTGAAGGATTTTATATCTGAATCATGCAATGTGTCATTTTTCCTGCAGCATTATCATGAATATTAGCTGCACCACTTTGTAATATGCATTTAGAGGCTATACAGTTGAATACAGATCAGATTCTTGGCTTGCCACTGAGACAAATCAGTCTGATTGCATGGGATAATATGGTGCATGACTTTTTAAATTAAATCATTTCTTTACCATTCAAATAATGTCACCAAAAGAAGGAATTTTCATTTTTGCTATATTTGATAAACAATTACCTTTTCTGATTAATCAATATTATTGTCTTTAGTTATGATACAACATTGGTCTAATAAGATTTCTGGTTTTGGACAACTGCAATGTGTTTACACTGTATAAAATGTTATAGTAACAAGCAGGATAAGCAGTATTTCATATCTGGTTTTGATCTTTTTCCTATCAATATAATAAAACTATTTATTTCCATATTAGGCATATTATCTATATTTATTTCCCTGTAAGAAATATAACAAAATGAAAAGCCTTGAGCTTGTATCTCTTGTGCATAACTTGGAAAATGTACTTTTAAAAGTGACTTGTGCTATTTATTGGCTTCATTATTCCTTCCCAGATTCAAATACTTTCCTGTTTGCTACCATTATTCCCAGGGCCCATGTTATTCTAAGTGCTGCACTGGTCTGACAGGCACATTAAATACAGACAGCAAAGAAGAAGTTAACTGCAGTCATCAAGAGTATAAGAAACTGGAACCTGTAAACAGCAAGTTTGCAGATTGGGCCACACCTTCTGGATTATTCTTTTTAGAATGTGTGTGAGAGAGATTAAATTAACAAAGCAATACATACATTTAAATTGTGTAGATATTTATGTCTCTACTAGTACATACTACACTATTCCTTTATGTGATAACTTAGCAACCATATTGTTTTACTTTATGTTAATTCAATATGTGATCATTATTAAAGCCAAACATAGTTTTAACACGGAGCCACTATTTATTTCAGATAATTATTTTGGTGAAAATAAAGGACCAAATTTAGATCAAGTCTAAATGATGCAACTCAAATTAAGTCAATGGAATTGTACACGCTTTCATCTTGTCTGAATGTGATCAGTGTCCTTGCATTTCAGAGATACACGATGGACATTATACACAGTAAGTGTAC
The DNA here is from genome assembly GCF_016161935.1 of Mauremys reevesii. Taxonomy (NCBI): domain Eukaryota; kingdom Metazoa; phylum Chordata; order Testudines; family Geoemydidae; genus Mauremys; species Mauremys reevesii. Next base: position 120,747,846 of record NC_052624.1, on the reverse strand, counting down.
AGTGTATAATATACCAGACTAAATTTAAATAAATAAGTTCAAATTAATGATGAACAAATAATTGTTATTGAGGAAACTTCATTTCTACTCATAGTGTTGTTCCTACACATTCAAAATTCCTGTTGAAGTTAATTGGAATTGTAAATTTGTAAGGATTGAAGAACTTAGAAGGATTGAAGGACTTAGAAGGAAGATATTATGGATAGTGAGCGATCAGTTGTTGTGATCTGCCCAGGATGTGCCATGTTTGTCTTTCTCCCAGAGGACAGAAGCAACTTTGTCTGTACAAAGCGAAAGCTAGTCTCCAGATTGGAGAAGAAGGTTAAAGGACTAGAGACCCAAGTATCAACCCTGTGCTGCATCAGAAAAAATGAAGACTTCCTGGATAGAAGTCAGCGTTTGTTAGTGCAGGCAGAGCATGCTGAAGAATCAAAGAGGGCAGTGCAGAACGGGGAGGAAAATTGGCAGCATCTGACCTCCAGAAGAAGAAAGAAGAGAATCCATGTACCCCCAGTGCAGATAAAGGTAAGAAATAGTTTTCATGCTCTCTGTGCAGTCTCTACAGCAGAGAATGGTTTGGAAGAGTCATTTGAGGGAAGGGATCAGAAGGAGACCCTATCAACCGGAAGGCATGGGATGCATTGTCCTAGGGATGGGGGTTCCATGACCACCACTCCCAACAGGAAGAGATGGGTACTGGTGGTTGGGAATACCCGCCTAAAGGGGATGGAGTCATCGATCTGCCATCTAGACCAGGAGAGTCGAGAAGTGTGCTGCTTGCCTGGAGCTAGAATTTAGGAAGTGACAGAGTGTCTGCTGAGACTGATCGAGCCCTCAGACTGCAATCTACTTCTCCACGTGGGCATTGATGATACTGCCAAGAATGACCTTGAGCTGGTCACTGCAGACTACATGGCTCTGGGAAGAAGGATAAAAGAGTTTGAGGTGCAAGTCGTGTTCTCGTCCATCCTCCCTGTTGAAGGAAAAGGCCCAGGTAGGGACCATCAAATTGTGGAGGTAAATATGTGGTTGCACAGGGGGTGTCAGAGAGAGGGCTTTGGATTCTTCAACCATGGGATATTCTTCTAGGAAGAAGGATTGCTAGGAAGAGATCAGATGCACCTAACTAAGAGAGGGAAGAGCATCTTTGCAGGCAGACTTGCTAACCTAGTGAGGAGGACTTTAAGCTAGGTTTACCGGGGGATGGTGACCTAAACCCAGAGATAAGTGGGATACCAGGAGGAAACACAAGGAGGACGGTGCAACAGGGGAGGCCTCCTGATTCATATTGAGAAAGTAGGGCAATCGGCTAGTTATCTTAGGTGCCTGTACACGAACACAAGAAGCCTGATAAACAAGCAGGAAGAATTGGAAGTCCTGGCACAGTCAAGGAACTATGATGTGATTGGAATAACAGAGACTTGGTGAGTAATTCACATGACTGGAGCACTGTCATGGATGGATATAAAGTGTTCAGGGAGGACAGGCAAGGGAGAAAAGAGAGGAGTTGCACTGTATGTAAGAGAGCAGTATGATTGCTCAGAGCTTTAGTATGAAAGTGGAAAAAACCCTGTTGAGAGTTTTTGGGCTAAGTTTAGAGGTGAAAGAAATAAAGGTGGTGTCATGGTGGGCATCTGCTATAGACCACCAGACCAGGAGGATGAGACAGAGAAGGCTTTCTTCAGACAACTAATAGAAGTTTCCAGATCACAGGCCCCAGTTCTCATGGGGGACTTCAATCACCCTGCCATCTGCTGGGAGAGCAATACAGCAGTGCACAGACAATCCAGGAAGTTTTTGGAGAGTGTTGGGGACAAATTCCTAGTGCAACTACTGGAGGAAACAACGAGGGGCCATGCTCTTCTTGATGTGCTACTCACAAACAGGGAAGAATTGGTAGGGTAAGGAGAAGTGGGCAGCAGTGACCATGAGATCGTCAAGTTCAGGATCCTTACAAAAGGAAGAAAGGAGCAACAGAATATGGACCCTGGATTTCAGAAAAGCAGACTTTGACTCCCTCAGGGAACTGATAGGCAGGATCCCCTGTGAGGCTAATATGAGAGGGAAAGGAATCCAGGAGATCTGGCTTTATTTTAAAGAAGCCTTATTGAGGACACGGGAACAAACAATCCTGATGTGCAGAAAGAATAGTAAATATGGCAGGCGACCAGCTTGGCTTAAACACAAAAAGGAAGGTTACAAGAAGAGGAAACTTGGACAGATGACTAGGGAGGAGTATAAACATATTGCTCGAGCATGCAGGGGTATAATCAGGAAGGCCAAAGCACAATTGGAGTTGCAGCTAGCAAGGGATGTGAAGGGTAACAAAAAGGGTTTCTATAGGTATGTTAGCAACAGGAAGAAGGTCAGTGAAAGAGTGGGACCCTTACTGAATGGGGGAGGCAACCTAGTGACAGATTATGTGGGAAAAGCTGAAGTACTCAACACTTTTTTTGCCTTGATCTTCACAGACAAGGTCAGCTCCCACACTGCTGTCCTGGGCAACACAGTATGGGGAGGAGGTGAAATAACAGGTTAAGGGCTATTTAGAAAAGCTGTACATGTACAAGTCCATGGGGCTGTATGCAATGCATCCAAGGGTGCTGAGGGAGTTGGCTAATGTGATAGCAGAGCCATTAGCCATTATCTTTGAAAACTTGTGGCGATAGGGGGAGGTCCTGGACGATTGGAAAAAGGCAACTATAGTGCCCATCTTTAAAAAAGGGAAGAAGGAGAATCCGGGGAACTACAGCCTCACCTCAGTCCCTGGAAAAATCATGGAACAGGTCCTCAAAGAATCCATTTTGAAGCACTTGGATAAGAGGAAGGTGATCAAGTACAGTCAACATGGATTCACCAAAGGAAAGTCATGCCTGACCCAACCTGATTGCCTTCTATGATGAGATAACTGTCTCTGTGGATATGGGGAAATTGGTGGACATGATATACCTTGACTTTAGCAAAGCTTTTGATAGTTTCCCACAGTATTCTCACTAGCAAGTTAAAAAAGTATGGATTGTATGAATGAACTATAAGGACTATAAGATGGATAGAAAGCTGGCTAGATCATTGGGCTCAATGGGTAGTGATTAATGTCTCAATGTCTAGTTGGCAGTCGGTATCAAGTCCTGGGGTGGTTTTGTTCAACATCTTTATTAATGATCTGGATGATGGGATGGATTGCACCCTCACACATTCATGGATGACAATAAACGGGGTGGAGAGGTAAACAAACTGGAGGGTAGGAATAGGGTCCAGAGTGACCTAGACAAATTGGAGGATTGGGCCAAAAGAAATCTGATGAAGTTCAACAAGGCAAGTGCAGAGTCCTGCACTTAGGACGGAAGAATCCCATGCACCGCTTCAGGCTGGGTGACCGACAGGCTAAGTGGCAGTTCTACAGAAAAAGACCTGGAGATTACAGTACATGAGAAGTTGGATATGAGTCAGCAGTGTGCCCTCATTGCCAAGAAGGTCAATGGCATATTAGGCTGTATTAGTAGGAGCAATGCCAGCAGATCGAGAGAAGTGATTATTCCCCTCTATTCAGCACTGGTGAGGCCATACCTGGAGTATTGCATCCAGCTTGGTCCCTCCACCAGAGAAAGGATGTGGACAAATTGGATACAGTCCAGCGGAGGGCAACAAAAATGATCAGGGGGCTGGGGCACATGACTTACAAGGAGAGGCTGAGGGAACTGGGCTTGTTTAGTCTGCAGAAGAGAAGAGTGAGGGTGGATTTGATAGCAGTCTTCAACTACCTGAAGAGGAGTTCCAAAGAGGATGGAGTTTGGCTGTTCTCAGTGATAGTAGAACAAGAAGCAATGCAATTTGCAGTGGGGGAGGTCTAGGCTGGATATTGCTAAAAACTATTTCACTAGGAGGGGGTGAAGCACTGGAATGGGTTTCCTAGGGAGGTGGTGGAATCTCCATCCTTAGAGGTTTTTAAGGCCTGTGTTGACAAAGCCCTCGTTTGTATGATTTATTTGGGGTTGGTCCTGCTTTGAGTAGGGGGTGGGACTAGATGACCACCTGAGGTAATCAAATCATAGAATATCAGGGTTGGAAGGGACCTCAGGAGGTCATCTAGTCTAACCTGCTGCTCAAAGCAGGACCAATCCCCGGACACATTTTTGCCCTAGATCCCTAAATGGCTCCCTCAAGGATTGAACTCACAACATGGGTGGCTGCATTACACTCAGTCTTAGCCAGCCTTGATTTGTGCATGTGTGAGTATGAAAGTGGGTTAGGGTGTGGGTGCTAACTCTTTCTTTCTTCCTCTGAGTGACATGGGGAGCACCCAGCACTCACTGCTGTTATTTTGTTAATAAAGCTTTAAAATTTAGTCACTTGGTGTGCTCCTTCATCCCTAATGATCCTGTGGTCTCAGCCTGATCACCTGATGCCTCAGGCAGATTGGCAACATAAATCTGTCACACCCCCACATGCCAAACTTTTACTTCTATTTCCCCAATCTTTAACTTTTCAGAAATTCTCTGACTTTGGAAAAAAGTGACAAAATTAGTTTCATTTTTCCCTTTTGCAACTCCGTAACTTTTCCAGAGTTGTTGTAGTTTTGAAAAACTATAGAGGGAGAAATGAAAAACATAGGAGGAAAATATGCAAAAAATCCTAAATATTATTCATTTTAATTGCCAAAAAAAGGAAAAAAAAGGAGAAGAGAAGTGGAAAACAGTCATCTGAAACTTAATTGGTTTTCAAAAATGGAAGTAAAGATTTCAATTAAAAATGAAATGAAAATGTACATTTTGTTTTGGAATCAAGCATCATTTACCCACAAAATATTTCATTTCATTAAACCCCATTTTTAGGTGTGTACATTTTTTTAAAATACTTTGACTAACTGTGCATAGAGAGCACATCCCAGTATAGCACTCTCTATCCTCTCGTTGCCCCGAGCCACCGTATCTCACTGAAGAGCCATAGTGTCATTTACTCTGCTCTCTGCAATACCCCCTCATTCTGATGAGGCCTAAAATGGTGCCAGCCAATAATCCATCCCAATCAGAAAAGAAAGAAATAATTTAACAAATTAAAATGATACATTAACTATTTACACATGTACAGTGTATCTAACAAGATATTGATGTTTATTCCCACCAAAACCCCTGTGATATTTTTTTGCTCCCTGACCACCAAGGAGAGGTCCACTTCAACCAGCTCCTGAGGAATGTCTGTTGTTTCTGTGGATTTTGCTGGTTGAGGCAGACCCTGCCCGCTTTGTTCTAACATGGAATTCATGTCTTTAACATCTTTCCAGCTTCAACTGTCACAGCTACATTCTCAGATTCAGGGAAAGTTAAAATTTTGTCCCTCTGATATCTTCTCAAATGGGCCTTATGGATTGTTATGCTCTCTGGAGTGGCTCAGGACAGACTGTCAAAAATGGGGCAGATACCGAAAACTGGTGATGTGTTCTACAATTAGATTTCACCAAACTAGTAACAAATGTGAACTCCTGCATCACTATAACAGTCTCACAAAAGAGTCACAGACAGTCCTCTTAGCCTCACCAATCTACCTCGCCACCCAGGCAAACTGGACTTAGTGATAAATGGTCACTTACACTGAAAATAACATGATATTCAGGTTGCTCTCAGTCTCAAGAAACAGTCACTTAAAGCAGATCAATTTGTATCTTAGATCTCACACCAAAGACAAAGCCTGTAGCCAATCCTGTAATTAAATAATTTAAAGGTTTGTTAACTAGGAAAAAGAAATGAGAGTTATTTACATGTTAAAGCAAGAAAACATACACAAAATTGAGTTACTATGGATGATTCCTAAAGATGGCAGATATGTGGTAATCTATCAATTCAAGGTGTCTCTCAGGAGGGACCTGGGATGTAACTCCTGGGGATCTCTGCCTGAGTTTAGAGTCTCTGGCCCTGTGAGAGTGCAAACAGCAGAGAGATGACAAATTGTATTGTCACCCTGTTTCATCCTTTACAGTCTTCCAACCCATGAGATACATTGCCTTTCACATTGCATTTCCAAAGTGTGATAGGGTCATTGACCAATCCTTTGTATTGGGATGTTTCTTAATGGCCCGTCTGATTTTAATAGTTCTTCTGGATAGGCGGGGGGAACCACTCTCCCCATCTGAGTTCACAAGTTCAAAACAAAGATTTTCAAAGTTATAAAGCAAAATTTACGTGTTTCCTTCCAGAGCATAGAATACAGACAGTACAAGTGAGATTACTGTGTGCAGAAATTTACAAACATTCTATAGAGTCTAATCACTAAATACATTCTTGTAAGACTAATACCTATTTTGAGCAACACTAACACATAAGTGCACTGCTCTAGTCTTCAGCTATGAGTTTTTCAGTTCTTAACTAATGCCTGCTACCTAGGCAAGAGCTGGCACCTGGCTTGCCAATCACATAGATAACTTTGGGTTTAGTCCAGGAACAAAAATGTATCCAGTACACCATTTCACTTATTCAGGTCAATACTGTGTAGGATATTGCTCACAGTTTCTCCAGTTTAGGCTTCCTACACATCTTCCTTCTAGGATTATGGAACCAGACCAGGTCCCCTCTTTTGAAAGTTGGACTTTACATCATACTGATTTTTCATTTCATTAATGACTATATCAATTTTTTCCTAGCAAAAAAGTGAACTATTTCAGTTTTGGATTGTAGGGTTTCTACACTGTCCAAATCCCTTTGTTCCTCTTCAAGAGCTCCGTACAAGAGGTTTGCTGGGGTCCTTAGTGAATGGCCGAACATAAGGAGTGCTGGGATACACTTTGTACTCTCATTGACTGCTGTTCTGTAAACCATCTAAAGGAATGGGATGTGCTGTTCTGAAAAGGTAACCAGCAGTACCTCTAGAGTCCTACTGAACCTTTCCATCATCCCATCAGACTGTGGGTGTGCTGAGATGGTGCAAGTTTTGTGGATCTCAAGAATCTCAAAAACCTGCCCAAATACTTTGAATTCAAATTTTCTCCCTTGATCTCTGTGTAATTCATCTGGGATGCCAAATTTGGTGAAAAAATCATTCACTGCTACTGTCACAAACTCTTGATTTTTTATTGGGTAAGTAAGCCTCAGGCCATTTTTTGAAGTATTTTGAAGTAAGTATTGATTGCCATCCTGTGTCTCAGGCAAGGGACAGTGTGATGCAAGGTGCCTAGGGCAACTCACACTGAACATGCTAAGGTCAAGGCAGGCTGCAAAAAGGAGAGCAGATTCTCCCCCAAACTGGTCATTAACACTAGAGTTAGATTCAACAACTAGTCACAAACTGTGTCCAGCAAACTTTTACTGTGGTGTTGTGAAGGGACACCAGGTTCCTGGGTGGCTGCATTTACCAACGGAGTTTTCCAGTCACACACAATCCTGATATCAGGATCTCTCTTTGGGAAGTGTTTAGTTACTCTGGGGTCCATTCCTTCAAATCCATCCCCATTGTTCCAGTGGATATACCAGGAACATGGACACTTCTGTGAATGAGAGAAAGGGAGGCAAACCTATTCCCACTAAGCAACTAATTATTTGCTCTCCTGCTTGGCCCATTGTTTGCAGTTAGCCTCCCAACAAGGCCATCCGGACAAGGTATCACCATTACTATGCTTATGGCCAGGCCCATGTGTGGTTGTGAAATAATAGCACTGTACATTCTCTAGCCATTTGGTAAGATGTCGCTCAAGGTTTCTGAATCCAAAGATTGATTGAAAGGAAGTATGGTCTGTCCTGACCAAAAAGTTTCACTAATACTTAATGCTGCAAGTTTGTCACAGAGATCACGGATTTCATGACTTTCCGGGACCACCGAGACTTCTGCAGCACCTGGTGCGGCTGGCCCAGAGGCTGCCTGAGAATCTCAGGTGGCCCCCTGGCCAGCCGTACAGGCCACTGCTGGGGCAGTCTCACCCGTCTCCCCTCCCCAGCAGCTGCAGGAGTCTGGAGGTGGGAGGAGATGCAAGGCTGGGGGTTGGGGCATGGGAGGGAGTGAGGGCTCTGGGCAGCACTTTTATATCGGGGGGATCCCTGGTAACAGTGATATCCCCCCTCCCTCAATTCCTAGGCGGAGGCATGGCCAGGCAGCTCTGCACCCTGTGTCCACCTGTGGGCACCGCCCCCATTGGCTGTGGTTCCCAGCAAATGGCGCTGGGAGTGGCAGCATGCAAAGCCATGTCCATGCCTTCACCTATGAGCTGAGGGAGGGAGATGTTGCCACTTCCAGGGAGGTGCGGAGCCAGGTAGGGAGCCGGCCAGCCCCACCAACCCATCCCCAGCACCATCCGGGGTCCTGGGCCGCACACCGCTGCCTGCTCCCAGCACCAGTGGAGTTCCCAGGCCACCCCCCAGTCCCTGCTGAACCCTTGGGCCACCTCTACCCCCAAGATTTAGTCAGTGGTATATAGTACAAGTCATAGACAGGCTGTGAATTTTTGTTTACTGCCCGTGACCTGTCCATGACTTTTACTAAAAATACCCGTGATTAAAACGTAGCCTTACTAATACTATAGTGATGGAAATATTCTACAGATTTTACCTCCACTAGGAGTTTCTTTTAGGTAGTGCAATAATTTATCTCAGGAGAACTTAGACTTTGACTATAATAAACTAACACCCTCTCAATTCCCTTGTGATCTTGTGTCAATGCTGCCCCCAAATCATAAACACTAGCATCAGTGTCCAATATGAAGGGGTTTTGGAAACATTGAGATCAAGACATGACCAATCAGAGCCTTTTTCAACTCTGAAAATGCTACATCACATTCTTCTAACCACTGACATGATCACCTGTGGAGCATTTTTGAAATATTGGCAAACCGACCAATAAACTCTGTGTAATAAGATCAGAGCCCTATAAAATTCTGTATATTTGTGAGCGTCTGGGAGGGTTGGCCAGCTCCGTACAGCCCACATTTTCTTTTTGTCTGTGGAAATTCCCTCCTCACTAGTTGTGTGCCCAAGGTACATTAATCTTTTTTGAAACAACTCACATTTCTTTGGGTTCAGTTTCTAATTAGCCTCCTTCAGCTTATCACAGAATGTTTTTAAATGTTTTAGTTCCTGCTCAAGTGTTTTAACAAGCACCAGGATTTCATCTAGCTCTAACAGACAGGCTGAGAGGGGCATACCAACCTCTTCCTTAGTCTCTAAAATGTGGCTGGTGCATTTTTCAACCCAAAAACACTTCTATCCATGAATACCCTCTTGTAAAATCCAGTGTGAAAAACCTGATTGAACTTGCCATAGCATCCAAAGTGTCATCAATTTGTGCTAATGGATAAGAATTCTTTAGAGTGACTTCATTTAATTTCTTGTAGTTTAAACAGAATGTGGTGCTGCCATCCTTTTCCTTAACTAAAACTATGGATGAGGCCCAAGGGCTGGTTGAAGGCTCAATTATTCCTACCTCTTCTCTCTTTGCTACAGGTAACCAATAAAGAAGCTATTTAGTAGGTTGGTTTTCCTAGTAGCAAGCTTGTGCTGGATCAGTGCAGCACTGTCTATATCTTTCTTGGTCTAGGAGTCACGGAGAGGGATAGCTCAGTGGTGTGAACAGTGGTCTACTAAACCCAGAGTTGTGAGTTCAATCCTTAAGGGGACCATTTGGGGATTGGTCCTGCTTTGAGCAGGGGGCTGGGCTAGATGGTCTCCTGAGGTCCCTTCCAACCCTACAATTCTATGAACAACTCCTGAACCCTAACAAGAAAGTCTTTTAGACCATCCCATGGTTCCTCATTTGAGTGTACAGTACTGCACTGGAACAATTAGGTGGATGAGGTGAACAACCCAGGTGGACGAGGCTTTCTTCCAGCAACTAACAGAAGTTGCTAGATCACAGGCCCTGGTTCTCATGGGTGACTTTAATCACCCCGATATCTGCTGGGAGAGCAATACAGCAGTGCACAGACAATCTAGGAAGTTTCTGGATAGTGTAGGGGACAATTTCCTGGTGCAAGTGCTGGAGGAACCAACTAGGGGAAAAGCTCTTCTTGACCTGCTACTCACAAACAGGGAAGAAATAGTAGAGGAAGCAATAGTGGATGGGAACCTGGGAGGCAGTGACCATGAGATGGTCGAGTTCAGGATCCTGACACAAGGAAAAAAGGAAAGCAGTAGAATAGAGACCCTGGGCTTCAGAAAAGCAGACTTCGACTCCCTCAGGGAACTGATGGGCAAGGTCCCCTGGGAGAATAACATGATGGGGAAAGGAGTCGAGGAAAACTGGCTGTATTTTAAAGAAACCTTATTGAGGTTGCAAGAACAAACCATCCCGATGTGTAGGAAGAAAAGTAAATATGGCAGGCGACCAGCTTGGCTTAACAGTGAAATCCTTGCTCGTCTTAAACACAAAGAAACAGCTTACAAGAAGTGGAAGATTGGACAAATAACCAGGGAGGAGTATAAAAGTATTGCTCAGGCATTCAGGTGTGAAATTAGGAAGGCCAAATCACACTTGCAGCTAGCTGGAGATGTTAGGAGTAACAAGAAGGGTTTCTTTAGGTATGTTAGCAACAGGAAGAAAGTCAAGGAAAGTGTGGGCCCCTTGCTGAATGAGGGAGGGAACCTAGTGACAGAGGATGTGGAGAAAGCTAGTGTACTCAATGCTTTTTTTGCCTCTGTCTTCACAGACAAGGTCAGCTCCCAGACAGCTGCACTCTGCAGCACGGTATGGGGAGGAGGTGACCAGCTCTCTGTGGAGAAAGAAGTAGTTCGGGACTATTTAGGAAAGCTGGACGAGCACAAGTCCATGGGGCCGGATGCGCTGCATCCGAGGGTGCTAAAGGAGTTGGCCGATGAGATTGGCCATTATCTTTGAAAAATCATGGCGATCGGGGGAGGTCCCGCATGACTGGAAAAAGGCTAATGTAGTGCCCATCTTTAAAAAAGGGAAGAAGAAAGATCCAGGGAACTACAGGCCAGTCAGTCTCACCTCAGTCCCTGGAAAAATCATGGAACAGGTCCTCAAGGAATCAATCCTGAACCACTTACAGGAGGGGAAAGTGATCAGGAACAGTCAGCATGGATTCACCAAGGGCAAGTCATGCCTGACTAACCTAATTGCCTTCTATGATGAGATAACCGGCTCTGTGGATGAGGGGAAAGCAGTGGATGTGCTATTTCTGGACTTTAGCAAAGCTTTTGATACAGTCTCCCACAGTATTCTTGCCAGCAAGTTAAAGAAGTCTGGGCTGGATGAATGGACGGTAAGGTGGATAGAAAACTGGCTAGATGGTCGGGCTCAATGGGTAGTGATCAATGGTTCCATGTCTAGTTGGCAGCCGGTATCAAGTGGAGTGCCCCAAGGGTCGGTGCTGGGGCCGGTTTTATTCAATATCTTCATTAACGATCTGGAGGATGGTGTGGACTGCACCCTTAGCAAGTTTGCAGATGACACTAAACTGGGAGGAGTGGTTGATATGCTGGAGGGTAGGGATAGGATACAGAGGGACCTAGACACATTAGAGGATTGGGCCAAAAGAAATATGATGAGGTTCAACAAGGACAAGTGCAGAGTCCTTCACTTAGGATGGAAGAATCCCATGCACTGCTACAGACTAGGAACCAAATGGCTGGGCAGCAGTTCTGCAGAAAAGGACCTAGGGGTTATGGTGGATGAAAAGCTGAATATTAGTCAACAGTGTGCCCTTGTTGCCAAGAAGGCTAATGGCATTTTGGGTTGTATAAGTAGGGGCATTTCCAGCAGAACGAGGGATGCGATCATTCCCCTCTACTCAGCACTGGTGAGGCCTCATTTGGAGTACTGTGTCCAGTTTTGGGCCCCACACTACAAGAAGGATGTGGATAAATTGGAGAGAGTTCAGCGGAGGGCAACAAAAATGATTAGGGGGCTGGAGCACATGACTTATGAGGAGAGGCTGAGGGAACTGGGATTGTTTAGTCTGCAGAAGAGAAGAATGAGGGGGGATTTGATAGCTGCTTTCAACTACCTGAAAGGGGGTTCCAAAGAGGATGGATCTAGACTGTTCTCAGTGGTAGAAGATGACAGAACAAGGAGTAATGGTCTCAAGTTGCAGAGGGGGAGGTTTAGGTTGGACATTAGGAAAAACTTTTTCACTAGTAGGGTGGTGAAGAACTGGAATGGGTTACCTAGGGAGGTAGTGGAATCTCCTTCCTTAGAGGTTTTTAAGGTCAGGCTTGACAAAGCCCTGGCTGGGATGATTTAGTTGGGTTTGGACCTGCTTTGAGCAGGGGATTGGACTAGATGACCTCCTGAGGTCCCTTCCAACCCTGAGATTCTATGATTCTATGAATTCCAACAGAAACTCTGGAAATTCACCTCTCTCTTCTTCCTTCTTGTAGTTTTCCTTTGTGGCAATATTTACCAGGTCCACCAGTCCACATTTTGCAACCATAGTTCCATTTTTTTACTATTTGCTGTTTGTCAGAAACAGGCAGCAAATAAACAGGGATCAGTTCTTGTTTCAGATCCATGAGATCTTTAGCAGCTAAATATTCCCCTGAGACCCTGGGTCTCAAAACAGGTTTCAACCACTCCCCTGTTTCTCTTGCTGTTATAATAGTTTCTGCCCTCTGGTGGCAGGACAAGTCATTCATTGCAAACCAATTGCCTACTTTTGTATTAATTTAGATGGAATATTTGGGCCAGAGGTGTTAACATAACCCAGTCTCTGTCCAACATTTAACAGTGTTAAACAAGGTTTGGGGTTTGGTACACAGAGACCTCAGCCTGCTTAGCACAAGGGCAAACACACCATTACATTTTTTTTAACCTTTTATTAAAGATACAGAAAAGAAGGAAAAACTGAAAGTTTTGAAATGTAAAGTATTAAGCTAGACTTTCATTTTAATAGCATCCCCTGTTCATTTTCCCTTTAGCTGGAGAGGATTTTAGGTGGGAAAACCCCCTTGTCTGACAGTCTCATAGACAAGTTAGTTCAGATGGGCTGGAGCTGTTGTCATTGCTGTTGTTAACGTCTGATCCTATTTCATCTCAGGGGGTGTGTGGGATTCAGCTGGAGCTGGTAGCAGTGGCAACATCATCTGGCTCCCTATCTCTGGCCCAGTCTGGTCAGGACATCTCTCAGGATCAGCATGACAAAGGCCTGAGGTCCCAGGAAATGGTAGGGGTGGCAGTCATGACAGTGAAGCTCACTGCAATAGTCTCTGTTCTTCCCTATTTTCTTCCTTTTCCTCAAAGTCTCTTTCATTAAAAACCCAGAAAGGGCATGGTGAGTGAAATAACCCACCCCCCTCATTATTTTGTCCATCAGTTAGGCCTAAAATCCAATGCACTTTTGGTTCCTTAATTTCTGGTTCCACATCTTCTGTTTTTTACCAAATTTGATTTCAGCATAATCATTGAATTATATCAGTGTAGCTTTTTTGTTTGGACTAATTTAGTCTGTCTCGTTGGTTCTTTTGCACCTGTTTATAATGTTCCTTATTGAAAGCAATGTGACTTACACTCTATTAACATTTGTTACTATATATTATTGCAACATTTTATGAACTTTCATATACTTTTTTGTCACAGAACCAAAGTCAACTAAACTGTTTCCTTTAACTTTTCTCTTATTGCCAATTTCACTTGTTTTACAAACCCAATGTATCTCATTTTCTTCACTCATTTTACAGCACTGCGTAGAAGGAAGAGGATGTGAAGAAGGGGACCCAGACTCTAAAGAAGTGCATGATTAGAATTGCCTAGACATGATAAACCCTGAGTTGTAGGAGCTTGAAGGTCAGAAGGGACCATTATGATCATCTAATCTGCCCTCCTCCATTAGACAGCTCACAGCATTTTGCCAAGTAATTTCTGCATCAAGCCCATAACTTCTGGCTGAACTTAAGCATCTCTTTTAGTAGGCATCTACTCTTGATTTAAAGGCTTAACTTAGACTCCATCCACAACATCCTGAGGAAAATTGTCCCAATGGTTAATAACCCTCACTGATAGTAACAGATTTATTCACTATGGTTTAATTTAAGGTCCAGAAGAATCTGAAGTGGGGCGGGGGGGAGGAGAACAATACCAGGAGAAGACATGCCACCAAGGGTAGCAGAATCTGGGGATTGTGACATGGGATCTGAAGGCAAACAAATTCACAGAAAGTGCTCTCAACTGGTGGAAGAGGGGGGGCTACCACCTAGAGCAAAATTTGGGATACAGGAAAGGAAGTCTGAACTGTTGAATTTACTCTTTTTTTCTCTTCTCTCTTGTACTGGAGGAAAAAAAAGATTAGATAAAAATAAAACTCAGGACCAAGAGAAGAGGCAAAGAAAAAATGAGCAGTTGGTGACAGGAGTCTTCCTTACATCTCTGCTTTTTTGTTTGCCTCTCTGTTTCCTGGTGGATGGTTAGGGCTCAGGCTGGGCCAGTATGTAGCGGTAGAGCATTCTGACATCTCTCTCAAGTAGGGCTGGCCAGAAAATAAGAATTTTGCTGCATGAAAAGCTTCAAGATTTTGATATTTGTTTTCATTCTGATGTTGAACATAAATGAGACCTTTTGAAATGTTTAAAAAAAATGAGGAAGAGAGAGACAGACAGAGAGCACACCCCATCCCAGAATAGTCAAAAGCCTGGTGGTCTGGGAAGTCACCTGGCCTATTGGCTCACCTCACGCTCTCTCTCAAGTGCTCTGTGATCAGAATTCCATCTTGAACTGAGTCAAAACCAATATATTTTTGTGAAAAGTTTTGGTTTTCATGAATCAACATTTTCAATGGAAAAATGTTTTGTCTGGAATTTCCCAGCTCTACTTTCAGCTCTATTCATCCTGTGCTACAGAATCTGAAGTTTCTTTTTTTTTAACATGTCTCTAGCTTTTATCATAATGAAGAAACCCTCACAATTTGAACCAAGCACATATTCACTGAAATTCAGACACTGGCATACCAGATCAGGTCCATGCTCCACCTGGTCCAGTATCCTGTCTCTGACAGTGCCAGATGCTGCAGAGGAAGACAATGCAGTAGGGAAAGATTAGATGGTTAAGATTAGATAGTCACAGCCTTTATGGGCTGTTCAGAGTTGTAAGAGGTAATAAGGTCCCCTTTTCCCTCTGATCAGACAGTGACTACAACCACAGTGATGATGACAGCAGGGGATACTCACTCTCTATTCCCTATTGCAAGCAAGTGGTCAGGGACAGGGAAGAGATGGGTAAACAGTGGGAGGAACTACTAGCCAGACATCATAGCTGGAAAGGCACACAAGATGGGAGTAAACTGCTCCATGGAAAAGAATTAATTTACTCCCTCTCCAAAGAAAGTGATGGAGGATTCAAGTCACAGTTAATTCCTTAGTGTGTGCCCGAGGTGGTGCCATGATGCAGAGATTGCAAAGTTACAAACCAGCCCTTAGTGGTTGTCTTAAGCTTGAAAATGTATATTCCTTCCAAATATTTCTTCTTCTTTTTTGCTTTTAATCCATTTTTAATATGTCACTGGCTATTCTGAATGATATTTTGTGGCAATGAATTCCATAGGCTAATTGTGTATTGTGTGGAAAACTGTTTAGTTTTATGCATTTTAAACTATCTGCTTTTCAATTTAATTTAATGTCCCCTTGTTCTTCCATTATGGAAAAGTGTAAAAAAGGATCTCCCAATCTTCTTTATACTGCTATCTCTTTTGACCTAAATGGTCAGTCAAGTTTCAAGGCCTTGCAGTTCGTCTCAGTTAGGAGGAGAAACTGATGATAGAGTCAGGTTTTCTTTGGTGCAGTCCTGTTTATAGACAAAGAATGTACACAAAATGCTGTTTTCCTGAACACAGAAGAAACAAGCAACAGGAGGCAGTGCTCCAAGCCTCTTTTTCCAGCTAGAACTCCACCCAAGAGCTTTCTCTCTCTCTCAGCTTTCTCTCAGGGCCATGCAAGAAGTGCTTCTCTGGATGTCCTTTGGCTTCCTTCTGTCTTCTTGCTCTGCCTCTGTGATGTTTCTCATTGCATCTTCTCTCCTTCTCCCTCTCCACCCCACCAAACCTGTGCATATTCCTTTCCCCCTCTCACACACGCACACCTCTGTCTAAACAATACCCGGTGACACTGCTCCACTCACATAGCTCAATTTTTGGCTGGCCTCACATCTGACCTGTCTTTTGTATGGTGTTTCAGCTATCTTACTCTGAAAGGAGTTTAACTCTTCTTACATTTATCATGAATACAGGGCAGTGTAGCGGTGCAAGACTCACCCCTGCAGCGCCTCCTTCTGCCTTCCTGGGAATTAGCTCTTTTTCCAGCTCTAGAGCATCCTCAGCAGGCCGATATTCAGCTTGCTGCTGGCCCCCGTGTCCCTCCCAGACCCCGGTGCCCTTTTCCAGGGGCTCTGCCCACTGCAGCAACCCCCAGTCTGGGTTTCCCCACTCAGGGGAACCCTCAACCCCCTATCCCCACCTCGCCTCAGTGGCTACTGCCAGTCACCATCTAGCCCCCGTTCACTGGGGCAAACTGCAGTCTGTAAAGGCCACTCATCACTAGCAAGGGGGGTTTGGACCTGCTGCCTTGGCCTACCCCTGGGCTGCCCTCTGCAACCCTCAGTGCTCTTCTGGGCCTTTAGCAAGACCTGCAACTTGGGGGTGTTTCCAGGCTGGAGCTCCCCAGCTCCTCTGGCCTTCCCCCAGCCCTGCTCCACTCTAGGTACCCTGTGAGCCCCTAAGCAGCCAGGCCCTTCCCTCTCTACAGGCAGAGAGAGAATTTCTGCTCCTGGCCCACTGCCCTTTTATAAGGGCCAGCTGGGCCCTGATCGGGGTGTGGCCCCATCTGAGGCTGCTTCCTCAATCAACCTTGGAGCTGCTTGCCACAGCCACAGACGTCTCCCGGGCTGTTTTTAACCCCTCTGGGCAGGAGCAGGGTAAACACCCCACTACAGGCAGCTATTAGGAGATTTTACCAAACCTCCATCATAATAATATGATACATTATTTTGTGAATCTTTATCAGGTCCTTTCTTAGACATTTATTTTTAATATTAATGTTTATAATGTGGTAACATCTAAAGGCTTCACTTTGCTAGGTGCTGTAAACAGATCAAACGTCTTTGCTCTGTAGAGCTTACAGTCTAAATTAATATTCTGTCTCCATATGAAAGTTGTTGCCCATATGCTCTGAACTCCATGCATTTTATCTCTATCGTTTTGGAGATATGGTGGCTAGACTTTAACACAATGTTGTAGGAGAGGGTGCACCATTGATTAACATGGCATTATAATGTTTTCACTATTATCAATGTCCTTCCTTAAGCTGCATAACATATTGTTTGCTTTCTTGACCACTGTTGCACATTGAGTGGAGGACCTCAGTGAGCTGTCCACAATGATGCTCAGAATTTTTTTCCTGAGCTGCTATAGTTAATTTGGAACCCATTAAGAGATATTAGTAATTTAAATAATTCTTTCCATTTGTCAGCAATGGAAGAGAAAAACCTGGGATGTAGTAATGCTGAAAAAGAGTAATCTGAGTGATAATGGCCAGGATATTAGATAAACATTTGCAGGCCAATTCAACTTTTGGTGGCCGGTAATGAAACTGACGAAAAATAGTCCGCATGTCTCTCTCCTTCTCAAACTCTGCTGTGACTGCATCTGGATTACTGAAGTTTTGGAGTATAGATTACCAGAAAAATACCAACAAATTGGAAGGAGTTATGGGAACAGAAATAAATTTTGATCAAGGAGCTGGAGAGGTTCACATATGAGGAAAGAATAAGAGTAAATATGTGTAGTTTGGCTAAGCAAAAGAGAAGGGGCACATGATAACATGAGATATGGGACTTCTGCAATATGTTTACACTTTTTTTCCCACTCCTTGAAATGATTTCAAAGTACTAAAATATTTTTATATCAACCAAATGTCCACTCTATCAGTAACAGTGCATCAGTGGTTACCCTGATGTACAGAGATCAATTTCTGCTGGACATTTCCACATCTTTACATTAAAAGCTATTAATACACATCCTTGGTCTGTCTTCTTTGAAGAATTGATTGATTGCAATATTACATTTTGGTTGTCATAAATGCTGTCCTTATATAGCACTTTATATAGCTTAATGATTTTCAAATCCCATCATCAGCACAGATCAGCTACCTGAGATCTACACATCAAGGGTACCCTCTGCATCCTCATCCTTTCCAAACAGAATATGGGTTCAGCCACCTCCACACCATATCCCCTGAATTATGCTGAAGGTGCTTCATGGGTCCATGGGAGAGGGTTGAGATAAGGCAGGCTGAGGAAGGGAGGGCAGGGAAAGGGGATGGACACATCACCCTGCTCTGGACATTTCAGGAGTCCCTGGAAATGCAGCTGTAAGGTTACATACAACGAGGAAGCTGTAGGGCGTATGTTCTGCTGCATACTAGAATTGCTACAGAAGCACAAGGGGTCCACATGCATGGTTCTGGCCTCCCAGGTTTGTTGAGAGGTCCTGTGGCCATTTCTGTGCATGGTGGTAGGGATCAAACTACCTGCACACAAGATAATGTGGAAGAATTTACATGAGGGGACCAAAAATATAATCTTCCCTCTCTTATAGCTCTCTTCTATGGGTCTGCCACAGATGGGGATAAGAACATAAGAACAGCCATACTGGGTGAGATCAAAAGTCCATCTAGTCCAGTATCCTCTCTTCCGACAGTGGCCAATGCCAGGTGCTTCAGAGGGAATGAACAGAACAGGTAATCATCAAGTGATCCACCCCTTGTTGCCCATTCCCAGCTTCTGGCAAACAGAGGCTAGGAACACTATCCCTGCCCATCCTGGTTAATAGCCATTGATGGACCTATCCTCCGTGAACTTATCTCATTATTTTTTTAACCCTGTTATAGTCTTGGCCTTCACAACATCCTCTGGCAAAGAGGATAAGCTGACCTACTGACATTATTCTTATAAAAAAAAAACCAAGAGGACTCAATTCTTCTTTCACAGCAGTTTTACACCAGTGCAACAGTGCAAATTGGTATTTGAGTTACCCCTGTTTTACACTGGTGTGAGGGAGAGGAGAACCAGACCACAAGCAGGAACATTAGAACTTCCAAACAGCAGAGTCCAATATTTTTAAACCTAAGTGCCTACATTTAGTCTTCTAAATCTATATTTGGGCACCTAATTAAGAATTTTACCTGATTTTTTGAAATGATAAGCACCCACAAACACCACTGAAGTTAACAGAAGAGCCATATCTTTGAAAATTAAGCACTCTTTATTTAGATGCCTAAAAATGTATTTAAGTGTCCAACTTTAGGCATCCATATATAATAACTGTAGCCTGAGGTTATTTTGTATAGTACAGCTGGTAGCCACATTAGGTACTACATTTAGTATGTTCTCATACGCATATACATAAAAGATTCAAAAAGTCCTAAGATATAAGTTTTATGTCCATTTTCTGTTCATAATGTCACAAGGTAAATAAACTGAGTGAACTATCTTCCTAGTTTTGAAGACAAAGTAAAAGCCTTATGTACTACTAAACCACAAATGTATTTCAATTGATCCCTTTTTGGTTTATATGCTACTCGTATTTAGCTCAATCAGCCAATATTTCTTTGGCTAATCCACCTGTACATCCACAATTAAACATTTTGGGAACCTATACAAAGTAAACCCCAAATACTTTAGTATTCCACATGACTATTGCAGTTTACCTCACAGTCACTAGTGAAGATTTCTGATGTTGAGAAGACGTCTGTTGTGCTCATTGCAATTTTCACTATGTTAGATATAGTGCTTGTGTTTATGATTATAGCTCCAAGGTAATAGTAATGTTTTTTTCTGTATTCTTGCATGTTTATTTAATTGCTATGTAGTTATGAAATGGATAAGTTATTAATGCACTGATTTAATTAGAAACCAGATAATCATCTCTTTTTTTCCCTCAATGATTTTCATACACTGGTTATACTGGCTCTGAAGACTTTAAATACATTTGCTGGCAAGCCACTGTAGTAGACACACGAGGGGGGGGTGTCAGCTTTTAATTGTAACTGTCTTGCAGAGCAGTGTTGTTTTAATATCCTGTATAGATTTTTATGTAATACACTTACTTGCAGGCAGCCCGAAGCAAGAATCAATTCTGTGAAGGATTCTTCTTTTGTTAAAAGCCAATCTTGTTTTAATGATGCATGAAGAAATATTCGAGCATTGACATTTTTCTGTCAGGTTTCTTTTGAAAAATCAATTAAGATAATACTGCTTTGACCTAGTTATCTAGTTAATGCTTATTAGGAATGTAATATGATTTACTGTCAGCATAATAATTTTTGTATCTTATCCCATTAGCTTGTGCATATTTCAAAGTGTATTACACAATGGTCACTTCTTAAAATGTAATGTAGCAGAATACATTAATTAGATTGACTGAGATCATTAGACAGAAACACTCCCATTGGTTCCTTGTATCAAATTTGTATATCTCTATCAAGATATTTCTTTATTTACATGTCTGAAAATTGCTTCTCAGAAAAAATGTTATGCTGAAAAACTTTTTTGATTGGTCAGAAACTATTTGTTTGTCAGCTGCAAAGGGCTTCTGTGTTGAGCGCTTCCTGGTTTAAAGATATTAATTGCACATGATGATCAAACACAATAAATTACTAGGTAAAGAGTTCTCTTTGATATATGGGAATTCATAAGAAAATTTGGGTAGATTATTAAATGCAGTGTGGCAAGGGCATAAAACCCCTAAAGAATCACATCAGTAGGTAGGCATTCAAAAATTAAAATAATTGTTCTACTTATTTCTTGCATTTGTATTAGTTAGTGTTAATGGAAGGGTCAATAATAGAGCTGCCTCACTGTAGGATTAGTGAGAACCTATTGATTTCTACCCATTTAGTGGTCAGGGTTAACCAAGAACCCAACTCTTTTAACCTTGTTAAGGAGTACAGAAATTAAATCTTCCGACCACTTTAATGGCAGTTGCATATCTTTGAGAACAATATTGTAGTTAGATAGTTGTCATTTTGCAAGGCTTATCAACATTCATAGTATTAGCAGTTGGTATGAAATGTATATGAGTGGCAAAGAAGGATGGCAGACTATTTTATAGATCTTAGTGAAACTGAAATAAAGAAATATGTCAGCAACAGAAGAGACAGCAATGATGTCTCTCATACTAGGAAAATGTGTTTCTGTTACCCCAAAGTGGTAGCCTTTTTTTGTTGAGTGACTGTAAACTCAGAACATTAATCTATACATCTACATTATTGTCATTTTGTTTTTCTCTTGCCTAGAAGACCCCTTGACTATAAAGGTTATGTGATCAAAATCAGATATGATTTGATCTTCCTGTCTAAAATTGGAGCTCAGGTTCCACAGTGATAAGCATGATATCCATATTTAGACAGAAAACCGAAAATATGCCCATTTAAAAAATGTCAATTCTGCCTATACACTTAAGGGAAAACAATAGACATTTAAAAAAAATGATGTTTTACAAAGTAAGAAAACTACTCCCAAAAGGGTAATTGTAGATAATTTAGGGAAAATAGACTATAGTCCAGCAATAATGTGATCAGAGTATACAGTGTAAAATAAAACAAACAAAATACTTTGACTACACATTTGGCCTTCTACTGATTCTTTGATTTCATATAGTTTCTGTACATTCTTTTTTCATTGACGCAGGGTGGCCTAGGCACTGTTTGGCTGTCATATATCATTTGAAATTCACTGCTATAACATTTGCATTTAACAAAAGTGACCATGTTATACAGATCAGCGTGATGAATTTATGGTGTTAGTTTACAGAAATAGTTAATCTGCTTTCCAGTAACATTTTAATTAATGAAAACAGGAAATCAATGAGGAAGGACTTATTTACATATGGATTTTCAAAATCTGGTTAATTTTCTATACCTACTCATTTAAAGTAAGGTTTTTAAAATCATATTTCATTACAAATTTCAATTATCTAAATGAGCTCAAATTGTTCAGTATACACAGCTTACTCAAAACAGGAAAGCATCTCACTCTGAATAAGATGGCATCTTGAAATAGTAAGTGATGACAATGGTGGCAAAAATGGTAAGATGATATTAAATTTCCTTGCGATAAATGAAATGTGCAGAAGAAATAATGAACGAAAAAAGAAATGAGTCAGGATACAGAATTCTCAGATTGGCATTGTTTATAAGTCACAAAGGAGGCATGAGAAAAGAACATCCTGATGCTATCAGTTATTCTTATTTGCATATAAACTCTGATATTAGGATTCATTTTTGAGCATGTCACTTTTTAGCTCCTAATTAATTGCAATGACAGCACTGTGTGTGTGTGTTTATAGGAAAGATGCTGTTGTGGGCTAAGGTTTTAATTATATTAAATATTAATCATGAACTGAAATTGGAAACCTTAAATTATTGTTTAATGATCATTGATCAAACACATAATCAAGATAAAGAAAATTAGGATGGCAGATAGCAACATCACAATTTGAATTTTACATTATTAGTCTTCTGCCTAACTAGGCACTTTTCTTGAGTATCTGAACTGTTTTGCCTTTTAACTGTGCTTGCAGTTGCTATAGTGATGGCATAATTTTGTAATGGTCTAAAAATGACACTGGCATAGATACTGACAGATAGGAATTAATTCACTAACAAGTAATTATGTAGCGAAATGTTGACTGCCATACAGAAGGTGCACTGTGACACATTTACTGTTTTTCAGGGATGGCAGTAACATTAGCGTTGGTCATTAGTGGTAGACATCTCAGTACAGTGTTGGATACAGACTTATATGCAGACCTATTTAGTTACCTGTGTGACAGCCTTGTTCAGGACACCAGAAACAGCTGTCCTAGCCTGTATGAGCCAAAATAATTAGGCCTGTCATCTTCTCGCTCTGATTTCCCCTTCAACCTGCTCCACAAAATGCAAATATTTTGCTTTCATTGTCACATTCACCTTGACATGGATATTGCTTTGGCGCATAACTGGATGAGATGACTCAGAATTTGCATTGTTCATTCTAATAAATTTGCTTCCCCTCTACTGCATGGCAGGACCCATCAGATAAAGTCTCCCAGAGTGTCATCAATCACCATCGCTGACAGACGGCTTTTGCCTTCATTTGTTACATACGAGAACATGCTTAATTATTTGTCCTGTAATTAGTTGGGAAAATGTCAGGAAATGTCAACTCTCTGTTCACTCTGGAAGGGCTCTGCTTGAAAGCCACGATGACTGAAGTGTCATTAATGCTGCCTAACAAGACGAGGATCAGCTGGGGAAAAGTGAAGGCTTCTAAAAAAGTAATCATGGCGAGTTAAGGAAAACTGCAAATCAGCACCAATAATAAGATGTGAATCCTATTAGCAAACAGTTATATTTTGTATCTGTTATTCCTCACAATAAAAAATATGGGAGAAAAAACTCCAGGAACAAATACATTGGGATGATATAATTTCTGTCACATATTCATTGGCATTTCCTAAGCCAATCACACTTACATATTACTGTAGGTAGTATCTAATATTTAATTTTCAGATTTGAGGCACATTTTTACATTCATGCAGCAGTATAATAAGCAATGGATATGTGAAGGTAAATATTATTTTTACATTAATCAAGTTGAATAAGATTAATTTAATGTGAAAATTTATTTTCTGAACTTTGAACTAATAAGAATAACGGGAATTAGTTTTAATTCTCAGAACTAAAAATGAACACAAAATATATTTAGTCAGTATTTACAATTGCATGAAATAAGCAGCTAGATAGATTTTGGTTGGACATGGAGGACTAGGAGAGATAAACTCTATTTTCTGTGGTGAAATTCAAAAGTACAACCCCCTATTTCATAGTTAAAAAACAATAAAATGTACCAATGAGAGTAAAAAACAATTTATTTTGTTTAGTTATATTTTGATGTGGACAAAGCATTGGTTTAAAATTTTACATTGAAGATATTATAGGTCTACAGCTTTTAACAGAAGAAGATTCTAAGAACAATGTAACTATAACTGTTTTTATG